>NC_135715.1:146790526-147466056 GCF_964656455.1 Halichoerus grypus
AGTAACTAGAAAATCAAGTGCTTTTGATGATAGAGGTAAGAAAGTGAAAAACAGTCAAACTTGTTATTTTGTTAATTTCATAATCATAGTTTTATCATATAGTTTTTGAAGTTGTTTTACTTGATTATAAAAACCATATTTTGGAAAGTAAGGCATGGTATAAAATTATTTATGAATATAGATATTATAATTGGCTCATATATTTCAGTGATTGCTTGATGAGTATGGCTTTTGAATTTTGTGCAGTGCGGAAAGTTAGGGTCCCTGCTGTGGCTGTTTATAGTGCTATAGCACATTACTGATAAACTGGGATCCAGTAAGGTACACTACAGAGACCTGTCTCCAGGACGATCCCCATACTCCACGGCCTTTAGTTCTTCCATAGATAATACATCTTACTTCTCATCTCCCCTTCAGTGGACTACACATTAGCTAAATTTTTCTGTGCCTTGTTAGATTTCTGGAAGTCACTAAAAATACTCCCATGCATATCCTACATATATATACAGAAAATATTGGACACCTACATCCAGTGGCCAATGATCACCTCTAATTCAATAGAATATCAAACTCATCATCTTCCTGATTTTTCTTGTTTTCATCCAGACACAAAATGTGAGTTATCTTTGACTCTTCTTTTTTGTATTTGTGTCCCAGAGTTGCCACTTTCTGTCTAATCTACCTCCTTAATTTCTTTTGCCCTTTCCTATTTTTTCATTCCCACAGCTTCTATCTTTGTTTCCTTCATCCTTGACTATTTCAGTAATCTTCCTCCATTCTCCTCCTCCTCTTTTTAATCCACCATAAATTTTACTGTGAAAGCATTCTTCCTAAAACACAGCTTTGGTTATTCCCCTATCCACATAGTGAGTTGGTCTTCCATTGCAGCCTGAATGAAATGAAAATAATTCTGGCAATGGTCTGTGTTTAATTATAGGAATTAAGCTGGCATAATATTAAATAAATTAGGATTAGAGGTTAAGGATTTCAGACTTGTCTCCAAAGGCAATGGTGAAAACCACTGGAAATTTGTAGCCAGTGAACATTTACAAAGGTCATGTTATTCTTGGAGATACTTCCTTAACTCAAATATATCCCTAATTGTGGTAATTCAGTGACTGTGGCAGCTCAGCAGAGAGAGCATTGGATCAAATATATTCATTAGCATTCACCCTTCTCCAGAAATATGATCTTCTCATATGTAAAATTATCTCTTCTTTCTCTAGGAGCTGTAAACATCTTAGCTCAAAATTCAGTTATTTCACCTCAAACTTCACCCACAAGAAATTGTCCAAGATCTTCACAGTCTTATTTGGATCCTCCAAAAGATGAGGTATATAATATTTCTTTTGCTCCAAATGCAAGTAAAATAAATGAGATACAATCTTATGATCAGCATTGGTATAAAAATTTTCATTCATGAAGTGACCATACCAAACTGCTTCACTCCCTGAAATTAGTCATATCATAATAAAATTTTAATAGTCCTAGGATAATCTTTCTAAATATAGGCTACAACACTGTAGTTCACAGTACATACCTGCAGCCTTCAGAGGAAGTATTAATTTGGCCTTTTATTGGGCTTTAACTAGTACTGATGGACTGTTCAGAGACAGTCATGCTATCTGTCCTCTTGGCTCTTGACCAGCCATCAGTTTTCTGCTATTGGAAAGTTACCAGCAAAGATTCAGGGTATGTCTTCTGATATAAATTAGATTTTTTTTTCTGTGAGTTGCCTACTTATTATAGATAGGAGTCAAAACCACATCATCCATTCCATTAGTAACACAGTGTTAACTGTTCAACTGTGCTAAAGAGTTAACATGATTTGAAAATGGTAATTTATTAAGTTCTTTCCAAATGAATTCTACTTGATTAGGGTAGGAAGTGGCATCATTTTCTGTTTCTTCTAATGCATAATAATTGACAGACTGTGTAGTGCAGTTTTATTATAAACATTTTACAGTTCAGTGTTCTACTATGTCATTTTCCATTTTACGTATGCTAAGAGTCAAAAAAAAATTTCTTACCAACTTCAATATTTAAAATCCTAATATTGCCCAACAGATTGCAAAAGCTATGTCCTTTACTAAAAAACAAACAAACAAACAAACAAAAAACTCCTGTAAAAACAGTATCTAAGTTTTATTACTGACTTTTTTTGGTTAATGTGTGTATTATTAAATTTGCCACCTATCTTGATCTCAAATGAGTACGAAATGTCCAAAAATTCCTAATTTATTATAAGAAATAGCATGGCCATTTTATTATACTAAATATTACACTCTGCTTCCAAATGTACATAGCCTACCACTGTCAGAAAATGTATTTGTAGCGGTCTATGTTCAGCTCTCAGACCTGGGGGGCAAAAAAAAAAAAAAAAAAAAAGCCTATTTATTTCACTGGATTTACCTCACTGAACATATTGAGTTCTTGAACAAGTCTAGAGAACCACATCCCTCTGTATTCAGAGAACCTGTTCTCTGCTTCAGCTCTACTTGAACTTTTCTCCTATTGTAGCTTTGTTAAAAAACACACCTATTCTTTTGTCCCACTGAGTTGATAAGCTTACTTACTAAACAGTGCATTCCACAGATAGTTAATTTTAGGATGCCAGTGAATACTACTGTGTAGGAAGGGGTTAACATAGCAGGCTTGAGACTGTTGTCAAGGTTGCCCTTTGGCTAGTGTTGGGGAAGTTAGTTTTTCTAACAGTCCCTAAGTGATAGGGAACTTTCCTGAGCTGAATGGATGGTGCACTATATTAATAGCAAATAATGTGATTTTTGCTGAACACCTGACTTCTTTTTAGGAGGTTAGAATTTTGATATGCACTAAGGCAGAGGGCGTCCTTATGACCAGCCTTCAATAAAGACTTTGAGTGCTGAGTTTCTAATGGATTTCTCTGGGCAGAAACACTGTACATGTTACTGCATTTTTTTTTTTTTTTAACTTGCTAGAGAAGAGAGCATGCTTAAGTGTGTCCTCTCACAGGAGGAGAGGGCATAAGAAAAACTATGCATGGATTTTTCCAGACTCAGCCTGTGTCTTTTCCCCTTCTTTATCCTACAGTGTATCCTTTTACTGTAATAAATCTTAGATGTGAGTACAACTATATTCTGAGTCCCATGAGTCTTAGCAAATCACCAAATGTGTGGGCGGTCTTGTGGACCTCCCATGATACAAGTGTGAACTTTTAAATTCTGTAAATAGATTTAACATAAACATCACAAAATGTGTGCATTTCTTAAAAACTGACAGTTAAGAGAAGCTCTCAAAATCTTAAATTTTTGTATTTTAAATATATAAGTAATAGTTGATGTTCAAATCCTGGAGGAAAAAAAATCCTTTGAGGATGTTTGTTTTGTTGTTTGGATTATGTAGAAGGAATTAAATGCTGATTGGAATGAAAGATCAAACAAGAGACCAAGATACTTCTGTGAATCAGGTAAATATCAGTAACAGCTATTGAGTAAGTTATGCAATCTCTTAATTCACTTTTTCTACTAACATTTATTGAGCTCCTGCTTCATGCCTAGTATGGTGCTAAATATTCCTTGAATGTTTGGTACAAATCACCAGCAAAATATTTAACCTGGTCCCGGATCTCTTAGTGAGAAAAAATTTAAAACTACAGAATCAATTAGATTTGAAACTATGTATTTTCTGTTTCTTTTTGAGTTTGTTTTCACAAGTTACACTTTTCTTGTAAATTTATTCATCTAAATTTTCAAATTTCTTGGCATCAAGTAATCGTATGTCCTATCCACATGGATCAGATTATCAGAAGGCAGTATGGCATAATAGGTAGGAACATATATACTGGCAAGACTACTTAAATTGAATCCACACTCCAACACTAAAAATTTATGTCTGGCCAAGTTATTTAATTTCTCTGTTCTTTGGCTTTTCCAACTATAAAATGAGAATATTACCTAACCCAAATTCACTGCCCATCTCTGGAAAGGCCAATCAAGAGATGAGTTTTGATTAAAAAGGAATTTGAGCTTTATTCAGGAGGCCTGAAATCTGGAGAGAGGCAGTCTCTTGTCTGAGGTTTCTGCCTGGCCATAAGATTTTTAAAGGGGTTTAATCAGTTAAGGGAGTACAGTAGTCTGTGACATTTTTTTATTACCTGCAGACTCAGTGATGTCAGCTAGAGTTATCTCTCAGCTCAGAAGTTGTGCAAGAAGTTCTAGTTCTTTTGTGTCCAGGGTGGGGGTTGTGCAAGAAGGTCTGGTTCCTTGGTACCCAGGGGTTGTGCAAGACTACTCTGTTTGTTCTGCAAAGGAGGGCAAGGTCTACAGATGCACAAAGGGAGGTCGGTAAAGTCATAGTGTGACCTTAAAAAAGAAAAACATTTTGCTAAAAGATTGTTGGGCTAATCAGAGTCCAGATGGCTTCAAATAGGTCTGGCCTCTGTGGCCTGGGAATGTTCTGGTCCTTCATTCCCCAAGGCCAGTGGTCTGCAGATCTCAAAGGAAGTAAATTAGTTCTGTTACAGATCAAGAACCTTAGGTCAGTAAGCAAGGAGTGTGTTAACTTGAAGCAAGTTAACCTTTAAGACTCTTTTGAGTGCTGTTACATGAACAGTAATAGTACATCATTCATATGATTCCTATGGCAATTCAATAAGTTAATATTTGTAAAAGTGCTTAGAATAGTGTGTGGCACTTAATTGGTGATATGCAAGAGATTTTGAAATGTACTGTAAAACTTAATGTGCAATATTTTCATTTTTTAAAAATCCTATCTAAATTCCAATTTTGTGTTATTTTGTATTTATAGATTAGTTTTAAAATTTCAAGTATATTGGATTTCTAGTTTCCTTTTTGCTATTGATTTCCAATTTAATTGCTTTGTGGACTGACAGCCTGGCCTTTATGATACCAGATTTTTGAAATATCTGCAAAATTGCCCTATTGGCTTAGCACACATGATTAATTTTGTACATGTTCTGTGTGGTTGAAAATAATAAATATTATCAATTTGGTGGTGCCATGTTCTAAATATTTCCATTCAATCAAGATGTTGAATTGTGTAGTTCAAATATTCTATATACTTTTATTTACTCTGTTCTAAAAATCATTGGGAATGATTAGTTATCAACTCCTCCATGTAGTTCTGTCCATTTTTACTTTTTAATTCTTGGTCTGGGTTACTCGGCACATCCAGGACTATCCTGGTGAATTGAGGTTTTTTTTTTTTTATTTAAATTTCAGTTAGTTAACATACAGTGTAATATTAGTTTCGGTTGTAAAATTAAGTTTTTTATTATTATGTATGGATCTTTATCATAAGTGATGCTTTTTGTCTCAAATTTAGTAGGTCCGACACTAATATAGCTATATCAGCTTTGTGTCTTAGTATCTTTTTATGTATAGATGTGGCTTTTGTAAGCACTCTACACCTGCATCATCTTGTTTTATTTTTATTGAGTCTAGGAATTTGACTACTAATTGAATTTAAGCCATTTACACTTATGTTAATTAAAACCTTGGAATATTTCTCATGCCTTATTGGTGCTTTTACTTTGTTCTGCTTTTTTATATTTCCCTTCAATTTCTCCTTTCTTGATTTCTTTTAGAGTATTAAGCTTATTTTTTTTATTATGTAAGTCACCATACAGTACATCATTACTTTTTGATGTAGTGTTCCATGATTCGTTATTTGCATATAACACCCAATGTTCAACATGTGACTTCCTTAATACCCATCACTGGGCTACCCTATCCTCCCACCACCCTCCCCTCTGGAACCCTCAGATTGTTTCCCGGAGCCCATAGTCTCTCATGGTTCGTCTCCCCCTATGATTGCCCCTCCTTCAGTTTTCCCTTCCTTCTCCATGCTATTCCTTATGTTCCACATATGAGTGAAACAGTATGATAATTGTCTTTCTCTGCTTGAGTTATTTCACTTAGCATAATCCCCTCCAGTTCCACCACGTCGATGCAAATGGTGGGTATTCATCCTTTCTGATGGCTAAGTAATATTCCATTGTATATATGAACCACATCTTCTTTATCCATTCATCTGTTGAAGGGCCTCTCAGCTCCTTCTGCAGTTTGGCTATTTTGGACATTGCTGCTATGAACATTGGGGTGCATGTGCCCCTTCTTTTCACTACATCTGTATCTTTGGGGTAAATACCCAGTAGTGCAATTGCTGGCCATAGGGTAGCTCTATTTTTAACATCTTGAGGAACCTCCATACCGTTTTCCAAAGTGGCTGTACCAACTTACATTCCCATCAATAGTGTAAGAGGGTTCCCCTTTCTCCACAACCTCTCCAACATTTGTTGTTTCCTGCCTTGTTAATTTTTTACCATTCTAACTAGTGTAAGGTGTTATCTCAATGTGTTGGGTTTTTTTTTTAAGATTTTATTTATTTATTTGACAGAGAGAGATACAGTGAGAGAAGAAACACAAGCAGGGGGAGTGGGAGAGGGAGAAGCAGGCTTCCCGCCTAGCAGGAAGCCCGATGTGGGGCTCAATCCCAGGACCCTGGGATCATGACCTGAGCTGAAGGCAGACGCTTAACGACTGAGCCACCCAGGCGCCCCCTCAATGTGGTTTTGATTTGAATTTCCCTGATGGCTAATGATGATGAACATTTTTTCATGTGTCTATTAGCCATTTGTATGTCTTCTTTTGAAAAGTGTCTGTTCATGTCTTCTGCCCAGTTTTTTACTTGATTATTTGTTTTTTGGGTGTTGAGTTTGAGAAGTTCTTTATAGATCTTGGACATTAGCCCTTTGTCTGTAGTGTCTTTTGCAAATATCTTCTCCCATTCCGTGGGTTGCCTCTTAGTTTTGTTGACTGTTTTCTTTGCTGTGCAGAAGCTTTTTATCTTGATGAAGTCCCAAAAGTTCATTTTTACTTTTGCTTCACTAGCCTTTGGAGACGTGTCTTGAAAGAAGTTGCTGTGGCTGATGTTGAAGAGGTTACTGCCTATGTTCTCCTCTAGGATTTTGATGAATTCCTGTCTCACATTGAGGTCTTTCATCCATTTTGAGTTTATCTCTGTGTATGGTGTAAGAGAATGGTCGAGTTTCCTTCTTCTGTATACAGCTGTCCAATTTTCCCAGCACCATTTATTGAAGAGACTGTCTTTTTTCCATTCAGTATTTTTTCCTGCTTTGTCAAAGATTAGTTGACCATAGAGTTGAGGGTCCATATCTGGGCTCTCTATTCTGTTCCATTGGGCTATGTGTCTGTTTTTGTGCCAGTACCATGCTGTCTTGGTGATCACGGCTTTGTAATATAGCTTGAAATCAGGCAACGTGATGCCCACAGCTTTGTTTTTCTTTTTCAACATTTCCTTGGCAATTTGGGGTCTTTTCTGGTTCCATACAAATTTTAGGATTGTTTTTTCCAGCTCTTTGAAAAATGCCACTGGTATTTTAATAGGGAGGGCGTTGAAAGTGTAGATTGCTCTGGGCAGCATAGACATTTTAACAAATGTTTATTCTTCCGATCCATGAGCATGGAATGTTTTTCCATCTTTTTGTGTCTTCTTCAATTTCTTTCATGAGTGTTCTGTAGTTCCTAGAGTATAGATTCTTTACCTCTTGGTTAGGTTTATTCCGAGGTATCTTATGGTTTTTGGTGCTATTGTAAATGGAATCAATCCCCTAATTTCTCTTTCTACAGTTACATTGTTAGTGTATAGAAAAGCAACTGATTTCTGTGCATTGATTTTGTATCCTGCCACATTACTGCATTGCTGTATGAGTTCTAGTAATTTGGAGGTGGAGTCTTTTGTGTTTTCCACATAAAGTATCATCTCATCTGCGAAGAGAGAGAATTTGACTTCTTCTTTGCCGATTTGAATTCCTTTTATTTCTTATTGTTGTCTGATTGCTGTTGCTAGCACTTCTAGTACTACGTTGAACAATAGTGGTGAGAGTAGGCATCCCTGTCATGTTCCCGATCTTAAGGGAAAAGCTCTCAGCTTTTCCCCCTTGAGAATAATATTCACTGTGGGTTTTTCATAGATGGATTTTATGAAATTGAGGAATGTTCCCTCTATACCTACACTCTGAAGAGTTTTAATCTGGAAAGGAATTTTGTCAAATGCTTTTTCTGCATCAATTGAGAGGATCATATGGTTCTTGTCTTTTCTTTTATTAATGTGTTCTATCACATTGATTGATTTGCAAATGTTGAACCACCCTTGCATCCAGGAATAAATCCTACCTGGTCGTGATGGATAATCCTTTTAATGTACTGTTGGATCTTGTTGGCGAGGATCTTGTCAAGTATTTTGGCATCCATATTCATCAGGGATATTGGTCTGTAATTCTCCTTTTTGATGGGGTCTTTGCCTGGTTTTGGGATCAAGGTAATGCTGGCCTCATAGAACAAGTTTGGAAGTTTTCCTTCTGTTTCTATTTTTTGAAACAGCTTCAGAAGAATAGGTAGTATTTCTTCTTTAAATGTTTGGTAGAATTCCCCTGGGAATCCATCTGGCCCTGGACTCTTATTTTTTGGGAGGTTTTTGATTATTGCTACGATTTCGTTACTGGTTATTGGTCAAGTCAGGTTGTCAATTTCTTCCTGTTTCTGTCTGGGTAGTTTATAAGTTTCCAGGAAGGCATCCATTTTTTTCAGGTTGCTTAATTTATTGGCATATAGTTGCTAATAATAATTTCTAATAATTGTTTCTGTTTCCTTGGTGTTAGTCATGATCTCTCCCCTTTCATTCATAATTTTATTAATTTGGGTCCTTTCTCTTTTCTTTTGGATAAGTCTGGCCAGAGGTATTGATCTTATTAATCCTTTCAAAGAACCAGCTTCTAGTTTCATTGATCTGCTCTACTGCTTTTACGGTTTCTATTTCATTGATCTTTGCTTTAATCCTTATTATTTATCTTTTCCTGCTTGGTTTAGGTTTTATTTGCTGTTCTTTCTCCAGTTCCTTTAGGTGTAAAGTTAGCTTGTGCATTTGGGATTTTTCTACTTTTTTGAGTGAGGCTGGATGGCTATTTATTTCCCCCTTAGGACCACATTTGCAGTATCTCATAGGTTTTGGACTGATGTGTTTTTGTTCTCATTGGTTTCCATGAGTTGTTTAAGTTCTTCTTCAATTTCCTGGTTGACCCAAACATTTCTTTAGCAGGATGGTCTTTAGCTTCCATGTGTTTGAATTCCTTCCAAATTTTTTCTTGTGATTGAGTTCCAGTTTCAAAGCACTGTGGTCTGAAAATAAGCAGGGCATACTCTCAGTCTTTTGGTATCAGTTGAGACCTGACTTGTGATGCAGTATGTCGTCTATTCTGGAGAAAGTTCTGTGTGCATTTGAGAAGAATGAGTATTCTGTTGCTTTAGTGTGGAATGTTCTGTATGTATCTATGAAGTCCATCTGGTCCAATGTGTCATTCAAAGCTCTTGTTTCTTTGTTGATTTTCTGCTTAGATGATCTGTCTGTTGCTGAGAGTGGAGTATTGAGGTCTCCTACAATTACTGTATTATTATCAATATGTTTCTTTATTTTGGTTAACAGTTGGCTTATGTAGTTGGCTCCTCCCATGTTGGGGGCATAAATATTTACAATTGTTAGATCTTCTTGTTGGATATACCCTTTAAGAATGATATAATGTCCTTCTGTATCTCTTAATACAGTCTTTAGCTTAAAATCTAATTTGTCTATTATGAGAATTGCTACCCTGGCTTTCTTTTGAGGTCCATTGGCATGAAAAATGGTTCTCCATCCCCTCACTTTCTGTCTGGATGTATCTTTAGGTTCAAAATGAGTCTCTTGTAGACAGCATATGGATGGGTCATGTCTTTTTATCCAATCTGCACCCTTGTGCTGTTTCATGGGAGCATTTAAGCTGTTCACGTTGAGATGACTATTGAAAGATATGATTTTAGTGCCATCCTATTGCCTGTGAAGTCCCTATTTCTATAAATTGTCTCTGTAAATTTCTATTCTATGTCACTTTCTCCTTTTATAGAATCCCCTTTAATATTTCTTGCAGGGCCAGCTTAGTGGTTACATATTCTTTCAGTTTCTGCCTGTCCTGGAAACTCCTTGTCTCTCCATCCATTCTGAATGACAGCCTTGCTGGATAAAGTATTCTTGGCTGCATGTTATTCTCATTTAGTACCCTGAATATGTCTTGCCAGCCTTTTCTGGCTTGCCAGGTCTCTTTGGACAGGTCTGATGTTATTCTGATGTTCCTCCCTCTGTACATAAGAAATCTCTTCCCCCAGCTCCTTTCAGGATTGCTTCCTTGGTTCTAAGATTTGCGAGTTTTACTATTATATGTTGGGGCATTGATCCTTCTCATTGATCTTGGGAAGGATCCTCTCTGCCTCATGGACATAAATGCTTGTTTCATTCCCCAGATTAGGGAAGTTCTCAGCTATGATTTGCTCAAATATATCATCTAGTCCTCTCTCTCTCTCCACTCCCTCAGGGATCCCAATAATTCTGACATTGGAACGTTTCATGGTGTCATTAATCTCTCTCAGGCTGATCTCTTCAGCTTTCAGGAGTTTATCCCAGGCCTCCTGGCTTCCTTCTTTTCTATCATCTTATCTTCTAGCTCATCAATTCATTCTTCAGCCTCTTTTACCGTGGCTGTCAGAGTATCCAGTTTAGACTGCATCTCATTCATGTATCTTTAAGTTCAGCCTGATTAGATCTCATTTCTGCCTTTAAAGATTCTATATTGTCACTAATATTTTTCTCAAGCCTAGATATCGACTTCATAATTGCTACTCTGAAGTCTGTCTCTGACATCTTGCTTATATCCATATCCATTAGGTCTGTGGCAGAGGCCATAGTCTCTGATTCTTTTCTTTGTTGGGGGTTCCTCCTCTTAGTCATTCTGTTGAGGGGTGGTTGAGGGAATGTAAAGAGCCCAAAGTATTAACCACAACCGAAGCAAGATGCACCCATTTTATAGGGACCCTAGGGTTGTCGTCCTCTTGTTCTTCCACCCTGTCTTCTTCTGGGGGAGGGACCTGCTGTGCTGTTTCATGCAACCCTGCTTGGGCAGAGTTGCCCTGCCCCTGTTGGGGGGGGGGGGCTCAGTGGAAACCAGTTTTTTGAGCTTTTGTAGCTTTCTGAGTCTCTTCTGTCTCTTCCGAGAGTCAAAGCAAAAATCACCATACCCAAACCTATGACCCAGAGCAGAGAAATTGTAGTCTGCTCTTCACTGAGCCCTCCAGGACACAGAGCCTCTGTTTCTGTCTGCACTGCTAAAAACTGCAGCCTCCCTTGTGGTGCGCACCACAGCAACTCTCTCAGAGGTAGATTGCAGGGCTTGGTGTGTCTCTGCCCTTTGTGCTTCTAAAACCACGAGCTGCCTCAGTTCATGCATGCACCCACAGCTCCTGGATCCTGTCTGGGGGCTGCTCTAAAGTCCTTTCCCTGCCACTATCGGTCTGTGAGTCTGTGCCCGGTCCCCCGCTGGGGACGCTTTTGTTCTCTGGTGTTATATTACCTTCCCGGCGCCAGCTTATGGTGGCTCCCTCCCCCTTCTGTTTATTTTCTGATACCTGCCCGCAGAATCATGGCTCTGCCCTTCGTACCTCACAACTGCCAGAGATTTTCTGCTTGTAGAGATCCAGATATATATTCTTACATCTCAGGCTGATTTCTTGGGTGTTCAGAATGGTTTGGTAGATATCCAGCTAATTTCAGGGGACCGGTTGAAATAGAGTCCCCTACTCCTCTGCCATCTTGCCTCTCCTAAGCTTATTTTTAATCCATTTTTCTCTCTACTGTTTTAGAAACTGTATGCTATGTATATTCCTTTTGACAATTACCTTTGAATTTTGCATGTATGCTTAAAGTAAAAGTCAAAGTTAAAATAATTAACTTCTAAATCACTATTTCATATCATATTTAACCAATAGTTTAGTTTTGATTTTTTTACCAGCTAAATTAAAATTCTGATTTTTATACAGTCAGGTTTTGGTTATATTTGTCCATGTTTACCAGTATTTTTTTTGTTCACCATTCCCTTTTGCATTTCATACTTTCTAGAATCACCTTCATTCTTCCTAAAGTAAATCCATTCTTTAGAAATGTCATTAGTAAATGAATTTGGGGAGTAAATCCTCAGATTCTGTTTGATAAAACTCTATTTTACCATGTTCTGGGATATAATTATGGCTGGGTATACAAGTCCTTAAGGACAGCTATTTTTTCTTAGCACTGTAAAGATATTGTTTTACTTAAATGTTCTACTTTTTCTCTATTTAATAATTCCTGCATAAGTGATTCTCCCCCTCCCCTACCCACACACACCTCAGTCTGCTTTTAAGGTCTTTCTTTTATTTTTCTTTAGTATTATTATGGTGAACAGTTCTGGACAAGTTTCAGCTACTTTTCCTCTCCTGTATTGCCTCTCCCCACTTTCTTTATTATTTTCTTCTAAAACTCCAGTTATGTATATTTAGACCTCCTTTTTTTCTTCTACATCCTTTAACAACTATCATATTTTCCATTTCTCTGTGCTGCACTCTGGTTAATTTCTTCAAATTTGTCCTCCAAATGACCAATTCTTTCTTCAGTTTATCTAATTTACTATTTTATCAATTCAATGCATTTTGAAATTTCTCTGATTAAACAAACATTATATATATATATATGCATATATATATAATTTCTGAATAGTTATTTTTCAAATTTAACTGGACTTTTTTGATAAGTTCTTGTTCCATTCCTATGTTTTCCAATCCCTTCTTTATATATTTATACATATAAGATACACTTTTTAAATATTCTCTATCTGGTAATTCAAATATCTGAAATAGTGATGTCTAATTCTAATGCTTTTTTTTTCCTGCTAATAGTCACAGGGATTTGTTTCTTCATATTTGTCTTTGTGTGTGTGTGTGTGTGTGTGTGTGTGTGTAGGGGGCATTATTGTTATATGTAAGCTCATTTTTGACAGAAATGTATCATTAGGAATTCTATATTTGGATAGTGTGTGTTGCTCTATAAAAACTCAAATTCAACACATTAAATATGTACAGTTCTTTGAGTACCAATTATACCTCTATAAAGCAGTTTAAAAAATTTCCATATGCTTCTGCTAGGCATCTGGAAGAGGTATAAACACAGGTTCATTTTAAATTAATTTCTTACTTGGAGTTTTATGACCATATAGATTTGAACCTCAAAGTCATATTGGAATTCATAATCACAGATTATCTCTTAAAAGAGATTTTTATTTTTTTCCTCTTATTCCTCTATCCACAGCTGTAGCCAAGACATAGTTTATTTGTGCTGCTACCTCTGTGGCATGAGTTTTTTTGTTTTTGTTTTTGTTTTTAAAACAACTCTTCAACCAAGGGTATAGCTCTTTGGCATCTAGTATATTTTTAGAGGCTCTTACTTAGTTTTGATTCCCCATTTTGTTTGTAGGTATTGCCAATGCTCACAGAGCAAGCATCAGCTTCAAAACTTGCTTACCACTCTAGATTTGTGTTATTACAAATTTTTTACTCTCAAAGATTTCTCTTAATGTGTTTGAAAGCTTAGCTGCTTTTAAGAGGGTAGTTTAAATTATTTATATAGAATTCTAGGCAATTTTTTTAGATATCTACTCCAGCATATTAATGGAAACAGAAAAGCTTTTTTTTTTTACTTTGCTTTTAAAATAGCATTATTTTCACACTTAATTTCTCAGATCTGTGCACTCTTAATTCCAATTACTTCTACCAAACTGAACATACACAAAAACGTATCTATAAAAACAAACTCAAAATGGTTCACAGGATTTAAGTAAGACATTTTATACACATCGTTAGTACCTATTGGTTACTCATTTGCTGGAAGAAACAAGAGTTACCATCTAAACTTAACTTTGAACTAGTTCTAATTACTAATACTACTTTCTGAAATTAGGGCAATCTTTTTGTCTAAAACTTTAATTCATTTGTGTTTTTGCATAATTGACATACACCAATTCAGTATGCCTGTAGAGATGTACTGCAGAAAGACTTCCTATATCACTTCAATCCTGAGTATTTACCAAAACTCAGCAATAGAATCTTGCTGGATTATATACAAAGCAAGTTAGATAATATTCAAGTAGGAGAAGATTAATGGCAGACAAATCAATGCATAAATGTTGAGGAACATATTAATTAAATAATGGATTCAACAAACAAATGTTACTGAATACTTACTGTGTGTTAAGTGCTGAAGATATAGTGGTAAATTTATTTCATAGTCAGGAAGACAGAAAAGTAAACATTTAATTATGATATAACATAATGAGTTTTGTAATAGAAATGTGTAAAATGCTTCAGGGGCACTACAGAAGGATATTTATTTACTTAGGCAAGGCTTTCTGGTGGAATTAATACAAACTGAGTGAAGCCTAAAAGATGAGAAGTTAAAAAGAAGGCATAGGGTGCTCCAGACAAAGGAAATGGCAAAAACAAAGGCCCAGAGACATGGAAAACAGGATATATTTAGCAAATTATATCATTCTGTGTCTATGGACCATAGATTATATATGAATAGATAGAGACTAGCCAGAGTAGACACTGCAGAGGTAAGTGAGAACATCAGATTGTATGGTATATTTTATGCCTTCCTAAGGAATTTGGGCTTCATTGTGGAGAATCTCTGGAGGCCTTTAAACAAGATAGTACCAAAGAATAAAGATCTACTAAAGAATATTAATTTCCATTTCACAAATTGCTGGGGAAGAATACAAACTAATTACAATTTTCTTTTTCTAATAAATAGGACCTCAGGTTCATGCCACAGCCCAGGGTACTTTCCCTTCTCGTGCTTTCTCAAATACGTAAGTATCTAAGAAAATTAATGTGTAAATATAAATTAATATTTTAATAATTACATGAGTGCTATTCAAAAGCAAATGATTACATAGAATCCTCTAGTAGTTCTACTTGGATTTAGTGAAACTTCTGTCTTTTGCAAATTCTCAGCACTAAGCTTAAATTGTAAAGCAGACAAAGGGAATGTTTTTCCTCTTCCTTCTCTGTTTCCTTATCCCCACTGTGGTTCTACACTTCCCCCTTCACTTCAGAGTCTTCAACCATGTTCAAGTATATCCTACCGTAATCCCTCCTCTTCAAGAGTTTTCCAGCATCTGGACCTTGTTCCTTTGCTTTTATCACCTTTGAAACATTTACCATTTCTTAGGCCTTTTGAGATTATTGGCTTCCCAAGGATGGTAAGTTAGTTTACTGCAAATATTGATGACTTAATCAATTATTCTCCTAACGGGTATTTGCAGTATAACCTCAAATAATAACCTCTGAGGATGGAAATTGCAAGTCTCTGAAGAAGAAATTTGGGGGGCCTGAGGGATTTTCATTCCTCAAACCTCAATGGCCACCTATTCTGTTGGTGGTTATGTATGGTTTTCTCAACTCTAGGGGGAAAAAAACAAAAAACTATTATTTTAGACCCAATATCATCACATTCTTATAAAGGTAATATGCCAAATAATGTCCAGGATATACTTTAGAAACCCCAAATCCCTATGAAAATGGTAGGTCAAAGTTAAGAGATGTATGGTGGTAAAGGTTATCAAAATATTCAGATCAAACTTCCTTGGAGGAAGTATCTTCTTTTAGGACTGATGGCTGTCAATTTAACTGACTTACTGAGAGTACATAGGATATGTAGCACTATAATAGATGCAGAAGGAAGAAAACTGACGAGTTCAGTTTAAAATACAAAGTGGAGGAATGATGATCATGTGTAAATAATGACTATTTTTATTTTACTTGTTGAAATATTTTTTTTTATTTATTGGAAATATAAATACTTGCCTCTTCATTAAATAGGTTAGAAGAGGCTCATAATAGTCTTAATTCCTGCCTCTTCATTTTCTCCCACCCAAGATTACAGAACCACAGAATCATTTGAATGTTTCATAGCAAATATTTTGGCTACTCTTTCATTAAAAATCTTAGCTCAGCTAAGATGATTAACTCTAGGCATGGCCTGGAGCTTCTTCACCAGTCCCTCCCAAACTGATGGGAATAAAATACTTTTAGTTTCACGTACCCATTCTAACCTCAGGTCAGAGTACAAATAAAACACAACTAACAATACTTTCCAGTCTGACTCTTCCCATCATACACATATCCCATTCCTCGTGTTCTGATTTAACTCCAGATTTCATAAGACTTTATGATAGAATCATCACATCTGATATACTGTCCACCTCATCTTCCCTCTCTTTCTTCTATTGTTTAGTTCTATTTTTTTCTAATGTTAATACAAAAGGCATACAGAAAGGTTTATAAAATAGACATGGAAATTCAGGACCAAGAGAATGAAGACAAATCAAATACCATAGCAGTGGGGGTAAACAGAGTTGCAATAATTATGTCCTGCACTTAGATAATGAGTAAGTTCATATTATTGGATGGAAGACGTTAGGAGTAACAGGGTGAAGAAGGCAGTAAGTCTGCAGCTGTGCAGACCGTGGTCAGGAATTTGTAGTTTATTTAATGGGTGGCACTCTGATGGTTTGGAGGGGGAATGTAGCGGTCATATTAGCATGCATGATAGACAACTCTGATAGAAATATATAAGAAAAATTGAAGGCAAGAAACCAGGAATCAGCTCTAGAAGCCCATATTAGTGACCTGCACAAAGGCTTCATTTTGTATTAGAGATTAGGCCTAGATCCAAAAGACTTTAAGTGGGAATTTATTTATCAAATATTTATTAAGAAACTTCTATGTTCAAAACATAATGCTAAATGTTAGGCAGATACCACAATGAACAAAGCCATGCCCCTGTGATTGAAAGGTGTTGCTTTTCAAGGATACCATGGAGCTGGAGAAAGGGGATAGAAATAGGGCAAGTTAAAACCCCACAAAGCTCACTGTTCTTACCTAGATCAATCATTTTTCTTGAATAAACATTCTCTGGAATGCTGAAAGCCTTTGGTTAATTTTCAGAGTTCAGAAAACTGAAAAAAAATGGCTATAAAAGCATTTATTATGAAATTATAAAAGAAATTTTTTTTTGCCAGTTTTCCCATTGCTTTTATGGAAGAGTAAGTTTTCAGAGCTCCTTACTCTGCCTTTTTCACTGATATCATACTTTATATGGTTATTATAACTGTTGAAAGTGGTCTTCATTAAAGCTTTCTGTTATTTGGTCAATTTTATTAAGTCTTTGCTCTTTGGATCTATATGCATGCCTTGGGGCAGAGAGCCTATTGGGGACAGTTATCAGTCAATAGGCTGGGCTCCTTGAGTTCCATTTGGTACCTACAGTAGAATGTGAAGAGAATAGAAAAAATGAATTTGGGAGAGTTAGATTGCAGAATGTCTAAAAGAAGAAAATTATGCTTAGGTTGACCTGAGAAACCAGATCCTGAAAAAATAAAGAAGGCCAAAATATAGAAAACATGTCACTGACATCAGCTTTCATGTTCCAGGTTCCATACTGCAAAAAGGTTCTAATCTAAATATGGGTTGTTACTACCAAGCCTAATTTCTGAGCTGAAACGAGTGAAGATGGGGTTTTTTTGCTTGTTTTTTGTTTTGTTTTGTTTTGTTTTTCTGCCAAGATTTAGGATGTAATTCTCAGTCTTGCTGTTTCTCATGATTGAATTTTAGACTTTGGGAAAAACTGAATGTTATAATGTATAGCACAGGCCTACAAAAATGAAAAAGGAATGTCAATTTTCTTTTAAGAAAGTAGGAAGAGGATTGAAATATATGAGAGTATCATATATCTGATTATAAGAAAAGAGCCCATGTTGAAATTTATGAAAGTATCATAATATGGTCTTTGATCTGCCTTTATTAACTATTTGTTTTTTCTATAATTTTCATTATTTTCTTTTATTTGTTACAATTCAGAAACTATGTTTTTTATTTCATTAGTGTGTGTTGATAAATAATTCTAATTAGAACACATGATAGAATATCTTCATATGAAGAAAAGGTCTCCATCTAAATTAGTATTGCATATGGCTAGGAACCTATTATTTTAACCCATAGTTACTGAATATCATTCACATATTCCCTTCCTGCTGTTTGGTGAAAGTGTAGGTGGGACCATGGGATTTAAAAGGGTAAGTAAACGATTATCAGAAAGCTCTGGTCAAATACTTTGCCTCATGGTACCTTTTAGCAGACAGAAAGGACTAGCCCACCCTCTCCTCCAATTCTGTGTCCTCCCCCAGAGAACCACAAAGCAGGCTTGACAAAGGTGGCTCAGAATTGGACTTTTCAGATAGATATATTTTTTATGCAGCAGCTACAATTCTATTCTTCCAAGCAATAAAGTACGTGAGTATCAAAGGAGCAGGATAAATTGGGGGGGTGGGCGGGGGTTGGACAAAAAATAAAGTTTATTCTTCCTTTTGAATTTCTGTAGAAAAACTCTCAGATATAAAGAAAAGAAACAGATGATTCAATGATTAGAAATTTTGGAAAAAGTTATATAAATTCTTGACCCTAGGTAATAACTAAATGCCCAACCTTTCTTGACTTTACAGAGAACAGAACCTCCTACAAAATTGCTTGCAAGAGAAAGTATGTATCATAAAATCCATTGATAAAGTAACATTTTTATGGTACTTTCTAATGTATCATAGTAGAAAAAAACTGTGAATCAAATAATGAGTAATCATCTATTGATATTAGTCTATCTCTTTGACTTTTTTTTTCTTTAAAGTTTACTTTCAGTTAATTCTTAAATTTTGCAGTGATCTAAAGTTCTTATCAAAAATAATGCTGGCCCTTCAGGAAGAAGTCTCATGGGCACAGAAATGTGTGGAATGACATTAAAGGACCTAGCCATCATAACAGCATCAAATACACAAACTCATTTTATCATGGGAAGCCATTAGGTGACATGGCTTTGCCGACTTGGCTGATGAGCTGGGATGCCTGGGTCTGGCTCTAGCCATTTTAGTGAGAAGTGTCCTGGTCACCTAAGAATGTCACATAAAAAAGTACCTGGTCACCTATGAGCTGAGACTTGGAACAGGCAGATAAGATGGTCCAACTTACAAAGCCCAACTTTGGAACTAAGACCAGTCAGGAAAGACAAAGGTGTTGGAGAACAACACATACTCTGACATTCTTTTTCACATGGACACTTATTCAAGTCATAGAATGTGTAGCAAATATAAAAGCTTTGATTCAAGGGAATATTTCTCAGTTTAATATTAAAATGGAAAGCAACTGAAAACTAGGTTCTAATTACTACATTTCACCACATAGAAAACTTAAGGAATATCTCTCTTTCATATATCAATATTGGAAACTTTCACACCTAGCCTTAGAGTAGCAATGTAGATTTTTTTTTAGTATCTTGTAATAAGAAAAAATATATATATTGAATGTCTTAGTTTATATGTGCTGTAGTGGATTAGAACAATTGCTTTTTCTGTTAAATTTTAGATTTTATTTTTAAAATGTTTGATTTAGGATGTCATTATATAAAACAAGTATTTTACAACATATGCTGTCATCCAAAATGTTTTCAAACCACTAGCCATTGTACAATAAAGGAAAAAAATACATTAGGAGACTCGTGAATTACAGCAAGATAGAATTGCTTTTCCTAAGGTGCCTCCACTCTAAAATGTGTAAGGAGAATATGTTACATAGGTGTTAAATTTTCTTTGAATGTTTGCCTGAAATGTGAATATTTCCATGTTAATTTAAGGTAATATTTTGGGTATGAACAGCCCCATTATAGGAATCATATTGTTTAACCTGGTGCCTATATACCAGCCTTCCAGGCTTTGCTGCCAATTACTCATATTTACAGCCTTTGTGTCTTAAGAGTAATAACAATTTAAAAACAGACTACTCATTTATTATAGGCAAAAGGATTTTTGCAAGCCCAAAATTTATTTTCAGTAAATAAGAAGTGGTTTATAGAATTCTACAGATGCACTGTTTCTACTTTTGGTCCAGTTTAAGCTGTGACATCACCAATGACTGCTAAGAAAATGGTTTTCCAAATCTGGTCCCTGGGTTTCTATTTCTGGCTCAAAAAGGAATTCAATTTCCCTACCCTTGTTCCTCGCTCCTGATCCTTTTTTTTTTTTTTTTTTTTAAGGGTCTAAAGCAAATTTTTTTTTTTTAAAGATTTTATTTATTTATTTGACAAAGAGAGACACAGTGAGAGAGGGAACACAAGCAGGGGGAGTGGGAGAGGGAGAAGCAGGCTTCCCGCTGAGCAGGGAGCCCGATGCGGGACTCGATCCCAGGACCCTGGGACCATGACCTGAGCTGAAGGCAGCCACTTAACGACTGAGCCACCCAGGTGCCCCGCTCCTGATTCTTTTAAACCCCAGTCTAGGGGGAGCCCTTTGTTGCTATCTTAACTAATTTGTTCCTTCATTTCACCATCTTTTCTCAGCCTTCCTATCTAAAACAGTTTGCACTGATACTCTTTTGTTGACTACAAAGCCAGTCGGTCTCCATAAGCATTAACTTTTTTGTTGCCTATTAAATAACTTTTAATAGCTGCACTTATTTCCATATATACAAATCATAGGTTCTCCTCTGCAGCAGAGAATCAGAAGAAGAGATGGCTTATTTTTCATCCTTACATCTTAGCTAGACAGATGCCTCTGAAGGCACCCAAATGTTCTGACCACATCTGTTTTGAGAAATACTTTGTAATAAATAATCTGGCATATTATTAAATAATATCATTGGATTGTAGACACTGTTTCTTCTTGCCAAAAATTGCATGTTCTTTGGCTAGACAGCAATTTGGTGACTTTTTTTTTCTATTTTTACCAAAAAGTCATTTATCTCAGCAAAAAATGTTGGGGAAAAACAACAAAAAACTTGGAGGGAATGTGAATCAAACAAATTTATAAAAACTATTTTACTATAGTACAGAGTAAACCAACTTGAAAGTAATCCAAAATTCTTTTTTTTTTTTTTTTAAGATTTTATGCATTTATTTGACAGGGAGAGAGAGACAGCTAGAGAGGCAACACAAGTAGGGGGAGAGGGAGAGGGAGAAGCAGGCTCCTGGCCGAGCAGGGAGCCCAATGTGGGGCTCGATCCCAGGATCCTGGGATCATGATCCGAGCCGAAGGCAGACGCTTAACGACTGAGCCACCCAGGCGCCCCAGTAATCTGAAATTCTAAATAAATTCTTTACTGTGTTCTCTTTATAACCCATATGATGGTATCCAGTTAGGTACTGTTTGATGTAAAAAATTAAATGATACCCTCTGTCCCAGAATACAATAAGTTGTTACATGAGTTTCTCTTCATTCCTTCTTGCCTCTTCTCCAGGTAACTTCTGAAGAACTGAATAGTATAATTCAGAATATAATGACCTGGGTCGTAGCTACAGTGACCAGTATATTATACCCAGCCATCACAAAGTATGAAGAAAGGTTGCGAACTAAAGCATATCCAGTGTCTGATGACTCCATCCTCTCTTCAGAGAGTTCAAGTTTCTGTAGCACATGCAGTGAAGAGTTTACATATGGAAGCTACACATCTGCCACAACTAAAACATTTCGGAGAGAGCCCCATGCATTTACAGTTGACCTATCAGTAAGGCGACCAACCACACCTTTAAAACCACCTTCTGCCCATGTGGAAAGAACAACTGTGGGTAAAACATATCACGTGGAAGGACAAGCTGTATCACCTGAACTCAAATATAATAAAACCAGTATGACATATGCATATCCTAAGCTCAGAACTTGTAAATCTGATAGTCACCTTTTAGCATCATTTGAAACAGGCACAAAAAAATCTAAGGATGCCACCACTGAAACAGATGGCTTAGAGAGTCCACTGTTTCCTGATCAAAAAGCCAAAGCCATGAATGAAATGAAGAATTTAAAGAATGTTTTTGTTAACTTTAAATGTCACTTAAAAGGGGAAACTGAATTGATTTTAGAAAGTATTTTTCAAGAAATAATGTCTGATTTAACGCAGGCCATTCCTTCTATTTCTTCTGTTACTGCTGAAGTTTTTGTTGACCAAAGTGAACCTGAAAAAGGAGACTTGCTTTCCAATGTTGATATCTGCTCAGCAGCTTCAGAGATTGTGGAGAGTATGCTCGAGAAGCTACAGTCTGCAGTTGAGAAAAAATGTGTTGAGATATTTTCACAAGAAGATCTGCCAGTTGACATTAAACCAAGCTTACCACCCAGTAAAGAATATCTCAGTCCATCAAATGGAAAATCTTTAAAAGCTTCACTGCCTTATAATTTGGAACCCATGTGTGATATTGCTGAGGATATGGTACATGCCATTTTAGAAAAGCTGATGACTCTTGCATCTTGTAAGCAAAATGAACTTCCTTATCTTGAAGATGCAATTAAACTTTCTGATCAGCAACCTACGACAGACCCAACATACATGTCCCTCAAAAGAGACAACAAAAAGAAATGTGGTCCTGAACCTGATGCAGCTAATTTAATTGTTAAAGATCAAATACAAAATTTAATGTCAAATATTTTTTCCCAGTCCTCTTTGGTTGGATATATAGAGGAAGCAATCAGCACTATACTAGAATATGTACAAACTGAACTTAATAACGAGAGACTTACTGCATCTGAAGAAACAGTAGTACTCCTTCAGCTTCTTGATGATATCGTCACTCAGCTACATCAGGAGCCAGTAAAAGCAGATGTTCAAAAATGCAGACACTCTAGACCAAGAAATCTTTCTGACACTGAAGAAAAGTACAGACTTACTGGCACTAGATTATCTAATGGTCCTAAGTCTACAAGATCATTTCCACCTATTAATGTTCCTGGCATGGTCCTTTATTCTGAAGATGATAATGAAGAAATAGACAAAATTGTGAAAAATGTGCTTGATTCATCTTTCAAAGGTGAAAAGCCAAAATCACAGAAACAAGTTCCTGAGAATTGGTTTACAAAAGGAAACACCAGTTTTGAATATAAAAGAAATAGTAAACCACCTGCAAATGCTGCTTCTGGAAGAAGCAAAGTTGCATTTTGTGATGGGGGATTAAAGACTGAGCTACCATCTTTTAATAATAAAGAAATTTTAAAGGGAAAACCCTGTTTGAATAGAGACATTTTGATTTTCAGCCAAGATCAAAAGCATCACATACAAAAGGCTTCAGAAAACATAGTTAAAAGTATTTTAACAGAAATGCTCAAGGACCTCTCTTCTGTTCCGCCTGGTCACTTAGACAATAAAACTGGCAAAGAAGCTTCAGTTCTTGTTTCAGAAAAATCTCAAGGACTGTCACATCAAGAATGGATGGACCAGATGTTCTCTGTGTCAGAAATTAGTGCAGTGGCTCAAGAAATAACAGATGCTTTGTTAAATATACTTCATAAGGCTTCAAGCTGCATTCCCAATATCACCAAAGGTTCCATTTCATCATCAGTTCAAACTTCTCTAGGTAGTTCTGATACTCCACACCTGGTCAAAGAAGCACCAAATAAAAAGTCATTAAAAGTATGGTTTGACAGTGAAAAGAAAGTGAAATATTTATCTTCATTCAATGTAGATCCTGCAAAACCTTCTGTGTTAAAATCTGAAAAAAGTGAACCTCAACCTATAGATGACATTACTGATAAGATCATTAATACAGTGTTTAAAAGGCTGAAGTCATTCTTTTGTCCAAAATTGCAAATGGGCTTCAAACCTTCAGTTGTGGAGCAATCTTCATTACAATCTCAACTTAGTACTTACACAACTAAAGTGGTAAACATTGTTTTGCATGCTATCCAGAATGAACTAGAACTCAGTAAGAGAAGCCTAAACTGTAGGGAAATAGACCATACCAAATCCCTTACAGGTAAAGGGTTTTTTGCTGACACTGATAAATTAGAATCTCTTGTCTCAATTATGGAATCTCCATTATTAACTTATATTTGTGAAATGTTATCAAGTGGACATTATGATCAACGCAATATATCACTCCCTTCAGATAAGCCAAAGCCTGCAACTTCGTATGGATCTGACAATGTTGATAAACAAAATGGTTTGCCAAGTAGGCAGGATAAAAAATCTTTTCACAAATATTTGGCTACTCCATGTGCCCTCCACAGTGTTGCAAATGGAAAAGATCTCAAAGACAATGCTAGATTGCAAGTGTTAGACAGTATTGGGGAAACACTGTATGAAATGTTATGTAAGCTCCTAGGAGCCCATCAACACCATCAGCCATCTTGTAGTAAACTAAACAGAGAAAAGAATGAAAATCCCGAAATGGCTACTACATTGCAGTCTAATATTCAGCTCATTTCCAAAACAATTTTTGAATACATCCTTGCAAAATTATGTAGTGTTGATATAGATACCAGTTTTGCAAGTTCTGGATTTAAAGTCTCAGAGTCTCTTGATATCGACAACCTATCATTTGCTTCAATTATTGAGGAAATGGCCAAATGCACTAACATAATCTCCAGCATAGTTTCCAGGATGATTCAGGAGGGTAATAAAGAGGTGACAAAAAATAAAGAAAAAACTATTGCTCCCGTGTCCTCCAAAACAGGGAGCACAAAAGAAATACATCCAAATGAACTGAAAGCTCTAGCTTCAGATATTCTAAATATGGTTTTTGCTAAACTGGAAGGGTTTGCTAACGGAAATTTAGAAACTCTGGGTTCTATTACTTATGGAAATGAAGAAAGCAATAAGATAGACTTGGAATATGAAAGTCCCAGTATTTTCACAGACACACATGAGAAACTATTGCAGTCTGCTTTATACATGAATGCAAAGAAGATATCAAGTACTATTTTGAAAGCTATTCAAACAGAATTAAATATGAACTCATTAGATTTGAGGACAAGTGTAAATACCCCACCACCTGAGAAACAAATGCTTAAGAATATAGTCAACTTAATTTTAGATGCAGTATCCTCAAATATGTTTAATGAAACTGAATCTGAAAAGGAAGGCATTGAAACTTATCGATACAGGCCAACCTATGGAAATTTTCTTCCTGGAGGAGCTGAATCAGATTCATTTCTAGAAGATGTCTCACATACAGAGAAAGAATTCACTGGGGAGAGAACATTACTAAGAGAAGAAGCTAAATCAGATTCTCTTAAACAATGGGTTCTAGAAAGAACCTTAAACAAAATTGAAGTGAAACTCAAAGAACCACAGAAATCTCCAATTGTTCCCATTATAAGAAATATTTTGAATGAAATTTTTCAAAATGCTTTGGTCAATCAATTAAATGTGCTTTCTCTCTCCCACTCTCATTTAAGTGGCATCGTTCACAATGTTGGTGAGCCAATTCCTCAAACATCTGTTCAATTTATAGATAAAATGATAGGTCCTTTAGTATCTGAAGCAGATGTAATCATAGTGGCAGATGATGTTGTTAGAACTGTATTTCATAAACTTTACTTGGCTGCTATGCCGGAAAGAAATGCAAGTGAAAACTGGTATAAAACCATCACCTGTAGAGCAAATGTTTCTTTACATGAACGCACCCATGGAGGGAAGTCCTCTGTTACTGTGCTAGACAAGAACCCATGTACTCTTAAGTCCAGATTCAATGTTGACAAACAGGCTAAAGTAAATGTAGTTGAAGATATTGTACAGGCAATATTAACAAACTTAGAGACTTTTGCTACTTCCAAAGTAAAATCTCTCTTTTGTCCCCAAATCAACTTTACCGTTCCAATGGCTTTACCTATTCAGCAGGATAAAAGTGCCTTAAGCAAAGCATTATCAGCCAAAGATTTGTATTCTGATGATCAATTGTCCTCTTGCTCAGTGGATCATATTACGTCAGAAAAGACCAACTCAGTGTGTCAACTCTCTTTGAATAAATTAAATACATATGCAACAGAAGTGGCTAGAAAAATTTTACAAGGAATCAAACATGAATTAGATAAAGAAAGGGAAAGTCCTTTCTTAACTCATAACATTGTGGTTTCTGAAAGTATTGCAAGTCAAGTTGTTAACACAGTGTTAGATATTGTATCATCTAAAGGCAAATGTGACAAAAACAATTCTGAGAAAGAGATTAATTCAGATCAACAAGAAGGTATTATTAAAAAGCTGTTTAATAAGACTGAATATAGAAAAGTGCTTCAGTTTCAAATACAAGATATCATTGAAGGTATCTTATGTGATATTTATGAAAAAACACTGTATCAAAATAATCTATCATGTGCCACATCCACTCTGAAATATAGCATAGCTGGGAAACATTCCGGAGCAAATTCTGAAATATTCATCAAGGATGCAAATAAAATTATTCCAAAAATTTCAGTTCCTAAATCAGATGTCATTTTGATATCTAATGATATAGTGGATATTGTTCTTCATAACCTCAGTTCTGCTGTCATGCTTAGCATAAATGCAAAAAATCCTACTTCTGCAAGATTGCCCCTGATCTTTGGTGACATATTTTCAAAAGCAGAATATCAACAGCCTCCTCTTGTGGGGTCAAAAAGTGAAAGAAAAACAGAGTATTTGCCATCCTCAAGAAGTCTGAAATCAGCTTATGCTGATGATTGTCAGATAACTACAGTAGAGAAAGAAGATGCCAAGAAATCTCCTGACCCATGTGAGGAAAATGCTAACTTCATTACTAAAAATATTTTCAATCGGTTAGAAGCTTTTGCCACAGAAAGAATAGATTCCTTAATTACTCTTGCTTTCCAGTCTAAAGAAAAGTCAATTGCTAGCCTGGAACTGGAAAATTATAAACAAGATGATAGCATCTTTCATGAATCAAGCCAAGTGGAATCAAATGTGAATGTCCTGAAAACATCCACTAAAACAATCCTCAGCCAAGAGCTCCCAGATTCCACTTTTGCAAGTTACAAAGAAAATCTTCGGTCCACAATTCATCTCTCACGAGCTAGTCTTAAGGAATATGCGGACATCATTGCCAGTGCCATTTTGAAACTTATTAAAAATGACTTAGACTTAGAAATTCAAAAGATGTATCCATATCCAAACAACATTTCATTCCAAGAAAATATCATTGTGACTGGAATTGTCAACAGTATTTTAAAGAGTTTAGATGATAAAAGATCTGCAAAGGAAATTAGTGTTTACTCAAAAGACATTCCTAAATTATTTTCACAACTAACTGTATCAAATGAAATATCACTGGGACAAAGAGAGCAGGAAAAAAACAAATTATCTCGGTTTTCAAAATATCCAATGGAACAAAACCAAATAACATTGGAAAAAGAAAGCCAGAGAATTGTTTTGGAAGAAATATTTATGAGAAAAAGAGAATCAAAACAAAAAGAAAAGACTGCATTGCTCAGTGCAGTGGAAGAAGTTTTAACTAAAGTGCATCAAAGAATAATGGAAATCATAGGCCATTTGCCTCCATTTAATGAAATCCCCCACTTAATATCTAACTCTAAAATTAAAACATCAGACATAATGCAAAAAAACTTCTTTCAAGCACAGATTAACAGTGTAGCAAATGACATAGTTGAAAGTGTTTTGGGGAAAATGTACTCTATAGTTGTTACATCATTATATGAAAGCAACAAAAAAGTAGAAGCATCTGACAACGATACCTTGTCTAAGAAAGCAGGCTGCATCAAAGAAACTAAACAACCAGGAAAAGGAAGTAATCCCCCCAGAGATGTGATACCACAGGTTTATTCTCATGCAGGCAGTCGAAATGTCTCTCTATTAGAAAACAAATTTTTGCAGTATTCACCATTGCAAGTGGGGAAGGATTTAGTCCAAATGGTTCTTAATAAGATTATAAATTTTGCCTCAATTTATCTAGAAGAGACTTTGTCCCCAGAAAGTTGTTCTCATGAGCTGCAACCTGTAAAGCCACACAGTTCTAAAGTGAGCTCTAAGGGCAGCCCTAAACCAGTTTTTAAAACAAGCTTAAAAGCAAGATCAAAAGTTATTCCTTTGCCTAAGTTTAGAACAAAGTCACACCTAGGACCTACTGGTGCTAAGGTCAAAAGCAAGACCAAATTAGGTCCTGGAGAGAAGACTCCAAAAGACAGCCAGTCCAAGACTACCACTGGGCTGCCACACACACTATCATCAGGAGATGCCAAAAACTTACTGGAAATGAGATTGTCCACTTCAGAACTAAAAATGTATGCCAGGGATATAATAAGTAGTATCCTGGAAACAATTGTGAAAGAATTTGAAAAGGTGAAGCAAACCAAAGCAATGATAAATGTTAAAGCTTTACCATCCGATCAAATCATGGCAGCAAATACAATAGTTAATACAGTTTTGCAAGGATTATATGCAACAAGTAACCACAATTTGGCTTATCCAATAAAATACTCACATGTGGAAGATCTCAAACTTTCACAGGGGAATTCAGATGCAGAGTATCTTGCCAAACCACAAGCATGTTTTTACTTGGAAAATGTTTCTTCACAGCTCGAACAGATTTTTCCTAAAGAAGGTATATTTAAAAAAATGTTTGACAAATGGCAAGCAGAATCAAATGATATGGAAAATGAAAAGTCTAAGCTAATGATGATAGCTGAAAATGTTTTGACTAAAATTCCAATAAAAGCAAAAGAATTAGAATATTCTCTTTCACTTTTAGATTTGCCACAACTTCAGGATTGTGAAAGCAGGTGCTATAATCATTTCAAAGGAGCTTCTACTAGAGTTGAAGATACCAAAGCACAAATTAATATGTTTGGAAGGGAAATTGTTGAAATGCTATTTGAAAAATTACAGCTGTGTTTTTTGTCCCAAGTGCCCTCCTCAGATAGGAGAGAAACACTAGCAAGCAGGAAAGAATATATTAGTATTAAAAGTAAATATGATTTGCCAATCAAGGACATCCTCAGCAGTGTACCAATATATAACACAAATATAGTAGACCAAATTTCTTTGGGCTCCAGCAACCAAATTGTTCAAGAAATTATAGAAAGGGTTTTAAACATTTTAGAGTCATTTGTAGACTTGCAGTTTAAATATATCTCTAAATATGAGTTTTCTGAAATAGTGAAAATGCCTATAGAAAACTTTTTTCCTCTCCAACAGAGACTATTAAACAAAAAGATGTTGCCAAAATTACAACCACTGAAAAAGTTTTCTGATGAACCCAATTCAAATACTATTATTTCCAAGGAAAACATAGAGAATACCCTTCTACAGATTCACTCATTCCATTCAGAATTACTTACATGTGCTATTAATATTGTCAGTGACATGCTAAGTATAATTAAGAACAAGCTAGACAAAGAAATAAGCCAAGTGGAACCATCTTCAATTAGCACATTGAAAGAGACTGTTATAGCAAGTGAGATCATTGGCACACTGATGGACCAGTGTACTCATATCAATAACCTTCCAAACAAAAGTTTGTTCCAAGGAGCAGAAAATACCTATATTGTTAATCAGGTTGAATTAGCAACTAATATGAAAATGCCCACATCAAAGTTAAAGGAAGTTAGTTTTGGGAATAATCCTTCACAAATCAGTGTACCTGGTTTTGTGTGTTATTCAGAGGAAAATACAAAAAAAAAGTATAGGGCTTCATCAAACTTACCCTCATATGCCAGAGCCTCTGTAGAAGATACAATTAAAAGCTCGGAGCCAATGGAAAGGCTTGATTCAGAAAATATACCATCATGCTTTAAAAATGAAGTACAAGACTACAGTCCAAGGGAATCGAACTTTGGCCATTTTGACAAAATCATGCAAGGAAATAGCTCTCTCCCTGAAGGCAGTGTCTTACAAAAACTATTTAAGAAAGCAAATGAGTCCACAGAAGCAGCATTAAAGCAAGTCATGTCATTCATAGAAATAGGAAAAGGTGAAAATCCAAGAGTATTTCATTATGGAACTCTAAAACCAGTTGAGCCAAACCAAATTCAGACAACTGTTTCCCCAATCAAAATATGTTTAGCTGCAGAAAATATTGTCAATACTGTGCTGTCAAGCTATGGTTTTCCAAGTCAACGACACATTAATGAAAACATGGAAACAATGAAACCATTTTTCCTATCAAAGCAAAACCCTTTGTCCATAGTATCTGGAGGACAAAAGAATGAGGAGAAAAGTTTGCTTGGAATGTGGGATAAAAAAATAAGCTGTATACCTGAAGAAGAAAATAAAAAACCTGAAGCCATCACAGAAGATTTTTCTTTATTGCAAAAATGGGAAAGTAAGAGATCCCCAAATGGAAAGGCTCTGAAGGAAGTTAAAGTCATTGCTTTTACTGATCATGAACTGGGTCCAAAGGAAATTCATTTGGTAGCAAGACATATTTCCACATCCGTGGTCACATATTTCAAGAATTTTGAAACTAGAGGTAAGCAAGAAATAACCTACTTTAAAAGTTGGGATAACTTAGAAAATATAGATATTTTTAAAGCTCTTCTATCCAAGGAGCTGAATTTACTATTTTTTGTTTTTATTTTTGTTTTTTTCTGAAAATAGCCTTGGAAGTGGAGTATTTAATTACTTCTTAACATATCAGGATACAAAAAAAAAAGTTTAACATTCAAACGATTTGAATCTGAACAAGCCTGTTGATCAGTTTTCCATAACTACAGATGAGAGAAAATGGCATTACTTTAAAGCAGAGGATTTTGGTTGAGTATGAGATAGACGCTCCAAAGAGTTTTTAAAGTTTTTATGCATGACTTCTCTATAATCATGCCAAATATACAGTTAATTGATTGAAGGTTAGTGATTCATCTTTTCAAGGTGAATAGTTGAAGTCTTTGCCATCTTTAGTCACAATGTATAAGAGCAGTGGTATTAACCATTTGTTTGGATTGTAGTCCAGTATTCTTAAATTCCTTAAAATCTAAATATATCCTCACAAAGTTATTTTCACTCTTTTCTAAGAGGTTGAATCATATGTAAGAACCATTTTTTATATATCAAAACCTGTTGATTATTGGCAGTTTCATTATTGGTAATATTCTAATAATGCTATAGTACTCCTGAACTGGATCAATAATTCCAGTTACCAGTAATTAGTTGCCATAATACCAGTTCAGATACATCACTTGCCAATCATTCAAACAGGAAAACATATCCTACCAGTCTTACCCACCTGCATAGGGGGGTCATTTCTCATCCTTAAAACTGGCATTCTTTCAAGATGGATAGCTGTGTGTCTGCAATTTTCAAGTTCATAAACAGACTTTCTCCAAACATAGCCTAACTAAACTTAGAGAATTATAAAGAAAAACAGAACAAACAAGAGAAGATCCATGATTCCATCCCATTGGTACTTTTCGCTATCAAATCTATTCTCTATTTTCAGACATGTTCAGGGCCTTCCAGTGATTTTACTCCTGCTCCTTATTTCTTTTGGAATACTCTTTCCTCACTTTCTTCATCTCAACGTAGCCAAAGCCTGCCTAGCAGTCAAAGCTCAGCTTAAAGTTTCCCATCTCCACAATTTTACCTGATTTCAAATGCAGAGGTATAACAGATGATTAAGTTTTGAGAAAAAATAGTGTGTTTCTCTGGCTGCCACTTGAAGAAGTTGGCCATCCCAGGGAGGTATATGATTTTCAATAAATACTCTTTTGAATAGAAAAAAGAATAGAGTTGTGACAAACTAAAATCTAGGGGTTAAAGTACTACTGACACTGCAACCTATCCTTCTGGAGTTTAGCACATTTTCATTTCAATCAAGTCATTATTGCAACACATCTCTGTAGCTCCCTAAAAGTAACAGAGGGATGCTTGGGTGGCTCAGTCGGTTAAGTGTCCGGCTCTTGGTTCCGGCCCAGGTCATGATCTCACAGTCGTGGGATCGAGCCCCCCGTTGACCCTGTGCTCAGCGTGGAGCCTTCTTGTCCCTCTCTCTCTGCTCCTCCCGCACCCCCAAACAAATAAATAAATAAATAAATTCTTAAAAAAAAAAAGTAACGGATAACCTAACATTAACTATTTTCACTAAAAATAAATTTTAAATAATTACATGAGCTCTCTAGAGATCACTGCAGACAAGCTAAATTGTAACATTAAACTTGGAAATCATTTTTCTGCCCCAAGATTTCCAGCTTCTTAGAGTCCCTAACCCATCTAAGCAAGAGAGATATCAGCACTTAACTGAGAGACTTGAATTCTTCAGGGTTATTTTCTCAACTTTCTGCCTAAAATTAAGATTCCACAGGTGGGTAATAAATATCTGAAGAAAACCCAATTTCTTTCTTGACTATGTTTTTTTCTTTAGTGAGATATTCCATAGGTGAAATTCATATGTAAATAATTACCAGTATGTTGAATTTTACATATTTCTCTTTATGCATGCTAAAAGTGGTAATTTTTTTCAGTTTCCAGTGAGGAGAAGGTGTCTATTATTTCCACATTGTCAAGGAAAAAATGTGAATCAAAACAGCCTCTAAGAAGTATCTACAGTGATTCTTCACTTAATCAATTTTGTGAACATCTCACTGAGTCTATTATTTGCCATTTAACTTCAAGCATTTCTGGTAACACCAAAGATAGTAGAGAAAAAAAGAAAACACTGGAAAGCCAAAATGTAGGATTTAACAAGATTATTTCAATTAATTCTCAAATGTTTGAAAGCAGGTCAATTTCTATTGGGGAACTTGCTTTAAGTATTTCCGATATCATCACTGAAATCCTTTTTAACAGTAATATTATAGAGGTTGACATTGCACAGCAAATGTCTCCTTTAAAAACAAAGTACATTTACTGCCCAAGAGCAGCTTCTGCTGACTTTGATAATCTCTTTCAGGATCTCTTAACAGGAGTGATTCATGTAATGTCCAAAGAAATAGGAATAAACCATCATCTTGAAAGCAATGGAAGAAAAAAATCATTTTCCATGCTTAGAAGAAATAGTGTGACCATTTGCAATGAAACAAATACCATGGAAAGACAGAAAGGCTCCAGAGATTGGGAATCATCTAATTACCAAATTGATCATCTCCTTCAAAAAAGTAAATTAAATTATCTGGCATGTCAGTTAGACAATCTGGTTGGTACTCTAAAAACTCGTGAATCCAAAGAAGTAGTCAATAAAGTTTTTAATATTGTTTTAGATTTATTTTTACCAGATGAACATCCAGGTGAGGCTATGAATTCTGATAAAAAGGCAGGAACATTTTTTTCATCCTCAAATGATCAGCAAAGTAACAGCATACTTGGAAATAACTTAGGCCTCACCCCCAAATCAGTTTTTCTTCTCAATGTCGTGTGTGAGAAACTTATCAGAACACTTTTGGAAAAATGCACAAACACTGTTTTTCTTGATAATAGCCCTCTTTCCAATGAAATATTAGCAGAAGAATGTAAACTTTTAAAAACACTGCAAAGTGTAGAAGATGAAGAATTTGATTACTGTAAGGGAGCAATGGACTGTGAACAATTTCAAGGAGATTATATGTCAGACTTTTTAGAAAATCTGGCAGAAATGGATCAAGATTTATTATCATCAGACTCTATGCTTACTATTATTTCCCACAGCTTGGTTAAATCATTGATGGACAAACTATGTCACAGTGTACAACTCCCCCAAAGCCCACCTTTTGCAAACAAGCCTTTGAAGTATGCAAGAAAAAAAATGCAGTCTAGTTTCATAAATGTAAACAGGCCAGAATTAACAGAATTAGGACAAGGTAAAGCCTTTTTAGGATTCATGAGTCATGATGGTAATGCTTTGACAGGATCCCTGAATAGTCCCAGTGGGGTTAGCTCCAAAATACAAGCAGCATTTGGCAAGAAATGTTCAGTAAATTCCACTTCTGTGTCACCTCTCAAAAGACAGGGAACAAAGGATGTGGATTCAATACCCATCCATAATAAGCTATATCCAGGAGATATAAATACAGGTGTGTACTCGGCCACATTTTTGGAGGAAATAATTTCAGAACTGTTTTTTAATCTCTCTATTTCACTGTGGGACAAAAACAAAAACATCACTGAGGGCTGGCTCTATGAGATGAATACAATATTTGTCAACAATGTAGTGAATGAGTTTAATAACGCACAAGTCACTGTTTTACGGAATGTTGAAGAAAGGCTGTGTTTTCCACCAATCCATAAAAAAACCATTAGTAGAATTGTTGATTCAGTTTATTTTGATGTTTTACAGCAATATAAATTGAAAATGACCTGTGATGATAATCTAGCATGTGACAATACCTCAATAGCAGAACAAATAACTAACGGCATATTGTCAGAGATTTTAGACTACCAACTCCCATCTTACTTCAGAGGAAAGCTCATACCAAACTCATATTACTCTCTCCAAGCTGAAATTATATTGCAGAAACTTCAAAATAACCTGAGAAAATTTACTTCCCAGTCTAGGTCTTCAACAGGCTACAGCACCATGTTGTCCCACTCATTTTTAGAAGATATCATCCGAAGACTTTTATCTCAACTCATTCTTTCACCCAACAAGGCTTCCTCTTTGGGAAACAAATATTTCATGAGTTCAGATTTCAATGAAATGTCTACCTGTATAATAAATAAGGTTATATCAGCCATTTCAAAACATAAAATTTGGTTCACTATATATGACAATCAATATCTATGTACTGGAAAAAACCTCCAGAAGATGGTGGATTCTGTTTTTAGTAATACCGTGCAAATGTCTGACTCTCTTGTTTCAATACAGAAAAGTATAGTTAGCCAAAGCCCAATTATGATTGACCGAATAGCCAGTTTTATTATCCAAGAGATTATTGAAAATCATCTTCAACCATTTTTGTGTGGAGAAGGTTTACCTCGTCCAAAGACTCCATTGGATGCAGTATCGAATATGGTTAAGCGGGTTCTCAATGAAGTCACAGAGTCACACAGACCCCAGACACCATCACCCTTAGGTATTTATCCTGATACATTTGTAGGGGAAATTGTTGCCAGACTTTTATCAAAGATTTTCAGTCCAAAGCGTAACACTGAAATTGAACTGGAAAATATGACCCAAAAAATAGTAAACTCAATAAATAACCATTTTCACAAGGCTAAAATTCACTTTCTATATGATGGCAAAGAACAATCTTACACCTCTGTAAATATGGATATTGTGGATGAACTTGTCACCTCAATTTATAGAAATGTTTTAAAGCAGCATGGGCTAGACCCTGAAGTTGATAAAGAGTCTGAAGACAGTGATATTTTTGTGGAAAATATTACCAATTTAATTGTAGCGGCTATTTCAGATTACCTTCTTCATCCACTCTTTTCTGGGGATTTGTCGTCATCTTCCCATTCTATTTCAATGGCTGAGAATATTGTTCAGGACATTCTTAGTAACATCAATAAATCTACCAAGCCAAGTCAGAGTTTATCTCCATATAACACCTTGCTGCCATACACATTTTTAGAAGACATGATAAGAGTACTATTATCTAGAATTTTTCCTTCTGCACCTAGCATTGTTCCAGACAGAGAAACTCCAAAAGACATATCAAGAGCGAATTTCAATGAAATTGCTTCAAAGATAATCAGTGATATTAGGATGAAAATTTCCCAACATGAAATTCGATTTTCAAAAAATGAAGAAGAAACCAAGTTTGTTTATTCAGAAGGTGATGTTCAGCATCTCGTTGACTCAGTATTCAAAAATATTTCACAAAACTCTGAGTCTCAAGAACCAGTTGAGCAAAATATCACAAGTAGTAATGATATTCTTATTGATAGAATAGCAGGGTTTATCATTAAACATATCTGTCAACAACATCTTCAGCCATTTGTGGATGGAAAGCTATTACCTTCTTCATCATACACGTATTTTGATGATGAGAGAAAGCAGTGGTTTTATGCCACTGTTTATTCCTCAACTTTTTTGGAAGATGTAGTCTCTGGGGTTTTAAGCAAAATATTCCACAGGGTGTTAGGCATTGTACAAACAAAATCAGTAAGAGATTCAGAAGATGAACTGTTTGATAAAGCTGAAAAACTCATAAATTTGATAGCAGAGGAATTCTCAAAATTTGAAGTTAGCATTCTAGAAAATGCTGAGGAACAATTGTGTTTGCCTCCAGTGGAGAGAGATATAGTCAAGAACATTATTGACAAGGTGTACAGCAAACTTCTGCAAGAATATGAGATGGAAATAATGCCTGATAAAGATTTTCTAAATGACACAAAGACATTAGCTGCAAGGATAACCAAAATCATCCTTGCTGAAACTTTTGATTTCCAAATTCATCCAAACCTTATAGGAAAGCTTCCTTTTAAGTCACACACCAAACTCAATACTAATGTTTTGATGAAGAGAGTTCAATGTAACATTACCAAATCAAGATTTCAAAGGCAGGCATCAACAATATATACTACCATGTTATCACATACTGATTTGGAAAAAATTGTCACTCAGCTTATATCTCAGATGAGTCCTTTGTCCCCCAGAACAGAACATCTAGATACTTCTCAATCAGACCTAAGTAATACAGTCATAAAACTGATAAATGAAATTATGTCAATAATTTCAAAACATGCAATATGTATTATTAAACATGGAAATGAAAAACAAAGTATAATTTCAGAAAAAGATATCCAGTCTATGGTTGAGTCCATTTATGCTGATCTTTCATATTTGAATCTATACCAATCTCTTACAAAAGATAAAAAAGGTATAAGTAACATACCTGTTTCAAAAATAGCAAGTTTTATAATAAAAGAAATCTTTAACCACCATCTTCAGTCATTTTTATCTGGAGATAAAACTCCTGTTTCATCAGCAGTTGATCAAACATATAAACAGAAAGCAATAGATCCTAAACAAAGAGAGTTGTCTTTCATTGTGAATTCAGCTTTCTTTTTGGAGGAAGTAATTTCTGAGCTTTTATGTAAACTCCTTTATGCATTCTCACATAATTTCTTGTCTGCTGAAAACCCAGATACAGTAAAAGCCAAAATTACCAGCATTGTTACAACATTAGTAAATTCAATTGTCCAGGAGTTTACCACATCAGAGATTTTAGTTGCAGATAACTTTGATGATATGTGTTTTTCAGAAGGATATAAAGAAATTGTTCAAAAAACAGTCAACCTTATTTATGAAAAAATTTTAGATGAATATAAATCTCTGATTCAAGTATACAAGGCTATACAAAGTGACACTGTTGGTTTTGGAAGAAAAATATATCATTTGCTATTAGAGGAAATTTATGACTATCAGGTGCAATCATTAGTTTCAGGAGAATTAGTGTCTTCTTCCTATTCTTCCCCTCAAGCTGATAATATCATTAGAAATGTGCTCAATGTCATCACAAGTGATAGCCATACCTTGCCATCATGTATTACTGTGCTGCCTCGTTCTCTTTTGGAAGATATGATTTACAAGCTGCTAGTGCATATCTTCCCTTCACCTAACACTGAAAGTGAACTAAAAGAGGAAGAAGTTACATCAGATTGTGAGTTTGTAGATGCAACTTCAAAGCTGACAGATGAAATTATCAAAGAAATTTCTGAACATGAGATCCGTCTTGCCACAGCAGAGGAGAATGCAGAAAGTATGCAATTAGAAATGATTGAGAATTTGGTTGACTCTATATGTAATAATATTTTGAAAAAATCTGAATTTCAAGCTGAAGTACAGAAAGGTGCAGACAAAAAAGGAGGCTCATTCCTCAGTAAAATAGCTGGATTCATCATGAAGGAAATCATGGATCATCATCTGCAGCCATTTTTACATAGAGAAGAATCATCTTCCAGTGAGGTATCTGATTATGGGCATATGCCTGTACTTAGTAAACCTGGTAAAGAAAAGACACAGCCTTCTCTATATTCAGCTACATTTCTGGAAGATGTAATCGTTGACCTTGTTCATAAATTCTATTCTCTTCCAAGTATTACTGAAGATTCTAAGAAAAAAGAAATCCTAGAGCCAGACATTGTGGGCTTAGCTATAAAATTTGCAAACTCTCTGATAGCAGAGTTTAGGAAAAGTAAAATTAAAGTTCTACCAAATGCTGAGGAAATGTTTTCTTTTCCACCAATTGATAAAGAAACAGTTGACAAGATATCCAATTTTGTGTATGATCAGTTCATAGGAAAATATGGCTCTAGTGATATTCAGAAGGATGATAAGAGTAACATTGTGACAGAAATGATTGCTGCTTTAGCTCAGAAGGCAATCTCTGCTTTTAAGATCCAACCACTTTTTTCAGGAGACTGGTCTTCCACCTTCTTTTCATTTCTAAATCCGGATAACATCACCCAAAGGGTTCAGCACCTACCACAGCAAACCTCTACACAGATAAACAGATGCTTGAAACGGAATGAACTTGCTTTACCAAAACAATCATATAAACACACTTCTGTAACCACAGGCCAGAAAAATGTGTTGGACACTTTGGAAATAGACAGTGGTGCAATAAGTAAAAAGAAAAGTTTCAAAACTGAAGGAACATCAATGAAAAAAGGTGACATCCAAGGTCCAAAATTTACCTCTATAACTAGAATTATGAAAAGCAATGTAATTAACATGTTATCAGTGCCAGCTGCAAGTGTAGCAAATGAAAAGAAAGAGACAGAAAATAAAATGGAAATTTCAATTAACAAATATGGGAATGTATCAGGAGTCAGTTCTCCAACTACTAGTGTGAAAAGTAAAGATAGGCAGGAACCAGATTTGAGGGTAACTCTTAAAAATGATGAAATTGAGAAGAAAAGCATATCAGCTTCAAAAGATGAGAAGAGACAAGGTAATAAGGTACACACACAATCTCCAGTAGCTACTGATGTTATAGTATATGAGGAGGAAATACTTGGACCAAATTTTGAAATAAACAATGAAAAGAAGATTGACAAAACAAGAGAAAATACATTAAAAAAGGAAGACAACCCCTTTCAGTTATCTTTGACATCCAAAGTGAGAAATACAGGGACCACAACAGAAAATATTTTGAAAACAGTTAACCAAAAGCCAAAAAAAAAGGTTGGAAAAGACTCTCCATCTCAAACAGATATAAATGAGGAACAATACTTAAATTATGAATATGTTCAAAATGTCATTGAAAACATTTATGACGATGTTTTAGAAATATATCATTCTCCAGAATCAGATTATTCAAAACGCCAAAGTCTCCCAAATGATACAATATCACATGTAATTCAAGAAGTCCGCCAAAATTTTACGGAGTCTGTTTCAACAAAGGATTCATCCCTCTCAATTAAGAAAAGTCTCCCAGTCAAAGAGAAAGAAGAAAAAGAGAAAGAGAGAAATACAGAAAGAGAGAAAGAGATAGAGAGTGAGAAAGAAAAAGAGAAAGAGAGTGAGAGAGGGAAAAAAACAGAAAAAGTGAAAAGTAAGGAGATTGAAAATGAACCTAGTAAATCAGACAGTCCTCACTACCCACCAAAAAGTAAACCTGGAATTGTTCCTGCTAAATTTTTAGAAGATGTTATCATCGAAATGGTTAACAAATTGCTCTTTTCTTCCTCATCAGAAACACAAATATGTGATAGATATCAAAATAAAAGTGATGGTGAAAATCAAGCTGAACTTTATGATACAGCTATGAAACTTATGGACTCCCTGTTGAAGGAATTTTCAGATGCTCAAATTAAGGTATTTAGGCCACATAAGGGAAATCAGTTTTTTCCACCTGTAGATAAGTTGTCATCACTTCCTAATGCACCTCCCAGGCGTAAAGAATCAACCAAAGATGAAACACCCTCCAACATTAAGAAAATAACTCTGGATAAAATGCCACTTATGCATAAAATGACTGAAAAACCCTCATCAAATAAGATACCTTTCCTAGATAAAATACAAGTAATTGATAAAACATTGGTCAACAAAGTTGTTCATTCTTCCGTGTGCAATATTTTGAAGGAATATAAATGTCAAGACTCAATTTGTAAGAACATAAAAAATAATGGGGAAAATTTAGCAAGAAGACTAACCAGTGCAGTGATAAATGAAATTTTTCAACATCAGCTTAATTTCATATTTTGCGATGAGGTTACAGCTTCAGCATGTTTGCCTCTGGAATCTAAGGATGTTGTTAGAAAGGTCCAAAAGGTGGCACAAACAGCCAGCAAAGAATGTCAAACATCATCACCATACACCATCATGCTGCCTCATGAATTCTTAGGAAATGTGATTTCAGCTCTTTTATCCAAAATTTTCTCAACAGTATCCAACACTGAAGTAGAAACATCTGAGTACAGTTGGTTCAGAGAATTGGATTTCCTTCAAATGAAATTATTAAATAAAGTTACAACAGCAATCTCCAAAGATAAAGATATGACAATACAATATGTGGCATCCTTACATCCCAATGATGATGAAATTATTCAATTAGTGATTCATTCTATTTATAATAATCTCTTGTCACAGTTTGGATCACAAGAGATAATACAAAATTGTGTAGCCAGCGGATGCAGAATCCTTTCAGAAAGCATAGTTGACTTAGTCCTGAAAGAAGTGACTGGCAATCAATTGCAAAACTATTTTTCTGGAGAGCTAACTCCACATCAGTGTGCAGAAGTTGACAGTGTTGTTGAAAATATCCTTAAAGATGTTATCCAAACTGCTGATGATCCCCAGCCTCAACCATCACGTGTTCATATACTGCCTTATAACATAATAGAAGAAATCGCTGTAAAATTTTTATTAAAGCTTTTATCTGTGTTTCCAAAAGTGGATAAGGAAAGAACCAAATCTCTAGAAACTGACATGCAAAAAATAAGCTCAAAAATATTAAAGTCAATACAAGAATTTATCTCCAAAAGTAAGATTAAACTTGTACCACCAGCCAAGGAATTGCCTACTGTGCCTTTAGCTAACAATGAAACTATTGAAAAAGTAGTTAATTCTGTTTATGCCAGTGTTTTAAAGCACTCTGGCTCACACACTTCTATATTTAAGGATTTAATGGGTAAGAGCAATGTCATCTCTGATATAATAGGTCTTTTAATGGTGAAGGAAATTTCCAATTCTGAATTTCAACCTCAAGTAGAGGACAAAGTATCAAGTTCAGAATTAGTTCTGGAAGCTGTCAAAGTTATGGAAAAAGTGGTCAAAATTATTGATGAATTTAAGTCCCAGGAAAAGTCTTCATCCAAAAAAGGTTCTATGTTAGATGCCAGGTTTTTAGAGGAAGCATTGGCCTTGTTCTTGGCTAAAATAGTAAGGTTGCCAAGTGCCTCAAGCAAGGATGCAAAAAATTTATCAAAGCCCGAGTTCAATATAATTGCATCTCAACTGACAAAATCTGTGACAGCTGAAATTTCCCAAAGTAATATTAATCTTGTTGCTGCTAATCCTGAAGAACACCTTTTAAATCCAGAAAGTATAGAAATGATTTCTCAGGTTATTGATTCTGTTTATAGTGATGTACTGCAACAATCTGGAACCCAGGAAGAACTTTATGATGATATAAAATGTACAAACACTGTTTTCCCTAGAAAAGTGGCTAGTTTAATTATTAATGGAGTTTCACATTTTCCATTAGATACAGTTAGCAGAAAGAATTCAAATGCTAATCTCTTTGGAAATCTAGATGTTAATAGAATTATTCAAAAGGCCCAAAAGCATGCTGATATTGATATGCGTGAGTTAGAGGAAGAAGAGCCATATCAAGATTCAACTGGAAATTTTCCAATTAAAATAGTTCCTCATTTTGGGAATAAAGCAATCAAAATAGATCCAGAAATTATCTCAGAACACTTAGCAGTAATTTCTGTAAAAACTCAACCTCTTGAGAAACTCAAGATGGAGTGTTTAAGAAAAACCGGACATAGCATAACAGAACTGAGAAGAGCATCAATAAATGGGAGAAGCTACTCCTTACCAGACACATCTAATGTAGAAAAGATAAAGAGAGAAAGACGTATCTCACTGAATAAGTTGGGACGGCTAGATGTAAAACCCTTTGAGGTAAGTGCAAAAGCAATAGCAAAAACATAAGTGAATAGTGAGACATGGTTGTTCTGTGATTCCCTTCCTCCAACAGGTATATGGTAATGTATTTTTGTTGTTATTGTCAAGCCCAATAGGAGAACCAGTTGCATGGGTTCATCCATAGAGTCATATAATTTACTGGGACTTGCCGTATCAGCTTAGGGGCTCACGCTAAAGATCTCAGGCTAGTTTTCTTATGAAAATCAGTTTAAACTGGCATTTTTTTTTTTTTAAGAAAAGAAATGCAGGGACATACCCTTAACAGTAAAATAAGGCTGACTGAAATTATAATCTTCAATTGCAAAATCAGAAGAAACACAATCTCATATAGTTCCTGTAGTTCTTTATTGTGGATACTAAAAGCAGTTTTAAAAGGCCAGTAATAGAATATCAGGATATATGAGGTTTCAGAAACTATCTAAAATAGTTTAATTTCTCAATTTACTTTTAGCAACATTCATTAATAAACATTACACTACAAATGCTAGATTATACTGTTTTCTTATTATTTCATTTCAATCATATTAGCCTTCCTCAAAATTTTCTATACTCTCAGTAAGTGCCCAGTTTCCTCTTCTATCCATATTCTAGACCCAGCTGTCCGAATGCTGCCATTTTGATGAACCAATTTCCTCTTGCTATGGACCTAGCTCTGCCCTAAAGCTCCATACTAGGGCCCCAAATATATTAAACTAATTAGGACTTTAAAATGTCAAAACCATGTCCTTGTTATATGGAAACTATACCACTGAGGACAAAGGGATTGTCTGGCCTATACATTTACAATGACCTACACATTTTAAGTTTTGTCAAATCCCCTTGTAATGATGGTGTTCACTCATTAAAAGACCGAGTGTACTTAGGGGAATAATCTATGGCCAGGAGCAAAGTTTTATAGAACCATTCTCCCTGAAGCATAAACCTGAAGTGAATTTTTTTTCCGATACTGTTCTGCAACACACTGAACTAAGTCTTAGGGCTGGTAAATATGTTAATTAGTGCTTTATATTTTCATACACAAATACTGAGATCATCATAAGCTAAGGCATAATTTAATCTCTTTTGCCCTAAACTTTTTGGATCAGAGGACAGTCCTTTTCACCCCTAAGTTTTGCTCTTCTATATGTGTTCTCATCATCGTATTAGCATATTACTTAGTAGTCTTCATTTATATACAAGTAATCCCTTCGGGGTAAAATTTGTGTGAACAGACTGTAGAATAACATTACTCAAAATTGGTTTTTAATTATCTGTAGAATTGTCTGTCACAAATCTTACTCTTAGTCATTGTCTGTCTTTATTTAAGTCATTTATAGAATATTAAAGAAACAGATAATAGATAAAGACACATGATTTGTACCAATCTGGGTATCAACACTATCTCTAGCATAGGGACAGAGAAGAGAGACAAAAGAACAGTAGATCTGACCAAAGAACCTAGACATTTGATGGCTCTATGACAGGGCTTTGTTTTTTGTTTTGAGTACTAGATAGTCCCAACACACTAGGCATATACATATCAAAATTATATATAGTAACAAATTCCAAAGCCATATGGAATGATTTTTGATTTTCTAAACCACTAATTCTCTCTACTAACACAGAAAATCAAAATCAATTGTGTTTTAATTTCTTTTTCTTTTTCTTTTTTTTTAAAGATTTATTTATTTGACACAGAGAGAGAGACAGCTAGAGAGGGAACACAAGCAGGGGGAGTGGAAGAGGGAGAAGCAGGCTCCTGGCTGAGCAGGGAGCCCAACGCGGGCCTCGATCCCAGGACCCCGGGATCATGACCTGAGTCGAAGGCAGCCGCTTAACGACTGAGCCACCCAGGCACCCCTGTGTTTTAATTTCTTAAAAAAGCTGCTTCTATATTTTTTTCCACAGAAGATATTCTTTTAGGGCACCATTGTCTGAAAAACTGGCTTACAGTATTACAAAGGGATGTTGAGGTCTACAATTATTAAGTCAGTTTGGAGGTTCTGTGGCATCATCAAAAGCTACAGATATTACAGAAATTCTATTATCTAATTATAATTGTCTTTTCTTTGTTCTGTCTTTAGACATTGAAAATGAAAAGTAAGGGCGCCTGGGTGGCTCAGTCGTTGAGCGTCTGCCCTCCGCTCAGGTCATGATCCCAGGGTCCTGGGATCGAGCCCCACATCCGGCTCCCTGCTCTGCAGAAAGCCTGCTTCTCCCTCTCCCACTCCCCCTGCTTGTGTTCCCTCTCTCGCTGTCTCTCTGTGTCAAATAAAATCTTTAAAAAAAAAAAAGAAAAGAAAATGAAAAGTAAGACTTAACTAGAAGGATAAAAAAAATTAAGATTTATGTTTTGAAGATTCTTTTGGAAAATATAACCAAAGGATCAGGAGTGGAAGAATAGGGATTAAAGAGTCAAAGACCTTCACAAGTTTGGTTATTCATCATTTTTAAAAGCCAAGACCAGACAATACCTTGATTGTTTTTTGTTGAATATATGTACATTTAGGATTCTCTATGATTGCCTATCTAGAATTTTAGAAAAATAGATTATAGTGTCTACTTCTGTCCCAAAACTTTCAAGGTCAATGAAAAAACAAAAAGTAAATTATGATGCAACAAAATAAAAATTTTAAGCAAAAAGAAAAAAAAAGAAGGAAACAAAGAAAAAGGAAAGGAAAAAGAAAGAAAGAAAAGAAAAGAAACCAGTGTTAGATGTTCCTCTATACTTTGGAGTAAATTCTCATAGATTAATATGATCTCTGGCATATAAAGAAATGCTAGACACGAACAAATATTTTTCATAACTTTCATTTGTTTCTTCTTTCTAAAACATTGCTAATATACAAAGAGTGACATTTGAAGATAATACTCCTTAAACTGAAACTATAAATCATATTAAAATAGTTAAATTACAATAGAACCACAGGAAGAGTGATTGAGGCATTTGTTTTTAATATTTGTTGTACCTTCAATTCCAGGCTGTTTGCCGAAATTCATTTCAGAATATAAGAAAGCCTGATATCTCCAAGGTAGAGCTTTTAAAAGATGTTCAGAACAAAAAAGATCTTATCATTCGGTTAGTGGCTCATGATATTTATCAAGAAAATTCAGCAAATACCATAGAAGAGGAACTAATGTCTGAAGATGAAGTTGTTTTAAAAGAGATTGTACAAGAAGAATGCTTAAGAGAACAATTTGAAGACCAAGTGAAAGAAGCCATGAAGCCCGTAGAAAGCAAAGTTGTTTCTCCCAAGCCAACACAAAGCACAAACAGCCTGAAAAAATTTTTGTCTCTAAGCAAATGTTGTCAGCCCACATCCAGTGCAAATACTGAAAGTATTGAAGCAACTTCAAATCATATAATAGAACCTAAAGAGCAAAAAGTTAAAAGAGCTATTGCTGAGTTTGACATGGCCACGTGCTCAACAACCATGACTGAAACAGGCTCTTGGGAGAAAAAGCCACAGAGTAAGGTGAATAAGAATCATAGCGGTCAGTGACAGATATCTATGGAAAAGGTAGAGATCTTCAGAAAATCTGTCCAAGAATGTATCTTAATTAGCCAGAAAAGAATATTAAAATGGTTCCAGGCTCCTCCTAAGCCTGGTAATATTTATAGTATAAAAGAAATTATTAACAGATGAAGCCATGAAACTCAATGGAGGGAAAGCAGATAATGAAAAGAGACCTAGATTAGTTAGAAGTCCAAGGAGAACATAAAATAGAAACCATTGAAAAAAATGCAAGCTAATTATTTAAATCTAATATTTAACAAATTTCAGTCCCTTTGTATTTTGGCTGGTAAATATCCATTGAACATTTTGTGTAAAGAAAACTTATACAGGTAGGATAGGACTAGAGAGTGGGTCAATGTAGGAGGAAGTAAAAAAAGATTCATACAAATTTAGATTGTCTGGGTCTGAATCCTTACTCTCACTTAATAGCTATGTGTCCTTTGGGCAAGCTACATAGCCAACTTTTTTCTTAAAAGTTACTTAGCCAACATGCCCAAAATTAACAGGCTAATCAAAATATTTGAAATATCACCCTTACTCTCAGCCCATAAGCTCCACTATCATCATGGGGTGTAGCTCTTGTCCCTAGTATCATGCCCCTCAAATGATGGTCTGGATTTCAGTGATCTTTGGGGTTTGGCCCTTTCCAAAAACTGGTACCAAAACATGTTTTTGGAAAGTGTATATGATTTAGGATTTCCTGATGAGACAATTCTATTGATTATCCAGTTGAAATGATTCTTGGGTACATACAAAAGCTGAGGTGAACAAGAGAAAAAGAACAGAGATACAACTCTGTTCAATTCAGAAGCTTAACAGGTAAATTATCTTAATGCAAATTCTGACCTATTTGTTGGGAAGCTATGTGTAATTTCATGACCAGATGCAGTCTTCAGAATAGTTTTCTTGAACCTCATAGTCAGAAATGCTGGCTTTATAGATAGTTAAAGAAATGTTATAGCATAACATTTACAAAACTCAAAATGAAGGGGCACCTGGGTGGCTCAGTGGGTTAAGCAGCTGTTTTCAACTCAGGTCATGATCTCAGAGTCCTGGAATCAAGCCCCATGTTGGGCTCTCGGATCAGCGGGGAGCCTGATTCTCCCTCCCTCTCTCTGCCCCTCCACCTGCTTGTGCTCTCTCTCTCTCCCAAATAAATAAATAAAATCTTTAAAAAAAAAAACTCAAAATGGGTTATATGAACAATAATCCCAATAATAGTAGCTTTTTTGAGATCTGAAGAAATACCACAATAAAGATATTCTCATAAAAAATATGGCCATGAAATCACACATGACTTCCCAACAAATAAAGTACATGTTAAGTTGGTTGACTTCAAAAACTTCTGAATTGACCAGAGTTATGTCTCTGTTCTTTTCTTTTTGAACTCAGTAGGATAGGATTTGAAATATTTGTAAAGTGCAGAAATTGAAAGCTATATTCTTTAAATACTGCTTAAATTTACATTTAAAATCTATTCAAACTCCAGTATTATAATAAGATCATCAGCACTGAGCCATTTCCAAAAAACGAAACAAAAAAATGTATTGGAAAGAGACCTTTTAATTAGAATTAAGGGGTTCATTCATCTTTTAAGTAATCTTTAGAATTTTTTTCATTATAGTGTAGATTAGAGTGCAAAATATGCCAATAAGGTGAGAAAGTACATGTCAAACATGTAACACATGTTTTTCACTTTTCCAGAAAGAAAAATGGCATCTTAGTACTGAACCAACACATTACTTCATACATAGAATCATGAGTTCATCTTCATACAACCAAGAAGATCTGATTTCATATGCCAGGTATATGAAATTAAAGCAGTATAAAAATAGAAATCTGAGATGAAAATAATACTTATGGGAAGAATGGGGTCCCTGGTAAAACTATGGCTGGGCAAATATTCAGCCTTGGACTTTCCCCCACTGCTTCTTATTCTTCCCTCCTGTACCTTCCCACTGTGGAGACTTCCTGAGGCCTTCCCATTTCTACCCAATCCCTGATTTCTAGTTACCTGGTTTCTACATCTTTTCTAGTATAGCAGTGTCTTGGATCAAGAATTTGCTAGTGGATTTTGGTTTGGGTTTTGGGTTTTTAACCCAGGAGATAGGCACAATGATATCTGCACTATCAGCCCAAAGGGTTCCTAATCAACTGTCTTCAGTAGCTAAATGTTCTAGTGTATATAACTGCCTGTAAGAAGAATTCAAAAATGAAAGGGGGCATTGTAAGGTAGAGCATTCAGAGATGAGGTCTGGAAAACAATGGAGCTTGATATGGGCCTCTCAGTATAAAAAGAGCATTTATATGAGAAGATAATTCAGGTTTGGACAACTATAGGAGCAACGTCTGGAGTGTGTGGAATTACAGAAGACAGAGAGAGTAAAGTATACTGTAGATGTGAAATCTAATAACTATATCTAGAAGAGTTAAAACTTGTTTAAAATTGTTCTTAAGTTTATGAATATTCTTATATTCTTATATTCATAACCCAGAAGAGGTAACATTTTCAATTATAGGAGAAAGAATGGGTATAAGGAGGAAAATCTGCCTGGTTACATTTCTTTCCACACAGCATGAAGGAATTGTTTCTTTTTGACACTGACACTGGCATTATTTTGGGGACACCCATCATTGCCTCTCTTTCCTGCATAATGGTTATTTTAAAATACATTATTGATGCAAGCACCTCTCTATTGTTTATATCAATGATGAAGACAGAGGGCATAGATAACATAAAAAAAAAGTCAATTTAGAGCAAGATGGCAGACCAGAAAACTATAGGCCCTTGTTTCCTCAGGAAAACAAACAAACAAACAAAAAAGAAAACTACAGACTGATAAAATAACTTTATATGAGCTCTGAAAAACAGTCAAATATTTGCAATAATCAGGTGAATGTGTAATCAAGGTAAAACCACATTCAAAATGGTAGGAAATTCCAGTTTTTTCTTGCCTTTGCACAATCCCCTCTGCAACATGACAAGACACAGTTGGAAAGAAATGGCCCAATTCCCAGTTCCCTCCTTTGGGATTGAAAAAGCAGATTGGAACTTGTTTGCATTGTTCTGCTAACTGTGTGCTGCCTGAGGGAATTTTTCTGTCTCACCTAAATAGATTGAGACAGTGGCATAGTTTGGAACTATGCCTGGAAATCACAGAAGGCAACTGATGGGTGCCACAGTGCATGAAAATCCCAGAGGACTACAAGATGCACCTGAGAGCAAGAGATTACTGGCAAAAGAATACAATGAATACTGAAGGTCCTGAAAATAAGCATGATGGAAAGCATTCTTGGGAAATAAAACATTTAAAAGAAGATCTGACAAAAGGGAGTCCTTGAAGTTCAGCTGGGAAGATGGCAGAAGGAGGACCCTAAGCTCACTTTGTCCCCTGGATACAACTAGATAACATCCATGCCAGTGTAAATAACCCAGGAAATAACTTGAAGACCAGTACAAGAAACTCCACAACTAAAGGCAAAGAAGAGGGCACATCAAAAAAGGTAGGAAGGGTAAAAACATGGTCTGGGAGCAAAATGGACAATGGCCTTCCACTGTAGGGGGGGGGAGCTAGTGGCATAGAGAAGGGCAGAAAACAGACTTTTCACACTGGGAAGCTCACAAATAAGGAGGATGAATCTCCATAATATTTGTCTTTGAAAGTGAGAGGGGCTGAATTTCATGAGTTCTTAAAACCAGCAGGACTTGTTATTTTAAAAATCAGTAGGCTTGGCTGTGGTAGAGCCCAGAGGTGTTAGGAAGTGGAGTCCCTGCCCTTAAAAAGACAGCATGACAAATAGCCCATGCAGATACCGGATAGAACCAGCAGTTTGAAAAACGCAGGGGACAGACAGGAGGGAGAGTGATCTGCTCATATCAGAGTGCAGCCCAGAGAGACAGGGATCATGGGGAGGTCCATCCAGGAACAAAGGAGCTGACAGGTGCCATTTCCCTCCCCTGCCCCCCAGCATAAACAATGGCCACCTGTGGGACCCAGGGCAGCACCAACACTCCTTACCTAACTTTTTTGGACCAAGCCCCACTAATCTTCCCCCCCCACACACACACACTTTAGCAGATCCACCCGTCTCAGTAATGCTCACCTCAGTCCTGGTACTGCAGGCCCGTCCCCCAGAAGACCAGTTCAAACCCTGTCAATACCACATCACCTGACCCCCGAGTACTTTGCAGGACCTCAGTTCCAGCAGCAGTGGGGGCAGATCTCATTTTGCAAGCAGACCACTGCACACCTTGCTGTCCACAATAGGAAAAGACAGGCTCTGCAAACAATTGGACTAAAGAAAAAAGAGACCAAGACTCAACAGCAGAGCATACACAACACACATAAGAGATACTCCCTGAAGTGCCAGGCCCTGGGGAACAGAAAATACTGTGCTGCAGGGCACCACAAGACATCTTCTGCATAAGTCTGTTATCGTTAAGAGCAAGTGAGTAGCTAACTCCTAACACATAGAAACAGACACAGAAAGTTACACAAAATGAGGCGACAGATAAACATCTCCCAAATGAAACAATAGGACCAAACCATAGCAAGAGACCAAAGTAAAATGAAAACAAATAATATGCCTGATAGAGAATTGAAAGTAATGGTCATAAAGATACTCACTGGACTGCAGAAAACTGTGGGGGGTGGGAGCACTGGGGTGGCTCATTCATTTGGGCATTTGACTCTTGATTTCAGCTCAGGCTGATCTCAGGGTCATGAGACCAAGCTCTGTGTCAGGCTCCATGCTCAGTGTGGAATCTGCTTAAGGTTCTTTCTCTCCCTCTGCTCACCCCCTTCTCTTGCTCTCTCTTCAAAAAAAAAAAAAAAAAAAAAAGAGGGGAGGACATCAGTGAGATCTTGAATACAGAGATAAAAAAGAACCAATCAGAGATCAAGAACACAATAAATTAAGTTAAAAATACACTTGATGGAATAAATAGCAGGCTAGATGAGGCAGAGGAACAAATTAATGACCTAGAAGACAGAGTAATGGAAAGTAATCAAGCTGACAAAAGAGAGGAAAAAATATGCAAGTTGAGAATAGTCTTAGGGAACACAGTGACTCCATCAAGTGTAATAACATCCACATTATAGGGATCTCAGAGGAAGAGAGAGATAAGGGAGCAGAAAATTTATTTGAAGAAATGATAGCTGAAAACTTCCCTAATTTGGGGAAAGAAACAGATATCCAGATCCAAGAGTCACAGAGATCCCCTCAAAAATACAACCCAAGGAGGTCCACACCAAGACACACACTAATTAAAATGCCAAAAGTTGTGATAAAATATTTTAAAAGCAGGAAGAGAAAAGAAGACAGTTACATACAAGGGGACCCCCCCCCCCACAATAAGGCTATCAGTGGATTTTTCAGCAGAAACTTGCAAGCCAGAAGAAAATGGCATGATATACTCAAAATGCTGAAAGGGAAACATTTGCAGCCAAGAATACTCTATCCAGCAAGGCTATCATTCAGAACAGAAGGAGAGAAAAAGAGTTTCTCAGACAAACAAAAACTAAAGGAAGTCATGACTTCTAAACCAGCCCTATAAGAAATATTAAAAAGGACTCTTTGAGTGGGAAGGAAGACTATAAATGAGAGTAGGAAAAGTAAAAAACACAAAAGCAGTAACAATAAATATTTCTGTAAAAATCAGTCAAGGGATTCATAAAAAAAAAAAAAAGTATGTAAAATATAACACCATATACCTAAAACATGGGAGGGAGAAGAGTAAAAAATGGATTTAAACTTAAGAAACATTCAACTTAGGGGGTGCCTGGGTGGCTCAGTCGTTAAGCGTCTGCCTTCGGCTCAGGTCTTGATCCCAGGGTCCTGGGATCAAGCCCCTCATCGGGCTCCCTGCTCCGCGGGAAGCCTGCTTCTCCCTCTCCCACTCCCCCTGCTTGTGTTCCCTCTCTCGCTGTGTCTCTCTCTGTCAAATAAATAAAATCTTAAAAAAAAAAAAAGAAATCATCAACTTAGTATACACTGCTCTATACATAAGATGTTATATGCAAACCAAATGGTAACCATAAATCAAAAACCAGTAATAGATAGGAAAAGAAGAAAGAAAAAGGAATCCAAGTATATCACTAACGAAAGCCAACAAACCATGAAAGAGAGCAAAAGAAGAAAGGATCAGAGAAAATCTTCTTTTTTTTAAAGATTTTATTTATTTATTTGATAGAGCTCAAGCAGGGGGAGCAGCAGGCAAAGGGAAAGGGAGAAGCAGGCTCCCCACTGAGCCAAGAGCCCAAAGTGGGGCTCAATCCCAGGACCCTGGGATCATGACCTGAGTTGAAGGCAGAAGCTTAACTAACTGAGCCACCCAGGCACCCCAGGATCAGAGAAAATCTATAGAAACAACCACAAAACAAGTAAAAAATGGTAATACATATTTATCAATAATTACTTTGAATGTAACTGGACTAAATGCTCTAATCAAAAGACATAGGGTGTCAGAATGGATTAAAAAACCCATCTATATGCTGCCTACAAGAGACTCAAGACAAAAAGACACCTGCAGATTGAAAGTGAGCAGACAGAGAAACATTTATCATGCAAATAGATGCAAAAAAAAAAAAAAAAAAGCTGGGGTATCAATACTTATATCCGACAAAGAAGCCTTTAAAACAAAGACTGTAACAAGAGACAAAAAAGAACACTATATAATTATAAAGGGGACAATCCAACAAGAGGATATAACAATTGTAAATATTTATGCATTCAACATGGAAGCACCCAAATACATAAAACAAACATAAAAGAAAAATTTTGTTAAGAACAAACATAAAAGAAATACTTGACAGTAATACAATAATAGTAAGAGACTTTAATACCCCACTTACACTGATAGACAGATCATCCAAACAAAAAATCAACAAGGAAACAATGGCTTTGAATAACACACTGAACCAAATGGATTTAACAGACATATTCAGAACATTCCATCCTAAAACAGCAAAATATACATTCTTTTCAAGTGCACATGGAACATTTTCCAGAATAGATCACACATTAGGCCACAAAACAAGCCTCAACAAATTCAAAAAAATTGAAGTAATACCATGCATCTTTTCTGACAACACTATGAAACTAGAAATCAACCCCAAGAAAAAATATAGAAAGACCACAAATACATGAAGGTTAAATAATATGCTATTAAACAATGAATGGATCAACCAAGAAGTCAAAGAAGAAATAAAAAATTACATGGGAAACAAATGAAAATGAAAACACAGGGGCGCCTGGGTGGCTCAGATGGTTAAGCGTCTGCCTTCGGCTCAGGTCACGATCCCAGGGTCCTGGGATCGAGTCCCGCATCGGGCTCCCTGCTAGGAGGGGAGCCTGCTTCTCCCTCTGCCACTGCCTCTCTCTATCTCTCTCTCTGACTCTCATGAATAAATAAATAAAACAAAAAAAAATTAAAAAAAAAAAAGAAAATGAAAACACAATGGTCCAAAAGCTTTGAGATGCAGCAAAAATGGTTCTAAGAGAGAAGTTTGTAGCAACACAGGCCTACCTTAAGAAATAAGGAAAATCTCAAATAAACAACTTAATCTTATACCTAAAGGAGTTGGGAAAAGAGGAAAAAACAAAATCTAAACCCAGGAGCACAGCAGAAGAAAGGAAATAAAATTTAGAGCAGAAATAAATGATATAGAAACTAAAAAAAAAAAAAAAAGAACAAATCAAATGAAACCAGGAGCTTGTTCTTTGAAAGATCAACAAAATTAATAAACCTCTAGCAAGGAAAAAAAATAAGAGAGAGAGAGGACCCAAAGAAACAAAATTAATAATGAAAGAGGAGAAATAACAACCAACACCACAGAAATATAGACAACTGTAATAGAATATTATAGAAACTTATATGCCAACAAATTGGACAACTTAAAAGAAATGGGTATATTCCTAGAAACGTTAACCTACCAAAACTAAAGCAGGAAGAAATAGAAAAATTTGAACAGACCAATTGTCAGCAATGAAATTGAATCAGTAATTTAAAAAATAAAAATAAAAATAAAAACCCAAAAACAGAAGTCCAAGACCAGACAGCTTCACAGGCAAATTCTACTAAGCATTTAAGGAAGAGTTAGTACCTGTTCTTCTCAAACTGTTTCAAAAAAATACAAGAAGAAGGAAAAATTCCCAATTCATTCTATGAGGCCAGTATAACCTGATACTAAAACCAGATAGACACCACACACACACACACAGAACTGCAGGCAGATATCTCTCATGAATATAGATGCAAAAATATTCAACAAAATACAAGAAAACCAAATCCAATAATATATTTAAAACATTGTACACCATGACTAAGTGGGATTTATTGTGAGGATGGAAGTGTGGTTTAATATTCACAAAATAATCAACGTGATATGTCACATCAATAAGGGAAAGGATAAGAACCATATAATCATTTCAATGGATGCAGACAAAGCATTTGACAAAATACAACATACATTATGATAAAAACCCTCTGCAAAGTAGGTCTAGAGGGGACATATCCAGCATAATAAAGACCTTATATGAAAAACCCAAAGTCAAGATCATACTCAATGGTAAAAAACTGAGGGCTTTCCCCTAAGATCAGGAAGAACACAAGGATTTCCACTCCCATCACTTTTATTCAACAATGTACTAGAACTCCTAGCCATAGCAATTAGACAAGAAAAAGAAATAAGAGGTATCCAAAATTGGTAAGAAAGAAGTAAAACTCTCATTGTTTGTAGATGACATGATAATATATATAGAAAGCCCTCAAGACTCCACCAAAAAACTACTAAAACTGATAAATGAATTCAGTAAAGTTGCAGGATACAAAATCAATGTACAGAAATATGTTGCATTCCTAAACACTAATAATGAAACAGTAGAAAATGAAATTAAGAAAACAATCCCATTTATAATTGCCTCAAAAACAATACTATATCTAGGAATAAATTTACCCAAATAGGTGAAAGATCTGTACTCTGAAAACTATGAAACACTGATGAATGAAATTCAAAATAATGCAAAGAAATGGAAAAACATTATATGATTGTGGGCTGAAAGAACAAATGTTAAAATATCTATACTACCCAAAGCAATTTACAAATTCAAGGCAATCCCTATCAAAATACCAACAGTATTTTTTTCAATAGAACTAGAAAAACAATCCTAAAATTTGTATGGAACCACAAAAGACCTCATATAGCCAAAGCAATATTGAAAACGGAAAAAAAAAAAAACTGGAGATATCACAATTCCAAATTCCAAGTTCTATTACAAAGTGGTGGTAATTAAAACAGTATGTTACTGGCATAAAAATACACACATACATCAATGGAATAGAGCAGAAAACCCAAAAACAAACCCACAATTATACAATCAACTTACCTTTGACAAAGGAGGAATGAATATCCAATGGGAAAAAGACAGTGTCTTCAACAAATGGTGCTGGGGAAACTGGACAGCAATATGCAAAAAGAAAAAAAGAAAAGAAAGGAAGGAAGGAAGGAAGAAAAGAAAGAAGAAAGAAAGAGAAAGAAAGAAAAGAAAGAAAGAAAGAAAGAAAGAAAGAAAGAAAGAAAGAAAGAAAGAAAGAAAGAAAAGAAAGAGAAAGAAAGAAAGAAACTAGACCACTTTCTTTCACCATACACAAGAATAAACTCAAAATGGATTAAAGACCTAAAACCACAAAAATCCTTGAAGAGAGCACAGGCAGTAATCTCTCTGACATCAGCCATAGCAACATTTTTCTAGATATATCTCCTGAGGCAAGGGAAATAAAAGCAAAAATAAACTATTGGGACTTCATCAAAATAAAACATTTCTGCACAGCCAAGGAAAGAATCAACATGGGAGAAGATATTTGCAAATGAATATCTGATAAAGGGTTAGTATACAAAATATATAAAGAACTGATACAACTTAATACCCAAAAAACAAAAATTCAGTTAAAAATGGGCAGAAGAGGGGCGCCTGGGTGGCTCAGTTGGTTAAGCGACTGCCTTCGGCTCAGGTCATGATCCTGGAGTCCGGGGATCGAGTCCCGCATCGGGCTCCCTGCTCAGTGGGGAGTCTGCTTCTCCCTCTGACCCTCCTCCCTCTCATGCTCTCTGTCTCTCATTCTCTCTCAAATAAATAAATAAATAAATCTTTAAAAAAAAAAAAATGGGCAGAAGACATGAACAGATATTCTCCAAAGAAAACATACAGATGGCCAACAGTCACATGAAAAGATGTTCAACATTACTCATCATCAGGGAAATGAAAATCAAAACCTCAATGAGAATATCACATCACAGCTATCAGAATGGCTAAAATCAAAAAACAAGTGTTAGCGAGGATGTGGGAAAAAAAGGAACTTTCTTGCACTGTTGGTGGGAATGCAAATTGGTGCAGCCATTGTGGAAAACTTTTTATAGTTAATCAAAAAATTAAAATAAAACTACAATCTAGGAATTGAACTACTGGGTATTTACCCAAAAAATACAAAAACACTAATTCAAAGGAATACATGCACCCCTATGTTTATTGCAGCATTATTTACAATAGCCAAACCGTAAAGCACACCAAGTGTCCATCAATAGATGGATGGATAAAAAAGAGGTGAGATTATATATATATGTAAAACACAATGGAATATTATTCAGTCATAAAAAAATGAATGAAATCTTGCCATTTGTAGTAACATGAACAGGGGCACCTGGCTGCATCAATCATTAGAACACGCAATTCTTGATCTCAGGTTCATGAGTTTGAGCCCCATGTTGGTCCCAGAGCTTACTTCAAAAAAAAAAAAAAGAAAAGAAAAAGAAAGATTCATGCAATAATATGAGAAGAGCTAGAGAGTATAATACTGAGTGAAATAAGTCAGCCAGAAAAAGACAAATATCGTATTAACTCACTCATATCTGGAATTTAAGAAACAAATGACCAAAGGGGGGGGAAAAGAGAGAGAGACAAACCAAGAAATAGACTCTTAACTATAGAGCACAAAAACTGATGGTTATCAGATGGGAGGTGGGTGCGGGAATGGGGAAAATATGGGATGGGGATTAAAGAGTAAAGAGTACACTTACCATGATGAAATAAAATAAAATAAAATAAAATTATTTTTAAAATAAGCAAAAAAACAAAAAACAACCAACAAACAAAAAACAAACCCAAACAGACAAATTGAAAAAAGAAAGCACATACATAGGCCGAGAAGAATGTATGCTGAGAAACGACCTAAGACCTTAAGGCTCTGCCTCAGGCTGTTCCCAAGATTGAGTTCTGTTAATTAGTGAAAGGCTTCCAACACCAATCTCCCAAAACTGAGAGAGGTAGCTGTTTCTTCAAATGCCTAAATTTCAACATAAGTTCATTATACAGGCAAAGAAACATGGAAATAAGGCCCATTTAAAGAAACTGAATAAATTTCCAGAATATGGCCAGGAAGAAGCACACAACTGGACATATACAACAGACTTTAAATAACTATCTTAAATATGTTCAAAAGCTATAGGAAAACACAGACAAAGAACTAAAGAAAATCAGGGGGAAAGTATATGAGCAACATAAGAATAAAAACAAAGAAATATAAATTATAAAAAAGAACCAGACAGAAATTCTGGAGCTGAAAAATATAATAACTGAATTGAAAAATTCACTAGATGGGTTTAAGAGCAGACTCAGGCAGAAGAGAACCAGAACACAGGTTGTTTGAAATTATTGAATCTGAGGAGTATAAAGAAGATACACTTAAAAAAAAAAAAAAAAAAATGAACAGAGCTTGAGGAATGTATGGGATACCATCAAACATATCAATATAGGTACCATGGGACTTCCAAAAGAAAGAAAGAAAAGGGGTGGGGAGATTATTTGAGGAAATGATAATTTAAAACCTCACCAAATTTGAAAAATGTCATGAATATACAAATACAATAAGCTTAATGAACTCCAAGTAGCATAAATACACAGAGACCACACCAAGACAGATTCAAATCAAAGTGTCAAAAGACAAAAATAAAAAGGGAATCTTGAAAGCAACAAGAGAAAAATGACAGTCATGGTCACAAGAAATCCCCATAGAACATTCAGGGAAATTTTCAGAAGAAAGCTTGTAAGCCAGAAGGCAGTGGATGATATATTTAAAGGGCTAAAAGAAAGAAAACTATCAAATGAGAACTCTATAACTAGCAAAAATACCCTTCATAAATTAAAGAGAAATAAAGACATTCTCAGATTAAAAAAAAAAAAACTGAGGATTTTTATTACCATCAGACATGGTCTAGAAGAAATCCTAGAAGTCCTTCAAGTTGAAAGTAAAACATGCTAAACAATGACTCAAAGCCATATAAAAATAAAAAGTTCTCAAGTAAAGGTAAATACATGGACAAATATATAAAAACCCAGTATTATAATTTTGGTTAATAACTCTACTTTTTATTTTCTACAGGTTTTAAAAGATAAATGCATAAGAAAAAAATTATATACCTATGCTGACAGGTATAAAATATATAAAGAAATAATTTGGGATATCAATAGCGTGAAAGGAATGGTGATTAATCTATAAAGGAGTAGTTTTGTATGCAATTGAAGTTAAGTTGGTGTCAATTCAAGACAGAATGTCATCATTTTAGGATGTTATATATAATTCCTGTGTTAACAACAACAAAAAAATGTATAGAATATTCATAAAATAAAATGCAAAGGGAACCAACCAACTATGTATCTGCCAAATATCAACTAACACAAAGGAAAACGGCAGTGAAGGAAATGAGGTATAAAAACGTTATAAGATATACAGAAAAAAACTAACCAAATGGCAAAAATAGTGCTTCCTTATCAGTAGTTTAGTATAAATGGACTAAACACTCCAATTAAAAAACAGATTAATAATAAATATTATTAATAATATTTATAAATATAAATATAAATAAACTGTTTAATAAAACAGGATCCAACTACAAACAGTCCCCAACTTATAATGGTGCAACTTATGATATTTTACTTTATGATAGTGCAAAAGTAATACCCATTCAGTGAACCATACTTTGAATTTTGAATTTTTACCTTTTCCTGGGATAGTAATACACTGTACAATACTCTCTTGTGATGCTGGGCAGGAGCAGTGAGCCACAGCTCCAGTCATCCACACAAGCATAAGGGTAAACAACCCATATGTGAACAGCCATTCTGTACACATATAACCATTCAGCTTTTCACTATCAGTAAATATTCAATAAATTACAAGAAATATTTACACTCTATTATAGAATAAGCTTTGTATTAGATGATTTTTTGCAACTGTACACTAATGTGTTTTGAACACATTTGAGGTAGGCTAGACTAATCTATGGTGTTCAGTAATTTAGGTGTATTAAATGCATTTTTGTAATGATATTTTCAACTTATAATGGGTTTATCAGGACGTAAACCCATCATAAGTCAAAGATCTGTATAAATTGTCTTTAAGAGACTCACTTTAGATGTAAGGACACATATAGGTTGAAAGTGGAAGGATAGGAAAAGATATCCTATGCAAACAGAAACCAAAAAAGAGCAGGGTTAGCTATACTAATATCAAGCAAATAGACTCTAACGGAAAACAAGAGACAAAGAACATTATTATAATGACAAAGGGTTCATTCACCAAGAAGACATAACAATTAAAAACACATATGAAACAAACTTGAAAGCTCCAAAATATATGAAGCAAACACTGACGAGATTGAAGAGAGAAACACCTCTAGCTCTCCAATAGAAATAGGGGTCTTCAATAAACTACTTTCAGTAGTAGATAGAACAACCAGACAGAATATCTGGAAGGCTTAAACACTATAGATCAATTGGAACTAACAAATCTATAGAGAACACTCCACCCAACAACAGCAGATTATTTTTCTCAGTGTACATGGAATATTCTCCAGGATAGACCATATGTAGATCACAAAACAAGTGTCTGTAAATTCTAAAATATTAAAATCATACACAGCATCCTTTCCAATCACAATGGAATGAAATTAGAGTATGTAATACAACATATTTTCCAGAAGAAAAACTGAAAAAATTCACAGATATGTAAAAATTAAACAACATATTCTTAAACAGCCAATGGAACAAATCACAGAGGAAATTAGAAAATACTTGAGACAAATGAAAATGAAAATATACTAAAACTTATGGGATGCAGTGAAAGTAGTACTAAGAGGGAAATTTATAGCTGTAAATTCTTAATAAAGATCTTATAACAACTTTATACCTTAATTAACTAAGAGAAGAAAAACAAACTAAACTCAAAACTAGTATAAGGAGGGAATAATAAAAAGCAGAGATAAACAAAATACAAAATAGAAAAATAATAGATAAAACCAATGAAACCTAGAGTTGGCTCTTCAAAAAGACCAACAAAATTGACAAAATTATTGTAAGATTCCCTATGGAAAAAAGAGAAGACTCAAAAAACTAAAACTATAAATGAAAAAAAGGGACATTACAACAGATTTTACAGAAATAAAAAGGATTAGAATAAAGTACTATGGACAATTATATGCCAACAATTTGGATGACTCAGATGAAATGGATAAATTCCCAGAAATACATGACTACCAAAACTGAATCATGAAAAAAATAGAAAATCAGAGCAGACTTATAACTAAGAAAGAGATTGAATCAGTAACCAAAAACCTAACAAAGAAAATCTCAGGACCAGATGGTTTCACTGGTAAATTCCAGCAAACATTTAAGGGATAATTAACATCAACCCTCCTCAAACTCTTTCAAAAAAACTGGATAGGAGGTAATATCTCCAAACTCATGAGGCCAGCATTACTTTGATACCAAAGCTAGAAAAAGGCAGTACAAGCAAACTACAGATTAATATCCCTGATGAATGTTGATGGAAAAATCTTCAGCAAATTACTGGCAAACAGAATTCAACAGAACATTAAAATATTTTACTCCATGACTCATGTGGGATTTATCCCAGGAATACAAGGGAGGTTCAACATATAAAAAATGTAATACAACATATTAACAAGATGAAGAAAACACACACATTCTCATCTAAATTAATGCAGAAAAAACATTTAACAACACTCAACACCTTTTCAAAATAATAAAACTCAGCAAACTAGAAATAGAAATTACCTCAAAATAAAAAAAAGCCATATATGGGAAACTTACAACTAATACTGTACTCAGAGTGAAAGCCTGAAGGATTTTCCTCTAAGAACAGAAATAGTTGCCCACTCTTACCACTTCTATTCAACATACTGGAAGTCCTAATCAGAGCAGTTAAACAAAAAATAAAAGGCAACTAAATTGTAAGATAAGAAGTACAATGACCTCTATTCACAGATAACATTATGTTATGTGTAGAAAACCCTAAAGATTCCATACAAAAAAGAAACAAAAATTTTAGAATAAATGAATTCTTCGAAGTTATTGGATAGAAAATCAACACAGAAAAATCAATTGCATTTCTATACACTGACAACGAAGAATCCAAAAAGGAAAACTAAAAACTACAAAATATTCCTGAAGGAAATTGAAGGAGACAAAAATTAATAAAAAATTATGTTAAGTGAAGTAAGTCAGACTGAGAAAGAAAAAATACCATATGATTTTACTCATAAGTGGAATCTAAAAAAAAAAAAAAAAAAAATGAATAAATAAAAAGCAGAATCAGACCTGTAAGTACAATACAGAGAACAAACTGATGCTTGCCAAAGGAGAGGGAGTAAGATGAGTGGGAGAGATACACTTTCAGTTATGGAATGACTAAGTCATGGAAATAAAAGGCACAGCATAAGAAATATACTCAATGATATTATAATAGCATTGTATGGGGCCAGATGGTAGCTACACTTGTGGTAAACATAGCATAATGTATAAACTTGTAAAATTACTAGGTTGTACACCTGAAACTAGTATAACATTGTATGTCAACTATACTCAAATATTTTGGGGGGGGGGTTTCTTTTTTTTTTAATTTAAGTTCAATTAATTAACATATAGTGTATTATTAGTTTCAGAGGTAGAGTTCAGTGATTCATCAGTTGCATACAATACTCAAATTTAAAAAATAATAATTAAAAAATTCATGGATTGGAAGATTTACTATTGTTAAGGTGTCAATAATTACACAAAGTATTCTACAGATTAGTATTTTTATAAGAATTACATTTGATGGCATTTTTTGCAGAAATAGAAAAAATTCATTCAAAAATTTATATGGTCTCTCAAGGGACTCCTAATAACCAAAACAATGTTGACAAGGAAGAATAAAGTTAGACTTACTAATTTTAAAACTTACTGCAAAGACATAGTAATGAAAACAGTATGGTACTGACATAAAGACAGATATATAAGGCAATGAAATAAAATAAAGGCCTATAAATAAATCTCTCATATATGGCCAAATGATTTTTGATAAGCATGCCAAGGCCATTTAATGGGAAAAGAACATTCTCAAAAATGGTGCTGGGAAAACTAATAACCACACACACAAAAAATGAAGTTAGACCCTTATCTTACAACATATATAAAAATTAACTCAAAATGGATCAAAGATCCAAGTAAAACTATAGACCTCTTATAAGAAAACATGGGGGAAGGAGCGCCTGGATGGCTCAGGCAGTTAAGTGTCTGACTCTTGATTTCAGTTCAGGGCACAATCTCAGGGTTGTGAGACTGAGCTCAGAGCTCAGTGGGAAGTCTGCATGGGATTCTCTCTCTCCCTCTCTGCCCCTGCCCCGCCCCCTGCCCACACACATGTTCTCTCTCTAAAAAAAGAAAAAATACACATGAGGGAAAGCTTCATGACATTGGATTTGGCAATAATTTCTTGGATATGACACTAAAAGCACAAGTAACAACAAAAATTACATAACTGGACTTCAGCAAAATTAAAATCTTTTGGCTTCAAAGGACAGAGTGAAAAGAATGGGAGAAAATACTAGCAAATTATATGGGGTTACTACCCAGAATATATAAAGAACTCTTATAACTTAATAACATAAAAAAAATCAAACAACCTGATATAAAATTGAGCAAAGGACTTGAATAGATATTTCTTCAAAGAAGATATAGAAATGGGCAATAAGTACACGAAAAGATACTCAACACATCACTAATCATTAGGGAAATGCAAATCAAAACCACATTAAGATGTTATTTCACACCCATTAGGATAGCTGTTGTCAAAATAGAAAACAAAACCGGGGCGCCTGGGTGGCTCAGTTGGTTAAGCGACTGCCTTCAGCTCAGGTCGTGATCCTGGAGTCCCGGGATCGAGTCCCGCATCGGGTTCCCTGCTCGGCAGGGAGTCTGCTTCTCCCTCTGACCCTCCTCCCTCTCATGCTCTCTGTCTCTCATTCTCTCTCTCTCAAATAAATAAATAAAATCTTTAAAAAAAAAAAATAGAAAACAAAACCAAACAAAAACAGAAAATAACAAGTGTTGGCAAGAAAGTGAAGAAATTGCAATCCTTGTACATTGTTGTTGGGTATTTAAAATGGTGCAGTTGTTCAACATCCGCAAATCAATCAATGTGATAGAACACATTAAGAGGAGAGAGAAGAATCTCTCAATTGATGCAGAAAAAGCATTTGACAAAATACAGCATCCTTTCCTGATTAAAACTCTTCAGAGTATAGGGATAGAGGGAACAGTCCTCAATTTCATAAAATCCATCTATAAAAAACCCACAGTGAATATCATTCTCAATGGGGAAAAGCTGAGAGCCTTTCCCTTAAGATCAGGAACACGACAAGGATGTGCACTCTCACCACTATTGTTCAACATAGTACTAGAAGTCCTAGCAACAGCAATCAGATAACAAAAAGAAATAAAAGGTATTCAAATTGGCAAAGAAGAAGTCAAACTCTCTCTCTTTGCAGATGACATGACACTTTATGTGGAAAACCCAAAAGACTCCACCCCCCAAATTACTAGAACTCATACAGCAATGCAGTAATGTGGCAGGATACAAAATCAGTGCACAGAAATCAGTTGCTTTCTTATACACTAACAATGCCACTGTAGGAAGAGAAATTAGAGAAACGATTCCATTTACAATAGCACCAAAAACCATAAGATACCTCAGAATAAACCTAACCAAAGAGGTAAAGGATCTATACTCTAGGAACTACAGAACACTCATGAAAGAAATTGAAGAAGACACAAAAAGATGGAAAAACTTCCATGCTCATGGATCGGAAGAATAAACATTGTTAAAATGTCTATGCTGCCCAGAGCAATCTATACCTTCAATGACATCCTGATCAAAATACCACTGGCATTTTTCAAAGAGCTGGAAAAAACAATCCTAAAATCTGTATGGAATCAGAAAAGACCCCGAATTGCCAAGGAAATGTTGAAAAAGAAAAGCAAAGCTGGGAGCATCACGTTGCCTGATTTCAAGCTATATTACAAAGCTGTGATCACCAAGACAGCATGGTACTGGCACAAAAACAGATACATAGACCAATGAAACAGAATAGAGAGCCCAGATACGGACCCTCAACTCTATGGTCAACTAATCTTTGACAAAGCAGGAAAAAATATCGAATGGAAAAAGACATCTCTTCAATAAATGGTGCTGGGAAAATTGGACAGCTATATACAGAAGAATGAAACTCAACCATTCTCTTATACCATACACAGAGATAAACTCAAAATGGATGAAAGACCTCAATGTGAGACAGGAAACCATCAAAATCCTAGAGGAGAACATAGGCAGTAACCTCTTCCACATCGGCCACAGCAACTTTTTCAAGACACGTCTCCAAAGGCAAGGGAAACAAAATAAAAATGAACTTTTGGAACTTCATCAAGATAAGAACGTTCTGCACAGCAAAGGAAACAGTCAACAGAACAAAGAGGCAACCCACAGAATGGGAGAAGATATTTGCAAAAGACATTACAGACAAAGGGCTAATGTCCAAGATCTATAAAGAACTTCTCAATCTCAACACCCAAAAAACAAACAAGTCAAAAAATGGGCAGAAGACATGAACACACACTTTTCTAAAGAAGACATACAAATGGCTAACAGACACATGAAAAATGTTCATCATCCTTAGCCATCAGGGAAATTCAAATCAAAACCACATTGAGATACCACCTTACTCCAGTTAGAATGGCAAAAATTGACAAGGCAAGAAACAACAAATGTTGGAGAGGTTGTGGAGAGAGGGGAACCCTCTTACACTGTTGGTGGGAATGCAAGTTGGTACAGCCACTTTGGAAAACAGTGTGGAGGTTCCTCAAAAAAATTAAAAATAGAGTTACCCTATGACCCAGCAATTGCATTCCTGGGTATTTACCCCAAAGACACAGATGTAGTAAAAAGAAGGACCATATGCACCCCAAAGTTCATAGCAGCAATGTCCACAATAGCCAAACTGTGGAAAGAACTGAGATGCCCTTCAACAGATGAATGGATAAAGAAGATGTGGTCCATATATACAATGGAATATTACTAAGCCATCAAAAAGGATGAGAACCCAACTTTTACATCAACATGGATGGGACTGGAGGAGATTATGCTAAGTGAACGAAGTCAAGCAGAGAAAGTCAATTATCATATGGTTTCACTTATTTGTGGAACATAAGGAATAGCATGGATGACATTAGGAGAAGGAAGGGAAAAATGAAGGGGGAGGAATCGGAGTGGGAGATGAACCTGAGAGACTATGGACTCCAAGAAACAAACTGAGGGTTTTAGAGGGGAGGAGGATGGGGGGATGGGTTAGCCTGGTGATGGGTATTAAAGAGGGCAGGTATTGCATGGAGCACTGGGTGTTATACGCAAACAATGAATCATGGAACACTACATCAAAAATCAATGATGTCCTGTATGGTGACTAACATAATATAATAAAAATAAAAATAAAATAATAATAAATAAAATGGTGCAGTTGCTGTGGGAAATAGTATGACAGTTTACCAAAAAATAGAGTTACCTTAGGATCCAGCAATTACACTTCTGGATATATATCCAAAAGTATTGAAAACAGTCACTCAGATATTCATACACTCATATTCATAAGCAGCTTTATTAACAACAGCCAAATCCTGGAAGCAACTCAAGAGTCACTGATAGAGGAATGGTTAAGGAAAATGTGATATATACATTCAATAGAATATTATTAAGCCTTAAAAAGGAAATTCTGACACATGCTACACGTATGAACCTTGAAGACATTATGCTAAATGAAATGTCAGTCGCAAAAGGACTAATATTACATGATTCCACTTATATGAAATACCTCAGGTAGTCAAATCATAGAAGCAGAAAGTAAAATGGTGGTCCTTGGGAACAGAGAGAGAGGGCAATGTGGTGTTAATATTTAATAGGTACAAAGTGTCAGTTGGGGAAGATGAAAAAGTTCTGGAGAATAGATAGTGGTGATGGTTGCACAACAATGAGAATGTACTCAAGCACAGAACTGTACACTTAAAAATGGTTAAGGTGGCAAATTTCATGTTATGTATATTTAACCAAAATTTTAAAAGTGAAAAAAATGTCAATTTAGATATTATTTTCATTTGATTTGGGAACTCAGTTATAAATTATTCCAGGTTTACTTCCATATGAAGAATAACTGACAGATTGTTCTGCTTAACCAGTAATTTCTTCATTTAATAAATACACAGAAAATGAAATGTTCTCTTTCTTTTGTTTTAGTGAGACTGAAGATTTTACCCCAGATACAAGTGACAAATTATTAGAAGGTTGGATTTATTATTTTCTTAAATTCAAAAGGAGACTGCTTTACTGCTTTAATGAACTTTTCAGCTATTGCTTTTTGTTTTTTTACTGCTTTGTTTACTGCTTTGATGAATTTTTTAGTTATCAAACCTAAGGTTGATACCTTTTTTTTCCTGTGATTTTACCTATTTTTTGGAAAATAATCTAGTACTACATCACTCAGGTGTTAAGATGAGCCAACTAATTTGCCTTTGCTGAATGGCTATCAAGATTTTATTAATGATTTTGATCAAGAATATGGTGTCACATTATGAATTCATATTTACCATGCTCCTGTGAAAAATATTCATAAAATAAGGATGCACACACAATAGCTTTTATCTGAGCCAGAACCCATTATACTAGGATTTAATGATTTCTTACCCTTCCTTTGTGCTTAATCCTACCAAAATGTACACACTTTTTGTACAAAAAAATGTACAAAAAGTGTGCGGGGGGGGAGCTTTTAGAGTTAAATTTATTTGCTCACATTAATATCTGACTAGTATGGACTTCACTATTTTTAAAAATCTCTATTAGTACCTACTCCTTAGAACATTTGTGAGAACTTTTTGGTTCTCTATTTTTTGAAACCTCAGAGGATCAATGTGGTTCTAACAGTTATCATACATACAAGAGGTAGAGTGTCATGTTTACTGTAAAGTGGCTTTAAAACTCAAACCACAGGTCCACACTTGGCTATTTCAAACACAAAACCCACTCAAGGAATTACTTTAAAAACATATTGTCTCAACTTGGAAGTGAAATTATTTTCATTAAGATGACTCCTAGAATAGCAATAAATATGCCAGAATTCTATAAACACACCATAATCAGAGATGCCACAATAATCACAGATCATACCTGTAGTATGGACTCATAGGCTGCTAGTGAGACAAAAACCATTTAATACAAATCCCCTCATGTTTACATGAGGAAACTCAAGCTAAGGATGACAAAGCAGTTCTGCCAAGGTTACTCGGAGGCTGAGGCAGAGCCAATTCTGGATCTTAAGTCTCCTAACCATAAATGCAGTGTTTTGTTTTTTTTTTCTTTTCCAATTTTTTGCAATGATCATGCTTAAGTCTTACATCCTTCAGTAGTATTTCACCTGCCCAATTCAATCATTATTTATTCATTCATTCAAATATTTACTGAGCATTTCCTTTGTGTTCTAGAATCCCATGTGTGAACAAAACTAACAAAGTCCTTAATCTCATAGAATTTACACTGTAACCTGGGGTGGGCATCAACGGTTAAGGACATAAACAAGATAATTCCAGATATTGATAAGTATTCCCCATCTCATCTGGGACAAAAGCCAAAGAAACTATGATAGCTTGCTAAACCCTACATCATCTGGACATCACCTCTCCCCCAATACATTTCTAACGTCCTTCCCTGTTTCTCTTTCTGGCTCTCTGCACCAGCCTCATGGACCTTGCTATTCCTTAAACATTCCAGGCATTCAGGGCCTTTGCTCTTGCTGATCCTTGTGTAGAGCTCTTCCCCTTCATCTGCATTGCTCATCCCTCACCTTCAGGTCTTTGTTCAAATTTCACCTTCTCAGTGAGGTATTCTTTGACCATAGTCTGAAATTGTAGCCTCATTCCCACCATGGCACTAACTATTCCACTTCTTTGCTTATTTTTCTCACTGGCACTTAATACTATCTGACAGACCGTTAATTGTTTTTTCACTATCTCCTTTTAGAATGTAAGCTCCATGAAGATCACAGCTGTATTCCCAAGAACCTAAAATAGGCATATAGTAGGAGGAGGAAGAGCATTTAGTAAAATAAGAGGGACAATGGGAATAACTAATGAGAAGCACAAGAATTCTGTTTTGGTTATGTTGAGATTGAGGTACCCATTAGATATTCTAATACCTCTAATACCTCTAGTTGAGGTATCACATAAGAAATAGGATATTTAAGACTGAAGTTTAATGGATAGGTTAGGACTGGAAAATTATATTCTTTGTTTCATATAGATATACAATAAAATAACAAATCTGAATACCTGAGACCCTCAAATATCAGAAATTTTTCTTTGTCTTTTCATCAAAACAAATTCTTAGTATATCCTCGGAAGTTGACAGCCATTTAGCCTAGAAACTTAACCTGCATTTGGAATGATAGCCCTGGAAGTAAACCCAATACGCTCAGTCACTTAAAAGCAAAAGTCAGTTAGTTCAATTATGTGCAATATAGAGTCAGGCACTTTAAAAAGATTATCAACCAACAATAAAATTTTACCAATATTGTCAGATAAGTGCAGTAATCAATCCCTCTCATATTTGAGTTAATTGAAGTTCTACTACAACTTTTTTTTTCCCCCAAAACCTACATTGATCTAAAGGATAATGCAGAGAATAACCACCTGTTTTGGCCCTTGATGATTACATTTCTATAAAATGCACAATATTTTTATATAAGATATCTCATTGCATCCTTTTGTGAGACAGGCAGGGAAGATAGTCTCATTCACATTCTACATAATGAGGAAACAGAGTCAAGTAAGTTGGATTCAATTTGCCAATGTTCACACAGCTCGAAGAAGTGAAGCTAAGACTCAAATTCAGAGTTTCAGCCCCCCTAGTGGTGGATCTTTGTAAAAATTTTCTCATCATTTCTAACTCCTTAGGCTAAATTTGTTTTACAGGCATACTAACCTCCCCTGGAACTTAGGCAACTTTTGGTTCTGTAGCAATTCCTCCACATTTCCTCTTGGTATTGCCTCAAAATTCTCCTGGTTCTCACTCAAATTATTTCATAAAACCAGCACTTTCCTGTTTGTTCCAATTATCTGCTTTTAATTAGCTATGTAGAATCAAAGAGTGTTAGAGCTGGAAGGCCCCTAGGAATCATCTATAAGGTAATCTCTCATTTACATGTAAACAAATAGGCTTATAGAGATTGAATATTGTGCATAAACATGTGGCTGTTAAGTTACAGAGGCTGCCTCTCCTACCAAATCATATTTTATCTTTCATAATTCCTAAAGGAAGATATAAGACATGCCCCAGAATTCTAGGGATATTACCTATTTCAGTTTTATTCCCATTGCCTATACACTGAAAGTAATAATAGTTTCTTCTACTTGCCTAAATTCTAGAACATTCTGGTGAAAAATAATAAGACCAGGTTTGTCTCAGTACTATTCATGCCTCCAAAAAAAATACTATTTTTCCTTTTTTTGCCCTCCCCAACAGGAAATTCTCAGGAGCAAATGCCAGAGAATTCAAACAGTGTTCAGGTAAATATTTTTCAATAAACTGCAATTGGTATACATGGGGTCCAGTTTAATATAGTCCAGTTTTCAAGGTCAAATCAGGACTTGGGTTGTACTATTTGAGGGACTTCAGGAAGCACACCCCTATCCACAATTTCTTCCTGCTCAGATCGCCCCCTCTGGCTGAGACCTGTCCATGGTACTGGAGAAATCCCCTAATCAAAATTCTCACTTTACAATTAAATTATTCCTTGCTTAAGTGCACAGAATGAGCCACTGTTCTCTGAAGAAAACGCTACAGGGAGTCACTTGGCCTTGTCTAGGGCAGGTAGACCCAAGTGAGGAACTTGGAGGAGGCAGGGAGGGAACAGAAGCTTCAAAAACAGAGGAAACTGGCTTGTAGGAAATTAGTGCAGATTCCATCTATTTTTCTGTATTCCAAAGGACTGACTGTTTAAAGGCAGCTTTCCAAAAGGCCCTGCTACTCTCCACCATAAACTCAGGAAATTTCCTCTTCCTTAATCCTTTTTAGAGTTTCCAGTGAGGGCTGAAGCTACAGATCCTCTTCTGTTTTTATCACTTTGTTTCTTGGCTCAGTTGAATACCAATTCTAATTGAGTTTCCCAAACACCATGCACACATAATCCTGATGGATTTTACAATCCCTTCTCATTATCAGAGTAGTTTTCAGAACCAAACCTTACAATTCTTACTCATACCAAACCCTGAAGATGCTGGGCTAGTTCCTCATTCAACCTAATCCTCATTTATAAATATAAACATCTATTTGACAACCTCAGGCTTCACTTAGACCATATTTTCCAAGTAAAATCATATGGAAACAACAGGGAGACAGAGAATCTCTAGACTGACAACCTGATTATAGACTATTCCTTGTGCCAGGCTGAATCCCTGGCTAATCTGGACCCTTTGGCTCTTTGCCCTTCCCCTCACTTATAGCTTTTTCCATGGTGAAACATGGTTGGAACTGGTATATCCAATCCAGTTCAAAGTAAGGTGTAGTAAGCACATTCCACCTCGGCTCTCTCTTTTTACAACTAAAAATGCTGGAAAACTACTGAGGATGCTGAATAAATAATAGCAGGAATTTGAGGAGGGAAATAAAAACTCAAAGAATCACAAATACCATTATCAGTTTCCTGCTGCCTCCCCCCTCATATCTCCAAGTTTAGACCCAGAGCAGTTCAAATCCTGGAATTACATAGAATAGGCAGAATAAATCTTTAGGAGAAACCATTGCTCTCTTACCAGAATTAGGAAGAAGTTCCTGTGGACTGGGAAGTAGAAGAAAGTCACTTTTTTTCCCACTTTTCCTGCCTCTCTTGGTTCTGCCTCAAGGCAAGTTTCAGACATGAAGCTACATAGCAATGGCAGCAGAGGCTGCTGAGGCACTTAAAACTCAGAGAAAATCCTTCTCTCTGACCAGAAGAATTAGGAAAAGGTCTCCAGAAACCTGAAGAATATTAGAAGGAAATCTGCTACTTTTTTCTCTGCTTTCTTTTGTTATTTCACCCTAGACATGGATGCAGTTATGGGATGTGTGAGACAGCACACAGGGAGGGTAGCCACAGCATTTAGCCATAGAACCAGAAAAGGGGACTTCTGAGTGTTAAAGGTACTGAAAAAAAAAAAAAAAGTCACAGAGGATCATCAAAAAAGGATCCCCTACAAATCTGTCTGAAAAGTCTCTCCTGAGCTGTGCAGGTAGGGAACTGACCTGAACTTGTATAAACAAAAGGCTTTGAGAACTTGAACTATAGCTTTAATAGTGGTGCAGAGGGATACAAAAAAGTACTGCCAAGACTTTGGAAATTGAATTTACATTGGAAACACAGCCATAGAAGGCAGGGTAGGATGTGTGGTCTGAATCTAAGTTGGCTAATTACCTAGTTAAGCAAAAAAACAAACAAAAATCTCAACCATCTCAAGAGGATTCTAACAGTTCTTGGAATCTCATAAATTATTTAAAATGCCCAAGATAGAATTCAAAATTACTTAACATGTAAAGAAATAAGACAATGTCTACAAAACTTTTAAAGGAAAGGACAAGAGATGTAAGTCCAATGCAGCCAAGATTTTGGAATTTTCAGACAAAATCTTAAAGCAGTGATTATAATAGTGTTCCATGAAGAAATGGCAAATACTCTTAAACCTTATGCAAAGATAGATGTTTCCAGCAGAACTTACATATACTTACTCATCTCAGACACTTGGTAGCATCTGCCCTCTGCTTTTAGATTAGGGATTGTCAAGTCAGTCTCACACATGTGGCATTTTTTTTAAGATATCAATATATGCCCCACCCTCAGAAATTTAAATTCAATTGGAGGTGTGGGACCCAGGGATTCATATTTTTTCAAAAAAAATTCCACATATAACTATTGTGCAGGCCATACTGAGAATCAGTGATTTAGATAGTCTCAGCTCCATTTTATTCCTCAGCTCTCAAGAAATATATAAATAAATAAGCTGCCTCAAATCCTCTTGGAGGAACTATGATAAAACTCTTATAATATCTGGTGGTCTTTACATAATCTATACATAACACATTTTATGTTTCATGTATTTAGGCCTTCTTTCATTTCTCTTTATTGATTTCCTTATTTAATAACTAGTATTATAAAATATATACAGTGAAGCCCAGCAACCTAACCCAGTCTATATTATACATTCTGAGAAGATTGCTGCTTCTGCATTCAGAGGTGATATAGGCCTAGAGAGTAAAACTATCATCTGAGCCATGTTCCCTACCTGACTAGGTCCACATAGCCACTTTATTGAGCCAGACCCCAAAATGCCTAAGATTTCCATAACAGGAAATTGGAATTACATAATGAACATCCATTTTCCTTCCCCACTTACCATTATCTCTAAGCATCAGAAAAGAATTTATAATTTGTTACTTATTTCAATTCACCCAAAAGAGGGAGGGGGCAGACAGAGCTGGCATTTTTATTGACTTAAGATGCCTGATCATCATTTAATGGTGGCTAAGGCCCACATCTATGACAAGGGTCAATCCTAGGTGCCACAAGTGGCAAAAATTATGAGCCCAAGACTCAGAGAATAATTCTGAGACTACAGAGCACAGATACTATTTATGGAAGGTGCTACAATGGTTGTACTACATCTTTTGGGGATTTCTAGGTATCTCTAGTGTGTAGAGTGCAATAAAACGTTAACTATGTACTTTGTCTTGGCAGTTTATCACCATCTTTGAAGGAAACAAGAATATTACTGGCAGTGTGTATTCCTCAAAAGAATTCATTTCAGGTACAAAATATACTATCCTTTAGCATTCCTCCTGGAATGACTGGCTCCTCCCTTTCAGTATTGATACCTGAGATTGAGTACTGAGATTGAAATAATATACTTACCTATGTATATGTATGTGTGTATAGCCATTTTGCAGTTTATTATGTAATTCTTTTACTTTAACTCAAACCACAGTAATAAATAATGGAACTAACATTTATTAGGTAGCAGATATCTCCATTTTATTAAAGAGGAAAGTGAAAGTCATTGAAGAGGAAAGCAAGAGTAGGTTACTCAAGGTCACCCCATAGTTAATAAAGTGCAGAGCTGAGATTCGAACACAGATCTGCCCAACTTCAAAGCTTAAGCTCATTCAATATGACCATAATTCATACACTCAAATGCCCACAGGAGCCAGACAGTTACTATAAACAAGAGCAGTAGGTTGAGCAGGTCTGTGGTCCACTGGAGATGGCATGTCCTGTATAAAGGAGGAGCTGATACCCACGTCCAATCACTAACATACTGGTTGTTGCTAGGTCTTCCAGTTCAAGTCAGCCTTTTTCAAAAGAAGCTGGTGATGAAAGTTTTATGTGAAAATCCTGACTTTCAAATTTTATCAAGTAATTGAATGCTTTTGTGAAACGTTTTGTGGGCCAAACTAAATTTGTCTATATCCCCTATACCATACTACTCTCCCTCTGTCAATCATAATGCCCTAATTTACAAAAGAGAAAATGGAGTTAATAATCACCTGAGTTTACACAGTCAACAAATGGAGAGCTTTTAGGGCCTGAAAACAGATCTTCTGACTTTGATCCTTCATTTTTGCTTCCCTCCATAATGTGGTTCCATATTGTGGCCACTGCATCCCAGAATGAGCCCCATATTGGGTAATGACCAAAGATACTCCATAGTTTTGCTACGAAAAGAACTATTAAAGGACAAACAGAGGGCTCAGTACTCTCTCTAGGGATGAGCTTCATGTAGGTTATTAACCTATGATACTAGCCACCCACTGGTCTTGAACAAGATACAAGGAATCTAGAATGGATGCATATTTGAGGTAGTACCCTCAGTGTGTTTCCAGGAACTGCTTTACATCGGAATCACCCAGTGTATTTTTTTTAACAATGCAGATTCCTAGACCCTCTCTAGACTGCCTAAGTTAGTATCTCTGAGTGATGGTGCCCAGGAATCTGAATTTTTAATAAGACCACCAATTTTTAAGAATGGAAGCTCTTTAATATCTCCAATAAGAATTTCAGAAGTCTTGCAACGTCTCAATCATGTCAGTAAAAAATTTATCTTACTTTTTCAGAATGTACATCTTTCTCTTTCATCCATGTTTTTGTGTCTTATTGCTGCAGATTTTGGCTATTTCCTTTTAAATTCTTAGGTCATTTTTAAAAATAATAGCACAGGTAAAAACCTAAATATACTTTTTTGTTCTTCATAGTTAAATTTACTGTAGGCTATCTTTGCTTTAATCATAGAATATTATCGGGGCACCTGGGTGGCTCAGACGTTAGGCATCTGCCTTCAGCTCAGGTCATGATCCCAGGGTCCTGGGATCGAGCCCCACATGGGGCTCCCAGCTCCGCGGGAAGCCTGCTTCTCCCTCTCCCACTCCCCCTGCTTGTGTCCCCTCTCTCGCTGTATCTATCTCTGTCAAATGAATAAATAAAATCTAAAAAAAAAAAAATCATAGAATATTATCTTGCTAGAAAAGACAACTCTAGATAACTGCAACAGGTACAGTCATGAACTTTGGCATCTACTGGAATTAAGAAAATACTGGTTTTTACTGGCATGTGTGTTTTTATGCCCTGTTATAAAGTTTCAAAAAAGTACATAAATGTTCACTTTTGGTCTTTACATGTTTACATGTAAATATATCATTTTGTGATAATTAAAATATGATATTCTTTAAGAGGCCATGTGCTGAATAAGTCATGTAGAAAAATGAATCCAAATGAAAACTCTTTTATTATCTATACAGTCTTATCTCACATAACAAAAAAATCACTTGAAGTTAGCCAACTGAAAATTCACCCAAAGTAGGTGAGAAATTATAGCAATTTTAATGCACTTGTGCTTTCACTTAAGCACTCTGAAATAGATACCCTTACTGTATAGAGTTGAAAGTTACTTTCCCATGTGAGTTTAGCTCATCTGGCATTTTCCAAGAGTGTTCTGCTAGATAAAGAAAGACATTCTTTGCACTCGTGACTAAAGAAGCATCAGAATGCATTAGGTATAATGATGCCATGAGAGTCAGAAAGCTGGACCCTGTTCCAGTGTGGCCATTTTCTACTCATATGACCTTATGCAAAGTATTTGACCTTGCCAAGATTCAGTATTCAAAAATGGAGATATTGTTCTTCCTATTTCCCTCATAAGAGTGTTAGAAGGATCAAATCAAAAGAGTCTTTGTGAATGTTTTTTAAATCCCATAAAGTATTTTATAAATGGAGGCCTTCCTGGAAACCTATAAGCTGCCAAGACTGAAACAGGAAGAAATTGACAACCTGAATGGGCCAATAACCAGTAACGAGATTGAAGCAGTGATCAAAAACATCCCAAAAAACAAGAGTCCAGGCCCTGATGGATTCCCTGGGGAATTCTACCAAACATTCAAAGAAGAAATAATACCTATTCTACTGAAGCTGTTTTAGAAAATAGAAACAGAAGGAAAACTTCCAAACTCATTCTGTGAGGCCAGCATTACCTTAATCCCCAAACCAGGCAAAGACCCCATCAAAAAGGGGAATTTCAGGCCGATATCCCTGATGAATATGGATTCCAAAATCCTCAACAAAATCCTAGCTAATAGGATCCAACAATACATTAAAAGGATCATCTTTCTGAATTCTAAATCATCAATGCTATAGTATAACTTCTCTCAATTAGAATGTCTAATAAATATCCGTATTACTTTTCTGCTTTGTTCACAGAAACTCTCAAGCCTAGTATTTCCAAACAAGGATCTAAAATGCTGGCAAAGGTATCTTCAGCTCTGTCAAAGGTGTTTTCTCGAACTAACACCAATATTTCCAAATCTTCCTCACCACCTCACCAGGATGAGCACTGAAGCTTTTATACCTGATATAACTATGCTTACTTCCCTTAGAAAATAAAGTGGTTTTTAAAGCATAACATATTGTCCTATGAGATAATTTTTATAATATTGAGCAAAAGTTTAAGAGCAAAAGAAATTGCAATAGAGATCTGGGTAAGAGAATGTTTTGATGAATGCTTTTGATAAGCATTTTGGTATAAGAAAAGGCAGAGCGGTAGTATTACCTATGTGTCATAAGGATAAAAAGACAAAAAGTGTACACAGTAACCAGTCAGCACTTAAGCAACCACCAGAAAATGGCTTTGGATGTTTCCTGTTAAATTTTTAGAGGGTATTTTCACCAAAATAGTTAGCAAATTGAGATGACACTCAAATGAATTCTATAACACAGATATGAAACTGATTGGTTCACTGTTAAAGAAAAAGTATACCAGATATAAGAAATCAGTCTTTCCCATCTGCAAATAATGTTTCATCAGTTTATAAAATATCTCCCAAGGAAACAGATCCAACTATAAATAAAGCATATTTATAAATAAATATGTGGATAAAATGCATAAAATGACTCCTGTCACTTAAAAAAAAAAAAAAACTTTTCAGAAAAGACAAAGGTATTTTGTGGATAAATTACCATCAATAAAAAACTGTTGGTCAGCAGTCATTGAATCCTTTATATAAATATTTTTTCATGAATATAAATAAAAGCTCTATTTGTAAGAACATAAAAAGTAATGAAAATTTAACAAGAGGAATAGCTAGTACAGTGATAAAAGACACTTTTCAAAATCAGTTAATGTGCTACTTTGTGATATGGATCCAACTTCAGCATGTTTGCCACTGGAATCTAAGGATCTTGTTTAAAAAATCCAAAACAGCAAAGAGTGTCAGTCATCATCACTATCTACCCTAATGCTGACTCATGAATTTTTAGAGAATGTGACATCTTCTCTTTTATCTGAAATTTTTCTGACAGCAGCCAGTGCTAAAGTAGAAACATTTGAGAAAATTTTGTTTTACAAAATTGGATTTTAATAAAGTTAGTGAGGTTATGACAGGGAGCTCCTAGAGAAAAAGACATGATTATGAGGTAGAATTTCTACATTCTAATGATAATGAAGTGATTCAATTAGTAATTTAGTCTATTTATAATAATCTCAAATTATTTGATCTCAAAGATCACACAAAGTCATGTAACTTATAGGTGCAGACCTTTCAAAAATGTTAGTTGATGAGAAATGACTGGCAGTCCAATTCAAAACTATTTTCAGAAGAATTCTACCAATGGGCTTAAATTCACAAGTATTAAGTTGAAAGTATCCTTACAGATGTCATCAAAACCACTGACATTCTATATCATATGCTTTTAAGCTGTCTTTTAAAATAACAAGATTCTGCTGTAAAATTTTTTATCAAAGCTTTTATCCATCTTCAAAAGTTAATAAGGAAATAAGCAAATCTCTCACAATTGAAATTCACTCTGATTTCAAGGCACTCTGATTCACATAGTTCTGTAGTTAAATATTTACTATATAAGAATAATATACTCAATATGAAGGGTTTTTTTAATGGTAAAGGAGACTTCCAGTTTTCTCCAACTCAAGTAGAAGAAGAAACAAGTTCAGAATTACTTGTTAAAGCTGTCAAAATTGGCTCTCCCCCACCCCCCACCCCTCTCTGTCTTCTCTGCACTGGGAGCTGCTCTCCTGCCACAGCCCCTCATCCCCTGAAAATGTACACGTGTGCAAAGTTCATCTCCACCCCCTTCTTGGTCAGGAGCACCTCTCAGCTGTTGAGGCCATCACTGTCTACAGTGGTGCTAAAACCACCGGAGACACTGACAGGTGAGGTACCTTATAAGAGCCTCAGCAGCTTGGCAGCCCCACGTCCCCTGACCTCACTTATTCCTAGCCGCAGCTTCCGAACCAGCGCCATTTCAAGGGACATAGACACAGCAGCCAGGTTCATTGGGGCTGGGGCTGCCACGGTAGGGGTGGCTGGCTCTGGGGCTGGAATTGGGACTGTGTCTGGGAGCCTCATCACTGGTTATGCCAGGAATCCCTCTTTGAAGCAACAGCTCTTCTCCTACACCATTCTGGGCTTTGCCCTCTCGGAGACCATGGGGCTCTTTTGCCTGATGGTGGTCTTTCTCATCCTCTTTGCCATGTGAAGGAGCCATCTCCACCTCCCATAGGTCTTTCTCCCGTGTCTCGTCTGCCCTGTACATTCCTTTTCCTATACCTCCCCAGGCAGCCTGGGGAAAGTGGTTGGCTCAGGGTTTGACAGAGAGAAGACAAATAAATACTGTATTAATAAGGAAAAAAAAGGCTGTCAAAATTATAGAAAAATGGTTAAAATTATGGATAAATTTAAGTCCCAGGAAAAACGTTAATCCAAAAAAGGTTCTGTATTAAATGTAATGTGTTAAATGAAACTTTCGGCATGTTTGGCTAACCTAGTGAAAAAGATGTTAAAAGTATCAATGATTAAATTGGGGAAAAAAGCATAACACCTGATAAATTTTTTGGTAGCTAAAATTTCTAGAAGTAACCATCTTTGAGCTGTGGATCCTAAAGAATGCTTTAAATCCATAAGGCATCTTAGGTTGTTGATTCTGTTTATGTTGTACTAAAACAGAGGTTGGCAAACTTTTTATGTAAAGGCCTAGACAATAAACACCACAGGTTTGCAGAGTATATGATCTCTTTCAAATCTATTCCACTGGGCCTTTGTAGCACAAAAGCAGCCATAGAAAATACATAAACAAATAATGGATCCAATGAAAATTTATTTATAAAGAGTGAAATTTGAACTTCAATTTTCACATCACAAAATATCATTTTTCTGATTTTTTTCAGTGATTAAAAATTGTAAAACCATTTTTAGTTTTCAAGCTGGTCAAAAATAGATGGCAGCTAGATTTATGCCATTGGTGGTAGTTTGCTTAGCCATTTTCCATAAAAATTTGGGACCCATAAATTAGCTGAGTATGATATGAAGGACACAGAATAATTCTAAAAACAGTAAACTTTACTAGTGAAGCACATTACAAAAAATGAGTGATTTCAAAAAAATCAGTACATAAATTTCAAACGTTCATCTCTTTAGTGATTTAGTTATTGAAAATATTGCCAAGAAGGCACATGAGCATTCTATTAAAATATACCTCGAGTTAGAAAAAGAAAAGTTAAATCAACTTTAATTTGAAGCTGAATTTCTAGTAAAAATTATTTATTATCTTGGGAATACCCAATCAAGATGGATCCAGCAATAATTTCAGAATACTTGTTAGTCATATTTGTAAAAAAAACAAAAACAAAAAACAAACAAACACCATTAGTATCCATTGCAGCAAAAGGGAGTAAGCAGCTCCAAGTTTTCATCTCCCACAGAAACACTGACAAAAAAACAAAAACTATCAAAATTAACTCTGTCAGAATTCTGGAAAATAGTCAAAGGTTTACAGCAATGAATTGAACAAGAAAAAGGTAACTTTAAAATGTTAGCAAAGATTTGTGGTGTATTTATTTGCCCTTGCTCTAACTCCTCCCCAGCATAGTTCTTGAAAAAGAAACCTGCATCCTTAGTGTTAAGTCCTTGGTCCCTAGTTCTAGAGGGAGCATAGCAAATTTTATAGGAAAATTATTGCATATGTCCATCCCAAACTGTCTGGGAGATACTTGAATGAGGGATGCAAAGCACTTGTCTCTGTTTCACATAACTAGAAACTCTGACCAGAAAAGCAGGGGACATTGTTCAAAAAAGGTGCAAGCCAAGGGACACACTGGGTGGCTCAGTGGGTCAAGCATCTGGCTCTTGATTTTGGCATGTGTGTGTTTTAACTCCTGGTGCTCAAGGAAATCTCTATGAAAACTAGTTTAACACAAAGATAAGAGACTTCAGTGACCATAAAAGACAAGCAACATAGCCTTTTAAAAAACAGTTTGGGAAAGTCACTAAACAAATGGACTAATACAGCTGTCAACAGTCAAAAAACAAGCCCTGGAAAAGAAGGAGATCTGATTTCCAAAGTTACCATGTTATACTATTCAAATGTCTGGTTTTCAACAAAATAACTCATGGAATACAAAGAAACAGGAAAGTATGGCACATTTAGAGGAACAAAATGTTAAGAAATCATCCCTGAGGAAATCCAGGCTTCGGGTTAATTATATAAAGAGTATAGAAAGACTTTGTTAAATATGTTTAAAAAGCTAAAGAAAAATACAGACAAACAGTGAAGGAAATCAGAAAAACAATGTATAAACTAAATGAGAATATCCATAAAGAATAGAGATCATTAAAAAGAATCAAAAAGCCACTGTGGAAAATTTTGACATTTCCTCAGAAAAATATTACTCAGCCTTAAAAAGAAATAAAATTCTGACACATACTATTAACATGTATGAAACTTGAAAACATTATGCCAAGTGAAATAAACCAGATACCAAAGGGTAAGTGTTATATAATTCTACTTACCTGAGGTACACAGAAAAGGAAAATTCATAGTGAAAGAAGAATAAATTTTAACAAGAACTGGAGACAGTGTGGAATGGGAGGTTATTTTTTAATGGTGGCAGACTTTCTGTTTGGGAGGATGAAAAAATTCTGCAAATGGATAAAAGTGATGGTTGCACAGCATTTGAAAATATACTTAATTATACATTTTTAAATGGTTAAAATGGTTATCTTTTGTTAAAATGGTAACTTTAAAAAATGGTTTTAAAAAGGAACCACACAAGTTCTGGAGGTGAAGAGTACAATAACAAACAAAAAATTTACTAGAGGGGTTCAACAGCAGAGTTCAACAAGGAGAAGAAATAATCAGTGAACTTGAAGCTACGACAATTGAACTTATTTAGTTTGAGGATTAGAAAAAAAAGAATGAAGAAAAGAAAATATAGCCTAAAGGACCTATATGAGATGCCATGAAGCAGACCAAAATATGCATTATGCGAATCCCAGAAGGAAGGAAGAAAAAAGGACAGAAAGAATATTTGAAGTACATTCTCATATATAACACAATTCTTTCTTCTTTTACCCTGTCCTAAAGCCAGATGTCCTAAAATTGCTAATTTTATACACCAGTTTTAATTCAGGAACTTAGCTGGTCAACGGTTTTATATCATACTCTATTTTGGGGAAAGCATAGATTTCATTACCAAAGGCAATGTGCAATTTTCTTCTGCAGCATGGTCAGAAATGCATATAGAAATAGAAGGAAGTTTTAAGGCATTGTTTTCTCAATTTATATCAAACTATTCTTTGTCTAATACCTGACTTGCATGTTTTCCTAAAGAAAGGAGACCAATTACTGAACCAACATATTACTGCATAAATAGAATTGTGAGTTCACACTTAGATGTCTAAGAGGATCTGATTTCATTTGCTGGTTACATTCAATTAAAGCAATTAAAAAATATAATTCTGAGATATAATTTATGTGTTTGGTAAAATAAGGCCCTTGATAAAACTGACTACTTGACCATTCCTCCATTCCCCAACTCCCTATTAAGGTCAGTTCCTAGACCTCCGTTTTCCATCTGCTTCCCCATTCCTGTTCCCTAATTTCTACTTTGTTTTCTTGAGACCTACTTTGTTGTGCAATGATGCAATTGATAAATTTTTGCTAATGTGTTAGATTCTTTAATTGGGAGATAGGCACTTAGTCAACAATAGGGCCGTCATACTCTAGGCCCTGATTTTGTTTATTTTTTTTTTTTTTTAGTGTTCAATTTATCCAGTTTATAAATCTAAGTTTTCTTAAACTTGTAAACACAACTTATAATCTGGCATTTATAAGTTACTTGTAAATATAGTAATTTGTGGTAAAATTAAAAGCACTACTTTTACTTCTGTTCTTTGTTTAATATTCAATTATTCTATCATTTTGGCAGTGTAGAATTACATTAAACACCACAGTTTACAAATTTCACTATGTAAATTCTTTAAGATATTTCAAGGTGCATGAAAAAATTAGTGTATTTTTCTCAAGCATTCAAAATACCTACACATCAATCTAGACAACAAATGCTTCCTACTACTTATAAAACTTTTAAATTTAATAAATTAGATTTTTAAATTTGAAAAAATTCAAACATTCAAACACTAACACATTTCAAATAAAGCTTAAAGAAAAGCATAACGATTATAAAATTTGTCAAGTACATCCCACACACATATATACAGATAAATATTATTATGATTGCAAGATAGCTCTAAGTTTTGTGACCAAAAACAAGGTTTTAGGTGATGGATTTCATTGGTGGGTATCTAATATGAGAGTGCCTGAAATGACTGAAGTTTGCCAGAAACAATTCAGGGGTCACCATTCTAAGGACCAGACCAATCTAAGAACAGTGATCATGGAGGAAACCCAACTGACAATATTTATTCAAATGAAGCAAAGTCATCTTCAAAAGACTATTTGTTCTCTGACACATTGTTTAAATTGACTGAATATATAACCAAAAGAGACTACTTAAACACAAAAGATCTAAGATGTATAGATTAAGTAGTTTATTTCCCAATAAGCAAAGTGAGAGCCCACAAAAGTCCATGGAAAGGAATATTAGAAAACAGAGAAAGACAGAGGGGAGCAGAGCAAGATGGCAGAGGAGTAGGAGACCTGGATTTCGTCTGGTCTCAGGAATTCAGCTGGATGGGGATCAAACCATTCTGAACACCTACAAACTCAACAGGAGATCAAAGAAAAGAATAGCAACAACTCTCTGAACAGAAAAGCGACCACTTTCTGGAAGGTAGAATGTGTGAAGTGAATCCGAGGCGATATTTGGGAGGATAGACGGTGGGGGAGGGGCCTCCATCGGCCACTTCTGGCAAGTGCTAGAGCAGCAGAGCATGAAATTGGAACTTTTAGAAGTCTGCTCTGCTGAGGGACTTCGCTCCAGTGGCTAAGCGGGGGGTGGAACCCTCGTGGGACAGTGTGGTCTCAGGACCATTGGGGTCACAGAAAGACCGGGGGTGACTGAGTGCGGCAGAGCTCCCAGGTATCAGAGTGGGGAAGCCAGCTGCAGAGATGGAGCCGAGGTGCGGGCTCTCAGCTCGGGGTTGCCATAAACTGTGATCCACGGCACAGTCAGGCCACTACTCCTCCAGCAGGGACCCAACAAGCAACAGATCCGGGGAGACTCCCCTTCCTCCCCCAGGAGGAGCGGCATGGGAGCGCACCGCAGGGATCTGCTGGGTTTGGAGACTCCACACGGGGTCGGGTGCCAGAGATAGAAACGCTCGGTCACAGGCCGAGTGAGCACAGAGTGAGGCCAGAGACCGGGGAGACGGGAGTGACCAACTGCTTTTCTCTGGGGGCGCACTGAGGAGCGGGGCCCGAGGTCTCGGCTCCTCCACGGCGGAGATTGGGAGGCTGCCATTTTCACTCTCGGCCTCCAAAGCTGCACCGAAAGCTTGCAGGGAACAAAAGCTCCCGAGAGCAAACCCGAGCAGATTACTTAGCCTGGACTGGCAAGGGCAGGGCAATTCCACCTCCGGCAAAGACATTTGGGAACCACGGCAATAGGCCCCTCCCCCAGAAGATCAGCAAGAACAGCAAGCCAAGACCAAGTTTACCGATCAGTGAGAACTGCAGAACTCCAGCACTAGGGGAATACTGCACATAGAATCCATGGCTTTTTTACCATGATTCTTTAGTCTTTCAAAGTTAATTTTTTTTTTAACTGTCTTTTTTTTTAATTTTTCTTTTTCCGTTTTTCAACCAACATCTTATCAATCCCTTTTTTAAAAAACATTTTTATTTTTCATTTTAGAGTCATATTCTATCCCTTCATAGTAGTTACCCTTATTTTTGGCAAATATATATAAGTTGTTCTCTCTTTAAAATTTTGAGATACAGTTTCTTCTAACAGATCAAAATATACCCTAAATCTCTAGTGTATGGCTTTGTTCTAGTCTCCTGCCTGATCACATTCTCTCCCTTTATTTTTTTTAAATCCTCTTCTTTCTTTTTTCAAACAACTTCTTATCAATTCCTTTTATAAAATTTTTTATAATTTTCATCTTTACAATCATATTCCATCCCTTCATCATATCAACCCTTATTTTTGTACATATATAAGTTTTTCTTTCTTTAAAATTGTGGGAGTCACTTTCTTCTAACAGACCAAAATACACCCAAAATCTAATCTATGCACCAGCCTGATCATATTTGATCATATTCTGTTTTTTTTTGTTTTGTTCTGTTTTTGTTTGTTTTTATCTTTTTCTTTTTCTTTTTTCCTTCTTTCCCTTTCTTTTCCCCCAGCTTCAGGTCTTTTCTGATTTGTTTAGAGTGTATTTTCTGGGGCCGTTGTTACCCTGTTAGCATTTTGTTCTTTCATTCACCGATTCTCCTGTGGACAAAATGACAAGACGGAAAAAATCACCTCAACAAAAAGAACAACAGATAGTACCGACTGCCAGGGACCTACTCAATACGGACATTAGTACGATGTCGGATCTAGAGTTCAGAATCATCACTTTAAAGATACTAGCTGGGCTCGAAAAAAGCATGGAAGTTATTAAAGAAACCCTTTTTGGAGAAATAAAACAACTAAAATCTAACCAAGTAGAAATCAAAAGGGCTATTAATGAGGTGCAATAAAAAATGGGGGCGCTAACTGCTAGGATAAATGAGGCAGAAGAAAGAATCAGTGATATAGAAGACCAAATGATGGAAAATAAAGAAGCTGAGAAAAAGAGAGATAAACAACTACTGGATCACAAGGGCAGAATTTGAGAGATAAGTGATACCATAAGATGAAACAATATTAGAATAATTGGGATCCCAGAAGACGAAGAAAGAGAGAGAGGGGCAGAAGGTATATTGGAGCAAATTATAGCAGAGAACTTCCCTAATTTGGGGAAGGAAACAGGCATCAAAATCCAGGAGACACAGAGAACCCCTCAAAATCAATAAAAATAGGTCAACACCCTGACATCTAATAGTAAAACTTACGAGTCGCAGAGACAAAGAGAAAATCTTGAAAGAAGCTCGGGAGAAGAGAACTGTAACCTACAATGGTAGAAACATTAGATTGGCAACAGACCTATCCACAGAGACCTGGCAGGCCAGAAAGAACTGGCATGATATAATCAGAGCACTAAACGAGAAAAATATGCAGCCAAGAATACTATATCCAGCTAGGCTGTCATTGAAAATAGGAGAGATAAAAATCTTCCAGGACAAACAAAAACTAAAGGAATTTGCAAAAACGAAACCAGCCCTACAAGAAATCTTGAAAGGGGTCCTCTAAGCAAAGAGAGAGCCTAAAAGTAACATAGACCAGAAAGGAACACAGACAATATACAGTAACAGTCACCTTACAGGCAATACAATGGCACTAAATTCCTATCTTTCAATAGTTACCCTGAATGTAAATGGGCTAAATGTCCCAATGAAAAGACACAGACTATCAGATTGGATTAAAAAACAAGACACATCAATATGCTGTCTGCAAGAGACTCATTTTAGACCCAAACACGCCCAGATTGAAAGTGAGGGGGTGGAAAACCATTTACCATGCTAATGGACACCAGAAGAAAGCTGGGGTGGCAATCCTTATATCAGAAAAATTAGATTTTAAACCAAAGACTGTAATAAGAGATGAGGAAGGACACTATATCCTACTTAAAGGGTCTATCCAACAAGAAGATCTAACAATTGTAAATATCTATGCCCCTAACATGGGAGCAGCCAATTATATAAGCCAATTAATAACAAAAGCAAAGAAACACATTGACAACAATACAATAATAGTGGGGGACTTTAAAACCCCCCTCACTGAAATGGACAGATCATCTAAGCAAAAGATCAACAAGGAAATAAAGACTTTAAATGACACACTGGACCAAATGGACTTCAAAGACATATTCAGAACATTCCATCCAAAAGCAACGGAATACACATTCTTCTCTAGTGCCCATGGAACATTCTCCAGAATCGATCACATCCTAGGTCATAAATCAGGTCCCAACTGGTACCCAAAGACTGGGATCATTCCCTGCATATTTTCAGACCACAATGCTTTGAAACTAGAACTCAATCACAAGAGGAAAGTTGGAAAGAACTCAAATACATGGAGGCTAAAGAGCATCCTACTAAAGAATGAATGGGTCAACCAGGAAATTAAGGAAGAATATAAAAAATTCATGGAAACCAATGAAATTGAAAACACAACTGTTCAAAATATTTGGGATATAGCAAAGGCAGTCCTAAAAGGAAAGTATATAGCAATACAAGCCTTTCTCAAGAAACAAGAAAAGTCTCAAATACACAACATAACCCTACACCTAAAGGACCTAGAGAAAAAACAGCAAATAAAGCCTAAACCCAGCAGGAGAAGAGAAATAATAAAGATGAGAGCAGAAATCAATGAAATAGAAACCAAAAGAACAGTAGAACAGATCAATGAAACGGAGCTGGTTCTTTGAAAGAATTAACAAGATTGATAAACCCCTGGCCAGAGTTATCAAAAAGAAAAGAGAAATGACCCAAATCAACAAAATCATGAATGAAAGAGGAGACATCACAACCAACACCAAAGAAATACAAACAATTATAAGAACATATTATGAGCAACTCTATGCCAGCAAATTAGATAACCTGGAAGGAATGGATGCATTCCTAGAGATGTATCAACTGCCAAAACTGAACCAGGAGGAAATAGAAAACCTGAACAGACCTATAACCACTAAGGAAATAGAAGCAGTCATCAAAAATCTCCCAAAAACAAGAGCCCAGGGTCAGATGGCTTCCCAGGGGAATTCTACCAAACATTTAAAGAAGAATTAATACCTATTCTTCTGAAACTGTTCCAAAAAATAGAAATGGAAGGAAAACTTCCAAACTCGTTTTATGAGGCCACCATTACCTTGATCCCAAAACCAGACAAAGACCCCATCAAAAAGGAGAATTACAGACCAATATCCTTGATGAACATGGATGCAAAAATTCTCACCAAAATACTAGCCAATAGGATCCAACAGTACATTAAAAGGATTATTCACCACAACCAAGTGGGATTTATCCCTGGGCTGCAAGGTTGGTTCAACATCCGCAAATCAATCAATGTGATACAATACATTAACAAAAGAAAGAACAAGAATCATATGATCATCTCAATAGATGCAGAAAAAGCATTTGACAAAGTACAGCATCCTTTCTCGATAAAAACTCTTCAGAGTATAGGGATAGAGGGTACATACCTCAAATCATAAAAGCCATCTATGAAAAACCTACAGCAAATATCATTCTCAATGGGGAAAAGCTGAGAGCTTTACCCCTAAGGTCAGGAACGCAGCAGGGATGTCCACTATCACCACTGCTATTCAACATAGTATTAGAAGTCTTAGCCACAGCAATCAGACAACAAAAAGAAATCAAAGGCATCCGAATCGGCAAAGAAGAAGTCAAACTCTCACTCTTTGCAGATGATATGATACTTTATGTGGAAAACCCAAAAGACTCCACCCCAAAACTGCTAGAACTCATACAGGAATTCAGTAAAGTGGCAGGATATAATATCAATGCACAGAAATCACTGGCATTCCTATACACCAACAAAAGACAAAAGAAAGAGAAATTAAGGAGTCGATCCCATTTACAATTGCACCCAAAACCATAAGATACCTAGGAATAAATCTAACCAAAGAGGCAAAGGATCTGTACTCAGAAAACTATAAAATACTCACGAAAGAAACTGAGGAAGACACAAAGAAATGGAAAAATGTTCCATGCTCATGGATTGGAAGAACAAATATTGTGAAGATGTCAATGCTACCTAGAGCAATCTACACATTCAATGCAATCCCCATCAAAATACCATCCACTTTTTTCAAAGAAATGGAACAAATAATCCTAAAATTTTATGGAACCAGAAAAGACCCCGAATAGACAGAAGAATATTGAAAAAGAAAAGCAAAGCTGGCGGCATCACAATTCCAGACTTCCAGCTCTATTACAAAGCTGTCATCATCAAGACAGTATGGTACTGGCACAAAAACAGACACGTAGATCAACGGAACAGAATAGAGGGCCCAGAAATGGACCCTGTACTCTACGGTCAACTAATCTTTGACAAAGGAGGAAAGAATGTCCAATGGAAAAAAGACAGTCTCTTCAACAAATGGAGTTGGGAAATTGGACAGCCACATGCAGAAGAATGAAACTGGACCATTTCCTTACACCACACACAAAAATAGACTCCAAATGGTTGAAAGACCTCAATGTGAGACAGGAGTCCATCAAAATCCTAAAGGAGAACACAGGCAGCAACCTCTTCAACCTCTGCCACAGCAACTTCTTCCTAGAAACATTGCCAAAGGCAAGGGAAGCAAGGGGAAAAATGAACTATTGGGACTTCATCAAGATAAAAAGCTTTTGCACAGCCAAGGAAACAGTCAACAAAACCAAAAGACAACCAACAGAATGAGAGAAGATATTTGCAAATGACATATCAGATAAAGGGCTAGTATCCAAAATCTATAAAGAACGTATCAAACTCAACACCCAAAGAACAAAGAATCCAATCAAGAAATGGGCAGAAGACATGAACAGACATTCTTCCAAAGAAGACATCCAAATGGCCAAAAGACACATGAAAAAGTGCTCAACATCACTCGGCATTAGGGAAATCCAAATCAAAACCTCAATGAGATACCACCTCACACCAGTCAGAATGACTAAAATTAACAAGTCAGGAAACAACAGATGTTGGCAGGGATGCAGAGAAAGGGGAACGCTCCTACACTGTTGGTGGGAATGCAAGCTGGTGCAACCGCACTGGCAAACAGTATGGAGGTTCCTCAAAAAGTTGAAAAGAGAGCTACCATACAATCCAGCAATTGCACTACTGGGTATTTACCCCAAAGATACAAATGTAAGGATCCAAAGGGGTATGTGCACCACGATGTTTAGAGCAGCAATGTCCACAATAGCCAAACTGTGGAAAGAGCCAAGATGTCCATCGACAGATGAATGGATAAAGAAGAAGTGGTATATATATATATACAATGGAATATTATGCAGCCATCAAAAGGAATGAGATCTTGCCATTTGCAACGACGTGGATGGAACTGGAGGTTGTTATGCTGAGCGAAATAAGTCAAACAGAGAAAGACATGTATCATATGACCTCACTGATATGAGGAATTCTTAATATCAGGAAAAAAACTGAGGGTTGCTGGAGTGGGGGTGGGTGGGAGGGATGGGGTGTCTGGGTGATAGACATTGGGGAGGGTATGTGCTATGGTGAGCGCTGTGAATTGTGCAAGACTGTTGAATCACAGATCTGTACCTCTGAAACAAATAATGCAATATATGTTAAGAAAAAAAAAAGAAGAAGAGGATAGCAGGAAGAGAAGAATGACGGGAGGGAAATCAGAGAGGGAGACAAACCATGAGAGATGATGGACTCTGAAAAACAAACTGAGGGTTCTAGAGGGGAGGAGGGTGGGAGGATGGGTTAGCCTGGTGATGGGTATTAAAGAGGGCACATTCTGCATGGAGCACTGGGTGTTATGCACAAACAATGAATCATGGAACACTACATCAAAAACTAATGATGTAATGTACGGTGATTAACATAACAATAAAAAATTTTTAAAAAAAAGAAAGAAAACTTAGAGAAAGACAAAGAGACTAATGTTTTCTCTGAGTGCCTAAGTATTATCTGAATAAATTTGCAAAGGTTGTGGCTAGAACTTTTGGCTATGGCTTCAAGGAGTTTAATAAATCCTCTTCCTCAAAAAACAAGTATAAAACCAGACAAAGTTGTTAAAGCAAACCATATGAGGAATCTGGAAATAGACATATGGCAAACAAAAAATTGGGAAGGGATTATTCATAACAACCTGCCAGAATTACAGGTAAGAACAGAAAGAGATCTGGTTTTGCATGAGGCTGCTCCCTACCTTCTCTCTCTTTAACTTGATCAGCTGGAACAGTTTTCTCCAGGCTTGGATGACCACCATAACTAGAAGCTTTGCTTCTAGAGAGGGCACATGATTTGGGGCAGGAGGTAAAACCATGAGGTGATTTTTTTCATTAAAGGTAGTAAAGTCAGTAGAAAAGAAAGGAGAAAACCTACAACTATGCTAGGACTGGTTTGTAGTCATTGTTGGTACACAGAGTGCTCTGACCAGAGATCCTGGGTATTAGAGAGCTTACAAGGGTGAGATAGGCTATCCACACAATCCTGGCTAACTAAGAGACTAAGTACATGTATAGAGGATCCTTGAGATCTTGGATACCTGAGATACCTCAGATACTAAAGAAGTGAAAGCCCAGGAAGAATAGAAGATTGGCTGTATTTTTAATGCATTCTAACAAACATAGATAATTCAGCTGAGGTTTAAAGCCTTAAGGACTTAAGGTATTGGAGCATATCCTCTTCCTCAGTCATTAACTGATACTTACCTTCGCAGACCTAGAAGTGACCATTAAGATACCAGGCTAAAAAATAAATAACTAGAATAAAAAATACGAGGACAAATACATCTAGGTAAATTCTTTGAGGTGACAGATATGTCAACTGAATCCAGAAATGTTACCAAAAATTTTTAAAAATAAAGAAGGACCCAGATTTGCTATATTATCTAAAATGTACGGTTGTCAATAAAGTTAGGAAACATGCAAATAATCAGGAAACTGTGACCAATACTATGAAAGAAAAGCAGGCAATATAAATGGACCTTTTTTTTTTTTTTTTGGTAAGGGCAGTATTTTTTTTTTGTAATTTTTTTTATTGTTATGTTAATCCCCATACATTACATCATTAGTTTTAGATATAGTGTTCCATGATTCATTGTTTGTGCATAACACCCAGTGCTCCATGCAGAACGTGCCCTCCTCAATACCCATCACCAGGCTAACCCATCCTCCCACCCCCCTCCCCTCTAGAACCCTCAGTTTGTTTTTCAGAGTCCATCGTCTCTCATGGTTCTTCTCCCCCTCCGATTTCCCCCCCTTCATTCTTCCCCTCCTGCTACATTCTTCTTCTTTTTTTCTTTCTTGACATATATTGCATTATTTGTTTCAGAGGTACAGATCTGAGATTCAACAGTCTTGCACAATTCACAGCGCTTACCAGAGCACATACCCTCCCCAGTGTCCATCACCCAGTCACCCCATCCCTCCCACCCCAACCCCCACTCCAGCAACCCTCAGTTTGTTTCCTGAGATTAAGAATTCCTCATATCAGTGAGGTCATATGATACATGTCTTTCTCTGTTTGACTTATTTCGCTCAGCATAATACCCTCCAGTTCCATCCACGTCGTTGCAAATGGCAAGATCTCATTCCTTTTGATGGCTGCATAATATTCCATTGTATATATATACCACCTCTTCTTTATCCATTCATCTGTTGATGGACATCTTGGCTCTTTCCACAGTTTGGCTATTGTGAACATTGCTGCTATAAACATCGGGGTGCATGTACCCTTTCGGATCCCTACTTTTCTATCTTTGGGGTAAATACCCAGGAGTGCAATTGCTGGATCATATGGTAGCTCTATTTTCAACTTTTTGAGGAACCTCCACACTGTTTTCCAGAGTGGCTGCACCAGCTTGCATTCCCACCAACAGTGTAGGAGGTTTCCCCTTTCTCCGCATCCCCGCCAACATCTGTCATTTCCTGACTTGTTAATTTTAGCCATTCTGACTGGTGTGAGGTGGTATCTCATTGAGGTTTTGATTTGGATTTCCCTGATGCCGAGCGATATTGAACACTTTTTCATGTGTCTGTTGGCCGTTTGGATGTCTTCTTTGAGGAAAAATGTCTGTTCATGTCTTCTGCCCATTTCTTGATTGGATTCTTTGTTCTTTTGGTGTTCAGTTTGATGAGTTCTTTATAGATTTTGGATACTAGCCCTTTATCTGATATGTCTTTTGCAAATATCTTCTCCCACTCTGTCAGTTGTCTTTTGGTTTTGTTGACTGTTTCCTTGGCTTTGCAAAAGCTTTTTATCTTGATGAAGTCCCAATAGTTCATTTTTCCCCTTGCTTCCCTTGCCTTTGGCAATGTTTCTAGGAAGAAGTTGCTGCGGCTGAGGTCGAAGAGATTGCTGCCTGTGTTCTCCTTTAGGATTTTGATGGACTCCTGTCTCACATTGAGGTCTTTCAACCATTTGGAGTCTATTTTTGTGTGTGGTGTAAGGAAATGGTCCAGTTTCATTCTTCTGCATGTGGCTGTCCAATTTTCCCAACTCCATTTGTTGAAGAGACTGTCTTTTTTCCATTGGACATTCTTTCCCGCTTTGTCAAAGATTAGTTGACCATATAGTTGAGGGTCCATTTCTGGGCTCTCTATTCTGTTCCATTGATCTATGTGTCTGTTTTTGTGCCAGTACCATACTGTCTTGATGATGACAGCTTTGTAATAGAGCTGGAAGTCCGGAATTGTGATGCCGCCAGCTTTGCTTTTCTTTTTCAACATTCCTCTGTCTATTCGGGGTCTTTTCTGGTTCCATAAAATTTTAGGATTATTTGTTCCATTTCTTTGAAAAAAGTGGATGGTATTTTGATGGGGTTTGCATTGAATGTGTAGATTGCTCTAGGTAGCATTGACATCTTCACAATATTTGTTCTTCCAATCCATGAGCATGGAACGTTTTTCCATTTCTTTGTGTCTTCCTCAGTTTCTTTCATGAGTATTTTATAGTTTTCTGAGTACAGATCCTTTGCCTCTTTGGTTAGATTTATTCCTAGGTATCTTATGGTTTTGGGTGCAATTGTAAATGGGATCGACTCCTTAATTTCTCTTTCTTCTGACTTGTTGTTGTTGTATAGGAATGCCACTGACTTCTGTGCATTGATTTTATATCCTGCCACTTTACTGAATTCCTGTATGAGTTCTAGCAGTTTTGGGGTGGAGTCTTTGGGATTTTCCACATAAAGTATCATATCATCTGCAAAGAGTGAGAGTTTGACTTCTTCTTTGCCGATTTGGATGCCTTTGATTTCTTTTTGTTGTCTGATTGCTGTGGCTAGGACTTCCAATACTATGTTGAATAGCAGTGGTGATAGTGGACATCCCTGCCGCGTTCCTGACCTTAGGGGTAAAGCTCTCAGTTTTTCCCCATTGAGAATGATATTCGCTGTAGGTTTTTCATAGATGGCTTTTATGATATTGAGGTATGTACCCTCTATCCCTATACTCTGAAGAGTTTTGATCAAGAAAGGATGCTGTACTTTGTCAAATGCTTTTTCTGCATCTATTGAGATGATCATATGATTCTTGTTCTTTCTTTTGTTAATGTATTGTATCACGTTGATTGATTTGCGGATGTTGAACCAACCTTGCAGCCCAGGGATAAATCCGACTTGGTCATGGTGAATAATCCTTTTAATGTACTGTTGGATCCTATTGGCTAGTATTTTGGTGAGAATTTTTGCATCCATGTTCATCAGGGATATTGGTCTGTAATTCTCCTTTTTGATGGGGTCTTTGTCTGGTTTTGGGATCAAGGTAATGCTGGCCTCATAAAATGAGTTTGGAAGTTTTCCTTCCATTTCTATTTTTTGGAACAGTTTCAGAAGGATAGGTATTAATTCTTCTTTAAATGTTTGGTAGAATTCCCCTGGGAAGCCATCTGGCCCTGGGCTTTTGTGTTTTGGGAGATTTTTGATGACTGCTTCTATTTCCTTAGTGGTTATAGGTCTGTTCAGGTTTTCTATTTCTTTCTGGTTCAGTTTTGGTAGTTGATACATCTCTAGGAATGCATCCATTCCTTCCAGGTTATCTAATTTGCTGGCATAGAGTTGCTCATAATATGTTCTTATAATTGTTTCTATTTCTTTGGTGTTGGTTGTGATGTCTCCTCTTTCATTCATGATTTTGTTGATTTGGGTCATTTCTCTTTTCTTTTTGATAAGTCTGGCCAGGGGCTTATCAATCTTGTTAATTCTTTCAAAGAACCAGCTCCTAGTTTCGTTGAACTGTTCTACTGTTCTTTTGGTTTCTATTTCATTGATTTCTGCTCTGATCTTTATTATTTCTCTTCTCCTGCTGGGTTTAGGCTTTATTTGCTGTTCTTTCTCCAGCTCCTTTAGGTGCAGGGTTAGGTTGTGTACTTGAGACCTTTCTTGTTTCTTGAGAAACGCTTATTGCTATATACTTTCCTCTTAGGACTGCCTTTGCTGTATCCCAAAGATTTTGAATAGTTGTGTTTTCATTTTCATTGGTTTCCATGAATTTTTTTAATTCTTCTTTAATTTCCTGGTTGACCCATTCATTCTTCAGTAGGATGCTCTTTAGCCTCCATGTATTTGAGTTCTTTCTGACTTTCCTCTTGTGATTGAGTTCTAGTTTCAAAGCATTGTGGTCTGAAAATATGCAGGGGATGATCCCAATCTTCTGGTACCGGTTGAGACCTGATTTGTGACCTAGGATGTGATCGATTCTGGAGAATGTTCCATGGGCACTAGAGAAGAATGTGTATTCCGTTGCTTTTGGATGGAATGTTCTGAATATGTCTTTGAAGTCCATTTGGTCCAGTGTGTCATTTAAAGTCTTTATTTCCTTGTTGATCTTTTGCTTAGACGATCTGTCCATTTCAGTGAGGGGGGTGTTAAAGTCCCCCACTATTATTGTATTGTTGTCGATGTGTTTCTTTGCTTTTGTTATTAATTGGCTTATATAATTGGCTGCTCCCATGTTAGGGGCATAGATATTTACAATTGTTAGATCTTCTTGTTGGATAGACCCTTTAAGTAGGATATAGTGTCCTTCCTCATCTCTTATTACAGTCTTTGGTTTAAAATCTAATTTTTCTGATATAAGGATTGCCACCCCAGCTTTCTTCTGGTGTCCATTAGCATGGTAAATGGTTTTCCACCCCCTCACTTTCAATCTGGGGGTGTTTGGGTCTAAAATGAGTCTCTTGCAGACAGCATATCGATGGGTCTTGTTTTTTAATCCAATCTGATAGCCTGTGTCTTTTGATTGGGGCATTTAGCCCATTTACATTCAGGGTAACTATTGAAAGATAGGAATTTAGTGCCATTGTATTGCCTGTAAAGTGACTGTTACTGTATATTGTTTGTGTTCCTTTCTGGTCTATGTTGCTTTTAGGCTCTCTCTTTGCTTAGAGGACCCCTTTCAATATTTCTTGTAGGGCTGGTTTCGTGTTTGCAAATTCCTTTAGTTTTTGTTTGTCCTGGAAGCTTTTTATCTCTCCTTCTATTTTCAATGACAGCCTAGCTGGATATAGTATTCTTGGCTGCATATTTTTCTCGTTTAGTGCTCTGAATATGTCCTGCCAGTCCTTTCTGGCCTGCCAGGTCTCTGTGGATAAGTCTGTTGCCAATCTAATGTTTCTACCATTGTAGGTTACATATCTCTTCTCCCGAGCTGCTTTCAGGATTTTCTCTTTGTCTCTGAGACTCGTAAGTTTTACTATTAGATGTCGGGCTGTTGACCTATTTTTATTGATTTTGAGAGGGGTTCTCTGTGCTTCCTGGATTTTGATGCCTGTTTCCTTCCCCAAATTAGGGAAGTTCTCTGCTATAATTTGCTCCATTATACCTTCTGCCCCTCTCTCTCTTTCTTCTTCTTCTGGGATCCCAATTATTCTAATGTTGTTTCGTCTTATGATATCGTTTATCTCTCGAATTCTGCCCTCGTGATCCAGTAGTTGTTTATCTCTCTTTTTCTCAGCTTCTTTATTTTCCATCATTTGGTCTTCTATATCACTGATTCTTTTTTCTGCCTCATTTATCCTAGCAGTTAGCGCCCCCATATTTGATTGCACCTCATTAATAGCCTTTTTGATTTCTACTTGGTTCGATTTTAGTTCTTTTACTTCTCCAGAAAGTGTTTCTCTAATAACTTCCATGCTTTTTTCAAGCCCAGCTAGTATCTTTAAAGTGATGATTCTGAACTCTAGATCTGACATCGTACTAATGTCCGTATTGAGTAGGTCCCTGACAGTCGGTACTACCTCTTGTTCTTTTTGTTGAGGTGATTTTTTCCGTCTTGTCATTTTGTGCAGAGGAGAATAGATTAATGAGAGAACAAAATGCTAGCAGGGTAACAACGTCCCCAGAAAATATACTCTAAACAAATCAGAAAAGACCTGAAGCAGTGGGAAAAGAAAGGGAAAGAGAAAAAAGAAAAAGAAAGAAAAAAAGAAAAAAGAAAAAGAAAAAGATAAAGATAAAAACAAACAAAAGCAGAACAAAACAAAACAAAACAAAAACAGAATGTGATCAAATATGATCAGGCTGGTTTATAGATCAGTGCCACACACTAGATTTTGGGTGTATTTTGGTCTGTTGAAAGAAAGTCCCTCCCAAAATTTTAAAGAAAGAAAAACTTATATATGTACAAAAATAAGGGTTGATATGATGAAGGGATGGAATATGACTGTAAAGATGGAAATTATAAAAAATTTTATAAAAGGATTTGATAAGTTGTTTGAAAAAAGAAAGAAGAGGATTTAAAAAAAAAAGAAAGAAAAAAGGGAGAGAATGTGATCAGGCAGGGGGGTAGAAAAAAAACATACACTAGAGATTTAGAGTATATTTTGATCTGTTAGAAGAAAGTATCTCAAAATTTTAAAGAGAGAACAACTTATATATATATGCCAAAAATACAGTTAACTACTATGAAGGGATAGAATATGACTTTAAAAATGAAAAATAAAAATGCTTTTTTTTTAAAAAAAGGGATTGATAAGATGTTGGTTGAAAAAGGGAAAAAGAAAAATTCAAAAAAAAAGAAAAAAAGAAAAGAGAAAAAAAGACAGTTAAAAAAAAATAATTTACTTTGAAAGACTAAAGAATCATGGTAAAAAAAGCCATGAATTCTATGTGCAGTATTCCCCTAGCGCTGGAGTTCTGCCATTCTCATTGATCGGTAAACCTGGTCTTGGCTGGCTGTTCTCGCTGATCTTCTGGGGGAGGGGCCTGTTGCCGTGGTTCCCAAATGTCTTTGCGGGAGGCAGAATTGCCCCGCCCTTGCCGGTCCGGGCTAAGTAATCCGCTCGGGTTTGCTCTCCGGAGCTTTTGTTCCCTACAAGCTTTCCGTACAGCTTTGGAGGCAGAGAGTGAAAATGGCGGCCTCCCAGTCTCCGCCCCGGAGGAGCCGAGAACTCGGGGTCCCGCTCCTCAGCGAGCCCCCAGAGAAAAGCAGTCAGTCACTCCCATCTCCCCGGTCTCCGGCTGCACTCCACGCTCACCCGGCCTGTGACCGCGCCTTTCTATCTGGCACCCGACCCCGGGTGGAGTCTCCAAACCCAGCAGATCCCCGCGGTGTGCTCCCGCACCTCTCCTCCCGGGGGAAGAAGGTGAGTCTCCCTGGATCTGCCGCTTGTTGGGTCCCTGCTGGAGGAGCAGTGGCCTGACTGTGCCGCGGATCACGGTTTATGGCAACCCCGAGCTGAGAGCCCGCGCCTGGGCTCCGTCTCTGCAGCCAGCTTCCCTGCTCCGATACCTGGGAGCTCTGCCGCACTCAGGCACCCCCGGTCTTTCTGTGACCCCGAGGGTCCTGAGACCACACTGTCCCGCGAGGGTTCCACCCCCCACTATGCCACCAGAGTGACGTCCCTCAGTGGAGCCGACTTCTAAAAGTTCCGATTTTGTGCTCTGCGGCTCTATCACTTGCCAGAAGCGGCCGACCGAGGCCCCTCCCCCGCCGTCTATCCTCCCGAATATCGCCTCGGATTCACTTCTCCGCATGTCCTACCTTCCAGAAAGTGGTCGCTTTTCTGTTCAGAGAGTTGTTGCTATTCTTTTCTTTGATCTTCTGTTGAGTTCGTAGGTGTTCAGAATGGTTTGATCCCTATCCAGCTGAATTCGTGAGAGGAGACAAAATCCAGGTCTCCTACTCCTCCGCCATCTTGCTCCGCCCCCTCATAAATGGACTTTAAGAGGACCTAGATGTTGGATTTCGGAGACAAAGATTTCAACCCTTATACAGATGTTTAAAAATTAAGATAGGATAAAATTATTGAAGAAATAGGGATTGGCTATCTTTCTGTTATTTTTAGTTTAATTCCACTGTGGGCTGAGAGCAGACATTATATGATTTATATTCTTTTGAATTTGTTAAGGTGTACTTTATGGACCAGAATGTGGTCTGTTTGGGTGAATATTTCCTGTATGCTTGAAAAAATTCTGCTGTTGTTGGATAAAATAGTCTGTAGATGTCAATTAATTATCCAGTTGATTGTCCTTATTGATTTTATGCCTGCTAAATCTATCCATTTATAATAGAGAGGTATTGAAGTCTCCAATTACAATAGTGGATTTATCTATTTCTTCTTGCAATTTTATTAGTTTCGGCCTCATGTAGTTTGTCACTCTGTTATTAGGTGCATACATGTTTAAGATTGTTACATCTTGGAGAACTGACCCTTTTTTCATTATATAATGTCCATCTTTGTCTGACCCTTTTTTCATTATATAATGTCCATCTTTGTCTCTGGTATCTTTCTTTGCTTTTAATTCTCCTCTAAAATTAATATAGCTACTTCTGCTTTCTTTTGATTAGTATTACTGTGGTATATTTTTCTTCATCCACTTATCCTTAATATATATATGTATCTTTATATTAAATTGTTTCTTGTAAACAACAAACATATAATATTTTTACCCACTCTGACAATCTTTCAGTTGGTGTATTGATATTCAAAGTAATTATTAACTATAAAGGAAATTAAAGGTCAAAACCCAGTAATCTTACCAATTTTATAGATTTTTTATCACATTAATGTCAGAACCTTTACTGGCAAATAAACTGGTACAAATATTGCTCTATTATAAATTAAACTGATCATTTGAAGTTCTCAAAAACACTAAATTATAAATTTTCCAATATCACACAGAAAAAAAATGTGCTCTCAAATATTTCTATGCTGTACTACTTAAAAAATTAAGGGTGCTATTTAAGCTTTCAAAAGTTGAAAAGTATAATGAAATATATTTTTGAGAGGAAGATTATTTTAGGATAGTACATTTGATAACTAGCTTTTACTTTGAATAAAATCACATTTGGAGTTTCAAAGAAATATCTTAATTCAAAATTTCTTAACCCAAATTTTAAGAAAGAGCAAAGGAGTAACTTGGGGAAAATGGAAGAGTTATGATAATTAAATGATTTATAATGCATAACGTACTTAGGATAGCCTAACACAGAGTAAATTTAATATATCCACAGATATATTATCACTCAGAATTCACGGAATTTTATAATTTCAATGGATTCTTTTACATAAATTAAAACTCAAAAATTTGACAAACATATAAAAAAATTAGACAAAGATGTGCATGGTGCTATAATTTTAAATAGAAAAAAATAAACTATCACTAATTTTCAATATATGAATTTAAATAAATTATAATCCAGTCACCTAAATCAATTCCATTAAAAACAACTTGTTTTTAATGAGCAAAGTAACATCATTATAACTGAAGTTTATTAGACTATCAAAATATCTTGACCCTAAACATTAGATGAAGTCTTTCTGTTTTTTAGAATTTGATTATGTAAATAATTAAAATAGTTATATTGATCTCCTTTTTTTAATTAAACCTTTTTTTATCTACTATTTTGTATTCCTTCTATTATGAAATGGATGTCCAAAAACATAATTTTTGGTCAATCCACATCTACGCATTATAATGTGAATAATAATGCAGAGTTGGGAAACACACATACCTAGGTTCATATTCCTCTCTGACATCTATGACCTTTTTAATCTCAGAAAGGATACTTATCCTCAATGAAATAGTAAGAATTCTTATTTTATAGAGATGGTGTGAAAAAATATGGAGACATGCAGATGATGTTGAATTACTATTGTTACTCTGAATTATTATCAACTATCAATCTTGTTTAGTAATTTCATTTTACGGATGAGAAAACAGAGATCCAGAAAAGCTAATAGGTTTATCCAAGGTCATAGATTGTAAAATTTAAAGTTAGGTTCACAACTATTTATTCTAAATAACAATTACTTTGCTATACAACATGTTGATGGACTTTAGTTGAATTTACCATTCCCTCAATTTTTTTCTAAAATTAATGAATTAAGACTTGTATAATTCATGGATAGTTTTCATTCAGATCAAATATCCTCTTTGCCATAACTTAGAACAATGCCCTGATGTTTCTTCACAGGCCACAAATATTCACTCTACTATTGAGTTTTCTTCAGATGTTCCATACTCTATAAAAATAGGAGGAGAAGGCAAAAATCTCATCCACCCCCACTGCATATCCAAAAACCTTTCTTGTACTACACTGACAAAATGGTTTCCAAGTAATAATTTGAGAAATTCATGGGACTCACCTTGTTTTTCCTTTCTCAAAGGATCACAGACTTACACTGTATTTTGTCCAATATCTGAAAACAATATTTCATATATTTTTGTCTGCTTTTAGATTTTATTTTTGCATAAGAAGGGGTAAATCCAGACCACTACTCTGTTATGGATGTAAAGAGAAGTTATTTTTTATTTTTACTCTCCTTTCTAAAAAATTACTTTTTTGGCAAATCATTAGGTAATTTTAGTTGGAAACTTTCTACCATGTAGGGTATTTTTCAGTTTAAGTATTTTATACACTAGAGTTTATCAGTTCAGTTCATGATCAAGATGGTTATATACATTCCTTGTTGAATTCCCTCTGAGTCATGAATTCCCTCTGAGCTTGGACCATTAAGTCTAAATATACCCAACCTTAGAAAACTAAGAGTATATGAGTTTAGCTTTTTATTGACTGAGAAGTGTGGTTTAGATAAATCATTTGTTGATGTTCTAAACTGCTTCATCCTCCATCATATCATTCAGGAAAAATTATATTTTGTGTTTTCACGTTTCCCATTGCTAATATGTGCCAGGTTCTGATATAATTAAATATATTTATAAAATTTTACATCTGATCATCTTTTGTAGATGATTACACAGAAGATTAATTTTCCTTAAAAGCTTGAAATATGGGTCTTTTTGTCTTAATTAGGAAATAAAAGTTTCAAAATAATACTACAACACACTTAGAATAATTGATCATTATCAATAATATCTTTTGGGTTAAATTTTGTATTCATTTTCTGAAATTACATTTCTAACTTGCTGACAGCCCATTTTAAACACTGAATAAACTATTTTGCTCTCTAATGTATTTCTCTTATGACTTATTTTTTATTGTAATATAAGGAAAAAGAAAGCAGCTGCATTCTCCAGCTGTGACAAAGTGTTTCAATAAATGAGGCAAGCAACATCAGTAATAAATAAGGCAATTTACTTCTTTACAAAAATGACTATCTCTATTTAATATCAAAGCTGTAGCTAGTAGCACAGCCTAGCAGCTGGAATGGCTAAAGTGAATACTCACTGGAAAATTAGGTTGCCATTATGTCAGCTATATTATACTGACAAGGCCATACTAACATTCCTGTGGAAAACATTTTAAAGCTTTCCTTTTGAATTCAGTACCAAGAAACTGTCTCATTTCACTTAGGTCACTGATATTGGTTGAGTGACAGAATGCAGTCTGCTGCTGCTATTGCAAAGCAATTAACTTCTATTTCCCACTATAAGCACAGAGTCCAGAGTGCTCTTTAATGATAAGTAGGAAGAAATATACTAAATCCATAGACTGATGAAAAAAATTATATTGCTTATCCAGAGGTTGCTGTGTTTCTAGAACAGCTAGAGGTTGTAGAAATAGATAGAGCATGTTCCAATATGAAGCTCTTAGGTAATTCATCATTTTATGAACACACACACACACAAACACACACACACACAACAGACTTCCCCTAGTTGTCAACTATCACAAATTAGACTTTATAACAAAATTAAAATTTCCCAAAGTATCTTCAGAACTAATTGTGTTTTCTAGTAACCACTAAATCTATGAGGATCTATAGTTAAACTAAGTTTTGTAAGGCTCACTGGAGAAACCACACAACTACTCAACAGCTATTAATCACCTCTCAACCTGAATTCATATTCTCACACTAATATTTGGATATTAGAGATCAAGGCATCCCCTATTCATGGATCCAAGTATGTATGTATCAATGACCAAGGACTAGTATAAGTCATTGAAATATTTATAGCTTATATTTGTATATCACCTTTCAGTTTACCTTTTATTTTTGTGTATATTAATATATTTAATAACAATGAAAGGAGTTATTACCCCACTTGAGATTAGACCACTCATTTCATAAGGGTAAATAATACTCTAATGTTGCATATTTATCTGTTTGCAATCTTTCTGTTTGCTAGACTGAGAAAAGGGAAAATTCCACAAAATAACTGTCAAAATAAAGTCATCATTACATTAATATACCAAGTTTGGGAAAGAAGTTAATGATAGAATGAAAAAGAAAAAAAAGAATGCTTAAAATAGAGAATTTAAAAAGAGATGATTACAAAGGAATTTCTAATGAATTTGTATGCTTTCATCAATATTTCATCCTCTATCTTTAATATGGCCTGAAATGTTTCTGTATGTAAGAAACAAATTATTATGCATATTATTTGTTGAGAAATTCTGCATTCTGAGTGTGCTGATATTCTTGTCAACTTGCTTAAGCTGCTCAGTGCTTACCAGGTACATACTGAGCAAAATTTTTATATCTCCAAAGGAGTGACATTGAGGACAAATTAAAGGATATTTCCATAGCTGTGAAATGGTACAATAAATGATTTTAGCAAACTAAGGTAGCTTAAAAAACTGCTTCTTGATTTTCTATATTCCAAAAAATGGCCAGTGAGGTAAAACTATTTTCTGAAGAAGACGACAATAACAACAATGACAAGGTTGCCTTTTTCATGCTCACACTCTTAAGTATTCCAGATCACATGATGTGTAATATTAAAACAGATTAAATAAGCCCTCTTCTATTAAACCAAACACAACAGAGATTTACAGAATGATAATTCTTGTTTTGTTTTAAACATTTTTAAAGTTCTATAAATATACAGAATATTTTATAAATATTTCATAAAATATATTTGAATTATTTGTTATTTTATATATTATATAGGATAGCTATATTAAATAAATGAATATTCTAAAAATTCTCCATTTAAATTTCTAACATGGTAAATATAAATAGAACTTACCCACATTAAGGCTCTCAATAATTTTTAAGAATTTAAAATTTCTTGAGAACAATTTTTGAGATCCATTGCCTGAAATTAATTAGAGTGTGTTACACCAGGTACATAACTACATATTCATCTTTTCTAATGGGAACAGAGTTCTGCTTCTGCTACATATAACTAAATAGTTTTTTTTTTCTGGTCTACTAATTAAAAGTTTTAGGAAAATATTTTTCTAATAAACATAACAAATATTGATACATCATCATTAAGCATACATAAATAAAAATTCACATTAATGATATGGGTCAAAAATTTGTCACTTAACTTGATAGTGTATCATTATTGGCAAAGAACTTTCCTTTGTATAGCCATGAAAATTAATTAATTATTATATTAGTATCTATAAAATTTATCTATATCAGAAGTAGTATATTTTGAAGTAGAGGGAAAACATGTAAACACTCTTCTAGCAATGGTCAAAATGGATTATGGCAAATGATACCAATAATAGTAGCTTCTCCTTTGGTGTTTATGATAGATAAATCTAAAAGACTCCTGAAAGCAAATTTTGAGACCATTCAAAAGTACATGGATATTAAAGAATTTTTTTCAAAGAAAATAATTCTACTCCCTTACAACAAAAAATATTTAAGGTAATCAGAAGTTAGAAACAACCTATAGTATGAGAATGAGAAAGTTAAATCTGAAGTAATTAGAATGTACACTGTGGGATGTAGATTGGCATATCTTAGACTACCTGAATAATCACTTAGTCCTCTCTTCTACAATTTCTAGCACATCTATATATGAGGTTACATTTTTCACTTAAACATTTTGTGTTTTGTGAGCAAAACTGGAATACAAAGTTAAGATGGGTAAGTCTAAGGACGAGACTTCACAAAATTCCCAGTCTCTTCACATGAAAAGTGTTTTTTTTTTTTTTTTGCTAAGTTTTATTGGATCATATATAAGAAAAAGGTTGTGAAAATAAAAATCTTAATTTATGTAGAGACTGGGAAGACCTGAAATAGACTAAGGGGTTGATCTATCAGTCCACTGTGTCTCCTAAAACTCTCATATAGAATTATAGTTGGTCATTTTCCATGGCCTTTAAGAGGGCCATTTCATTATGAAATTTAATTGAATATTGGTTTGTTTTGTTCTTCTTCCAGGGAATCTAAAAGGACCAACTTGATCTCAGTTATGTTAGTTATGCCTGCCTTGGTTTAAGAGTCAACCTTAGATTCTATCCTGGTTTACTTTCTTTTAGCACCAATTTCTGGTCCATATTTAACTGTTTTGATCTTATTGGAAGAAATTATATATTATTTAATTTTTCATTCATGGATCATAATGGTGATAACTATTAGTGATAACATAACTAAAAATGTCATCTGTCCCTAAATTACACTTTTTGTCTATACTATTTTATTAACCTAACCGACTCATTTGTGTTTCAACAGTTGAATAGACATCCTAATTTATTGAAATAAATTGAGTACAACTGCAATTGTATTGGTCAGAAATTATTACTAGAGCTCATACATTGAGAATCTAGAAAATCTAGAAATCTAGTTAAAATTAATTAATCCTAGCTGTCTTTCATGGGGAAACAGTTTAAGCAAATGATTTATTGATATGACAACAAAATCACAGGCAACAAATGCCACAAACAAGTGGAGCTAAATCAAACTAAAAGCTTCTGTGCTGCAAAGAGAAAAAAAACATTGGAGTGAACTGGAAACCTAGAGAATGAGAAAATTATTTCCAAACCACATATCTGATAAGGACTTAATTATAAAATATATAAGGAGCCATATATATTCCTGCTAGAATGGCCATTTAAAAACAAATTTAAGTGTGATGAGCACTGGGAGTTATATGCAACTAATGAATCATTGAGCACTACATCAAAAACTAATGATGGGGGAGAGAAAAAAAGATGGCGGAAAAATAGGGGACCCCATTCCAACTGGTCCCCTGAATTGAGCTGGATATCTACCAGACCACTCTGAACATGCACAAAATCAGCCTGAGATGTGAGAAGATATATCTGGATCTCTACAAACAGAATATTGCAGGCGGTTGGTTTCAAGGTTTGAAGCGGGGAGCCATGACTCCAGGTCACATATAAGAAGATAAATGGAATGGGGAGGGAGCTTTCAGGAGCAAAAGCCTCCCGTGCTGGGGATGGGACACAGACTTGGAGACTGGTAGCAGTGGGGAAAGGATTTTGGGGCAGGCCCCCGGACGGAAACCCAGAGCAGTGGGGCCACATGCGTGAGCGAACTGGGGGCGGCTGGCAGTTTTAGAAGCACAAAGGGCAGAGACCTACCTGGACCTGGAAGTGAGGACTGGGAACACTGCTGTGGGGCTCACAACCCAGGACGCTGTGGTTTTAGCAGCACAGACAGAAACGGAGACAGTGTGGCCTGGAGAGCTCACTGAAGAACAGACTGTGATTTCTCTGCTCGAGGCAGAGGGTTGGAAATGATCTCTTCTGCTCTGACTCTCAGAAGAGACATGGAAAGCCAGCAGGGAAAGCCGCTAGAGAACAAAAGCCCCCCCAAAACCGGTTTTCACTACGACCACCCCCCCACGCAGGGGGGCAGGGCAACTCTGCCCAAACAGGGTTGCCTGAGTAACAGCATGGCAGGCCCATTCCCCAGAAGACAGACTGGGAGAAAAAGAGGGCGACAACCCTAAGGTCCCTATAAAACAAGTGCATCTTGCTTGGGTTGTGATCAATAATTTGGATTCTGTAAACTCCCTCAACCACCACTCAACAGAATGACCGGGAGGAAGAACCCCCAAAATAGGAAAGACTCAGACTGTGATTTCTGCCACAGATTTACAAATGGATACAGATATAACCAAGATGCTGGAAATGGACTTCAGGGTAACAGTTATGAAGACGATAGCTAGAATGGAGAAATCGATTAATGGCAACATAGAGTCTCTAAGGGCAGAAATGAAACCTGAACTGGCAGAATTTAAAAATGCTATCAACGAGATCCAATCTAATCTAAATACTCTAACAGCTAGGGTGAATGAGGCAGAAGAACGAATTAGTGATCTAGAAGACCAATTGATAGAAAAGAAGGAAAAAGAGGAGGCCTGGGAGAAACAACAAAAAATCCATGAAACAGAATGAGAGAAATAAGTGATGCCATGAAAGGTTCCAAAGTCAAAATTACTGGGATCCCTGAGGGGGTGGAGGGAGAGGACTAACAGATATATTTGAGCAAATCGTAGCTGAGAACTTCCCTAACCTGGGGAATGAAACAAGCATTCATGTCCTAGAGGCAGAGAGGACCCCTCCCAAGATCAAGAAAAACAGGCCAATGCCCTGGCATGTAATAGTAAAACTCGCAAATCTTAGAACCAAAGAAACAATCCAAAGGGCAGTTAGGGGGAAAAGATTCCTTAGGTACACAGGGAAGAACATCAGAATAACGTCAGACCTATCCACAGAGACCTGGCAAGCCAGAAAGGGCTGGCAAGACATATTCAGGGTACTAAATGAGAAGAACATGCAGCCAAGAATACTTTACCAGGCAAGGCTGTCATTTAGAATGGATGGAGAGATGCAGAGCTTCCAAGACCAGCAGAAACTGAAAGAATATGTGACCACTAAGCCGACCCTGCAAGAAATATTAAGGGGGGTTCTATAAAAGGAGAAAGACCCCAAGAGTGATATACAACAGAAATTTACAGAGATAATCTATAGAAACAAGGAGTTCACAGGCAACATGATGACAATAAATTCATATCTTTAAATAATCACTCTCAATGTGAACAGCCTAAATGCTCCCATAAAACAGCACAGGATTACACGTTGGATAATAAGACAAGACCCATCTATATGCTGTCTACAAGAGACTCATTTTGAACCTAAAGATACATCTGGACTGAAAGTGAAGGGATGGAGATCCCTCTTCCATGCCAACGGACCTCAAAAGAAAGCTGGGGTAGCAATTCTTATATCAGACAAATTAGATTTTAAACTAAAGACTGTAGTTAGAGACACAGAAGGACACAGTATCTATCAATCTTAAAATTCTATCCAACAAGAAGATCTAACAATTGTAAATATCTATGCCCCCAACATGGGAGCAGCCAACTACATAAGCCAAATGTTAACCAAAATAAAGAGTCATACTGATAACAATACATTAATTGTAGGAGACCTCAATACTCCACTCTCAGCAATAGACAGATCATCTAAGCAGAAAATCAACAAGGAAACAAGAGCTTTGAATGACACACTGGACCAGATGGACCTCATAGATATATACAGAACATTCCACACTAAAACAACAGAATACTCATTCTTCTCAAGCGCACATGTAATTTTCTGCAGAATAGACCACATACTGGATCACAAATCAGGTCTCAACTGATACCAAAAGGTTGAGATTATTCCCTGCACATTATCAGACCATAATGCTTTAAAACTGGAACTCAATCACAAGAAAAAAATTGGAAGAAATTCAAACACTTGGACGCTAAAGACCACTCTGCTCAAGAATGTTCGGGTCAACCAGGAAATCAAAGAAGATCTTAAACAATTCATGGAAACCAATGAGAATAAAAACACATCAGTCCAAAACCTATGGGATACTGCAAAGGCTGTCCTAAGGGGGAAATACATAGCCATCCAAGCCTCACTCAAAAAAACCCAGAAAAATCCTGAATTCACCAACTAACTTTACATCTTAAAGAACTGGAGAAAAAGCAACAAACGATGCCTAAGCCACTCATTAGAAGAGAAATAATTAAGATTAGAGCAGATATCAATGAATTAGAAACCAGAAACACAGTAGATCAGATCAACAAAACTAGAAGCTGGTTCTTTGAAAGAATTAATAAGATCGATAAACCACTGGCCAGATTCATCCAAAAGAAAAGAGAAAGGAGGGCGCCTGGGTGGCTCAGTCGTTAAGCAACTGCCTTCGGCTCAGGTCATGATCCCAGGGTCCTGGGATCGAGCCCCGCATCAGGCTCCCTGCTCGGCGGGAAGCCTGCTTCTCCCTCTCCCGCTCCCCCTGCTTGTGTTCCCTCTCTCGCTGTTCCTCTCTGTCAAATAAATAAATAAAATCTTTTTAAAAAAAAGAGAAGAAAAGAGAAAGGACCCAAATTAATAAAATTATGAATGAGAGGGGAGAGATCACGACTAACACCAAGGAAACAGAAACAATTATTAGAAATTATTATCAGTAACCATATACCAATAAATTAAGCAACCTGGAAGAAATGGATGCCTTCCTGGAAATCTATAAACTACCAACTCTGAAACAGGAAGAAATTGACAACCTGAATGGGCCAATAACCAGTAATGAGATTAAAGCAGCGATCATCCCAAAAAACAAGAGTCCAGGGCCTGATGGATTCCCTGGGGAATTCTACCAAACATTCAAAGAAGAAATAATACCTATTCTTCTGAAGCTGTTTCAAAAAATAGAAAAGGAAGGAAAGCTTCCAGACTCATTCTATGAGGCCAGCATTACCTTAATCCCCAAACCAGGCAAAAACCCCATCAAAAAGGAGAATTTCAGACCAATATCCCTGATGAATATGGATTCCAAAATCCTCAACAAAATCCTAGCTAATAGGATTCAACAATACGTTAACAGGATCATCCACCACGACCAAGTGGGATTTATCCCCAGGATGCAAGGGTGGTTCAACATTCGCAAATCAATCAATGTGATAGAACACATTAATAAGAGGAGAGAGAAGAACCATATGGTCCTCTCAAATGATGCAGAAACAGCATTTGACAAAATACAGCATCCTTTCCTGATTAAAACTCTCCAGAGTATAGGGATAGAGGGAACATTCCTCAATTTCATAAATCCATCTATAAAAAACCCACAGCGAATATCATTCTCAATGGGGAAAAGCTGAGAGCCCTTCCCTTAAAATCAGGAACATGACAAGGATGCCCACTCTCACCACTATTGTTCAACATAGTACTAGAAGTCCTAGCAACAACAATCAGATAACAAAAAGAAATAAAAGGTATCCAAATTGGCAAAGACGAAGTCAAAGTCTCTCTTTTCGCAGATGACATGATACTTTATGTGGAAAATCCAAAAGACTCCACCCCCAAATTACTAGAACTCATACAGCAATTCACTAATGTGGCAGGATACAAAATCAGTGCACAGAAATCAGTTGCTTTCTTATACACTAACAATGCCACTGTAGGAAGAGAAATTAGAGAAACGATTCCATTTACAATAGCACCAAAAACCATAAGATACCTCAGAATAAACCTAACCAAAGAGGTAAAGGATCTATACTCTAGGAACTACAGAACACTTATGAAAGAAACTGAAGAAGACACAAAAAGATGGAAAAATATTCCATGCTCATGGATCGGAAGAATAAACATTGTTAAAATGTCTATGCTGCCCAGAGCAATCTATACCTTCAATGCCATCCCGATCAAAATACCACTGGCATTTTTCAAAGAGCTGGAAAAAACAATCCTAAAATTTGTATGGAATCAGAAAAGACCCCGAATCACCAAGGAAATGTTGAAAAAGAAAAACAAAGCTGGGGGCATCATGTTGCCTGATTTCAAGCTATATTACAAAGCTGTGATCACCAAGACAGCATGGTACTGGCACAAAAACAGACACATAGACCAATGGAACAGAATAGAGAGGCCAGATATGGACCCTCAACTCTATGGTCAACTAATCTTTGACAAAGCAGGAAAAAATATGCAATGGAAAAAAGACAGTCTTTTTAAGAAATGGTGCTGGGAAAATTGGACAGCTATATATAGAAGAATGAAACTCGACCATTCTCTTATACCATACACAAAGATAAACTCAAAATGAATGAAATACCTCAATGTGACACAAGAATCCATCAAAATCCTAGAGGAGAACATAGGCAGTAACCTCTTCCACATCGGCCACAGCAACTTCTTTCAAGACACGTCTTCAAAGGCAAGGGAAACAAAATAAAAAATGAACTTTTGGAACTTCATCAAGATAAGAAGGTTCTGCAAAGCAAAGGAAACAGTCAACAAAACAAAGAGGTAACCCACAGAATGGGAGAAGATATTTGCAAATGACACTGCAGACAAAGGGCTGGTATCCAAGATCTATAAAGAACTTCTCAATCTCAACACCCAAAAAAGAAATAATCAAGTCAAAATATGGGCAGAAGACACGAACAGACACTTCTCCAAAGAAGACATACAAATAGCTAACGGACACATGAAAAAAAGTTCATCATCATTAGCCATCAGGGAAATTCAAATCACCTTACACCTTACACCAGTTAGAATGGCAAAAATTGACAAGGCAAGAAACAACAAATGTTGGAGAGGTTGTGGAGAGAGGGGAACCCTCTTACACTGTTGGTGGGAATGCAAGTTGGTACAGCCACTTTGGAAAACAGTGTGGAGGTTCCTCACAAAATTAAAAATAGAGTTACCCTATGACCCAGCAATTGTACTCCTGGATATTTACCCCAAAGACACAGATGTAGTGAAAAGAAGATCCATATGCACCCCAATGTTCATAGCAGCAACGTCCACAATAGCCAAACTGTGGAAAGAGCTGAGATGCCCTTCAACAGATGAATGGATAAAGAAGATGTGGTCCACATATACAATGGAATATTACTCAGCCATCAGAAAAGATGAATACCCAACTTTTACATCAACATGGATGGGACTGGAGGAGATTATGCTAAGTGAACTAAGTCAAGTGGAGAAAGTCAATTATCATATGGTTTCACTTATTTGTGGAACATAAGGAATAGCATGGAGGACATTAGGAGAAGGAAGGGAAAAACGAAGGGGGGGAAATTGGATGGGGAGACGAACCATGAGAGACTATGGACTCTGAGAAACAAACTGAGGGTTTTAGAGGAGAGGGGGATGGGGGGATGGGTTAGCTAGGTGATGGGTATTAAGGAGGGCATGCATTGCATGGAGTATTGGGTGTTATATGAAAAGAATGAATCATGGAACACTACATCAAAAACTAATGATGTACTGTATGGTGACTAACATAACATAATAAAATTAAATTAAATTAAAAAAACTAATGATCTACTATATGTTGGCTAATTGAACTTAATAAATAATTTTTTTTAAATTAATAAACTAATTTTAAAAAAGTGTTGGAGCACCTGGGTGGCTCAGTTGGTTGCTAGGACAGAAAAAGTGCTGAGTCAGAGTGGTGAAAGGTTTCTTAGTGAGAAGGTTTCAGCTGAGGTACCTAAAATGTGCCTAGGCTAGGAATGCTGATATGCATATGACCGTGGCTAGCCTAGGAGTGGGGGGCTGTGTCTCTGATTCCCACTCCCTCCATACTAAAACTCTCAAAACTGGGTGCTCATGAATACAATGTATTAATAAATGAAAGTCTACATTTTTAATATAATACTAGAAATGTATAATCTAGAAGCAATTAAAATAAAGTTGTCAGTGTACTAATAAAGGAACTGTGGAAACAAGTGAAGACTACCCAAATGAGAATGAGCAAAGGCTATTTATTCAGAGCTTTCTATAACAAGGGAGTCAGCAATCAACACTTTCGTTTGGCAGATATTCAAAGGCAGGCAAATGAATGGGAAAGTTTTATATGGAAAAAAGGGAAGGTTTCAAGTATCCTCTGATTGGAGGCTGTTGCCATGGAGAAGCTGTAAGTCGGCTAACTAAAAGCAGGGCATCCAATTTGATTGGTTATGGGAGCATATCTGGCTTTCTCTGGTTGGTCCTAAGTTGGAAGCAGGGGCAAAAATTAGGGAAGCTGTCAGTTATTGATCAAGTCCTGGCTGTTTTGGGACAGTGGCTACTGAGGCTATTGTTCAGCTTCCTGGACTGATTGTGGCAGGTTGAGGGTCAGAATTCCATTTTTATACATGGTCTGGCTCTCGTCCGTTTGTATATTCAGTTTCTCAGTGAGAAAGCAGTAAAACATTAGCACAGAATTTTATGACCAAATTATACTGTCAGTTTCTGAATAAAGTCCAAGTAATATATATTCTTTTGCATTTTTTTTCCTGGAAACTAGAGTTTATATGTGGAATTGAAAGTAACACTAACATGTCATATATAAATAGAATTAAAATTACATTGTAAAGTAGGAAAAGTGTTCACAAAGCACAAAATTAAGTGCAGTAAGTATGAATGTACTATAAATCACTTAGGAGGAAAAATAAAAGCCAGGAGTTCCCCAGAGGACAGGAATGCAATACAAATCACAAATAAGTCATAACACAAAATCAGCAGATTAGAGATCCTAAAGGCAAATTTTAATTTTTTAATTTACCACATTTTTTTCCAGAAAAAAAATAGCATGTTAGAGAAGGCATATATTCCAAGGCATTGATAAAATTAGTGATTGGAGAACAAACCAAACCTTAAGCTGTCCCTGAGCCACGGTGAAAATAAACCTCAATTGCATTTGCTCTCTATATTTAAAAGAATGAAGAATACCAAAACCTCAAAGAAGAGAAAGTAATGTTTTATTTTAAATATTAAGAAATATTTCTCATAGTTTGGTAGTTTGATATGATGATTAATAGTGTAGTCTCTGAAATCAGACTACCTAAGGTCAAATCCTACCTCTGCCACTTGTAAACTGGCCATTTCTCTGGATAACATGAGATTCTTGTCAGGATAATGTATCATATATTTAAACCACTTAACATAGCACCTGGCATGTAGGCTAATATCTCTTCTTTAGCTGTAAATACATTCTTTACATAAGAAATAAATACTGAGTGCCTAATACTTTCCAGTCACTGTTTTAAATACTGGGTTAAAGTAGTAAACCAAAGAGACACAGTTCCTGGTTTTGTAGCTGCACTCTGAAGCAATATAAATGCTATAAATAAGATGAGGGCAAAGTAACAGCTAGAGAGGAGTGTTCTATATAGAATAGGCCAGGAAGAACTCTTCAACAAAGGAACTCTTCTACCTGAAAGAAGAAAAGGAAAAGCCACACAGAGAGGTAGAAGAGTGTATTTGATAGAAGGAGCTCTGGAGTGTCAAGTACATCTCAGTGCATTCTTAATATGTCCTGAGAAAAACAAGGCCATATTGGTAGAATGGAAACTGTGGAGTATTTTGAGCTAAGCAATGACTTGACTTTATTTTCCAAAGATTATACTAGAAGGCAAAGAAAAGATTATTATCTTTGTCAATGTCTCCACCTTCCTCCCCCATCCCTCTCCCTCCCTCCCGACATCCCTTCATCCCTCTCTCTCTCTTTCATATTTAATGCTTAATTTTCATTTTAGTGAGTAAATTTCCCTAAACACCTAACAATGTTTACAAACTTGATTTTATCAATTCTTCAAGACATTCCAAACTACATCTGAAAACTGAGTCTATTTCTCTCAACCATTTGAAATACCTACTTCCAAATGTAGCCACGTTCCTAATATTTCAAAAACTCATTTATATCTAATAAATCAGACTCAATTTTTTAAAATCCACTTAAGTGCTTCAAACAAACAAACAAGCACAATGATTTTAATACTTTTCACTATACCTGATAAATGCAATTTAAACCGAAGTATTAATGTTAGAGATTTTGATAAAAAAATATGCACACAAACACTTGTATGTACACATGTGCATAAATATGGATAATTAGGAGCATAGAGGACAGCAGTAAAAATAAATATATCGACTAAACACTGATCCACTCATAGGCACCTTCTACTTTCTCTCATTCTCACATCCATCCATTCTCATACCACATTCAAACCATTCATACATGCCCATATGAAGACCCATATATCCAAAAGTACACACAGTCTTACACTGACATACACACATATAAATATAACTAGAATTATAATGTAATACTATAAATATTATTGGAATAATACCAACCCTACAATAATCTTGTATATTAATATATTCTGATACTTTAAATATACATGCGATATAATGAACAATATCAAAAACCCTTGTAAGAGTTTAATTGCTTCAGGTCAGTGTTGCCATACATTCACATGAAGAAATCTTGTCGATCTCTTTTGTTTAAAATACATCATTTCTTAAAGATTTGCTCCAGATCTCTAAGGAGTAATTTTTAATCCTTCATGTGAAAGTCATAAAGTACAGAGTATTTTGTATAGTGTGTTTCCTTAGATGTCATCACTTATTTCAGCCATTTTATGATTATTTTAGCCTTTGTAAAAGCTTTTGACCTGGCCATCAGAATTCTTGCTGCAACTTTTAAACAAATTTATTACTAAGACATGGAGTTGATAATGAATGACTAGCTGAGAATGGTCATTATGAAATAGTACCTGAGTTGTATACTCAGCAGTAATAGGATTTGCAAAATGAAGCAAAAAAAAAAAAAAATTAAAAAACTAACTTATTCTGTTAAGATTGGATTTTAAAATAGAAGAGGTAATTTTATGTAGTAAATGGTTGATTTATTTCTCAAAATACAAAACTCCTACTAACTACCTTCTGAATAAAAAATGTTTTTGTGTTCCATATATATAAACAAAGCTTTAATCCTTTAAAATATATGTAGATTTCAGAAATTGATCTAAAGATACATTATAGTTAAGCATATTTTAATATTAATGTTGAATATGTTATAATTCATCAATGAGTTTATTTTTGGTTTCAGCGTGAGTCATAATGAGATCAAGCATGGTTTGAACATAGTTTACGTTTGCAACCAAGAAAGTAAATATTTTGCATAATTGAATCATAAATTTTACCCATTATACCTGGACTTCACATCTATATCCTTCAGAAGAGCTCTAACATCCTTAATTGCATCCTGTATTATTTTTGTAAAATAGCTTTGTTTTATAGATTTATTGCACAATTATTTCAGAACAATATGAGGACACAGGAAATCACATTCATTTTTATAAGCATATTTTTCTTCCCTTATGTTTTATGGCTATGTAAGGAACTATAGTTCTGTATTTTGTATTTTATTTGAATACTGGATATGACATTAATTTAATTGAAATTTTTAAAAACTTACAGTAGTCCATAGTAAAGAGACTTTATTTCAACCTTTTTGTTAGATGTGGAGATGCACCACCAGATCTCCTATCAGGAAGGTACTGCCTAACAGTGGAAAGGAAGGTCAGCAGCCAGCCTCCAGGTTGTAACTTCTTCAGAGCCTGCCTCCGCTGCAGAGAGCTGCCTTCCCCCAGCTTCCAGCCCTTCCCAGGCTACCTGCATCCAGTGACTGAGAGAGATGAGAGGACAAGGGTCTGATCCTTTGGGCCCAACATGGTATCATCTGATGGGCAACAGTCTCCTGAGAGGTCCCTGCCAGGGTGACCAAGGATTTTCTTGAGCCTGCATTATAGTATATGGGTATTCTACCCAAAGCCCATACCAGCAGCAGCAGCAACTGTGACCTTTTAAAAATTCAAATTCTTGGCCAATCTCAGGACTACTGATCAGATATTCTGGGAGTGACTATCAGCAATTTCTTCGTGATTCTCATGGATGCTGAAGTTTGAGAAGAACCACTGCTCACCTTAATCCTTCCTTCTCTCCCTTCCCATTACAAACATTAATCTCTAATAAATGTTTTACAGCCCAATTCTTTCTCAGCTGAGAAAGTGGAAATTACTTTGAAATTAAGCAATGAACCTTGGGGAGGGTGTTAGTGAAGATGTCAAGTGCCTTGAACACACTATTTGTGGAATTTTGAATTTCCTATAGGGTGAGGACCTATAGGAAAGAGAAGAAAATCTCTTTGAAAACTGGAAGAAGGGGAATCCTTGTTATTTAGTGGCAGAAAGATCAGCAACACTCAACTGGATTGTGTGGAAAGTAGAAAATATGCCTGAGTTATCTCCCAAAAGAGATGTCTAAGAAAAGTTTTGAAGATGAGGTCTGGTTTTATGCATGTTGGTAAAGTGAAATGTAAGAGAAAAGAGATAAATGCAAAGAAAGACCCAAAAAAAAAAAAAAAAGCCAGAGCTTGATCATTTAAAAAGTCTTCAGCCTCTCCAGACTACACATATGCTAAAATTAAGATAGTACCAAACGAGAGGAAGCTATTGTACCTGCAGGAAGCAGGCTACTACATCTGCTTAAATGCAAAAAAAAGTCTTAACTTTTGTGTAAAAGGAAATGACTCCCAGCGTGAAACCAGGAGCCCAGGAAGAAGACATGAGTGCCAGGAGAATTTTTCCTGGGCCTTGGGATATAGTCAAGGAACTTCCAACATGTGGATAGATTAGAATTCTTAAGGGAAAGTGACTACTCTGTACCTCTCATTTCCCCCTTTACAACCAGAATATCTATAGCAATTACCTTATGCCCAGCTCACTACTAATGTTAGTTAGGTATATTGAGAGCAAATAACATTCCTTTCTGCCTTCTTGGTTCTACAGATTGAGAGGAACTATAATTGAAGAGCTGTGCTAAGGAAACACAGCTGAAGGGCTTCATCCAAGCATGGACCTGATTTAGATGATGAGATTCCTGGCTTTAAGCTGATTCAGTAATGAAATAAAGAGCTCTTTAAGGAGAAAGAGATGATGTATGTCAGAGAATAAAATTATTTTGAAATGGGAAAGAATTTCAAAAACTATCCAAAATTCATTACTTTTTAAAATCATGAGAAGATAAAGTAAATTTTTATAACACTTTGAAATTAAGTAAAAAGTTAATTTTTAATCCAAAGTCAGAAAAAAGAAAATGAAAAACAAGTTGAATGTCCACTAGTATTCCTAAACAGAATTTCTTGGAAAGTTTGAAAAATAAATCATTTTTATTTTATTCCTCAAAATTATCAGTTCAAAACGTCTCAAATGTTAGAGGTGGCAATTTAATTCAGAATAGAGTTAATGGAAAATATAAATAAAGATTGTGTGGACAATTTCAAAGAGAAATTACTTAGAGATTATAAGTGCATATTACAAAAATCCTAGTGTTTTATTTAGAAGTAAAATGGAGGGGCCCCTGGGTGGCTCATTTGGTTAAGTGCCCAACTCTTGATTTCAGCTCAGGTCTTGATCTCAGGGTCATGAGTTAAAGCCCTGCATACTTAAAAAATAAAAATCTAGAAGTAAAACAGAAATGAAAGATATTTAGCAAAATAAAAAAGATACTTCTCCTTAAAATTACATATTTGTATAGTATTTTAATATAAATATATTTTTAAAAATAAGGGAACAATAAAGATTCCTAACTCAAGTCATTTTCCTTAAATGAGTTATGAAGTTTTCCTTAAACTAAACTTACAAATAGGAGTCTAGAAGATATGAAGGTATCATCATAATACTCTCTATTTAAATAATAAACTATCTACCAGCCAACCAATAAGCAAACAAAAGAAACAACTTTGGGGGACATTGGGTATTTTGCATGCAGGAAGGACATGAATCACTGGAGACCAGAGGGTATACTTGGATCAGTGTCTATATGATGGCCCCCAACATTTATCATCTCTTTGTATTCACAGCCTTGTGTAATATCCCAACTTTGTGTATATGCTGAACTTACTGACTCACTTCTAATGAACAGAATACAACAGAATCGATGGGATATCATTCTGAAATTACATTATAAAAAGGTTTTTGTGGGGCACCTGGGTGGCTCAGTAGGTTGAGCATCTAACTCTTGATTTCAGCTCAGGTCATGATCTCATGGGTCGTGAGATCCAGCCCTGCCTTGAGCTCTGTGCTCAGCAGTGAGTCTCCTTGAAATTCTCTCCCTCTGCTCTTCCCCCTACTCACTCACTCTCTCTCTCAAATAAATAAATCTTAAAATATGTAAGTAAATAGGTAGGAAGGTAAGTAAGTAAACAAATAAACAAACAAATAATTAAATACATAAGGTTTTTGTCTGGGGTGCTCACCTGCCATCTATTGAGGCAGCCAGGTTGAGAGAGGTCCCTGTCACTGAGACTGCAGGTAGATCTGAGGCTTTCCAGCAGCCATCCAAGTAAATCTGAAAGCTAATCCATTCCCCCCTGAGCTGTAATATGACTGCAGCCTTTGTCTACACCTTGACTACAGTCTTATGAGAGACTTTGTCATAGGAAAATATAGCTAACTCCTCCCAGATTCTCAGCCTACAGACACTGTGAGGTCATAAACATTTCTTTTGCAGGCTGCTAAGTCTTGGGATAATTCAGTGCACAGCATTTGGTAAGTCATAAGGCAAGCCATAGAATGGAAGAAAATATTTTCAAAACTCAAGAACAAGAACATAATCTCTTCCTCATTTTTATTAGATTATGTTCTTGTTATTATTGAGCTACAATGTTCTTTATATATGTATGTGCAAGTCCTTTATTGGATATATGTTTTGAAAATATTTTCTTCCATTATACGATTTGCTTTTGTATTTGCTTACTGTGACTTTTGAAGAGCATCATAATTTTAATTTTGATAAAGTCCCATTTATCAGTTTTTTTAAATTTTTAGCTCATAATTTTCATGTCCAGTCTACAAATCTAGTCCAAGGTCACCGGACTTTTTTCCTTTGTTTTATTCTAGAAGCTTTCCAATTTCAGTTTTTACATTTATGTCAGTAATCAATTTTGAGTTAAGTATTGTAAATGATATAAACTAAGTTTTTTTTTTTTAGAATTGTATAAATTAAGTTTTTAAGTTCATTTTTTCCCATGGGATCTTCAACTTTCCCATCACTATTTTTTAAGACTGTTCTTTCCACACTGAATTTCTTTGCCATGTTTGTCAATATGAGGTTGATCATATCCATGTAGGTTATTTCTGAACTCTCTATTCTGTGCCACCAATATATATGTATATGTATATTTACATAATACCACACTAACTTAATTATTCAGCTTTATGGTAAATCTTGAAATCAGGCAATTTAGATTCTTTAACTTTGCTCTTCTTTTTCTAAATTGATTTAGCTTTTCTAGGTTCTTCACATTTTCTTATCAATTTTAGAATTAGCTTAGCAATTTCTGAGAAAAACTCCCAGTAGGGTTTTTATGAAATCTAGTGTTTGCAGTGTTTAAATATTGCTGTTTGCTAAAGATTAGTAGTATACACAAGAAAATAACTTAGCTTTGAAAACTGCTTACCCCAGGAAAATATAAATTATTAATTAGACACTAATATGGAAAAATATCTTGGCCAATTGGTTTGTAATCAATAATTTTCTTCATTAAAATACATGAAATCAGCAATAATTTTTTAATGTAAGAAATGCAATATTGTCTAACTCCCTTTCTGTATCTAACTTTACATCATTAAAATGTCCTCACTCAATTACAAGTGAAAATTAAAATGTTGGTGCAAATTAACAAGACTTGTTATAATAAGCATAGTGTAGACCCTTCTTGATATTCTTAATATTCATTAATGTGACATCAACACATTTTATTTATATATTATTACTTTTCATTAGAAACATAATTAGCACTCTTATTCTTCTCAGATACACCACTTAATTAGTGTGATGATACAGTTCTCAAGAGAGAGCAATATATAGTTCTGCATGGCTAAAAGCAAAGTTTTCCTTAAGTTTGTCTTAAAAGTAACTGGCTTAAAAGTGCATATAGTTCTCATACGTGTTTAAACTGTTTAAATAATAGGATACCAATTTAATATTACACATCCAAAAATTTTTAGGCTTAAGTAACACATTTATAAATAGTCACAACATCCTATCATCTCTTTTGGTCCATAGTTATAATACATAGCCTTGATATAGAGGCATCACTAGATATTTGCACCTTTATTGGTTGGAATGGCAACAGGAAATCATGGAATCTTGGAGAAATATGTTTAGGTATTCTGCCCTCTGGGGAGCAAAGGTTCTGAAGTATCTCAACCTGACACTGTTCCCACTGAGTGAGCTGAAAAGGGCAGGCAAGGGTCCCCAGTATTTACAGGTATGTTAGGTTATCTGTTAGTTTCTCTGGATAGTCAGTATGGGATAGTCAATTGGCTAATCATATTTCACAGTTAGTATGTTTAGACTGATCCATACATCTGAAACATTGACGATTTACTCTACATCCACTGCTACTAACCTGTATCACCACCATTTCTCAGCTAGATCATTATAACAGATTCCTAACTGGTGTTTCCTTGCATTTCTACTGTCTATTTTTTACTCAAAAGCCAGAGGGAGTTTTCTAAATTCAGATCATCTCATTCTATTGTCCAAAACTACTCAGTTGGCTCTTCATTTCACTCAAAGCAAAAGCCAAAGTTTTCACAATGATCTTTTCTAAGATCTGTGATTCTCAGTAAAGTTAGGTTTCTACTTCTTTCAAGACAGTATTAAAGGCCACAAGAATAAGCCAACACAATTCTACAATCTGACATTTTTCTTCTCAGTTCTCTAAAATTCCAAACCCTGGAGGCATATGATATATGTCCTCCACCAACACACACACAAATAAAGACGGCCAAATTCCCACGTTGTTGGTGGAGGAATATTCACATCCATCTAATGACACCAAACATTTCATACTTTAAAGTCTGTCAAATGTAACATTCTACTTCCAAGTAACAGACCAAGTATTAGGATACTTTTTTTCTTTTTTTTTTAGTAAACTCTATACCCAGCATGGGCCTGGAACTTACCACTCTGAGATCAAGAGTTGCATGCTCTACTGACTCAACCAGCCAGACAGCCCTTAGGATGCTTTTGACTGCACATGATATTTATATACCATGAAGTAGTCTAATATAAGAAAATATAGCGCCTATCTTTTTTTAAAGATTTTATTTATTTATTTAAGAGAGAGAGCATGCAAATGGGGGGAGGAACAGAGGGAGATGGACAAGCAGACTCTGTGCTGAGCATGAAGCCCAACACAGGGCTCAATCCCACAATGCTGAGATCATGACCTGAGCCAAAATAAGAGTCAGAGGCTTAACTGACTAAGACACCCAGACGCCCCAATGTAGTGCCTATCTTAAAGGAGAATTTGAAGAGGGGAATTGAATTCAGGCCTCTCTTTTCCTATTAACTTGATGTTGCTTCCTACTGTGTGGGTTTCTTTGCAGGAGCTCCACAGATGGGCTTGCAGATGAGATGACAACCAGAGTCCCCGATGTCGCCTTTAGCAGATTTAGAGGGGTATTTTTTGTTACTTAAAATCAGTGTTTGAGAATGTATTTCAATGGTGCTCTTTAGATAATATGCCCATTTTTTTTGTTCACAAACATTGCTAAAGAAGGAAAGAGAAACATTATTTGGCCTGATCTTGATCATTGTTCCTCTAAAACCTGGAAATCTGGACTGTTGCAGTGCCTGAGGAGGGTGATTCAATGTGTAAGAAAGAGTGATTCCTCAAAGGAAAGGATGCTACATATTCCACCTAGGTGTGGCTGAGAAGAGGAAAATTCTGATTTGTTTGCTGTTACATAGAGTGTCTGGACTTAAGTGATAAGATATGGAAGTTAGTAACATTTGTCACTTGCAAATTCTGCATCTTTCGCTATAACAAGGATTTCTATCATGAACAAGAATGTACCATTTTCTTAGAAGAAATTAGCAATAGGCTCAGTATTGAATTTTTGCTCTCAAGAAACTTTATGGATGACCCATATCAGTGAATAGTTAGGGAACTACTATGGTACTTATGAAAATATAATATGATTTGAAAGCCATACACGGGTAAGGCCTCAAAAAGTTTAAATTCCATAATTGAAACAAACTGCTATAATTATTAACAGAAAGAAGAAAGCTTTTTGGATCTAAGAACTTAAAATCTGATGATATTTTGCAATATAAAAAAATAACCAATTATAACATAATAGCAAAAAAACAAAAAATATGGATCCCATATAACAAAGATATATATAAAAACTTTATGCATAATTTTAAAATTCTATTAAAGAATATAAAAAGATACATAAATGCAGACATATACCATGTTCATAGAGTGATAAAAAATATCAATATTGTAAAGATGCCATTCTCTCCAAAATGATCTATGAAATTAAATCAATAGAAACCAAAATATGAAATTATATAAAGGGCTCTTAAAATTCACATGGAAAAATAAGTGCCCACAGTGAGAGAAAGCAATTAAAAAGAACACACATATGAGAAGCCAAGGAAAATGTACCCTAACAGATATTAAGTGATCTGATGCCATTGCAATTAAAATAATGAATAACTGATATAGATAGACCAGAGTCCAGCAATCATTATGATTTATATAGAGGCATCATCACAAATAAATTTGAAAGAGAATTTTCAATAAATTATTTTGGGAAATTTGACTCACTTTATTTTAAAAAACAGATTTTTATCATTATTACTAATTCACATCATATATGAAAATATGTGTTCCCAGATGGATTAAAAAACCAGATATGACAAGCAAAATTATAAAACTCAGGAAGATAAAGCTGAAGATGACTTCATGGAGTGGGAAGGATTTCTAACTCAGGACCAAAAAACACACTCTAAGGTACATTTTTGATGTATTTAACTACAAAATATAATAAGAAATGCATGCCACTTAGCTACTGTAACTTTGATCTAAACAATCTCTATATCCAATATAAATTCATCAATAATTATTATGTAATTAATAAATTAAAATTAAAAAGTGCTAAACTTAAAAGTGTTATTGGAAATACAAAAAGTAAATAAAACAAAAATTCCTGTTTTTAAGAAAGTGACATGTGCATTAGTAATAACTATAATTCCAAGTAAAATTTGATAGATTTTTTAAAAAGATTTTATTTATTTATTATTTGACAGAGAGAGAGAGAGAGAGAAAACTAGCAGGAGGAGAGGGAGAGGGAGAAGGAAACTCCCCCTTGAGCAGGGCTCCATCCCAGGATCCTGGGATCATGACTTAAGCAGAAGACAGACGCTTAACTGACAAGTGACTGAGCCACCCAGGCACCCCTGATTTTGATAGATTTTTAAAAATAACTCAAATTACTGACCATTTTTTCCCACCTTATATCTTTTAAAGTACAATTTGTGGAAAATATGTTATCTTCTATTTCCGATAATCATTCAGCATGAAAGATATGTTTAATAATTTTATATGAACTCTTATTTATGATACTACCAGTCAAACTTACTAATACATTTGCAAAGCTGCTTCAGAATATTTATTTATTTCTACTTAACTTTAAGCTAACCTAAAACTTTAAATATTGTGTAAAAAGTATCTAGGCTTCCTGCCCCCCGCCATGACTGTATTATGAAAATTTCTCTGTAAGCCATATACCATATGGACCAGACCAAAGAAAATTCATTTAATATACTACAAAAGGCCGTACTCCTCTCTTTAATTAGGACTTTAATGCCAACAAATTACATCACATTAACCACTGCATCCCAAGCTAGCCATAAAATTATTAACTCTAATGTTTAGATTTAATTAAACATTTTGTCATCCTTTTCAACCTGGCAAAGATGTACACCCTTTTCCCGTGTCTAGTTTTAAGGAAAGAATGACAAATAGCTAATAAATTATAATTGGTTTTATTATTTTTATAGCCAGAAAAATTAGGTATTTTAAATATGCACTTTAGCTTATCTGGAATAACCTAAAAATGACATCAAGATATAACCAAGTAACATTGTGGTATTCATTCTGTTATATTCAGTTATAATGTGTTGAATGACCAACATTTACCAAATGCACAACATAATGTATCACATATTGTAAATGTTCAGTAAATATCCATTTTTCTATTGTTCTCTCTCTTAAGACAAAGATAACATATATTCATTTATGGAATACTGTAATAATCTCCTAACTATGCTCTTCACCACCAACTTCTCTCCTTTGAATTATTCCTGAATAGTGCTGCTTGCTTATTCTTTCAAAAGCACCCTCAAATGATGTCTCTGTTCAAGAGTCACCAATTCTCCACTGCCTGTAAGAAAAATGTCTATATTCATTACCTTACTTAATGTCTTTTATAATCTTGCACAAATAGTTTTCAACTATATCAACTAATATCCTATAGGAAATATGCATTTAAAGATCAAGTGTCTACTTAGTCAATAACTAACTTGTAATTTACTCAAATCATCAAGTACCTAAGATGCATTAGGTATCACTTTTGTCACCTTTGTTCATCTAGTGTAAATCACATGACATCCTCTGTTTATTCAAAATATTAAAAGTCTATGTGTCTTTCATGTCTCAGAACAGACCCCACCTGTACCATGAAACCTTTCTGGACTCAGTCATCTCTACTTGAGCCAGGAATCTATATTCTGTACCATCAGAAATATTGACATAACATGCTTCTTTGTGTTGTGTTGTGTACTTTCTCATATTATTTTATGTTTTGAAATTTGTTGGTTTGTTTTACTATAATTCATATGTATATGTCTTGTAAAAAAAGATCATCAGTCCCTCCAGTGCAGAGACAAATACAGAATATGAGTAAGAAATTCTTCCTGCGTTCAAGTGCTTTTAGGTCCCAAATAGGCAACAGATAACCACTCAAATATTTTCCTCTGCTATATGGCTCATCAGGCACATCAATACACACACACACACACACACACACACTAAGCTGTCATACTAACTTCATGAAAGTACTTCTCCATAATTTACTTACATTTTCCTCTTTGACTCACTCTTCAACTATCTTTAACGACCCTCCTATCTTTTGTTCTCTTTTCAAAATTCTAATATCTTTCTTCTTCCTCATTCTCTGTTGATGACCTTGGTTTCTATTTCATTGATTAAAACAAACAAAGAAACGTGACTCCCAGCTTGTTGTCTACTTATCTATCTGAATCTGTTCCTGTATACTCTGCCTTCCCTCCTGTTACTATAGTTAACCTGTTCTAGGTCCTGTCTCGACAAACATTCCACTTGTGTCCTAATCTAAGGTTATTATACATCCTTAATTTTCCCAGAATAGTCTTGGTTTACAGATGTATTTCTTATGCAATTAACACTAGTATAATTATATACATAAAGTTCAATAAAAGAAAATTTCATTGTCAGTATTTTTTTAGGCTATTATTACTTGTTTTTATTTTTCATGGGGATAACTGAAAATGATTTCTTTGTATAGAGGAAGAAAGTGTTAAGAAATGATCTATTCTTGATGTTCAGTACATTAAGTATGCTACTGTCTCCATGTAGATAAATCCAATGATTAATTTCCTCTCATCCGCCTATCAGTAAAGTTAACAAAGCTGATCACATCCTCCTCCTTGAACATCCTTTCCCTCAGGACATCATTCTCTTAAGTGTTTCTCCCCCTCATCAACCACCACTTTTTAGTTTTACCTCTTTTCCTGGCACCCCTTCATCTATCTGACCTCTAACTGTTAGAGGCTCACCTCAGATTTTATTTTATCTATGTCAATGCTTATTCCCAAAGTTATCTCATCCAGAATCAAAGCTCTTAATAAAGTATAATTTCAAAAATGTTAAAATTATGATTCTTTGAATTAGTTATTAAAATAGACAAATTTCTAGCCAGACTGATCAGGGTAAAAAAGAGAATAGAAACAAATTACAGAGTTATAAATATAAGGACTAGTAGAGGGGATCTCACTACAAATGCTATAGAAATTAAAGGATAATAATAAAATATAATGAAAAATTTATGTCCATAAATCTTATGATATAAATTAAATGAACAAATTACTTAAAAATTAGGAACTATCAAGGGTCTGGGGAAGCATGCAATATCTGGTACCTGTTCCAGCAGCTCCTACATTCCTGCCCCACTGAACAGAGCTCTCCATGCTTTCTTACAAGCTCCCAGGGACTCTCAAGGAAACAGTTTGCAAGTGACTGTGAACTCCTCTTGTGTCTGGACTTCTAGTCATCCTAAACTGATACACTAATTCACATAGCATTTAGAAAATTTGTTAAAATCATAACTGATTTTTTTTCTCAGCTATTTTTATGGCAGTTAGCTCTGACATGCTCTAATAAAGTTGAAACAGTTCCTGTGATCTGTTTCTCCTTGGAGCGGTTTGTCATTCTTTGAAACTTGGGTTATTTGGTGGCCTTACAACATCAGCTCTTGGATGGTTTTAAGGCACAGTATGATATATATATATATATATATTTATATATATCATATATATATGTATAATGTATATATATTTTTTAATATATGTATAATGTATATATATATATATTTTTTATTGTCTGGTTCTTTCTCATTGTTAGAAAGGCAGTAATGTTCTCTTATAGCTTTTGACTAGAGCACAAACATAACTTCCAGGCACTTGTTAAATTATATAAATTTTTAAAATGCTTGATTGCTTAATATTTACAATTGTTCTTGTTTTAAAATTTAGCTTTTGCTGTTGTTGCATTCTTTTTATTTGCAGCTTTATTGAGATTTAAATGATTTACAAAAAAAACCCTGCACATATTTAATGTATACAGTTTGATAATTCTGGACATATTTGAACACCCATGACACCATCACCAAAATCAAGGTAATAAACATATGCATCACCTCCCCAAATATTCTTGTGTCCCTTTGCTTTGTGCATGTTTGTGTGTAGGTGTATGTGTGTGGTAAGAACAAGTAACATGAGATATCACCTCCCAACAAATTTTTAAATGCACATACCATATTTTCAACTATAAGCACTGTATTGTATAGCAGGTCTCCAAAACTTATTTATCTTGTATAACTCTGCTTTATACCCATTGAACAACTTGCCATTTTCCCCTATCCTAAGCCCCTGACAACAACCACCATTCTACTTTCTGATTCATCTATGTGTCTTTCTGTGATTGACTTATTTCACTTAGCATGTCTTCAAGGTCTATTCATGTTGTGACAAATGGCACGACTTCCTTCTTTTTAGAGGCTGAATAACATTCCATTATATATATATATTGTGTTTTCTTTATCCATTTGTCTGTCAATGGACATTTGAATAGTTTTCATATCTTGACTATGGTGAATAATGCTGTAATGATCATGGGAGTGCAGATATCTTTATGAGATCCTGATTTTAATTCCTTTATCCAAAGGAATATCCAGGAGTAGGATTGCTGGATCATATGGTAGTTCTATTTTTAATTTTTTGAGGACTCTCCATACCATTTTCCATAGTGGCTACACCAGTCTGCACTCCCACTAACAGTGTACAAGTGTTTCTTTTTCTCCACATCCTCACCAACTCTTGTGGTTTTTTTCTGAGTAATATAGCCATCCTAACAGGTGTGAGATGATATCCCATTTTACTTTCAATTTGCATTTCCTAATTCATGATGATGAGCACCTTTTCATATACCTTTTGGGCATTTGTATGTCTTCTTAGAGAAATGTCTGTTCAAGTCATTTGCTCATTTCTTTTAATCAACTTGGTTTTTTTGCTATTGAGTTGCAGGAGTTCCTTATATATTTTGAATGTTAATTTTCTATCATGTGTGGTTTGTAAACATTTTCTCCCATTTTATAGGTTCCCTTTTCACTCTGTTGGTGGTTTCCTTTGCTGGGTAGAAGCTTTTCAGTTTGATATAGTACCATTTGTCTATTTTTGTTTTTATTGCTTGTGCTTTTGGTGTCATGTGCCATAAAATCGTTGCCAACACTGACGTCATAAAGCTTTCCCCTATGCTTTCTTCTAGGAATTTTACAGTGTCAGGTCTTATGTTTAAGTCTTTAATCTATTTTGAGTTAACTTTTGTTGGTGGTATAAGATAGGGGTCCAATTTCATACTTTCGTATGTTGATAACCAGTTTTCCCAGTACAATTTGTTGAAGAAACTACCTTTTCCCCATTGGGTATTGTTGACACTCTTGTTGAAGTTCAGTTGCCCATAAAATGTGTGGATTTATTTCTGGGTTCTCTAGCCTGTTCCATTGGTCTATATGTCTGTCTTTATGTCAGTACCATATTTTTTTAAATTACTGTAGCTTTGTAATATAAATTTGAAATCAGAGAGTGTGATGCCTTTAGCCCTATTCTTTCTCAAGATTGTTTGGCTATTCAGTCTTTTGTGGTTCCAAATGCATTTGAGGATTTTTTTTTTTCTATTTCTGCAAGAAATGCCATTGGGATTTTGATCAAAATAGTACTGAATCTGTAGACTAGTTTGAGTAGTATGGGCTATTTAACAATATTCTAATAGCTTCCCAATCCATGAATATGGGCCATCTTCCATTTATTTGTGTCTCCTTTAATTTCTTTCACCAACGTTCGTACTTTTCAGAGTACAAGTCTTTTACCTTCCCGGTAATTCTATTCATAAGTATTTTATTCCTTGGGATGGTATTGTAAATGAGATTTATTTTCTTAGTTTTTTTGTTATTGTTGTTAATGTAAACAATTTACAAGTAACAGCAATAGCAATATAAATCTGATAGTGGCTATACATTTTACCTTCTTGCATAAAACCTTTCAAAATATAAACTCCTCAACATATGTGCTGTCCATACTCTGGGTAGCACTCTGTTATTTCTCTTAGGAACTCAGTACATGTTGTACTACAATCCCTTCCCTATATTCACAAAAGCCAAATCTTTTTTATTCTTTATATCGCAGCTTACGTCTTATTACTTCAGGGTATTTTCTCTGGATATCCCATCAAAATGATGACCTCACACACATGTTTGTTATTTACTCTCAAAGAACTTTCCACTGTTTCATAAGAGCAGCTATATAGTTTTCCTTCTCCCTGAAGAATATTTAACATACCTGCTGGTGATGGAGTCCCTCAGTTTTTGTTTGTTTAAGAAAGCCTTTTTTTCATCTCCCTTTTTGAAGAGTATCACTGGATATAGAATCCTAGGTGGGTGGGTTTCTTTTTTTCTTTCAACACTTTAAATATTTCACTACACTCTTATTTGTATGGTTTCTGATGAGAAGTCTGCTGTAATTATTATCCTTATCCCAGTATAGTTAGTTTTAGTTATAGAAGTCTTTGGCTTCTTTCAAGATTTTATCTTTGTCTTTGTCTTTCTGAATTTTGAATACACTATGCCTAGGTGTAGAATTTGGGATATTTATCCTGCTTTGTTTACCTGAGCTTCCTGGATCTGTGATTTGGTGTCTGTCATAAATTTGGAAAATTCTTAGCTATTATTACTTCAAATATATCCTCTATTCTACTGTCTCTTTCTTCTTCTGCTATTTCAATTACATGCATGTTATACCTTTTGTAATTGTCCTACAGTTGTTGAAGGTTTTTTTGTTTGTTTGTTTTATTCTTTTTTTCTCTGCATTTGCCTGGGAAGTTTCTATTGACCTATTGTTAAGTTCAATGATTCTTTCCTCAGCCATGTTAAGTCTACTGATGAGCCCACTGGAGGCATTCTTCATTAGTGTTACAGTGTTTTTGAGTTCTAGCATTTCCTTTTGATTCTTCCTTATAGATTTTACCTTTCTGCTAACAATAGCCATTGTTCTTTAATGTTTTCGACTTTTCTCATTAGAGCCCTTAACATATTAGTCATACTTATTTCAAATTCCTTGTCTGATAATTCTAACATCTGTGTCATATTTGAACCCAGTTCTTATGTTTGCTTTGTCTCTTCCAACTATTTATTTTTGTCTGTTACATGCCTAATAATTTTTTTGTTCATGTCAAACATGATGTGGTACTCAATAGGAACTGAAGTAAATAGGTCTTTAGAATGAGGTTTTGTCACTTTGGCTTTGTTTAATGTTTGCTGTGCCTATAGCTTCAACTTTGTCTAATGGTCTTCTTTTTGTCTCTTGTTTTTGTTGGCTTGGGCTTCCTTAAGTACTCTTCAGAGTCTGTCTCAAGCTTTTTCAACTGTCACCCAGAATTACTATAGTGGAGCCCTTTCAGTGTGGTGGTAAGGTGTGGTGGTAAGGTGTGGAGGAAGGGAAGCATTCTATAATCTTATGTATAAATATGTCATTTAGTGAGCTTTGACCCACATCTGTGACCCTCACAAGTGTTTCTTCTCCTCCTTCCCCTTTTGGTGAAAGAAGACTTCAGGGTGCTGAATGAGACATGCCCTGTGGAATAAGGCTCTGGTAAAATCTTTTTCCCTAGAGAGTAGGCCTTTGTTATGGAAATTGCTCAGGCACTATTTCTCTATTGTTAATCTTCCCCTATTCCCATGTGAACCATGAGAGGATCTTTCCTGGCTTTTCACTGTGAGAACCCAGTAGAGTTCCTAAAGGTAAAAACCCACAGGGCAGGGTGGCCTAGGTGGCTCATTCAGTTAAACATCTGTCTTCAGCTCAGGTCATGATCCCAGGGTCCCGGGATGGAGTCCCACATGGGGCTCCCTGCTTGGTAGGGAGTCTGCTTCTCCCTCTCCCTCTGCCCCTCCCCTCTGCTCCTGAGTAAATAAAATTAAAAAAAAAAAAAAAAAAAAAAACAGGGTGTGACTCCTAAGACTGCAACATCCAGTTGTTTCTCACTCTTCGTACACATTCAGCCTAGAGCAATTTGTCAAAAGCACTATTTATTAATTTTTTTAATTATGTTCAATGCTATTTAAATGTTCCTATTAGTTTATGCCTCCAGCAGTGTCTGTGGATTTGCCCATCTCTCCAGATTTTAGACTAGCAGTTTGTCCTTGGATCTCAGTTCTCTAATGGCCTTAGAAAAGTCATTGGTTTTCAGTTTGTTCAGCTTGTTTCTTGTTATAAGGGCAGGAGTACCATTTCCAATTACATGTCAGAACTGAAATTGTAAGTCCTTATGTATTTATTTGTACATTTCTTACTTCTTTATTCTTCCCTCCAAAAATTATAAATTACTTGCGGACAATAATTATAGGTCTTCATTATTGTGGACCCAACCTCTAGCACAGATTCTGGCATATGATAGCTATTCAATTAATTTCTTTGAATTAATGAAAATTTAATATTGCATATAAGAGAAGCATTTCACAATACTATCCCAGAGTATATTTTCCATTGCTAATTTCAACTTTGTGGAGAAAAAAAAATCAAATGGATATTTGGTGAAAATTACACTTTGATTATTAAAAAAAAGTCTAACTTCTTCCAGTTGGGAAAATTTTCATATAAATGCTGCCACAGTGATCATTCCTTCTATATGTGCATGTAATCAGCAGTCTTATAGTTAGAAATTATGACTGCAGTAAAAAACTTTAGAAAAAAGACATCTTTTAAAAATATCAAAAATTTAAACTTGATTAATAGTCAAATAATTTTAAAATTGTTAGATCTCTTTCAAAAACCAGATAAGCAATCATTATAGAAACAAACTCTTCATGTTTCCTGATCCTCTGTCATAGAACATTAAATGAAATAATTATAAAAGCTTTGTTATAATGTAAATTATAAATGACTTTAAAATGAACCAGAAAGGGAAGCTACAGGATTTTCCATAAGAATCAAGGTTTTTTCCTAAAATAAACTGCTGTATCCTTTCTAAATTTAAAAATATGTATAATTCTACTTCATAGAACTACAATACACTTTGGAGAGATAATAAACCCCAGTTATAGAATCAATTTTAAAAGCTTACAGTCTTAAATGCACAACTGATGTTCACTTCAGGTTATGGATTTACACAGACTTCCTACGATCTGTAAACCAGTTCTCTGAGTATAGTGAAATAAAACTCTACCCATCATTGGTGCCTTATAATAAGCACTACCGTTCATTTTGCTTTCAATGTCAAAAATATCAATTAAAAAATATTAGTAGTGTTTATTTTCATGACACAAATATAAAGAAAAGTACAATAAAATTTGAAATAAAGAATCAATTATGTAAAAACAAAACACCCTTATAATAAAGTTAAATGTATATACATACCTTGATCATTTTGGAAACATAGCTTTGTGATATTTTATAAGTCATCCCAGTAGAGCCTGTAGCCACTCATTATCCTTCCATTTTACTGAGGGGTAATACAGGCAGAAATGCTACATAGGGCCAACATTACTTCATGGATATTGTGAATGTTATCTGAATAATCTCAGTTATATTGCTGAACCCAGTATGAGTACCATTGTTTATAGCAACATTTCTCAGAATAAAGTCCTAAACTAGTAGCATCAGCATTACCTGGGGACTTGTTAGAAATGCAAATTTTCTGGCTCCCCCAAAGGCTACTGAATCAGAAACTCTGATATGTATTTTAACAAGCCATCCAGGTATCTCTGAAAAAAACTCTAATGTTGGAGAACTGCTATTCTGGACATCTGGCTTACCCCTTTAGCTGACTTCTCACACCTCCACGGGTGAGGACCCTCCATCTTCAAAGCCAGCAATGGCAGGCCAAGACCTTCTTATGCTTTGAATCTTTCCTCCTTCTTCTCTCTGACCACAGCCTGAGAAAATTTTTCTACTCTTGAGGATTCATGTGATTAGATTGGCCCTACTTAGTAACCCAAGACAATCTCCCATCTCAAGATCTTTAACCTTCATCACATCTACAAAGTCTCTTTTGCCATGTAAGATAATATATTTACACAATCCGAACATTACAATGTGAACACCTTTGGAGATGATCTCTGAACTCTCTAAGGCAGGTAGGAGGCCAGTTTTCCCAAGAGGGCTTTATAAGCATTGACTCCTTAATGTCAAACTTAGGCATACCTAAAATTTCTAATTATGCTCTAATACAAGGAGTATATATTTAATGAATTTATGCAAATAATTATACTGTCATAAAAATAAGAGTTTTCAATTCTAGAGAAGTCAGGCAGGTAAAATAACATATATACAAATGTTTCATTTACATTTACAGAAGCTTAGTCTATCAAATTGTGAATTATAGACAGCTTAAGAGAAAAAAAGAAAGGGTTTTCTTTTGTATTTAATAAACAAAAAATTTAAATATTAATAATTCCAAATAAAAATCAGTCATCCCTCATCTGCTCATACCTTCTTACCTAATTAGTTCTTGTTCTGCTCTATCTTGAGTTTAGCAGTCTCATGAACCCATCTGCTTTTCAACTAGAATTATGGAATTCCTGACTCAGTTCATTGGTATAAGTTTCAAATTTGTTTAAATGATATCATCAGAAGCTGGCCCCCAAAAGTAGCTGGAATAGTCCTTTTCCATGGAGTCCTTTTTCATGAAACAGCCCTTCTTTGTTTAAGATGAAGTGCTATAGCCTGTAGCCCATGGCAAGTGCTTCTTGGGAAGTACTGGTGTAAAACAAAAAACTACTGATAGATGACAAAAGACTTGAAATTGCTGTGTTTAAATTAACTTATTACTTATTACTATTAATTTTCAAAAGTGAAAGATCTGATGAGAGTTCATATGAAGAATAGTACAACTGACAATGACATCTAGTTGTTTCTATGTCATGCAAAATGAGATAAAATCAATCCAAAAGCATCTGAGAGAAAACATCTATAAATATGATTACCCCTATTTGAAGAGTGTGGATATTGCATTAATCCATAAAATGGACAAACATAATCATCACACAGAAAAAATCATTAGCCATAATATATAATAGTCCTGAGACATAATATACCTTGAATAGAACAAGCATATAGTTAGAATATACCAAGTATACATGAAGAATATCCATAAAAAAAATTCAGTAGGTCTGGAGTAGGGCATAAACATACATATATTAATAAAGCTCAATACGTAACTGATGTGAATCTCCAACTATGAACCACTGGCCTAGAAAATGCAAAATTTACATTAAAGAAATAAAGTAGCAATCAAGTTAACCTTTAAAAAAATTAACTGAAATTATGGTTGATAATACTACACTGTTGATGTCTGATATCAGGCAATGCAGACACCAGAAGTCTGATAGAAACATATCATGGATAGCTGGACATTGACAAACCTTTTTTTTTTTTCCAGGAGAGTTAACATACAGTGTTATATTTGTTTCAGATATACAATATAGGGATTCAACAATTCTATATATTGCCCAGTGTTCAGCATGGTAAGTGTACTCTTAATCCCATTCACCAATTTCACCCATCCCCCCTAACCCACCCCTTAACCCATCTCCCCTCTGATAACCATCAGTTTGTTCTCTATAGTTAAGAGCCTGTTTCTTGGATTCTCTCTTTCTTTGTTCATTTGTTTTGTTTCTTAAATTCCACATAGGAATAAAATCATATGGTATTTGTCTTTTTCTGACTGACTTATTTCACTTAGGATTATAACCTCTAGATCCATCCATGCTGTTGCAAATGGCAAGATCTCATTCTCTTTTATGACTAATATTCCAATATATATACATACCACCTGTTCTTTATCCATTCATCTGTCGATGACTCTTGGGCTACTTCCATAATTTGTTTACTGTAAATAATGCTGCAATAAACATAGGGATGCATGTATCTTTTTGAATTAGTGTTTTCATATTCCTTGGGTAAACACCCAGTAGTGGAATTACCAGATCATATAGTAATTCTATTTTTAATTTTTTGAGGAATCTCCATACTGTTTTCCACATTGGTTACCCTAGTTTGCATTCCAACCAACAGTGCAAGAGCGTTCCTTTTTCTCCATCTCCTTGCCAACACTTGTTTCTTGTGTTTTTGATTTTAGCCATTCTGACAGGTATGAGGTGATATTTCATTGTCATTTTGATTTGCAATTCTCTGATGATAAGTGATATTGAGCATCTTTTCATGTGTTTGTTGGTCCTCTGTATGTCTTCTTTGGAGAAATGTCTGTTCATGTCTTCTGTCCCTTTTTTAATTGGATTATTTGATTTTTGGATGTTGAGTTGTATAAATTTTTTCATATTTTGGGTAGTAACCCTTTATTAGATATATCATTTACAAATATCTTCTCCCATTCAGTAGGTTGTCTTTTTGTTTTGTTGACTATTTCTTTGATGTGAAGAAGCTTTTTATTTTCATGTAGTCCCAATGGTTTATTTTTGCTTTTGTTCCCCTTGCCTTAGGAGACATATCTTCAGTGATGTCAGAGAAATTACTGCCTATGTTCTCTTCTAGTATTTTTATGGTTTCAGGTCTCACACTTACATCTTTAATCCATTTTGAGTTGATTTTTGTGTATGGTCTAAGAAAGTGGTCCAGTTTTATCCTTTTGCATATAGTTGTCCAGTTTTCTCAACATCATTGATTAAAGAGACTGCCTTTTTCCCATTGCATATTCTTTTTTTTTTTTTTTTTAAGTCAGTAAGTTTTTATTTGAAGGAAAAAAAAAAAAAAGACACAGAGCCTAACCTTGGAGCTCTGTACAATGGGAACAGCAGTGTCTCCCCACAGGGTTGTTCAGAGGGAGACTTGGGCCTGGAGCAACCTGAGCCTGACTTGGTCTTTGCAGGCTAGAGGGAGATTAGCAAGTGCGGGAGAGGTGTTGGGGGCAGAACAGCCCCCTCAGAGCCTTTCTCTGGACCAGTCACCACCCCAGGGCTCCACCCATCCCAGTACCTGGGGCTCGGTCTGTTGCACGCAGTCCTGCGCGGACAGCAGTTCCTGATCGATTTGCTCCAGACCCGAAGCTCGGATCTGAGCCCAGAGAAACGTGCACGCTGGGGCTGACCCCGCCCCAGCTCTGGCTCCGCCCACTCTCTGCTATGACCCCACCCACTGCTCAAACCAATCAATAAGCATGGAATATCTTTCTATTTGTGTTGTCTTCAATTTCTTTCATCAATGTTTTATAGTTTTCAAAGTATAGGTCTTTCACCTCTTTGGTTAAGTTTATTCCTAGATATTTTATCATTTTGGTGCAATTATAAATGGGATTGTTTTCCTAATTTCTCTTTCTGCTACTTAATTATTAGCATATGTAAATGCAATGGATTTCTGTATATTGTTTTTGTATCCTGTGACTTTACTGAATTCATTTATTAGTTCTAATAGTTTTTTGGTGGAGTCCTTAATGTTTTTCACATATATATTATCATGTTATCTGCAAATAGTGAAACTTTTCTTTCTTTCTTACCAATTTGGATGCCTTTTATTTCTTTTCCTTATGTTGGCTATCGATAGAACTTCCAGTACTAAGCTGAATAAAAGTGGTGAGAGTGAACATCCTTGTCTTGTTCCTAATCTTAGGGGGAAGCTCTCAGTTTTTCACCACTGAGTAATGATGTTAGCTGGGAATGTTTCATATATGGCCTTTATTATGTTGAAGTATGTTCCATCTACACTTTACTTTGTGGAGGGTTTTTATCATGAATCGATGTCATACTTTGGCAAAATGCTTGTTCTGCATCTATTGAAATTACATATGGTTTTTATCCTTTCTCTTATTTTTTTTTAAAGATTTTATTTATTTATTTATTTGAGAGAGAGAGAATGAGGGAGAGCACATGAGAGGGGGGAGGGTCAGAGGGAGAAGCGGACTCCCTGCCGAGCAGGGAGCCCGATGCGGGACTCGATCCAGGAACTCCAGGATCATGACCTGAGCCAAAGGCAGTCTCTTAACCAACTGAGCCACCCAGGCACCCCTATCCTTTCTCTTATTGATGGGACATATCACACTGATTGTTTTGTAAATTTTGAATCACTGCTGCATCCTGGGAATAAATCCCACTTGACCATGGTGAATGATTTTTTTTTTTTTTAATGTATTATTGGATTTGGCTTGCTTGTAGTTTATTGAGGATTTTTGCATCTATGTTCATCAGATATATTGGCTAATAGTTCTCTCTCTCGCTCTTTTTTTTTTTTTTTTTTTTTGTAGTGTATTTGTCTGGTTTTGGTATCGGGATAGTGCTGGTAGAATAGAATGATTCTAGAAGCTTTCCTTCCTCTTCTATTTTTTGAAATAGTTTGAAAAGAATAAGTATCAACTCTTCCTTAAATGATTGGTAGAATTCACCTGTGAAGCCATCCAGTCCTAGACTTTGCTTTGTTGGGAATTTTTTGATTACTGATTCAATTTCACTGCTGGTAATCAGTTTGTTCAAATTTTGTATTTCTTGCTGATTCAATTTTGGGAGGTTATATGTTTCTACAAATTTGTCCATTTATTCTGGGTTGTCCAATTTGTTGACATATAATTTTTCATAAAATGTTCTTACAAACATTTGTATTTCTATTGTTTCACCTCTCTTGTTTCTGATTTTGTTTTGAGTCCTCTCTGTCTCACTTTGTCTCGCTCTCTCTTTTGATGGGTCTAGCTAAAGGTTTATCAATTTTGTTGATCTTTTCAAAGAACCAGCTCCTAGTTTCATTAATCTGTTTTATTTTTTGTTTTTGTTTTTGCTTAGTTTCTAGTTCATTTATTTGTGCTCTAATCTTTATTATTTCCTTCCTTCTGCTGGTTTTGGGTTTCGCTTGTTCTTCTTTTTCTACCTCCTTTAGGTGTAACAGGTTATTTGAGATTTTTCTTGCTGCTTGAGGTAGGCCTGTATTGCTATAACCTTTCCTCTTAGAACAGTTTTTGCTGCATCCCAAAGATTTTGGACCATTGTGTTTTCATGTTCATTTGTCTCCACATATTTTTTTATTTCCTCTTTGATTTCTTGCTTGGCCCATTCATTGTTTGGTAGCATGTTATTTAACCTCCATGTATTTGTGGTCTTCCCAGATTTTTTCTTGTGGTTGGTTTCTGGTTTCATAATGTTGTGGGCAGAAAAAAATGTGTGGTATGACTTCAGTCTTTTTTAATTTGTTGAGGCTTATTTTGTGGCCTAATATGCCATCTGTTCTGGAGAATATTCCATGTGCACTTGAAAAGAATGTGTATTCTGCTATTTTAGGATGAAATGTTCCGAATATATCTGTAAGATCCATCTGGTCCACTGTGTCAATCAGAGCCACTGATTCCTTGTTGATTTTCTGTTTGGATGATCTATCCAAACAGTATGGTATTAAAGTCCCCTACTATTATTGTCTTACTATTGATTACTTCCTTTATGTTTGTTATTAGCTGCTTTATGTATTTGGGTGTTCCCATGTTGGGTGCATAAATATTTATAATTATTATATCTTCTAGTTGGGTTGTTCCCTTTATGATTATATAGTGTCCTTCTTACTCTCTTATTGCACTTAATGTTTTATACTTTGTGTGATATAAGTATTGCTACCCCAACTTTCTTTTCACTTCCATTTTTATGATAAATATTTTTCCATCCCTTCACTTTCAATCTGCATGTGTCTTTACATCTGAAATGAATCTCTTGTAGACAGCATATAGATGAGTCTTATTTCTCTAACCCTTCTGTCACCTGATGTCTTTTGATTGGAGTATTTAGTCCATTTACATTCAAAGTAATTATTGATAAGTAGTATTTATTACCATTTGTTACTTGTTTTATGCTTATGCTTGTAGTTCTTTGTACCTTTCATCTCCTGCTTTCTTCTCTCACAGTTTGCTGGCTTTCTTTAGTGAGGTAATTGGATTCCTTTCTTTTATTTTTTATATGTCTATTACTGATTTTTGATTTGTGGTTACCATTAGGTTTATATATAACATCTCATGCATATAGCAATCTATATTAAGTTGATGGTCACTTAAGTTTTAATGCATTTTTTATTCCTCTCCCCCAACATTTTAGGCATATGGTGTCATACTTTACATCCTTTTATTTTGTGAAACCCTTGACTGACTTTTATAGATATACTTATTTTGACTGCTTTTGTGCTTCCTATTTTTCTTACTCCTACTTACAATCTTTCCTTTCCACTCAAAGAATCCCCTTTAATATTTCTTGATTTCTTGTAGGGCTAGCTTAGTGGTCATGAATTCCTTTAGCTTTTGTTTTCTGGGAAACACTTTATCTCTTGTTCTAGTCTGAATGATAGCCTTGCTGGATAGAATATTCTTGGATGCAAGTTTTTTTCTTTCAGCATTTTGAATATATCATGCCACTCTCTTCTGGTCAGCAAAGTGTCTACTGAAAATTCAGCTGATAGCCTTATGGGGTCTCTCTTGTATATACCTTTATTCTTTCCTCTTGCCGCTCTTAAAATTCTCTTTTTATCACTATTTTTTGCCATTTTGATTACTATGTGTCTTGGTGTAGACCTGCTTGGGTTGATTTTGTTGGGGACTCTCTACTTTCTAGATCTGGATTTTTGTTTCCTTTCCCAGATTCAGGAAGTTTTCACCTATTATTTCTTCAAATAAATTTTCTGCTCCATTTTTTTCCTCTTCTCCTTCTGGGATCCCTTTAGTGCAAATGTTACTATGCTTCATGTTGTTGCTGTTCCCTTAATCTATTTTCATCTTCATTTTTTTTTCCTCTTTGCTGTTCAGCTTGATTATTTTCCATTATTCTATCCTCCAGATCACTTATCTATTCTTCTGCTTCCTCTAGTCTACAATTTATTCCTGCTAGTGTATTTTAAATTTTAGTTAATGAGTTCTTCATCTCTGATTCATTCTTTTTCATGTTTTCTATCTCTTCATTGAAGATTTCAATGAATTCCTCCTCTCTTTTCTTAAGTCCAGTGAGGATCTATATGACCATTACTTTAAATTCTCTATCAGACATATTACTTATCAGTTTCACTTAGCTCTCTTGCTGTGATTTTGTCCTGTTCTTTCCTTTGGGACATATTCCTCTGTCTCCTCATTTTGTCTAACTCTGTGTCTGTTTCTATGTGTTAGGAATATCAGCTATGTCTCCTGCTCTTTAAAATAGTGGCCTTATGAACAATAGGTGCTGTAGTGTCCTGCAGTGCAATATACCCTATTCACCAGAACCTGTTGCTTCAGGGGCCTCTCCTGTGTGTGTTGCATATGCCTGACTGCTGTGGCTAAGATACATTTGCTTTCAGTCCAGTCACCTACAGTGGTTCTCTTTCCCTGTTGTGGGCAGAGTTTGGTGCTTTGTTGTTAATGGGTCAGTCTTGGGCTGCCTTGGGACTCAGCTGAGTCCAACTAGGCATTTTCCAGAGATGCAAGAGCACTGAACTGCAGCGCACCTTCCCTGTGTTATCCCCTGGGAAGCTTTTGTTGATGATGGGGCTTGCAGTCAGACCCATGTCTACCCCAGCACACTGAAGGAGCCTCAGTTGGGCTGGTGTATGTGGTTATCTTCCCCTCTTCCTGGGGTAGGAGTCACTATGGAATGGTGCTGGTTCGTACTGCATCTCCACCTTTCCTACCCTCTTCCATGTGGCCTCTTCTCTACAATTAGCTGTGGAGAGTCTGTTCTGCCAGTCTTCAGGTCATTTTCTGGGTTATTTATACTGATGTGGGTGTTACCTAATGGTATCTGTGGGGCAAGGTAAGCTTAGGGTCCCCCTATTCTGTCATCTTCCCCAGAAGTCAGGCATTGACAAATCTTTAGGAACTTCCCATAAAACATACAAATTCTGAAATATTTATATTAATAACATTTTACTCATACAAGTTTACCATAGTGAAATGATAACTATCTCTTCTGATTTGACACATCATGTAATTCATCAATAGTAATATAACAAATAAACTTAACTATTCCTAGCACATTTCTTTTTATAAAGTGTAAGAATAAATATTCATGATTTTCCAAGGCCTTTCTGCCATATTGCAAAGACAGTTTTCGGTGCAAAACACATTTGAAAGTTTTATATTATTTTACATTTAGGATTTCATTTCAGAAAGGCAAATATGAAAAGTTGCCAGGAGACCTGAAAACTTAAGATAGGAATTGGGTTATTGTTATAGACATCTGTAATATTTAATAAGAAACATATGTAGATCAGACCCATTCCAATATTAATCTAATAGCCATTCCATTTTATATTATAAATTAAGTTAACCTGCCAGTTTATATATTTCCATCTAGTGTACATCTTATTAGCATGAATTATCAGTCCCTAGACAGACTAGAATATAAAAACACTGCATTTCTTGATCTCCATGTATTACTGTCAAGCCCACAAGTCTGAGTCCCAAACCCCAGGAGTATGGGGTCACATTTCTGCACTATGTTACAGATAAGCTGTGAAGAACAAGAGAAATTTTACTACAGTAAAACGAGTTAAAGAAATGTGTTCTACAAGTTTTCATTCATAAAATTTTTATGTGATACTACAGAGAAGGTCTGTCATATTTCCTTCTCATTGAATTAGGAAACAGAAAGCAAATATTTAGCATTTCCTACTTCAAAGTAAGAAATTTTGTTCCTCTACTAGACTAACAAGTCCTTATACTGGTCCAAGAAAGGAGAGGGGGAGAAAACTTACTCTAAACTTGGTGGAGAGAAAAGATATTGTAATGACAAAAGGTGGGCTTAATAACACCACAATTTATTTGCACTTTAAAAGAAATGGGCTTTCTACAAAAATATTAAATGCTTTTTTTTTCTTTTTAAAGAAAATAGAACATAAGGCTGAAATAATAGTCAAACTAAGAGTAAATGGAGGCACTTATCAGATTTTAGGGACAGCTGATTACTGCCTGACATTTAAAATATCAGGTTTTGAATTTCTGTTTCACAATGCAGAGACTATGTAGCAGAGAGAGAGTTTCTACTGCTCGAATTGAAGCATCTGTGTGGCTTTATAGTTATCTGACAGCACCAGAGCAATCAATAGATTGCCTTAGAGTTCTGTGAAGATAATTCACCATAGAGAAGCAATCAGTTTCCCTCCTTCATGTTTAACTTGTATTTTTAGTGAGGCCTTCCATGAATATGCTGTTTAAAATTACAGCGCACATTCCCCACCTCCAGCACTCCTTCCTTGTTTTTCTCCATAAGACATGTGAGAATTGAAACCATTTACAGTACACCCACACAGCTTACCATCTGTATTAATATGACTTTAGTTTTCCACCCTCTTCACCAACACAACCAAGTGGACATAAAGTGGTTATGGCTTTGAGCTTTCTTGTTGTGTTTTCCAGGAAATTCTTGCCCAGGAAGAGAAAAGTTACATATAACTTTATTCCTTTCAGAAACTTCCTGAAAGTCATATTTCATTGAACATGAGATTATTAACTTTTCAGTTAATAATTTCAAATGATTGTTTTCCCTCCTAGACTCTTCTAAACCCTTTCCTCAAAATCCTCACTTTGCTATATGCACAAGGCCTAAACTATTATATCATAATCTTTACATAATCCTTCTTTTTTAAGATTCATTCATTTATTTGACAGAGAGAGAAAGAGAGGGGGAGCACTGGGGTGGGAGGGGGCAGAGGGAGAGAGAGAGAACTCTAAGCAGACTCTGCACTCAGTGTGGAGCCAGAATGGGGCTCCATCTCACAACCCTGAGATCACGACCTGAGCAGAAACCAAGAGTCTGACACTTAACCAACTGCACCACCCAGGTGCCCCAATCTTTACTCAATCTTAATCAAGCTATAATACTGAAAACATCATAAAATTCACAACTCTGTCTTCTCATCTTCAAGATGCTAAGACTGTATCTAGGTAGTGCTCTTATCACAGAAAGTAATAAACTCATCATTGTCTTATTAACAAATTATTTCAGTGGTATTTTGAGGAGGCAAGTATTTAACATTTATAATCATTAATAGATTGTATATTTGTTTAAGGTCTGTGTTCCCATGTAGAAAATTAGAAATTAAAACTAAAATCCCTAAGAGTAATTTGAGAGCCTAAGAAATAAAGATACTTGAGGCGTAACATATGATGCAGGAGGAAATAAGATCATAAGCCTAGAGAAGAAATCATGTTAGATGCTTGAAACTTATTTTCTTTTAAATTTTATAAATTGCTTAAATTACTTGAAGGCAAGTGTTATATCCTGAGATTTGATCTCTGCATTCTGATATATATTGATCATAAAAAATATTTTAAAACAAAAGAAACAAAACACAACAAACACTCAAAAGCCATAAGCACTTCGTGTCCAGTTAAAGATAAATAAGAAATGAGTTGGGAACCATAAATTCTATCTCCATGTATAACTGATCCATATAGAGAAAGGAAGAATAGTCAGGAAATACATTATTTGGAGGATCATCATAACTAATCTGTTAGGATCATTCAAGTGAAAGACCAGGCTCACAAACTGTCCTTGTACTCACACATGGTCTATAGCACGGTGTCCCTAATACTCCACATAAACTGCACCACTTTGTATGGGTAATGGATGGAGTTAATGGGAGACCATGTGCATGCCAACTCCCTACTTTCCATAGTTAAGGGTTCAGAAACACAGAAGAAGAGTTCAGAATAACACAGGATGGGATTGATGGGACTTTTTCCTGGCCCTAGTTCATTATGGATGCAAGGCTGCTGGTCATGCTGCCTAAGCATAATAGGGTCCAGCCAGATTTGAGAAAGTCAGGATTACTGGCATTAGGTCTTTAACAATTCAAGTTTCCATCCCAAAAGAGGGTGGAGGTTGGGAAGAATATACAAGTTTATTGCTTTCATTTAGAGAATGTGAAACTCAGTGTTAGGGAAGCCATACTTTAATCTAGGAGCAAGATACAGTTATTCTGACAGCTATGGCTGCTTCCCCTTATCCAATGTCTCAAAAAATACAGTCCTCATGAATATATACAGGGCACATACCAGCTTGAAAATAAAATGGACTTAGGTTAAACTGCATGAATATCATACAATAAGGGCAGGAGAGCAAGCTGTGCACAGAGTTAGGAAAACTGCAGTATTAGACAAATAGTAGATAAAAATTCAGCACTCCCAGAAACAGTGCTGGGCTTGTGAAAACTACTAAAAAAGCATTAAAGATTCTTAATTTTTACAAAAAAAAAGCTAGAATTATATTTATGATGATTTGGGAGTAAAATAGAAAATTTTAAAGGCATTTGTCTGAATCATTTTTACTACCATCTCTAATGGTTGTAGACATTTCTAAGAAAACTACATAATCACAATTTTAGAATTTGTTGGCTCAGCCCTTTATTTTACAGATAAAGAACAGAAATTCAGAGTTTAAGTGACATACCCAAGGTTATATAGACAGAAACAAAGCCAACCAGGAATATAACTTTAATTCTCTTATCTCGGAAAATTTTCTTTTCCCTCTACAATATCACACTCTCTATTTCAATCAATTAAATTGTGTTCTGATTAATCATTATGTAATCAACAAACACTTTAAAGGATCTACCAGCCACTGGGCTAGCTACAAACAATGGTGATCAAAATAGATATGTATCCTCCCTTCATGACCCTTACAGTTTGGTATTCTAAGAACAATAATGGTAGTAGAGTATACTTATCAGGTTCCATGTTGCTTCAAATAAAGCTGGAGAGATAGAACTTCATGATTAAATGTGGATTAAAGGAATACCCAGGGGGAGTTATGGCTTTAAGTCAGTGTCACAGACAATGTTTATATTTTACACTTAAAAAGAATGGAGAAGTTCATTCTTTAATGCTGTCGTGCCGCACAATGACAAGTCACACACTTTGGTCTCATGTTGGCAGTGGCAACTTACAATGAGTCTAAAGGTCTGAGCACCAGACTGGGCTGCAGGGAACAGCCACTTGTTCCAACCCATTCCCCCTCCCCAACTCCCAAGGTTCCTTCTGAATGCCATCACAGCCCCATACAGAGAGCAGCAGCTGCCATGGACTGGTTTCCTTTGAGCGCACAGCAACATTACACAGAATTAAAAAAGGTAGGTAGAAGGGTAACATGAGCAAAGAAATGAACAATTGAGTGCAAAAAAAGCAACCTTGCATTGCCTTATGCTTTAAAAATGTTTTATGTACCATGTAATTTAATTTTTAGAAATCTCTGTACTTTAGTTTTAATTTTTCATATTTTATATATAAGGGAGTATAGATTTAGAAAGGCAATTGATGTGTTCAAATGTGACCATGTTCAATTAGGCCATGTGACCTAAAAAGTGCCCAAACTTGGACCAGACCATACGTTTTCTGATTTCTCATCTAGTGCTTTTCTACTATAATGCCACATAAATTATAGCACAGATGTCATTTCTTGAAGCAAACTATCATAGCTGATGTTGTGTTGTGCCTGATTCTGTGTAACAGAATTGGATCTGGTAACATATATACCAATTCATAACCTTAATAACCTAATCATTCAGATCTGAATATTTTATTTTCAAAATGTATGCCATATTATTATAGAGAAGTGATTTACTTGCTTTTCCCCCAAATTTTCCAAATATGTTGTAGTTTTACCTCTTTAAATTGAATATTTGCTGTTAATAACAATTTTGAAAATCTCAGTATATTCAAATTATTTAGCTGAAAGCTAAATAAAATTTTCTGCATATCCCCTATTAAATATTTATTTCTAGGATAATATAAGAAGAAATGTATCTGAAGACCAGAAATGAATTATAGAATATAGAAAAAATATATTTAACCTTTATTACATACATTATCCTACACTACTTAGTTTTTAATTCCTGCATTTAAATTATTAAGAAAGAAACATATAAATCTAATAAAAATAAATTTATAATTAGTCAATGATGACTCACAAATGTTACTGCTATGACATAAATAGTAAAATTAACCTATTTTTCTTTTTTCACATTTCTTCTTAAGTATTCTACATTTAAGTATTCATATTCCTATTTACAGAGCTATCCATAAAACATGAAAGTGAAAAAAAGTTCATTGCTTTCTTCTACTGAAAAATGTGTAATATTTCATACTAATAGCCACTTAATAGAGGAAGAAGAAAGAGAGAAAGAAAAAAGAAAGGAAGGAAGGAAAGGGAGGGGAGGGCTGAGAAGGAAGTTAGATGTCATAAAACCTTTGATTGTGAATTTGGCTTATAGCCTTTATAGCTGTAATTACTTGATACCAGGTTATTAAGAGCACAGAATGTGAAATGATGGAAGCAGCAAAATGATGAGGGTTGTTATTATATACTTAAGATTTTAGAAGTCTATCAATTTAAAATTCTTACGTAGAGATATATGTATATAACTAATATATAAGGCAAGAACAAAATAGTTCCTAATTTCTAGCTAATGGAATAGTAATTCAAGCATAAACTAACTTTTTCACTGCTACATATTTATAATGTAATTTTAGAGCCCACAGTTTATGTTTATAGAGCCGTTTTCTCAAATGAACAGCCCTATTCGTAGATAAGCATTTACAGTCCTAGTTTATAGATGATGAACTGAAGGTTTGAGTGGTTAAGTGATTTCCCTAAGGTCACTTACTTGTAAATAGTAAAGCCTAGATCCAACCATATGTTCTGAATTCAAAAGCTGTGCACTTTCTATTACTAAACAATAACCCTTGAAGTGAGTTTTCATTGCATAGTGATCAATCAAGGCACACATGCTCATTAACTATTAACTATAAGAAGTCAAAACATTCTAATGACCATTGAATTATCTCTTTTTACATCCTTGCTATGAGAAGAAATTTGAGCATGTTTGAAAAATTTCCAAGACACCCAATTCTGCTCTAGAAATCAAGCATATTATCTATTAGAGAAAGTGTTCTGTCCCTTAGCTGTAAAATTTTGCTTCACATCTCTTAGAATTCACCTAAGTCTGGTGAGAAAAATAAGCACTCATTATTTTTCTTTCTAATTTCCAAACTTCTCTTTTCTGCAAAGAGAAAAAACCCAAAGTGGGACATCCCACTTAAATGAACCCCAGATCACAATAAGACATGGTGTGCCTCAGATACCTGGCAAAGTTAGACCCATGTGTTTTCACAAAGTTTGCCTTCTGACTATGGGATTTATACTCCTTTTTCAAAAGTAATGTCCCACTCCTGGCAGTATAATTGCTTACCATCTGTCCCAAACCCCTAGACCACTCTTGAAATATTTACTTTTTCTTCCATGGCTAAAAAAAGGACTTAAGAGGGACTTCTAATACTTTCAGCTCAAAAATCAAAGATAAGCCTGTTACTGATGCCCTCATGTTCTCCTCCACACACATCCACTGTGCCATAAATTTCTCTGCAATCTAGATCACTTTGTAACCCAAATTGTAATATCCCCATTCTTCCACAAGCATTCTCAGAGAATCTAAGCCACAGAGAATTGCTGATATTTATTAGAGAAAGCTTATAGAGTAATTGGAGTTACCTCTTCAAAGCCATTTCTTAATACCCACCACAATTATAAGGAAAGTATTTCCAAGTTTTGACACTCATTTATCTTTATACCCAGCACCTCAATAGAAGCCTTGAAAATTCCTCAAGATTATGCAGTCATACAGGCACTGGAATCAGTTTCTAGATGCCTATTTCTCCTTATTTGTTAATTCATCCCCTTTTATTGAATATATACAATGTGCTAAAGCAAGGCATTGAGAATATAAGCTGAGCAAAATAAGATATAGCTCATATATTCATGAATTTTAGAATCTACTACAGTTGACAACAAATTTCACAAGTAAAAAACCACAAACATAATAACTGCCATAAAATGATGGTGTTAGGAAAGGTTAGCTCATAAAAAAGGAGAACCTCCAGGAGATGTTTCCTCAAGGATGTAATTTGGAGGTGAGGTTTGAAGGATAAGAGTATAAAAATGGTGGAAATGCTTTAGGCAGAGAAAACAATATGGACAAAAGTTTCTGGCAAGAAACTATGACAAATTCAAAGGAATAAAAAAAAAAACTCTGCCTGACTGGCACCAACAGGAAGAACATGATGGATGTTGTGATAAACTTTCAATATTCTTTTTTAGTTCTGTTTCTCTGTTGTCTGTTGCATCTGCCTTTTGTGGCTTTTCTTTTCCTTCTTCTTTTATAAATATTTATTTATTTGCTATTTTCATCTCTTTTGTTCTTTTTGTTTTCTCCAAAACATGGTAAATGAAATCCAGCACCAGATAATAAGCAAATCTGTTAGACTTCTAAGAACTCTAACAATAAGTAAAAAATATATATGAAATAAAGCACCCTTTTACCTATTTTCTTTTGTTTTGTTTTAAATAGCTGAATATTTTAACTGGAATAATTTAAGTTATTACAATCCTTGTTCGAAAATCACAATGATTCTGAGAATGTGACAAGAATCTATTTTGTAGTAATTTTCATAGTCCATAATTCATGTCTATTCATTTAGTAAAGATTAAATGGATTCAGATCCAAAAATAGCTAGATAATCATGTTTTGAGAGAGACAGTTAATAAATAAATAACTGCCAAATAGAAAACATTTCAAAACCAACTAGTGGAAAATGTCAGAACTAGATACATAAATACATTTAGTTGTCCTTCAGAGTATAGAATTGTCTAGGAGAAGCTGGATGGCTCTAAAGAATCCAAACAACAAAATCTTGTAGGAAATATAAGTACTAGGAGTACAGGCTTGTTGCAGCTGAAATGTGAAGCATCTCTAGAGGTTTCTCATCAGAGACTGCAGAGTAGCCAGGAACAAAGCAATTAAGTAGGATACGTGCTTCTTAATTTTCCGAGACCTAGCTGTATAAGCAACAACTCTGGATGGGGGGTGTTGCAGAGTAGAGAAATAAGGTTGGGCAAGAAGCAGCCATGTAGCCACTGACCAACATCAGCTGAAACTGGATAAATAAAAATCCACTCAGAAGAACTGCGAGAGCAATAAAAACTTCTGCATATACAAAAAGAGGACACCAAAACTTGAGGGCAGATATTTCACTCTGAGGAGAGGACTGGGTAGATGTGGTGAGAAAGTATCCCCACAGAGTACAACCTAAATGAAAACCTTCAGATGATTCACATCATTCTCCCCAACTTTCCCCCACAAATTCTTGACCTAAAAATGCTTTTAAAAGTTGTCAGTGATAGGAACACAGTAGCTGCTTTGTTTTGAAATCTCCCATTCAAAATGCTGATGTTCCTTCTTTAGTGCACAAAACAACACAGTGAACAACAATAAACACAGGTGTACACACAACAAAACAGTCCTTTCTCAGAAAAATGAACAAAGAAAGAATGAAAACACTCAAACTTGAACCTACTATATACTAAGAGGAAATCCTCAAATTCTAATGCTAAAAGAACCAAGAGAACTTTGGAGACATCAAGAAGCAACAGAAAAAGTAACAGGGTACAATGGAGAAAGACAGTGAGGCACTGAACAGCAGATATCCAAAATCAGAAGCAGAATTGAGCTTTCAACTTCTGCGGCATTTGCACAGGATGTGAGCACATGTGAAGGTGTTGAGAGAAAGTATAGAAATAACCCAGCGCCACAGAGGTGGTAGACCTCATAAAGTATGAGGAATAAATACCTAAAAAAGAAAGATATAGCTCATGAGGCAGGAGCTAGAAATTTTGGTGACAGCAGTCAGTGAAGAGAGCACTGGAAACTCCTTAGAACATAATTGAGTTCATAAAGTCAAAAGCAGCTTGGCTACCTACAGGCACCATTGTTAAAGAGGATCATTGCCCTCACAAAGTTCTAGGAAGGGAATATGGGACAACTTTCTTGCATTCTCCCCTTATGCAAAAAGCTGGTATAGGAAAATTGAACTTAGAAGCAGATAGAACTAAGTAAACTGTTAAGTAAGAAATCCCAAACTCAGTTTATTAAAAAAATAAATATTTACAGAGATAAAGACAAAATATTAAGGATCACAGGAGATTATAGACCCAGTAAATAGCAAAGTAGGGGACATGAAGGACAGAAATAAGAAAATAGCAAACTAAAAGAGCAATCAACATTAAAAACTACTGGTAAGAAATTAATAGATGAGCCAGGAAAAGATAGCCAAAATATGCATACTTGGAGTTCCCAAAGAAAAATATCAAAACAACCGTAGAGAACTAGTATCTAGTAATGCAATTCAATAAACATTTCCTGAAATAATAGGTTGAAATCTGATTTTCAAAGGGCAAACTTTGTGTCAGAGAAAATTAACCAAGAACGTTGAACACCAAGACAAGTCTTACAGAAATATGTGGATTTTAAAGATTTTTGGTTATTAGACCAAAAGATCACCTCATTCATATATTTTAGGAAAAAAAGGAATCTGGCTAATACCAAATTTCTGTACATCAACATTCAAAATATACTAAGACAAGTGTGTACACACTTGGGATGCAGATAAGAATACTTGCAATTAGGACAGGAGCTAGAGCATTAGAAAAATGCTCTAATTAAACAAGTGTTAAAATTAAGAAAGTGGTCACAATTTAATAGGAAAATAGATGCAGCTGAAGAGAGAATTAATGAACAAGCAAAGAAGTCACAAATAAGTATACTGACTGAAGCACAGAGTGAAAAATGAGAACTACAGAAAAAAGTGTAAGAAATACACAGGATATGGTAGAAAAGTACAACATAAAGTATAAATGAAGTGCTAAAAGGAGAGGAGAGAGAGAATGGGGCAGAAACATCTGAAGGGCTTATGGTTAAGAATTTTTAATATTAATAAAAGTCTTCAATCTATATATTCTATAAGAACTAGAAATACCAAACAGGAAAGATAAGATGAAAACCATACTTAGATCATTGTAGTAAAATTACTGGGGCGGGGGGGGACCTAAGAAAGAAAAAGGTTTTAAAAGCAGCAAGAGGGGCTCCTGGGTGGCTCAGTCAGTTAAGCGTCTGCCTTCCACTCAGGTCATAATCCCGGGGTCCTGGGATCCAGTTCCACGTCAGGCTCCCTACTCAATGGAGAGTCTGCTTCTCCCTCTCCCTCTGCTGCTCCCCCTGCTTGTGCTCTCTCTCTCTTTCTCTGTCAAAAAAATAAAATCTTTAAAAAAATAAATAAAAGCAGCAAGAAAAAAAAGACAGTTCTGCTCTAAAGAGATGTGTTCCTATAAATAGCTGTGCTTATGCAAAATGACATAATAAAATCCACAAAGACTATGGGTAATTGGGGTTATAGGCACAACATTAAAAAACTTTGTCAGTGACACATTAAAAAAACCAAGATGGAAATATAATAAAACCAGTAGTTGAGTTTTACATACCTGAAATGGTTAAGAAATACATAAATGCTACAATAAATATGACACTTTGAAAAACACCCAAAGTTTACTTGTGAAGGGGAGTGTGGGAAGCATTGCAACTGATCTTATGGAGATTTTAAAAAATGAAGTAGCTCTCTCTGATTATCAGTCCTGTCAGTAACCTACATTATAGAGTTATTCTGAGTATAAAACACAAGTGAATTGCTCAGAAGAATGCCTGGCATTTTGTGTTTACTAATTGTCATTAGTCATCAGGAAATACCACAGTGAGATAGGACTTCATACCTACTAAAATGGCTGAAATAAAAAGGATTGAGTATTCCTGGTGCTGGCAAGGATGTAGAATAACTATAATTCTCATATATTCTGGGTGAGAGTGTAAAATGGCACAACTACTATGGAAAACTGTTACACAATTAAGCATATATTTATCCTATGACCCAGCAATAGTAACTAACAGGCATATACCCAAGAGTGGAGAATGTATATTATCACAAAAAGATTTGTGAACTAATAGTCATAGCATTTTTATTCATAATAGCTAAAAACTGGAAACAACACAAATCCCCACCGACAGGAGAATGAATATGTAAATGTGTTATAGTTTTACATTGTCACAATTCTCAGTAATATATGGTAAAAACTGCTGATTCATGCAACAACACAGATGAATCAAAAAAAAAAACATTATCTTGGGTGAATTTTTCAAAAAAACCTGAAATATTGTTAAATGATGAGGCCAGATGAAAAATATCTTATGATTCAATTTATATGTAGTTACAGAATAGAAAAATCAAAGCTATGGTGATAAAAATCACATCAGTGCTTATCCAGAGGCCAGGGCATTGAAAACAAAGGATCAGAAGAAGCTTTCAATAATCATAGAGGTAATTTTTATATTGATTGAGATTTGGTTCCACAGGTATATAAATTTGTCAAAACTCATCAAATTCTATTCTTAAAATCTGCTCATTTTAACTTATGTAAACTATACTTCAGCAAAATTAATTTTAAAAAACATGAATACAACCCAGATGGGATAGATAAAACATTTGAGGTATGCTCATATAATGGAATATTGGTTCATGCAACAACATAGATAAATGTGACAAACACTGTGTTAAGTATAAAAATCCAGATAAAATAGAACACATGGAGGGGCGCCTCGGTGGCTCAGTTGGTTAAGTATCTACCTTCGGCTCAGGTCATGATCCCAGGGCCCTGGGATGGAGCCCCGTGACCAGCTCCCTGCTTGTTGGGGAGCCTGCTTCTGCCACTTCCCCTGCTTGTGCTCTTTCTCTCCTTCTCTTTCTCTCTCTCTGTCAAATTTTAAAAAATAATAAAATAAAATAGAGCACACGGTATATCATTGCATCTGCATGAATTTCTAAAACTAGCAAACTAAGCTAAGGTGCTAAAAGTCTGAATAGTTACTGCTATGGGGTGGTATTAGAAGACTGGATAGAAAGGAGAAAAACAAATTTCTGAGGTGATGACAAAGCTTGTCAAGTGTACAATTAAATTTCTTGATTTTCTTGCATGTTAATTATATTGTAATAATAAAAAGAATATACATGACTATGCATGTATATCATAGAAAAAATCAGGCCGTTTGGCTGTTATTTCACTTTTTAAATATATTCTGATATTCTTGGTGATACTAAATGCTTAATATACAGGAAGAAAGAAATACAATAAAAATATTAAATGTTCAAACTATGTTTTGGATAGTCCTAAAGTAGTATGTAAGCTAACCAATATTTCAACATGAAATTCAAGTTCTCTGACAATAAATTTAAAATTGAGGAGAGTAGGGAGGAAAAAACTCCTTTAGTCAAAGAAAACATGCATGATTAGAATTTTTTATGGAAATATATAAATAATAAAAAAGAAAACTTTCTTTCCTGATAACTGAATATACTGATTTACTATCTCACGGAAATCAAAAGAAAACAAAATATCAGTGCACCACATTTGCTTGATGTTCTCAGAGTCAGCTTCATGAAGGCAACCTATTGTTTCATATATCAGGATCTAATCATGCAGCTCAGTGGCCTGCATCTGCGCCTTTACTGCTTGAGAGTGAATTTTGCCCATAACTATAACTAAAGGCTAAATTGGAGCTCAACTCAATCTATCATCTGTTTAATTTTTTTTTTTCACTCATGATGACATAAAAATCACTAGACAGATAATGTCAAATTCTTCTGTAGTAAACTCCTATGCCTCTCTCTTCCATTTTATTTGGTGGTGTTACAAACATGTTTACAAACCAATAATTCCTCTTCAACCTAAAGTAATATTTTTCTTTTCCTCTAATTTTTTATTATATTCACATTTTAGGGAGGAAGACAGAAATCAATTAAAATTTAAGTCGGAAAATCCTCTCTTGCCTCCCAGAGGAGTGTGCACCAGGCCAAATGTCTGTGGGCCCCATCTCTCCCTGTTGCTTATCAATTGTGTTCCACAATTTGAGACTCCCTTGCAATACTCTAATTTGTTGTCACCACCCATTTATAATTATATGTATTATTACAATAATATACATATAATTACATGTGTAATGTATATACATATAATTAACAAGTACAAGGACACTCAGTGGATCCAGTAGGTTTTTCTGCATGCCAGATTGAGAAATCTTTCTGAAGCAGGCCTCCTATTTGGTTTTATATACCATAGACACTAATGTTTTGTCAGGTTCCAGATTTCTCTGTATACCATAATCTGAAGTAGACTTTTACTCAAGTTTTATGAAATTGGAAGCATTTATTAAGCACAACAAAATTTAAGAATAAATATCCAGAATAATAAATGATGCAGATTGTGGTTCTACTCTCTTTCTAGATTACTAAACAACAGCAACAAAAAGCTATCATATGAAAACTGTTAAGGAACTAGGGGAAGTTTTGATAATAAAACCAGAGAAGCAGGAATATTTTCCTCCCCTGCTGCACTAAATATAATGAATTACTTTGTTCTTCCTAAAGTTGAAAAAGCTTTCAGCCACTTCTCCATACAAGCAGAAAGAGAAGGTCACCTTGCAACAGATCTTTGTTCTTTAAACACCTTTGGGAAGTTCTTAGTTTAAACAAATTTAAATAAAATCAACATTTTGTGTTAAAAAAACTATCAACATAGCATAACCGCATTCTGCCTTGTGACCTATTTACATAAGAAGCCCAGAGATCTTCTTGGTCATAAGAGTGAGCAAGGAAGCAAACCAAACTCAATTTCTCTTTCCCTAAGTTTCAAAGTTCTGGAAATCTGTCAGATGGATCTGGGTATCCTTGATCAAGGGATCATTTACTGTAATCATTAACTGACTGAGCACAAGAAAAGAGTCAGAATTGATGATATGAGCCTAACAAAAGGTCATAAAAGCCCTTACAGAGTTGATGTGATCTGGGAAAGATGTGTAGACCTTGAAGCTCAGAGTTGGGGATTATAACGGTCCAAGGAGAGACCTCTGTTACCTACTACTGTTGGTTCTTTAATTGAACCCTGATGGATAGAGTTTGACACTGAGAATAAATTCAGAGGAACAGACTCCTAAGGATGACCTGTCTGAATTGGTGCTGGGACTTATGGAATGAGTTCTCTGATCTTATTAGATATAAAAGCACTAATGACACTGCTTCCAGTGGTAAAGGAGGCCCTGGTATGTTCCATGGCAAAACAGTTACTCAAATTATCATGTTAAGAAGCTTGTAATAAAAGGTCTACAAAAGGCAAGGCTCTAGGTGATTATGCATTTGCTCTCATAGAATATTTTAGTAAAAACAAACAGAATATTGCGGGTGGTTAGTTGCTTCTAACTGTGCTGGAGAGTTTGAGGAAAGAAAATAATGAGCTCAGGGCATTAAATTCCTAGTTCACGGCCTTGATTAAGGGATGTGAAAACTTCCATGACTTTCCTGAAAGAAAGTTTTATTCCTATAGCCACAGGGCCAATATTTCTGAAAACCAAAATCTAATCCAATAATTCTAAAAACCAAAACAAGTTAATTGAACTCCTAAACTTACTCTTTTGTTGAAGTAGGACACTGATTGGGAAGCAATGAGATTCTAACAATTAGAATAGGATTAGAGGACAGAATCCAACGAGTAGGAAACCTGATGTCAGTGAAGAGAACTGCTCCGCTGTGAACATATACAATGTTTCTGGAAAAAGAAAACAGGACTCAAAAGACCCCTGAAGGCAGAGCTCAGTCAGAGCTATGGAGAACTATTCTCAAGCCCTGAGAGCTTTCAAGCAATTTCCAACATTATTTGGCATGGATTTCAGAAATTCTATGAACCAGTGATTCACCCAAGCCTCCTTTTCCCTCATTTTGAACAGTAATGTCTGTAGTGATTATCCTACATCTGAACCACGTTTGTATGTTAGGGGTGTGTGTGGAGCAGATAACTCGTGTTCAGTTTCACAGATCAAAAAGAACTGTTCTCAAAGAGCTGTACTAAATGAGACTACACTTGAGGAGTCTCATCTACATCTAAACCTGATTTGAAGGACAAGATTATTAACATTGAGCTGATGCTATAATAGGACAAGACTTTGAGGGGCCTTGGGAGGGAGAGAGTGTATTTTGTATGTGGGAGAGATATGAACCATTGGGGGCAGCATCTGAGATAGCCCCCAAACATCTCTACCTCCAGGTATTCAATCTCCTGTATAATCTCCTCTCCTTGTGTATGGGCCAGTTGTAGTGACCTATTTCTAATAAATAATATATAAGTGACAATATATCACTCCTGAGATTAGATTTTGAACATCTGAGATTCATTCTTCCTCACTCCCTCCTAGATCATTTGTTCTTTACTGCGTCATGAGGTGACCTACAGAAAGGTCCACATGGAGACACCAATGGCCAGGGATGAATTGATGCCCTTAAGTCCAACAGCCCACAAAGAAGTGAGGTCTGCCAAAAATATTGCAAGTGATGTGAAAGCAGTCAAGTCTTCAGATTAGAATGCAGGCCCAGCTCACAGTTTAACTACAAAGTCATGAGACAATGTTTATAGTTTCAAGCAGTTTAATTCTGGGGTAATTTGTATAACAATACATAACTAATACAGTATTTCTAAAATGAATAAACAGGGGACAAGTGGGTGGCTCAATCGGTTAAGCATCTGCCCTGGGCTCAGGTCATGATTCCAGGGTCCTGGGATCGAGTCCTGCATCGGGCTCCTTGCTCAGTGGGGAGTCTGCTTCTCCCTCTGCCTCTCCCCCTGGCTTGTGTGCTGTCTCCCTCTCTGACAAATAAATAAAATCTTTAAAAAATGAATAAATAAATAAATAAAATAATAAAATAAAATAAAATGAATATACAGAATTATAAGAGCTATAGGCTGTGGTTCTGATAGCAGTCTCTCAAGTTTGCTACAAGGTAACTGAAAAGTAAACCTAGCAGCCTTTTTAAGAAAAGGGTATTTTATATGATGCTTTCCATCATACATGTTGCTCATTTTCACTGATCCTCTTTTGTGAATCTAAACATTCTTTTATTTCTCCATATCATCAGTAGGAGAATTCCACTTATTTGTTTTAATGCCCTTACTATTAAGTTCTTAGCCTTTGCATGTTCAATGCCACAAGTACATCTTAAGCATTGAATCTTTATCAGTTGGTTTTCAATGCTGCATCTATTTCTAATGTGTTCCACAAAATGCCAGCTCTCTGCTCTACTTGTTAACCTTGGGAATGACTGTTATCTGTTTTCTTGGCCCTGCAAGTCCTTCTGTAACTTCTGTAATCAGTCTGCCTTAAATTCATGTTTTTCTTAGTCAGCCATATCATCTCTGCATGCTGGGGCAAATGTGAGTTTTTATTCTTACTCTCATTATAAGTAGTAGTAAAAGGAAGGGGGAAATATGCCTGTAATCCTATATTATTATGCAATAGCTCTTTTACTAAAAATGTATTTGGGAGTGAGCCTATCTCCAGGTTATGGTCCAATCTATGCCTTTTGCTCCAGCATAATTGTTAGCACTTCCTTTTACTCTAGAAAGCATCCAGATATAAATGATAGTTTTTGAAAACTGTGTTTATAATTCAAATTGTCCAATCTAGAGAGGCTGTGTTAAATTGTGCTAAGGAGTACTATTCTGTCATCAGAATACTGTAGTTGAAATCCTAATGCCACCTTTTTTCAGCTTTTTGCTCTTAGGCAAATTATCTATCTGCTCTTCATCTCCAAAATAGAAAAAAAAAAAAAAAAAAGGAACTTATGGGTTTGTTACAAGTATTTAATAAGTCAATATATGTAAAATCCTAAGAGAACTAAATGTAATACAGTAATCACTCATTAAACATGAATACTCTCATGGTTAATTTTCTGTGTTAACTTGACTTAACCATGAAGTGCTCAGATACTGGTCAACCATTATTCCAAGCGTTTCTGTAAGGGTATATTTAGATGAGATTAACATCGAAATTGGTAAACTGAGTAAAGCAGATTGTCCTCCTTAATGTGGGTGGGCCTCATCCAAACAGTAGAAGGCCTGAATAGAATAAATAAGCTGACTCTACACAGTGTAAGAGAGAATCCCTTCTGCCTGACTACATTCAAACTGGGACATTGGGCTTTTATTGCCTTTGGACTTGTACTGAAAGATCAGTACTTCCTGAGCCTTGAGGCTGCAGGCCTTTAAACTGGAACTATACCATCAGCTCTCCTAGGATTTCAGCTTGCCAACTTACCCTGTATATCTTGGGATTTTTGGCCTCCATAACTGCATGAGCCAATTCCTTATAATAAACAAGGGAACAAACAAATATCCTATTGGTTCTGTTTCCCTGGAGAACCCTGACTAATAGAAGTACTAAATAAACTATGACAAAATTAGTTAATAACCATTTATGTATGCTAAAGAAAGAAGATGATACCTTCTTCGACTTTCCACCTGTAGTTTTTTGTTGTTTTTTTTTTTTTAAGGTGGATTTAACACTGATCCTGAGCAAATAAATTTACAAAATGTTCTGTAGGGAAGATGACTAAATTAGAAAGACTTGAATACTATCCTTCAGAGAGTGTGTTCTCAAGAGTTTTGATATCATGATGAAGATGATAATGATGAGTACTATGGTTATGGATATCAAAACAACTGCTACAGTCATCATTTACCTTAATACATAGCTACAAAGATTTGTATCCAGCTATGAGGGGGGCAATATCGAAAGGATTCACAACCCAGATCAAGCCCTGCATTGGGCTCCCTGCTCAGCACGGAGTCTGCTTGAGATTCTCTCTCTCCCTGTCCCTCTGCCTCTTCCTCTGCTCAGTCGCGCATTCGCACTCTCTCTCTCTCTCAAATAAATAAATAAATAAAATCTTAAAAAAAAAACTTACAGTCTAATTGAGAAATTAAATAAAATATTTCTTGTCACTCTGAGTGCCAACTTTGCAGACAACATAAACCTTTCACTCTCAGAAGCGAAGTAGGAACTTTTATCCCCTGCACAGCAGCATCCATAATATGAACACTGGGGGAATAAAACTGAGTAAATTTATAAAGTCCTAAGTTATTATAAGTGCATTATTGTTTCATGTCCACAGTAATTATGCCATTTCATTGAACTCCAATATTCTTGGTTGTTTTTTAAATATAAATTAATAGAAGTACAAATTCCAACAATTCCAGTCCACTATATTCTTCTAAGTGAAAATCTCCAGTAAAATCACCCATAAAGGATAACCGTTATTAATAGTTCATGTTTTTTCTTCTAAATGTCTTTCTAGGTATCATTGTTTGTCTGTCTGCTTGTATCTCTATCAGTTTCTATTATTAGATTATGCTATAGAAACTATAAAATGACTTACTCATTAAAAATATATATGCTATAGAAACTGTAAAATAACTTATTCATTAAAAATATATATACAATATCTATCTAAAATTTTGCTAACACAGCCAGTAGCATGGACTTTGTAATCAAAGGCACTGCATTCAAATTTTATCACACACTGGCTATATCACTTGGAGCAAAATTATGTAAATTTCTCAAAAGCCCAATTTCCTAACATATAAAATGCAGATAATGTTGTCTAACTCATAAGATTCTGATAAAAATTCAGTGAGATAACACATGTAAAGCTCTTAGCACAATGTCTAACAGATGAATATTAAATATGGCTGTTAGTACTGTTTATTATTATTATTATTTCTTACAACAGGAGCAATGCCATGGAAGCTGGAATGCCCTAGTGGGTCCAGAAGGCAGAATCCCCACCTCAATAGGTCCAGAAGGTAGGACCTAAACCCAGAGGGTAGAGCTTCAATTTAAAAATTATTCTCAAGCCTTAAGATTTACTGTTGTTTGTCTTGTTGGGTTTTGGACTTTTTGGGACCTATCTCCCCTTCCCTCTCTCCTATTATGTTCTATCCTATGCCTGCCCTACAGTTGTATTTTGAAAACACATAACTTGCTTGATTTCACAGGTTTACACCTGGAGGGGAATTTGCCTCAGAATGAATCATACCTTAAGTCTCAATCATATCTGATTTACGTATATTTAGATGAGACTTTGGACTTTAGATTTATAAGTTGATGCTGGAACAAGCTAAGACTTTTGGGGCAGTTGGGAAGGAATGAATGTATTTTCATTTGAAAAGGACATGAATTTTGAGAAGCCAGAGGAGGAATGCTATGGTCTGAATGTTTGTGCCCCCACCCCCCAAAATTCATATTGTGAAATCTTAATCCCCAAAGGGATTAAGGTCAGACCTTTGGTAGATAATTAGGGGGCCCCCAAAGGTCTGACCCCCTACAGCTCTCTCTGTAAGAGTGCTCTTATAAAAGAGATCTCACAGAGATCCCTGGCCCCTTCCACCATGTGAGGATACAACTTAAATTCTGCATGTTAGAGAGGACCCTCTCCCAACCATACTGACACCCTGATCTCAGGCTTCCAGCCTCCAGAATTGTGAGCAATAAATTTTTGCTGTTTATAATCTACTCAGCCTGTGGTATTTTATTATAGCAGCCCTAACAGACTAAGACACTGCCCTGAACAAAATTGAGTTTTTGTTACTCAGGAAAAAGGAGAGAATTGAAGTTAGATAGGTTATTAATCTGTGTCATATTAGGCTTTTATAGTTGTTGTTTTTTTTTTCTAAATCATCTCTTTATTTTTTGTCCATTTTTCTAGGTCAGCTGCTCTATTTTTTTTTCTGTTGAGATTATTATATAGTTTGATACAATGGTGTGTGGTAAATATTTAACAAATAGATCTCCTTATAAAACAAAAGGGATCTAATTCTAATTCATAGTATTTGTCAATATTTGTGGTAGAAATACTCTCATTATGGTCAATTTCAAGGTATAAAAATAATACCATTGAACGCAAAGTTGGAAAGAGATGAGTAGGGGCGCCTGGGTGGCTCAGTCGGTTAAGAGTCTGCCTTCGGGTCCTGGGATCGAGACCCGCATTGGGCTCCCTGCTCAGCGGGAAGCCTGCTTCTCCCTCTCCCACTCCCCCTGCTTGTGTTCCCTCTCTCACTGTATCTCTCTCTGTCAAATAAATAAATAAAATCTTTAAAAAAAAAGAAAGAGATGAGTAGTAACACACCATTATGTAGTATTTCTACCCTAAAGATGCAATAAACATAAATTCAAAAGCATGGATTTTAGTAAATTGTGGTAAACTAATTAGAAAGTGATGAGTTTTCAGTTTTTATTACCTTTGTTTTTAAAATTACTTAATTGCACATTTATATAATTTTGGCTATATTTAACAATTGACTCACAATATTAAATTTGACAATTGGCTCTTCGAAGCTATAAGCCTGTTTGTGATGTGTCTGTGCCTGTGTGTAAGAGCGTGTATAGACTAGAACAATCTTATTAATTATAGTTTGTGTTCATATACTGACCATTTGTATTTATCGGTTTTTAAAACTTTGACAAGCACTGATAGATGAATGTTAAGATCTCTTCACTACTACTATATTATATAATTCTGGCATCTTTACATGATAATATTAAATGGGATTTTATTTTGCCTCATGAATGATAATTACAATTTTTAAGTTTTCTTTAAGCAGTTTAAGTTCATAACAAAATCTGGGAAAACATGTAAATATTTGGGTACTACCTGAATTCAATACTGCACATCTGATTGTCTGACAGTATACTGGATATAGGCAAAAAATCCTTCCTGACATGGTAATTATAACATGTAATGGTTAATCTGCTCAAATGGGCCCGTTCTGAAAATAAGCTTGTATGTAAAAAGGAGTCAGCATATAATTTTGAAAGTAAACCACAAAATAAGGACCATTTTTTTCTGATAACACAAAATCTTTACATAAAAGCCACCGTGCCTAAGCAGAAAATGATGTGGGATTTTTTACATATATTTTATGTGGCTGAAAGAAAGTACTTGTATATTTGTTTCACTCAGGGTATTTTATTCCTAGGTAAAATTCTGGATGTTTTGCCTAACCCTTAGATGGATGTGGATACGTTACATTAGATTATAATTTAAATGAGAAAAGTAGACATTCACTAGCTTCATTAAAAGAAAAGGATGAGTATTGAGAAATTTAATTAAAGAAAATTCATTTAATATTTTCATTAAATGCAATCTTTCCTTTTATATATTATGCTATCAATCTTTATTGAGTATGTATGGAAGTACAGTATTAAGCAATCATTTACAATAATGAAACAACGACATGCAAAACTTATCAAGGTCTATATTTTGTTTCTTAAATGTATCTATCTCTGAGGTATAGCTTTTCTTGACTTAGACACCATGATTTAACTACAATTAAAAAGCTACTCTTAGAATAATGCATAAAATTTTTAAGAAAAAAAGGCTTTTATAAAGAATTCATTGATGAAAAAGCAATAGTTGTCAATATATGGTTTTAACAGTTTGAATATCACGAAGGGATCTTTGTTCTTGTTTTTTTTTTGTAACAAAAATATATGGACAGGGCGCCTGGGTGGCTCAGTCGTTAAGCGTCTGCCTTCGGCTCAGGTCATGATCCCAGGGTCCTGGGATCGAGCCCCGCATCGGGCTCCCTGCTCCGCGGGGAGCCTGTTTCTCCCTCTCCCTTGCCTCCCACTCTCCCTGCTTGTGCGCTCTCTCTCTCTCTGTCAAATAAATAAATAAAAAACCTTTAAAAAAAATATATGGACAAAAAGACAATCTGCATGCATGTCAACTTGGTGCAAATTTGTAATCTTTGAATTTTTATAAAATGCTTCATGGATACCAACAGAAAATAATCTTGTTTTCACGTCTGAGATGAACTGATAAGAAATAGAAATGGCAAGTTCCTGCTGTTTGCAATTTTGTGTTATCTACTAGAATGTATCAATAAAGCTTGACGACCATAGCCTACATAGAAATTTGGCCCTAGACCACAGGAAATAAACTAAAACTTATTTTTGCTTCTTCAACTGAAGTCTAACCTTTCATTGTTTATTATGTAGAATTCAAAGAGAATATTGGGACAAAGAAAGTGTTACACTTCCCACCATGAACAACAATAAAATTACTTTCAGAATTTAAAAACTATTCATTTTATTTATATTTGTTTACATTGAATGTGGTAATAAATGAGATTTCAATTAAATAATACTTCCTGTGTCAAAACAAATAAATTGTGAACAATAAATTTATTTTGTTAAAAAAATGCTGGAAATCTATAAATCCATTAAATTAATAATGTTGGCTTGTCTTACTAAAAAATTAACATTTGGGGCGCCTGGGTGGCTCAGTTGGTTGAGCGACTGCCTTCGGCTCAGGTCATGGTCCTGGAGTCCCAGGATCGAGTCCCGCGTCGGGCTCCCTGCTCAGCGGGGAGTCTGCTTCTCCCTCTGACCCTCCTCCCTCTCATGCTCTCTGTCTCTCGTTCTCTCTCTCTCAAATAAATAAATAAAATCTTTAAAAAAAAAAAATGATGCTTTAAAAAAAATAAATAAATAAATAAAAAATTAACATTTGAAGGTACTTATTTCTACAATTTTAATATGGCATCCAGTGAGCAGTTTAAAGTGCATATTTTCAAAATATTCTTCCAAATATCTGTGATATACCAAAGAAAACTCAAAGAAATATCAAAAGATAGTCTGGAAGTAAATCTTTACCAGAATCTGGGAAAAGTTCTACTAATCACTAACTGATGCACTGGACTACAGAAAACACTGATGGTCATGCAAAAAAATAAAATGAAATGAAATACAAAAACAAAACTGAAAAACTGGTTATGAAATTTTCAGTACTACCCTCAGTTATCTATCCTTAGAATAGAAGAAGTAATTTTATCCTACTGTACTTAATTTTCCATATTTTGATTATGATAAACAAATTTTTATTTCTTCTTGAAATTTTTGAAGTATAGCACATATATAGAAAAGTTCTACATTATATGCATATGTCCTGATGACTTTTTACAAATTGAATTCACCTGTACAACCAGCACTCCTATCAAGAAGCAGAACATTGATAATTCTCCAAAAGTCCCTCTCACGCACTTTTACTCACTACTGCCTGAAGGGTAATCATTATCCCACTTTTAACACCATATATTAGATAAGCTAATTTTTTTTAACATTTTATATTTGGAAATACACACAAACTTTTTTTCCCATTCAACTTCACATTGTGAAAATCATCCATAATGTTGTTTATTGTTGTAGTTCATTCACTTTTATTACTCTGTAGTACTCTAATGGCTAAAACAGATGACAATTGATTCATACATTCTACATTTGGCAGTTGCCAAAATTTTGCTATTATCTCTGGGACTGTTACTCACATTCTTGCACATGTCATTTGGATATATATGTGCATTTCTGTTGAGCATATAACTAGAAATGGAACTACTGGTTCATAGGTTATGGATATATTGCTCTTCAGTAGATATTGACAAACCATTTTCCTAAATGATAGAAGAAATTACTGTATAACATGTTTCTTGTCCATTTAGATATTCTTTTGTATAGTGTTTTTCAAGCCTTTGACCTAAACAATACATATTTTTATATTTTTTAATAAAAATGTGTTTGAAATGTGAAGAATGTTTGAAATATTGCATAGCATTTTTTAAACTTCTTCAGCAATAATTTTTGCTACAAGTTTATTGTATATCTTTCCAGATCCAATCTACACAAAGTTGTGACAAAATTGCTTGTCTACATGTATGCATATGTGTATATGTTTATATGTATGCATAAAACCTTTTTCAAAAAGCAAATGGGAGGACTTATGCTTCTGGGATGATGGAGTTATTCCTCCCACCAAGTATACCTAAAAACCCCTAGACATAAGAACACACACATATATTTATATATTTTTTATATATACATAATTATATGTTTATGTTTGTTACATATATGTTATGTTTATGTTTGTTTCTATATATATAACAAACAAAAGATAAGATTTAGAAAAGCAGAGAGAAGCAGACCAAATAGGTAACTTGGGACCCAAGGAATGACATAGTGGTGAGTTTACTGGGTTTCTTTTTCCTTCATTCATCCTAGACTAGATAATGAAAAAGCCAGGGAACTAGAAACACTAAAAGAAATATCCCCCAAGAAAAATCTTCTCTCTAGGCAGAGGACCAGGAAAGGAGCAATTTAGCAAGACAGAATACTTTCAAGTAACTAGTCTACTTCAGCCAAATACCACAGAAAGATTGTGGCCTCACCACCATCTCTACCAGCAAAGAAGGTAGAGAGAATCTAGACTTCCACCCTTGCCAAGCTGTCATGAGGCAACTCCTGAACCTCCCCCCACTAGACAGTGTGGTATCAGAGAAGCCCGTGACAGCCAGGATTTTCATTCCCATAGGCAGTAACAAGTTGTCACCTCCTTCACCCACCAGAGGGGTGTCAAAAGACATCTACTAAAAAGAGATTTAAATAACATCCAGAGTCTTATAATACTCAAAATGCCCAGGCATTAATTAAAAAGTACTCATCATACTAAGGGCCAGGAAGATCTAAAACTGACTGAGAAAAAGACTATCAAAAGACATCAATATCAAGATGACATAAATATTAGAAATATCTGACAAGGATATTAAAGTAACCATTATAAAAATGCTTCAGTGAGAAATTACAAACACAATTGAAACATGAAAAAAACAGAAATCCTCAGCATAAAAAAGGAAAAGTCTCAACAAAGAAATTTTATTTTATTTTTTTTTTTTTTTTTAAAGATTTTATTTATTTATTTGAGAGAGAGAGAATGAGAGAGAGCATGAGAGGGAGGAGGGTCAGAGGGAGAAGCAGACTCCCTGCTGAGCAGGGAGCCCGATGCGGGACTCGATCCAGGGACTCCAGGATCATGACCTGAGCCGAAGGCAGTTGCTTAACCAACTGAGCCACCCAGGCGCCCCAGCAACAAAGAAATTTTAAAAAACATAAAGAATCAAATTGAAATTGGAAATTAAAAGTATGATAACCAAAATAAAATAAAATAAAAAGAAGCAGCAGCTAAGCAGTGTTGAAGTGAAATTTATAGCACTAAATGTTACATTAGAAAAAAGGATAAATCTCAAGTCAGTAATATAAGCTCCCATCTCAAGAATCTAAAAAAAGAAGAGTAAGATATTCCCAAAACAAGCAAAAGAAAGAAAGTAATTACAGCAGATATCAATAAAATTCAAAACAGAAAAACAATACAGCAAATTAATTTTTAAAAATTGAGCTAGTTCTCTGAAAGATCAGTAAAATCGACAAGCCTGTATAAAAACTGACAAAGAAAATAGAAATAGGACCCACATTATCAGGAATAAGAAAAGGGATATATCTCAGACTCTGCAGACATCAAAAGGATAATAAGGAAATACTATAAAAAATTCTACATACACAAATTTACCAAATTAGATGAAACAAACCAATTTTTCAAAATGTATAAATTACTACAACTTATCCAATTTAAAATAGAAAATTTTATTAGCTCTATAAGCCAAGTATACTTAAATTATTATCTTAAATCCCTCAATAAAGAAATCTCTAGTCCCAGATGGTGTAATTAGAGAATTCTACCAAATGTTTAATGAAGAATTAATAATAATTTTACACAATTTCATCCAGAAAAAAGAAAAGGAGGGAACACTTCCCAAGTCATCCTATGTAGCCAGTATTACATAGATACTAAAACCAGACAAAGATAGTACAAAAATATAAATGCAATATAGAATGTAGATGCAAAAATTCCTTTGGATTTTTTTTTTTTGGTCTTTAAAAAAAGTTTTTATTTGAAGGCAAAACAGTAAAATCCACAAGAAATTATTAATAGCACATGTTTATGTTTTATCCTGAATCAGATGCGTTTGAAGAACAATTCACAGCTACAGGAAATCTAGAACAAAATCAAGTAGTTTATCACATCAGGTTAAAAAGTTGGAGAGGACTTTGCATCTTACTGAAAAGAATTTTTCAAAAATGTTTCTGTACAAATAAACTGCACTTCACCAGCTACGCAAAGATGCCAATCATAGCCCGTCCCTGCACAGTTCCCAGCAGTGCCCAACAGAAGCTGCTCCCTCTGGCCTCACACCCCTTGATGGTGGGGTGGAGGTGGGCAAAGGGAATGATGGAGGAGTAGCAGGCACAGCTGATCCACACACTGGATCTGAACCAGCCACCCACACAAGTGCTGGTGTTGGGTTCCTCTAAGTGAAAAACACAAGCAGAGATGCTAAGGGTACAGGTTCTCCAAGGGCATCATTCCATGACCTGAAGATGCCTCAGATCAGTTTCCTTGGAACCTTTGTTTTGCAGGTACAGCAAAAGGCTAACATTTGGGGGGAAATTTTCAACTCAAACAACTAAACTGAATTAAGGGCCAGGATGTCTTGGAGGAATCAGGTTTCAAATTCTCACTGGGATCCTCTTAGATCAACATTCCCTTCCCTAAAACTAAACATCTGGAGTAAAAATGAAAACACTGTGTAACCTTAGAAATGAAAAAGGTTTTGCTTTTCTGTTTTTCACCAGCGCCTGGCCTGAGCTTTACCATCCACTGCACAACAGCAAGGTGCAGGCAGAGCTGGCTGGCCCCATGCCTATCCTGGGCTGCCAGGGCGCTCACCCAGGGCCTCTCCCCAAAACACCCCAACTGGTTTAAGCAGAAGCTCAGATCTAAGGGGAGGTGCGAAACATCCATGCCTTCAGATGTTAGGAATTCTTATCTAGGGCTGGAGGGTCTTGTGTTTCTCACTTCACTGTCAAGGGAAGTAAGCTCATGGCCATGTTGGCAGGGGCATCTCCTGGTGGAAATCTTGCTTCTACTTTAGAGCTGGTTTCCAGGTGGGCCTGGGGCCTCCCAGACTATCAAGCATAACACTCATCAGTAAGCATGCTGTAGTCTTCCTTCTTTATTGTCACTCCCCAAAGATGGAGAGTGTGTGAGAAATGAGGTGTCCCTACTATCTGTCACTGTCAAGAAGCCAGGAAGGTCCCAACAGCCAACATGGTGACCAAGGCATGGCTCCTGACCACAGAGCACCACTCGCACTTGTCCTTAGCCTTGATGCAGCTCTTGTTCCTGCAGTACTTCTCAGAGGGGTCATCAAGGGCCATGCTCACACCTTTGTACTCATCCCAGGCATCCTTCCTCCCCCTTGATGGGGTCCTGGATCCCTTGCTCTTTCACATCAAGGCCACCAGGTCCACTCCAGCCCATTTTCACCAGCATTTGATACTTCTTCTCTTCCCTGAGCCTTAAACAACCACAATGTCCCTTAATGAGTGAATGGTTAAAACACTGCAGTATATCCATATCATGAACTACTACTCAGCAGTATAAAGGAACAAACTATTGATACACACAATAGCTTGCATGAACCTCAAGGATATCATGCTGAGAGAAAAAAAGTTAATGTCAAAAAATAACATATTGTATGATTTCATTTATAGAACACTCTTGAAATGTCAATATTACAGACAGAATAGAAAACAGATTAATGGTTTCCAGGGGTTAGTAGGGAATACAAGTGTGGGAGCAGGGGAGTGACTATAGCATGAGGGAGAACTTTGGAGTGATGGAATAGTTCTGTATCTCTACTGTAGTGGTGGTTATATAAATCTACCCCTATGATAAAATTACATACACACCAATGTCATTGTACCAGTGTCAAATTCCTGGTTTTGATATTATTGCACTATAATTACGTGAGATACAACCATTGGGAGAAATTGGGTAAAATATACATGGGGCCTTTCTGTCCTATCTTTGCAACTTCCTTTGGATCTATAATCATGTCAAAATAAAAGGGCTTTTTAAAAAGAAATGGCATAAGGGCGCCTGGGTGGCTCAGTCGTTAAGTGTCTGCCTTCGGCTCAGGTCATGATCTCAGGGTCCTGGGATTGAGCCCCGCATCGGGCTCCCTGCTCCGCGGGAAGCCTGCTTCTCCCTCTCCCACTCCCCCTGCTTGTGTTCCCTCTCTCGCTCTCTCTCTCTCTGTCAAATAAATAAATAAAATCTTTAATAAAAAATAAATAAATAAATAAAAATAAAAAATAAAAAGAAATGGCATATATTAAAGAAATGCATGTATTTCTTTGCATTTGAAAAAAAGTTTGTCCTAGATATTATGCCATCTACTTCTTCATCGTGGCTGTTTACTATGTCATTTTTTTTTTAATTTTAGCATTGTTTGACATTTGGACTTTTTCTGAGTTTAGTTATAAACTTGTTGCAATAAATAGTATATGATGTCAGCAAGTGCTTATCACAGTACATTCATAATAGTTGGTTACAGTGGTAATCTATTCTAAAAGATTGTGCATATAATTTGATGGATCAGTCCTATTAAAGTACTGGCAGTAAAAGTTTTATATGTTGTATTTATCTGTATGATAAATTTCTAAGAGTAAAATTACTGGATAAATCTATTTTTATTAAGCAAAGTTGAAATTAGTTTTAATTCTTAGTAGAAATAGTGTCTCATCATTATTATTTCTTTTTATACAATTTCCTAGGAGTCTTTGTCTACTTATTTTAATGTGAATTTAGAATCAATTTTGCAAACTAAAAATTCACATTGACACATTATTGGAAATACATTAAAATTATAGATTAAAATAGGAAGAGATAGTGTCTTTCCACTATTGAGTCATCTTAAGGACATACACTGTGAATGTAAATCTTCAGGTCATCTTAATTACTCCTTAATTTTTCATATAGATAAAAAGTACTTCTTGTTAAATTATTTCCACTTTTGAGTCTTTTGTAAATTGTATGTGTTCTTCTAGTACATTTTCTAACTGAACTGAAATTTTTTAAATAAGAAAATCATTGATTTGTGTATTTTTAAAAACTCCCCTCTACAGAATATGGTTCAACCTACTGTGTTTATAACTGTCTTAGTTTTCCTCCTGAGCACCAGTGAACACCCAGCCACAGCACATGCGTGCACACACACACACACACACAAACAGGTACACACACACAAACAGGTACACACACCCGAAAGTGGAGTTAAGTATATTTATGTGATTAAGTTCTAATAAACAAATGTGGGCAGAAGGGATGTGATACACTTTCAGGCCTTAGCCATGAAAACCACCAGCATAATCTACACATTGTCTCTCTGCCAACCAGATGTGAGGGTCCAACAAAGGACTCTAAGTCCAAAAGGATAGGCTGGTCCTTCAGTCAACATACAGAAGGCAAAGGGCTGATCAATTGCTAAACACCAGCAGTAAACATGGAAGAGAAATCAAAGCCATGGGACTTTTCTAAAAGCAGCATATGTGTGCAACTGTTCAGTATCTTTCAACTGCTTTGGACTTTGAAAATGCATTTTTATAAGTATCAAGGGATATTAAAATTTACCAGTGGATTTTTTACAAAAGATTCCAAATAGCCAAAGCAATTTGGAAAAAGAAGAAAAAAAACTGGATCACTGTCCCAGATTTCAAGATACACTGTAAAGCTGGAGTAATCAAAAGAGTATGGTACTGGCACAAAAACAGATATACTGATCAACAGAACAGAGATCCCAGAAATTAGCCCACATTTATATGGTCAATTAATCTTCAACAAAGGAGGCAAGAAAATGCAATGGGAAAAAGACAGTCTCTTCAACAAATGGTGTTGGGAAAACTGGACAATTGCATGCAAAAGAATGAAACTGGACCACTTTCTACACCATGCACAAAAGTATCTCAAAATAAATTAAAAACTTAAATGTGAGACCTGAAACCATAAAATTCCTACAAGAGAGCATAGGCAGTAATTTCTCTGACATCAGTTTGGCAACATTTTTCTAGGTATGTCTTCTAAGGCAAGGGAAACAAAAACAAAAATAAACTATTGTGACTATATCAAAATAAAAAGCTCTGCACAGCAAAGGAAACAGTCAACAAAATGGAAAGACAACTACTGAATGGGAGAAAATATTTGCAAATGACATACCTGATAAAAGGTTAGTATCCAAAATATATAAAGAACTTCTACAGCACAGCACCAGAAAAACAAATAATCCAATTAAAAATGGGCAGAAGACATGAACAGACATTTCTCAAAAGAAGACATAGAGATGGCCAACAGACACACAAAAAAGTGCTTAATATCACTAATAATCAGAGAACTGCAAATCAAAACATCAATGAGATATCAACTTACACCTGTCAGAATGGCTAAAATGAAAAACAAAAGAAACAATTGTTGGCAAGCATGTGGAGAAAATGAACTCTTGCGGTCTGTTGGCAATGCAAACTGATGCAGCCACTGTGGAAAATTGTATGGAGATTCCTCAAAAATTAAAAATAGAATTACTATATGATCCAGTAATTCCACTACTGGGTATTTACTCAAAGAATATGAAAACACTAATTCAAAAAAATACATGCCACCCCTATGTTTGTTGCAGCATTATTTACAATAGCCAAATTATGGAAGTAGCCCAAGTATCTATTGATAGATGAATGGATAAAGAAGAGGTGGTACATATATATAATGGAATATTAGCCATAAAAAAGAAAAGGAAATCTTGCCATTTGCAACAACATGGATGCATCTAGAGGGTATAATACTAAGTGAAATAAGTCAGGGAAAGATATAATATGATTTCATATGTAGAATTTAAGAAACAAAACAAATGAACAAAGAAAAAAGAAACAAACCAAGAGACAGACTCTTAACTATAGAAAACAGACTGATGGTTACCAGAGGGGAGGTCAGTAGAGAGATGGATGAAATAGTTAAAAGGGACCAAGAGTACACTTACCGTGATGAGCACTGAGTAATGTATAGAATTCTTGAATCACTATATTGTACACCTGAAACTAATGTAACACTGTATTTTAATTATACTGAATTAAAATGAAGTAAAATAAAGAAAAAGCATGTTAAAAAATTTGCCATTGGATTTTTTTTAATTAAGAAGAAATTGATGTTTTATTTTTTAAAATTATTGATTTTTTAAAATAAAATTATATAGTTTCAGAGATACCCAAAATTAAATTTTTTAAAATTCCTAAGAGGAAAAGAAACATGGTTGAGAATATTAAATTAGTTACTGTGAAGTGTATTTTTTTAAAATAATTCTGCCCATTATTAAAATAGAAGGAATAAAGATGCACCTTTAACTTCAAAAACTACCTAATCTATGACTAAAACTTTAAAATAAATGCTTTTATACATTTCACATTTCATTTAAGTAATGTATGCATTCTGTCTAGTTTCCTTGAAGGGATAGATGCAGACATAGGGGCATAGAGATAGATAAATAGGTAGATGATACCTAGATGATAGATGATGATAGATAAATAGATATAAATATATGGGGAGATGCATATATATGGGGATATGTATATATATAACATACACATACATATATATATATATATATATATCTCATTTTAACATTTCCAAGATGTTATAAATGTGAAGTATTTGGAAATTTTTCATGATTTCCTGAAAACTGAATTTATCCAGAGAAAAAAGTGCTGTGCCAGATAAAGTGGTTTATTGAAGGGTCCCTAAGGATATAGAAATAAAGGTATAAGGATATAGAAATAAGAACACTTTATCAATTCCAAGTTAAAACAGAGTTTCATATATTTTCTTCTCATGATTCATATTTCTTTTTTCTCATTTTTCTTATGGTATTTTCTCTTGCCTTATTATGTCTGATATTTTCATTATATTGCTCTTTTTATGTCTTTTGGTAAACAGGCACTTGAGGGTACCTCATATTGTTTTTCTTTGTGTAATGGATCAGCTTAAATTGGCCTGGAGGTTATTGCAAAATGATGTTTAAGATACTCTGTAAAACTCATTAACTCACATAGCTCAACTCGATCAATAACTCTTAAAATGCTAATTTCTGGGGCACCTGGGTGGCTCAGTCAGTTAAGTGGCTGCCTTCAGCTCAGGTCATGGTCCCAGGGTCCTGGGATCGAGCCCCGCATCAGGCTCCCTGCTCGGCAGGAACCCTGCTTCTCCCTCTCCCACCCCCCTGCTTGTGTTCCCTCTCTTGCTGTGTCTCTCTCTGTCAGATAAATAAATAAAATATTTTTTAAAAAAATGCTAATTTCTCATTCCCACTGTTTTTCTAGTTCCATTCTCTTCTAATATTTTACATTATTTTTTAATTATTTTAATTTAATATCTGAGAAAAACTTACATTCTTCCACATTACCTCAATTTGTTTTGAATGGGCCTCTTAAATCTAGTTTTTTACTATTTATGTTCTTTCCCTAATGTTATAGTGTTTAACTTCCAAAGCAATTATTTATTTAAATTTAGCAGCATCCCTGAATAGTGTCATGTAGATTATCTTTCTTTAGTTAGCTTTTCCTTTGAACAAATTTTTTTTCAATTTTAATAACTAACATGTTAATCATTAAAATGTGTTACATTTCTTTGACTCCTACTATCCATTCCTTTCCTTGCTAACAATTAAAAGGCACTATTAATTTTTATATAATCAACTACAACTTTTTTTTCAGCATTTACAAAACACTGGAAATAAGTCATATAGTCAATGTCAAATCACCTTTAATTTTATCTTTTTCTTTCATGCTGTTTATATTTCTTTGCTTTTCAAGTGATTGAAAGATATTTCCAGTTGGGTCATAAATATTTGGAATATTTTATTTATGCACTACTTTTAAGTCCTTCTTTGGAGTAAATGTAGGTGTTTCGTGTGTGTGTGTGTGTGTCTGTGTGTGTGTAAAAAAGAAGGAGAGGGAGGAAATCTCCCTAGGTATCTCAGCCTGTGCTTATATTTTCTCTTTAGCTATTTACGAGTTTTATTATGTTATAATCATAGTATAGTGACTGCAGTGTTTATAATTTATTAGAATTTCAGAGGTTTTTTAACCTAAACTAATTTTTTAAATGTTATTCCTACATGTGTTCAAAGAAAAAATAAAAACAAGTTCAGATATTATTGAAATATATTGGGATACAACTGAGCAAAGCAAAAGAAAATTCTTAGTTTTAAATGTTTATATTTCTAAAAAGGAAAAATAGCATAAATTAATTAAATACTCAATTCAAAAAACTAGAAAAATAAAATGAACCTAAGAATATTTGATGAAAGGAATTAATAAAGAAAAATGCAAACATTAAGAAATTGGAAGACAGAAAAAAAATTATACAAATAATCCATAAAAACGAAGTGTTGGTTGCTTACAACAAAAGCAGATCACAAAACAGATAAATTACTAGTTCATTTAATCAAGAGAAAAAGACAAAAAGCACAAACATGGAAAATAAAAAGGAGCATACATTTTAATTTATATGAAGAAGAAAGCAATCTTAAATTTTTCCATTCCTCAATTCAGAATGAAGATGAGATGGCAATCTACGGAAAATAAAATTATATTCTGTAACTCCCAGAATTTCAAATAACCAGTCTATACTATATGTTATATAACTCAAACATTTTCTGCATTGTTTATTTGTACTCAAGGTCCAAGGCAAATCATAAAATTGAGATCAGAGAGACAGCACTGGGAATTATAATAAGGTGTGGATCACAGAATGCTAAAGTAAAAAGCATTGATTTTCCAGAATGTTTAAGAGTCATGGAATTCAACCAAGCCATCTTAAGGAAACAATGAAACTAATTATGGGCAGCATCAACCTCCTCACACTGAGTTTGCCTCTATTTAGACAGGCAGTTCTGGAAGCTCTTTGGTGCCCTGAATTTGTCATTGCTTTGACTAGAAAGAATACTTAGTTTCATAAAAAAATAGAATATATCACTTTATGACTGAGGACAGGGTTCAGACTGACCTTAACATGGTCTCCAGCAACCCCTGGTTCAGGAGTGAACAATCAGGATTCTGTTGGTGCTGTGAAAAACATTACTGTAAATATTGTGGCATGAAATACTCCAAAACCAATTGCTCAAGCCATCTCATAGTCCAAATCATCTAAACAAACCTAGTTTGTAACTAAGCTGCCCATTTCTCTTCACATCTGTCAATGGAGAGATTTGGAATTCAGTTTTACTGAGTCCCTCCCATGAAGCTAAAACTGTCTACAAACACCTGCAACTAAAAATAATAAAAACAACGGTAAGAAGAAAACCCTGAGAAATATTGATAAATATCTAGGGGAGGGTTTACAGTAGCAGAGCATGGATAGCATTGGGGCAGTACACTGGGAAGCCCAGAACCTGACCCTCTGTCCTCTTTCTCTCAGAGTCACCATGGAGTGCTGTCATCAGAGCAGGTAGGCAGGGGAAAGAGACACAGAAGAGAGAGCCATTTCAGACCCCCCTCCAGTCATCACAGAACTACACACATGTGCCCACAACCACAAAAAAATAAATGCATATAAAATCTCACTCTTTGTTGAAAAATTATCAGGTCTAAAAAATGGCAATCATGAAAAGCAATTTACAAGGAAATGTAAATTATGTATACCACACATGAACAGATTTACTTTAATTTTTTAATTTTTATTATCGATGGCACATAACTAGAAAATTAGACAGGAAGAATTATTAGAAAAATTTTTTAAAGTTGGTCTACTTTGATAATGCTCAAAGAAAACAATGGTTATTTAGAGACTGCTCATTCTCAGAACTGAATATCTCATTACTGAGCTATACATTGATTCTTTGAGGAAAAAACAGAAAAACCACAAATTATGTACACTTAAAAGTCTATTTATAGAAAATCTTAAAACTGGGCTGAGTTACTGGTATAATATATTATCAACCTACCGATTCAACCACATTTAATTTGAACTAAAGTCCATATCAAAGTTTAGATAAGAATCTGTGTTTTGCAACTCCTAAGTGTAATTATTTACTTTTAATTTTTAACCTAATATTTTTGGTTAAAAATTGGCCCTTAAAAATAGCCTCTAATATATTCAAGTCTGCAATTGTTAGTTGGAGGAAACTATTATTTTTAAGTATCAAACTGTTTTTGAATAATACATGGGATACTATAATTTTACTAAATTAATAATGAAAAAAATGAATTTTAGAAAGTTTTCCTGTGTATCTCACTAATCCTCATGACAACTTCATTTAATTGCTGCTGTCCATCTCTCATTTTCACTTCCCTTTACATGGTGATTGTGGAAGTACAGTCTCAGCTAATTGCCTCCACCTGTAAATGAAACGTGTCACTCATGTTCACATTTTATTGATCAAAGCAAGTCATATGTCATATCTAATCTTAAAGGAACAGGATGATGTAATTCTCCCAAGTAGCCAAGTAGAGAAGAACCAGACATTGATGAACTATAGTAATAGTTCAACCTTCTGGTGACCAAATAGGAGGACACTTTCCTACCCTCACACATTATGCATTCTACTCCTACCCAAAGTATATAATCCCAAAAGTTATTCTAATAATGCAATCATCTTCAGTGCCCAGAATCCTTTGATGAAGGGTGATAGTCTCTATCTCAGTCAAATGTGGCAATTTTTGATTCATTGTCTTATGAATTATAATGATAAGTTACCTGACCCAAGCATAGTCAATAATCAATATTTCAGTGCAGCCATGCTAATCACAATAAACATTCCCACTCAGAGAGGGAGAGATAGGTGACACATATCAATCAATGACTGATAGATAATTTTATGTGGCAACTTGACAGAATCATGGGGTACTCAGCATTTGGTCAAACATCATCCTGGATGTATCTGTAAGGGAGTTTCTAGATGAGATTAACATTTGAATCTATGGACTAAGTAAAGCCAATTGCCCTCCATAATGTGGGCAGGCCCTAATTAGTGGAAGGCATGAAAAGAACAAAAGGCTGAACATCCCACACGTGAGGAGAAATTTCCTCCAGCCTGATTGTCTTGAGCTGATTTTATTAGGTTTTTTATTCCTTGAGTTGGTTTTAATAGGTTTTATTCCTGCCTTTGTAAAACTTCTGGCTTTTCCTGGGTATTGAGCTTACAGGCCTTCAGACCCAAACTACACCATTGGGTCTCCTGGATCCCCCGCTCGTTAACTGTAGATCACAAGACTTTTCAGCCTCCACAATCATGTGAGCACATTCTTATTTCTATTTCTATTTAAAGTAGAGTTTTAGAGAAATCCAAAGACAATAAGGGAGACAAAAAAAAAAAAAAAAAGACACTGGAAGAAAACAAAAGACATTGGAAACCTCTGGCAACTACAGTATAGCAACCATTAAACAGTATAATCCCTACCAAGATTAACATAAAATTTCACAATAAAGTCCTTTTACCTCAGTTCTAATTATCAAATGCAACATGTCTGGCTTTCAACAAAAAATTGTAAGGCATGAATAAAGCAAGAGAAAACACAATATGAAGAGACAAAAGAAGTATTAAAACCAAATTCAGATATGATACATGCTTTATAATTATCAGACAGGAAATTTAAAATAACTACAATTAATATGTTATTGACTCTAACAGGAAAAGTGGAAACATAAAAGATCACATAAATTACCCAAAGTAGAGAGAGATAAAAATTCTAAGAATGTATAAAAATGGTAGAAATGTAAAATATTTTAACAGAATTGAATAATTCCTTTGACAAGCTCAACAATAGACTGGATATGGCTAAGGAAATAATCAATTGACTTGAAGATATATTAAACTTCCCAAATTAAAATGCAATGAAGGGAAAAAGTGAAGAAAAAGGCAGTTACAAAAGGTGTAATGAAGAGGAATACCAAAAGGAGAAGAAAAAGAAAATATTACAGAAGAAATATTTGAAGTAATGATAACTGAGAATTTTCCCAAACCAATGACAGACACCAAACCAAAGATCCTGGAAGCTCCGAGAACACCAAGCAGAATAAATATGGAGAAAAAAATACCCAGGTAAGCCTATTATGTTCAAACTGCAGAAAATCAAACACAAAGAAAAAACCTTGAAAGAAGCCAGAAAAAAAAACACCTATAAAAGAACAAAAATAAGAACTAGATCATACTTGCCTTTGGAAACCATGCAAGAAAGAAGAAAGAGAAGGGAAATACTTAAAGTGTTGAAAGAAAAAAAAAAACACCAACCTAGAATTCTGACCAAATTAAATTCTCTTTGAAAGTGAAGAAATAGTTTTTCAAACAAACAAAAAACTAAGGGAATTTACTAGTAGACCTGCATTATAAGACATGTTAAAAGAAGTTTTTCAGAGAGAAATAATATTGTTACAATATCAAACCTTCCAACTTGATCCTTAGATTCAATGCATCCCCAATAAAAATCCCAACAAGTTACTTTGTGAAAATCAACAGAGTGATTCTAAAGTTTATATGGAAAGGCAAAAGATCCAGAATGTCTAACACAATACTGACGAAAATACCAGAAGAATAATCAGAAGACAACCATTACACAACTTCAAGACTTGCTATAAAGCTACAATAATCAAGGCACTGCAGTATTGGTAAGAGTAAACAAATAGATCAATGGGACAGAATAGATAACCCAGAAAGAGACCTGCACAAATATAGTCAATGATCTTTGAAAAAGGAACAAAGGCAAAGGAAATAAAAAATGGTTTTTTTGGTGGCACCTGGGTGGCTCAGTCGTTAAGCGTCTGCCTTTGGCTCAGGTCATGATCCCAAGGTCCTGGGATCAAGCCCCACATCAGGCTCCTGCTGCTCCCCCTGCTTGTGTTCCCTTTCTCCCTGTCTCTCTCTCTGTCAAATAAATAAAATCTTTAAAAAAAATGGTTTTTTCAACAAATGGTGCTATAACTGGATATCCACGTGCAAAAGATGAATCTAGACAATGACCTTACACATTTCATAAAAATTGACTCAAAATGGGTCACAGACCTCAATGTAAAACACAAAACTATAAAACTTCCAGAAGATAACATAGGAGAAAATCTAGGTGACTGTGGGTTTGGCAAAGCTTTTAGACACAACAGCAAAAGTATGATCCATAAAAAAAATTATATATGGGATTTTATTAAAATTTAAACATCTCTCTGCAAAAGACACTGTTAAGAGAATGGAAAGACAATCTATAGACTGAGAAGAAATATTAACAAAACAAGTATCTGATAAAGCTCATGTATCCAAGACATACAAAAACAACTAGAAGTCAACAACTTAAAAAGCAACCCAGTTAAAAAGTGAGAAAATACTAGAACAGACACCTCACCTGAAGATAGACAGATGGCAAATAAGCATACAAAAAGATGCTCCACATCATATGTCATTAAGGAACTGTGATTTAAACAAAAATGATACACCACAGCACATTTATTAGAATGGCTAAAATCCAAAATACAACACCAAAGGCTGTTGAGGTTGTAGAACAAAAAGAACTTTCATGCCTTGCTGGTAGAAATGCAAAATGGAATAACCATCTTGAAAGATACTTTGGCAATTTCTTAAAGATACTAAATGTAATCTTACCATGTGATCCAGGAACCATGCTGGTATTTACCCAAAATGAGTTGAAAACTTATCTCCAAACACCTACACATGGATGTTTACAGCAGCTTTATTCATAATTGCCAAAACTTGGAAGCAATCAAGATGTTCTTCAATAGATGAATGGATAAACAAACTGTGATAACTTATTCAATGGAGTAACAAGAAGTAAGTTATCAAGCCATGAAAAGATATGGGGAAATCTTAAATGTATATTGCTAAGTGAAAGAAGCCACTCTGAAGAAACTGCATACTATATGATTCCAACTATGTGAGATTCTGGAAAAGACAAAATTATGGAGAAAGTACATTGATCAGTAATTTCTAGACATTAGAAAAGGTGTAAGAGAGAAAAAAATAGAATTATATAAAATGCTTACTCAAAACCAGAAAAGGCAGAAAAAGAGGAATAGGAAAAAAAGAAGCAAAGAAGAAATACAATCAGTAGAAAATAGTTACAAATATGGTAGATATTAATGCAATTCTATCCATAATACTTTAAATGCAAATGGTCTAAATATGCCAATGAAAAGACAGAGATTGTCAGGGTGACAATAGACCTAAAGACCCAGATAAAAAGACCTAACTGTATGTTATCTGTAGAAACCTATGCTAAATATAAGGACTCCTTTAATAGATTAAAGGTAAAGGGATGGGGAAAGAAATATCATGCTAGTAATCAAAATAAAGCTGAAATAGCTCCATTTATTTTAGGCAAAATAGACTTCAGAACAAGGAACACTATGAAGAATAAAGAGGCATTTTATAATGATGAAGAGGTCAATTCTCCATAAAGACATAACAATCCTTAACATGTACATACCTAACAACAGAGTGTCAAAAAACATGAAACAAAAACCGATAGAACTGCAAGGAGAAATAGACAATTCACCATTACAGTCAGACATCAGCAACCCTCTCTCAGTAATTGATAAATCAAGCAGGCAGAAAATCGGTAGGGATATAGATGACCTGAACAGAACTATAAATCAACTTGATCTCATTGACATTTATAGAGTACTCCATTAAACAACAGAAGAATATACATCTTTCTCAAACTCACATGGAGCATTTACCATAATAGACCACATAATAGGGAATAAAATACCCCTTTAGCAGCTTAAAAAGATAGAAATAGGGGCACCTGGATGGCTCAGTTGCTAAGCATCTGCCTTCGGCTCAGGTCATGATCCCAGGGTCCTGGGATCGAGCCCCGCATGGGGCTCCCCGCTCCACAGGAAGCCTGCTTCTCCCTCTCCCACTCACCCTACATGTGTTCCCTGTCTCGCTGTGTCTCTCTCTGTCAAATAAATAAATAAAATCTTTTAAAAAAATAAATAAATAAAAATATCGAAATAATGCAAAGTATATTCTCATACCACAATGAAAATGAATTAGAAGTCAATAACTATCAATAACAGAAAGTTGGAAACCCTCCTCCAAATATTTGAACATTAAACAACACACTTATAAGCAACACGTGATAAGTGAAGTTTCATAAGAAATTTAAATTTTCTTAACTAAATTTAAGTGAAAATATAATTTACCAAAATTCATGGAAAGCACTGGAAGCAGTGTTTACAGGGAAATGTACAGAATTAAATACATTAGAAAAGAAGATCTAAAATCAATAATCTTAAGTTTCTACTTAAGGACTTAGAGAAAAAAGAGCAATTTAAGCCTACAGCAAACAAAAAGAAAAAATAATATGAAGTTAAATCAGCAATCAATAAAATTAAAAACATAAGAACAATATGGAAAATCAACAAAATCAAACGTTTGTTCTTTGATAAGATGAATTAAACTGATAAACCTCCAACCAAGCCAACCAAAAAGAAAAAGAGAGAATACAGATTACCAATATCAAAATAAATAAAAGAGCGTCTATCACTATTGATCCCATGGGCCTTAAAAGGATAATGCAGTGACATTATGGCTGATTCTAAGACTGGGGAAAAAATATGCAAGATTAACCTGGAACATCTTGCAATGTTGGAAATAAAGAAGAAAAAAAACTATTGGGTGATATGTCACAGGGACACAGGAATCAGTTTAAGCTCTTCCAAAGAAGACATCCAGATAGCCCACAGTGTATTATGCTAAGTGAAATAAGTCAGACAGAGAAAGACAAATACCATATGATTTGGGGGGGGGCTAGAGAGGAAAGCAAACCATAAGAGACTATTAACTATAGAGAACAGAGGGTTGCTGGAGGGGAGATGCGTGGGAGATGGGCTAAATGGGTGATGGGTATTAAGGAGGGCACTTGTGTCGAGCACTGAGTGTTATATGTAAGTGATGAATCACTAAATTCTACTCCTGTAACCAATATTACACTGTACGTTAACTAACTAGAATTTAAATTAAAATTTGAAAAAAAGGGGCCCCTTGGGTGGCTCAGTTGGTTAAGCAACTGCCTTCAGCTCAGGTCATGATCCCAGGGTCCTGGGATTGAGCTCCGCATCGGGCTCCCTGCTCAGCCAGAAGCCTGCTTCTTCCTCTCCCACTCCCCCTGCTTGTGTTCCCTCTCACGCTGTCTCTCTCTCTCTCTCTCTCCCTCCCTGTCAATTAAATAAATAAATAAAATCTTTAAAAAATAAATTTGAAAAAAAATTAAAAGTAATAAAAAAATAAATAATTATTTTCCAATGGCCAAAGCTAAAACAATTTGAGGAAGAAAATAAAGAATTATTGGTTTATAAATCAAAGTATAAACTAAATAGCCATAGTTCAATAATGACATGCATAAAATATTACATTAATAAATAAATGGGGGATAAGAGACAAATCTCCCATGTAAGAGAATTCCAAATAATTTATGCAGGTACTCCCCTTCAAGGAGGCTGACTGTAACTTCCAACTCAAAGCATGAGCTATGCATAGTGACTTTCTTCCCATGATTACAGTATGGAAAGTGGGTGGAAAAAAGTAACTCAAGAGTGAAGAAAACACTAGCTCAGCCAAGTGACGAACATCAACATCAATGGTAATGGATCCTGTTGATACTATGTACTCTTGATATGATGTGATAAAAACAGTGCTTCACTTCTATGGCATTCATCTCCAAAACCTAAAACCCCAGTCTAATCATCTGAAAAACATCAGACAAATCCAAAGAGAGGGACATTATTAAAACTGCCAATACCATCAAAAACAAAGAATGTGTAAGAAAATGTCATAGAGAAGAGAATCCTAAAGAGACGTGACAAATGAATATAAAGTGGTATCCTTGATGGAATCCTGAAACAGAAAAAGGACATTAGATAAAAAACTAAGGACATGTGAATTAAGTATGGACTTTAGTTAATAATGTATCAATATTGGTTCACTAACTATTGTACCATATTAATGTAAAGGATGTTAATAATCAGGAAACTTTGTATGAGTGTATAGGGATTTTGTAGTCTTCAATTTTTCTTTAAATATAAAACACAGTATCTATTGAAAATTAAAACCAAAAAATGAGTATATAGGGGCATAGACTGGAATGCAAAGAAATATGAAAAATTGAAAAATTTATCTTTAAAATAACTGTGGATGTAAGTATTCCACATGTAGATCAATGTTTGGATATGATAAATAGTTGCCTTTCCAACTCTGCAAGTCTTCATATTTTGCTTATCCAGAGAGAAAAATACATGTTCTTATATCACAACCAGTTCCTGAGCTCATCTCCTGCTCATAATACCATGGTAAAGACAACCAACAATTATCAATTTGCCCTGTTAACTTCACTTTTCTGATCTCTTCCCCTAGAGCAGTGGTTTGGTTCTTAACCACAGGCAGTTTTGCTTTCTGAAGTATATCTGACAATGTCTGGGGACATTTTTGGCTTTCACATCTGAAGGAGTGCTACTAGCATCTAGTGGGTAGAGGCCATGTTTGCTGCTAAACATCCTGTGATGCAAATGACAACCCCTGACAAAGAATTATACAACCCCACAATGTCAATAGCACTGAGATGGAGAAACCCTGCCCTAGATTTACAAGTCTGCCTCCCAAGTTACTTCAGATCAGAGTTTTACCAAATATTTGCCATTACATAATACAGATCACCAATTTTCCAGTCTTCATTTCACCAAATAGACAAATGTCACATTTTAGAGTTTTGTTAGTGCAGCACTCCTATTTCAGGACCAAATTCAGCATCAGTCTGGGTGTACTAGATTATGCTGAAATAATAAAGATCCACAAAATCATTTTTAAGGTATTATTTTTAATCATATTACATGTCCATTTGATGGGTTAGAGACCCTTCACAACTCAAGACAAAGCTGATAAAATCTCTATCGTTAAGAACTCCACTATTTATGGTAGCAGGAAGAGCAGAAAGAACCAAAAATCTACCATCTATAAAATACTTCAACTCAAATTCACCTTCTCTCATAGTTTTTTGGAAAGAACTAGCCCTTTAATACCCACACAACTGTTAGATGTGCAGAGACCTATAACCTTACCATATGTCTGGAAGTACATAATAATCAAATAGGATTAAATATCTACCATTTTACATGGTTATTAGGAGGATCATCTAAATATTCTGTTCTGTTTTATGAATACAATATTGTGCTTACATGCTTTTAAATATTGCCATATACTCTTCAGATCATTACTTTTGTCGTGATATTTGGTGAAATGGACTAACACCACCTCAAGAGTTACTCTTCAGTTTGAGGTATTTATAATGCTTCCACTTTTTGTTGGTTTACATGATGTTTGGATATCAGAATCAGCCAGGTCATCCTGCAGTGACAATGTCCCAACATCAGTAAGTTAATGTAACAAAAGTTTATTTCTTCTCATACTACATTATCAACACAGGCTGTGAGCTGTACTCTATATGTCTCTCCCTCCAGGACTCAGGCTGATTGAGCAAAATCTATCTGGAGTATCTGAAATATTGCTGGTTGCCTTTTAAATAAGAGAGAGACAGAGACACAGAGAGAGAACTCTGGAAGATAAATAAAATCTGAAAATAAGAAATGATTACAACTAATTAATCTTTTGATTCTATGCAAGAAAAAAAAAAAAAAGACTGAGAGACTGAAAAGTCCGGTATTACCATGTCACCCAGGAGAAGGAAAGCTATCAATATTTGGTAAACAGAAATAACCACCAAAATGCTGAGACTTTGATGTTCATCAACATTTTTTCTAGCATACTCTTCAATTCAATGTGGAAATAAATATGTGAAACCACAATAGAATTTGAGCTAAAGTAACAAGGGGGAAATCCAGTATATTTGTTATCCATGGTTGCATAATAAATCACCCCAAAAGTTAGCAGCTTAAAACAACAAAAGTATATTATCTCACATGGTTTCTAAGGATCAATAATATGGGCATACTTAACTGAGTATTTCTGAAGCAGTCTTCAATGAAATTGTATTCAAGCTGTCAGATGGACATACAGTATCTGAAAATATTATTAGGGCTGGAGGATCTATTCCAAGCACACTCATGTGGCTGATGACAGGAGACTCAGTTCTCTCCCAGAGGGCTATGCATAGGGCTGCTCTCCCTAAGGCTGATCATGACTTGGCTTCCCCCAGAACTAGTGATACCAAAGAAAGAACAAGAGTACCCAAGATAGAATCTATAATATCTTGTATACATGCATCTCAAATGACATATCATCACTTTTTCGTAATTCTATTGATCACACAGACCAGCCATTGTAAAGTGTGGGTGAGAGAGGGAGATCACAAAGGTGTGAATGCCAGAAGGTGGAAATCATGAGGGAGCCATCTCGGAGGCTGTCTTCTATAGTCCATCCTCTGGTTTTCAATGATTCATTATCTCTTCCACATGCAATACACATAAATACCTTCTCAAGACCCCTAAGTATCTCAACCCATGACCCATAATAATCAACTCATAATCTAGAATCTCATCATCCAAATCTTGTCTAAGTGTGAAGAGAAAATTATCTGCCTCACACACCCAATATACCATGTTGAGACAGGCAAAGAATAAATACTATGGACATTCCTTCTCAAAGAAGGAAAATAATTGGCACACAATGGTTATTAGTACAGACCAATTCTGAAATTCATCCAAACAAATACTGGAAGTTACTTGATTGAAACTCAGTCCTATTCCTGTCTGGAAATGACTTTCCATGTCTCCTGGCTCTGCTCACAAGGTTCTCACTTCCACATTCCAATCACCCTTTCCATTACATAAAAGGTAGCATGCGTTTTCTTCTTAGTTTTTATCAACCTGCTTCCTGTTTGTAAAAGTTCAGAGGTGCAAAAGTCTCTTTTCATTTTATACTTCCTTTTTATTCCAAGCTACCAATGTTTCAATCCTTTCAAGCCAAGCTAGCAGTATTTCTGCTGATATAATTTATTAAAAATATTGTGATACTCTGTGAATGTTATTAAATTTCAGCCAAGCACACAAATCTGTTTGAGATAAGCCCTTCTCTTTGGGCTTTTGCTGAGATGACTAAGGAACAACAACCTTAAGCTTAAGAAGTCCTATTTTGTGATTGAGAGAATCTGAGGAACACCCTTTTACAGTGTTTTGTATAAGCAAGATCTCAAAAAATGATGTTACAATCATACCTTAAGCTTCATCTTTAGACCATGCTTTCCTAAGAGTTCGCTGGATTTGCTCTTTTCTTGGAAACCATTCCTTAATTTTAGTTTTCTTTGCCATCTGAAAAAGCTATAATCCAGCAAGTCCAAGTTTTTTTTTTTAATCTAATGGTCCTCCCATTAGCTTATCTTTCTTCTTTTGCATTTTACTATAATCAACAAGAGAAAAACAGGGGGTATTTTTAACCCTGCAGTTATAAATTTCTTTAGCTATATCATCCAGTTAATTTGGGCACATTGTCTAATTTGCACATTACTACAGGCAAAAGGTTGATAAACTTTCTGCCACTACATAACAAGTATCTCTTTTCTCCCAATCTCCAGTAATATTTTCTCACTTTAAGACCTCACCAGCAGGCTCCTCAGAATTCAGAATTTTATAAAGAGTGTATTCAATGCAGAGTCCAAAATTCCATAAATAATGTGTTCAAGGCATTTAATCATTTAACTTGTATTATTATTAAAATCCTTATGGTTTTTCCCAGTTCTACTCACTGCCTGATTCCATCAGTCCTACATAATAGGTTTTTGTTAAGTCAGTACTCAAAATTGCCTTCAAACTTAGTAGATTAAAATAACAAATACCTATTACCTTATATAGTGTCTGAGATGCAGAATTGAGAGCATGCTGTCCTGGGTTGCCCTGGCTCAGTGTCTCTTAAAAGGCTGCAGTCAAGCTATTAGCTATGTATATGATCTCTAAAAACATGACTGGCCCTAAAGGATCCATTCCAAGCACACTCACTTGTTTGTTGGCAAAAAAGTTGCAGTTCTTCACTGGTTGGGTCATTCCATAAAGCTGTCCATGAGCTGGCTTCCTCTAGAACAAGTGCAGAAAGAGAGAGAGAAAGAAGAAAGTAATAATATTTTTATAACCTAATCTTGACGTGACATACCACCACTTTTTTGTATTCTGTTGGTCACACAAAAAAAACCCAGGCACAAGTGGGCAGGGACTACCCAAGTAAATGTAATGACAGAAGTTAGAATCATTGCAGGCCATCTTTGGAGGTTATCTCAGCCAGATATGTGAGTTCCCATGAAGATAGAATAGTAGATTTTGTTGTAAGAAGAAATAGTTCACTTTTATTATTTTTCTTCTTCATTACAAAGCAGAGTCATTAGTCAAGAACGAATAAAGCAAGACAGTCACTAGAGTTTTGTGGGAAGGTTTGAATATGTGGGAGACTCTTGGAGAATGAGAATAAAATAAAATAAGAATATCTGGTAGGGCTGCCACTGCCACTTATTCTTAGCAATAAATTTAAAGTACATAATGTGTTTTTGTCTAGTAACGTTCTATTGCTTATTGGTAGTCTCAGTGTAAATGAACTGTTGACATTTAAACAAGATGGGGCTTTGCAACAAAAGTGCTATAAATAAAAAGAATTTTTTTTAAGTTGTAGGAAACCAAAAGTGTTTGACAAGAAACTATGAAATACAATCAAAGAGTATATGTGATGCGTAAATATTAGGGAGTAGCAAAAGTAAACTACTTGAAAGAAAAAGTTTGTTGTCTTTTTCTTTTTCTTTCAAGTACTTTTTCTGATTGTATTTCATAGTTTCTTGTCTTCAGGAATGTATTAATGCGTTTTCAAAGAAAGAATTGTTGATATGTGAGTTATTAAGATGTATTTGCTATTATGCTTTGAGGAATTGTTTTTGAGAAATAGTTTTCTTAAGAAAAAATAAATAAATTTAAATAAAAATTTATTTTAAGAGATGACAAAAAAGGGACTAGGTCTCAAAATAATTGTGACACAAAATTGGTTAATGTACACTTTAAGCTATGTATGCATACTGAGCACAGCTGTCTTTATATTCTGCTTGTCATAGAACTGAGATTAGAAACAACAAAATCTTCATTATTTCCATTTAATCTACTGTTTATAAATGTATCACAAATTCAAAAATCTTACCTTATTAATTTCCCTTAAGTCTATTTTTGACACTGACAAATGCTTGTGTATTGGGAATAAAAAATTATTACTAAGGTTATAAATTTTGGTATAATGAAATTATATCCCATCACTTAGTAAATTGTCTAACCAAACTTGAGAAGATCTCAGAGAAAAAATAGATTTTTATATTACCTTATTTCATATATGAATGAGGAAGAGACTATCACTTGTCCTCATACTGAAGGAAATTGTCTTTTCTTAATTGACTTCGCAAGGACAAATTTTTTTAACAAATACTTAAATTTAAAAGTGATTCAGTAGAAAAAAGAATCATGTTCGATCATATTTTTTTAGAGAAAAATTTTTATAAGCAATTCAGGCAAGAATAGAATGTCTTAGTCTCTCATTTGCTAAATATAAGCAAAAGAAACATATTACTTTAGCTATTTGGAGGAAAAACATTGCTATATTCTAAGTTACTCTCTTTCCTTTTAAAAATAACATTTTTAAATTATAAAAACCATTTAGTAATGAAGAAAGAAGTTGTATCCATAAAATATCTATTTTTCATATTCTATTTTCTGTTTTATAAATCTTTTCTATTTTAAAAAATAAGAAAGAAAAATAATGACTCTTTTAGATCCTTGTATTTATCAAATAAATTGTATAAAGAGCATATTAGTTACATAATTGTTATAATTGGAGGGAGAATTCTGGTTAGGCCAGTTCTTTATTCAGACTTATTTTTGTGTGGATATGGAAGAACTTATGATTAACTGATTCATTTCCTGCTTTTCTTCTTTTTTAATGTCAGCATTTAATATTATAGATTTCTCTTTAAATATTCCTCTTTCTGTATAACACAAGAAGTATTTTTATTATCATTCAGTCCTAATTATTTCTAATTTTCATCATGATTAATTATTTGGCACATGTGTTATAAAGAAGTGTGGACTTATCCTTCCAACACTAAGGGGATTTTCAGTTATATTTTTATTATTTAATTGTAGTTTACTTGCATTGTGGCCAGCAAATTGGTCTCAATTTTGGGGGGAATTTTTTAGGTTCCAATACATAGTCAATTTTTAAATGTTACATGTTTGTTAAGAAAGAATATGTATTCTCCAGTTCTAGGATAAGGTGACAGAGATAGACAGATGCTAGAAATATAGATACATGGATACAAATAGATCCATAGATAGTAGGTCAATGTAAATATGGATACAGAGACAGATATGGAGAAATAGAAATAAATCTGTGCATAATACACATACACCGGATTGTTTTCAAAATGCTCTTAATATTTTCTATATTCTTACTGATTTTGAATCTGAATGTGTTAATATGTCACTTCTGAGAAGTAGTTAATTTCCCGTTTAATTCTGTCAATTTTTGCTTTACATATTTTCAGGCTATATTACAAAGTAAATACTACTATAAGATTGTTACGTATTCCAGGAAAGTTGAATATTTCATAAACAGATTGGATTTGTTTTTAAGATTTTATTTATTTATTTGACAGAGATAGAGAGCACAAGAAGGGGGAGTGGCAGGCAGAGGGACAGGGAGAAGCAGGCTCCCAGCTGAGCAGGAAGCTGACCAGGGGCTCGATCCCAGGACCCTGGGATCATGACCTGAGCCAAAGGCAGACACTTAACCAACTGAGCCACCCAGGTACCCCCTGACTGGATTTTTTTTTTAAATTTCTAGCAGCACTTCTTTTTTTTTTTTTCAAAAGGTCTATAGGTGAACAAACTTCTTTCTGGTTAGTCTTTTCCCTGTATTTTTTTCCCCATGCTTTCATTTTCAACTTTTCTTATACGATACTTCAGGCATGATTTTGTTAAATTGTGCAAAATCAGATCTTTTTCCTCATACAATTTGGTTATTTTTATCATCTATTTGGAGAGTTAATCCATTTATACTGAGTGTTGATGGATATATATGAATTCATTTCTAAAACTGTATTTTATGCTTTTTATTTAATCTACTTTGTACATTGTTCTTTGGTTTTAGTCCAATCTACTTTGTACATCTTTTTTCTCCTCTCCTTTTTTTACATTACAGAAATATGTTTCTATTCTCTGAATCCATGTTTTCCCTCCGTACTTTATGTGAGATTCTCTTATATAGCCTCCTATCCTCATCCTTGCCCCTTAGAGAATGACTCATTAAAATCAAGGCTTTGTTTCCTGGTTCCTGAGCAAGTGGCTCATTAAAACCAAGGGGCGAGGCCAACAAAAATAAACATGGAGAGTACTGATGCCAGATCTAGAGATTTTTTTTTTTTTTAGGATCATCAGATTATCTTGTGTAGTTAATACCATTAAATTACCTGACTTGGGCAGCAAGAGGAAATACAACCCAGGCTCCATGAAATAAACATTCATCCTTGGAGAAAACATAATTCCTTATAATTCTACTTAAAGACCATGTTTGCTTTTTGCAACTCATTCACTTAGATTATTTGCAATGTGCATCTAGTCTCCATAAGTGGTAGCTTACATTTTGTGCTTCTAACTCTGAATTAATGTTTTCTTGTTGAATTGTTTAGTATCCTATCAAGAAAAGAAAGAAGAGGAGCAAGATGGCAGAGGAGTAGGAGACCTAAATTTCATCTTGTCACAGGAATTCACCTAGATAGCTACCAAACCATTCAGAGCACCTACAAACTCAACAGGAGATTGAAGAAAAGAATAGCAGCAATTCTATGAACAGAAAAGCAACCACTTTCTGGAAGGTATGACATGCACAGAAGTGAATCCGAGGCAATATTTGGGAAGATCAACCGCAGGGGGAGGGAGCCTCCCTCAGCCAGCTACTGGCAGGTGATACAGCAGCGGAGCACAAAATCGGAACTTTTAGAAGTCAGCTCCACTGAGGTACGTCATTCCAGTGGCTAAGCAGGGGGTGGAATCCTCGCTGGGACAGTGTGATCTCAGGACCCTCAGGGTCACAGAAAGACTGTGGCTGCCTGAGTGTGGCAGAGCTCCCAGGTATCACAGCAGGGAAGCTGGCAGCAAAGATAAAGCCCAGGAATGGGCTCTCAGTTTGGGGTTGCCATAAACTGTGATCCCCGGCACAGTCGGGCCACTACTCTTCGAGCAGGGACCCAACAAGCAGCAGATCTGGGGAGACTCCCCTTCCTTCCCCGGGAGGAGTGGCACGGGAGTGCGTGCGCTGCAGGAATCTGCTGGGTATGGAGAATACAGATGGGGTTGTGTGCCAGAGATAGAAATGCTCAGTAACAGGCCAGGTGGGCATGGAGTGCGGCCAGAGACCAGGGAGACAGGAGTGACTGATGGCTTTACTCTGAGGGCTCACAGAGGAGTGGGGCCCTAAGGTCTCGGCTCTTCCAGGACCAGAGATGGGGAGGCCGCCATTTTCATTCTCATCATCCAAAGCTGTATAGAAAGCTTTCAGGGAACAAAAGCTACTGAGAGCAAACCCAAGCAGATTACTTAGCCTGGCCCCTGGCAAGGGTGGTGCAATTCCACCTCAGGCAAAGACATTTGAGAATCACTGCAAAAGGCCCCGCCTCCAGAATATCAGCCAGAACATCCAGCCAAAACCAAGTTTACCGATCAGTGAGAAATGCAAAACTCTAGCACTAGGGGAATACAGCACATAGAATTCACAGCATTTTTCCCATGATTCTTTAGTCTTTCAAAGTTAATTTTTTAAATTTTCTTTATTTTTTCTCTTTCTACTTTTTAAAAAATTTTTCTTCTTTCCTTTTTCAACCAATATCTTACCAATTCCTTTTTTAAAATCCTTTTTATTTTCATTTTTACAGTCATATTTTATCACTTCATTGTATTTAACCTTATTTTTTGTTTTATATATAAGTTTTGCTTTCTTTAAAATTTTGGGATACATTTTCTTCTAACAGAACAAAATATAACCTAAATGTAGTGTAGGGCTTTGTTCTAGTATTCCACCAGATCACATTCTCTCTCTTTTTTTTTTCTTTTTTTTAATTTAATTTTTTTATTTCTTTTTTCAACCAACTTCTTATCATTAATTCCTTTTTTAAAGTCTTTTTAGGGGCGCCTGGGTGGCTCATTTGTTAAGCGTCTGCCTCTGGCTCAGGTCATGATCCCAGGGTCCTGGGATCGAGCCCCGCATCAGGCTCCCTGCTCCGCAGGAAGCCTGCTTCTCCCTCTCCCACTCCCCCTGCTTGTGTTCCCTCTCTCGCTGTGTCTCTATCAAATAAATCAATAAAATCTTTAAAAAATGAAAAAATAAAGGCTTTTTAAATTTTCACCTTTACAATCATATTCCATCCCTTCATCGTATTTACCCTTATTTTTGTATGTATATGTGTATACATATATATATATGTATATGTGTGTGTGTGTGTGTGTGTATATATATATATGTGTATATATATATATATATATATATATATATATATATATATATATGTTGTTCTTTCTTTAAAATTTTGGGAGGCAATTTCTTCTAACAGACCAAAATACACCCAAAATCTTGTATGTGGCTCTGTTCAATTCACCAGCCTGATCATATTCTTCCCCCCCCCCCTTTCTTTTCCCCCTGGTTTCCAGTCTCTTCTCATTTGTTTAGTGTATATTTTTCTGGAGTCGTTGCTATCCTTTTAGCATTCTGTTCTCTCATTCAACTAGTCTCCTCTGGACAAAATGGTAAGATGGAAAAACTCACCTCAAAAAAAAAGAACAAGAGGTAGTATCGACTGCCAGGGACCTAATCAATATGGACATTAGTAAAATGTCGGAACTAGAGTTCAGAATGAAGATTATAAAGATACTAGCTGGGCTTGAAAAAAGCATGGAAGATACTAGAGAAACCCTTTCTGGAGAAATAAAAGAATTAAAATCTAACCAAGTCAAAATCAAAAAAAGGCTATCAATGAGGTGCAATCAAAAATGGAAGCTCTAACTGCTAGGATAAATGAGGCAGAAGAGAAAATTACTGATCTAGAAGACCAAATGATGGAGAATAAAGAAGCTGAGAAAAAGAGAGATAAACAACTACTGGATCACGAGGGCAGAATTTGAGAGATAAGTAATACCATAAGGCGAAACAATATTAGGATAATTGGGATCTCAGAAGAAGAAAGAGAGAGAGGGGCAGAAGGTATATTGGAGCAAATTACACCAGAGAACTTCCCTAATTTGGGGGAGGAAACAGGCATTAAAATCCAGGAGGCACAGAGAACCCCCTCAAAATCAATAAAAATAGGTCAACACCCCAACATCTAATAGTAAAACTTACAAGTCTCAGAGACAAAGAGAAAATCCCGAAAGCAGCTCGGGACAAGAGGTCTGTCACCTACAATGGTAGAAATATTAAATTGGCAGGACACCTATCCACAGAGATCTGTCAGACCTGAAAGGACTGGTATGATATATTCAGAGCACTAAATGAGAAAAATATGCAGCCAAGAATACTATATCCAGCTAGGCTGTCATTGAAAATAGAAGGAGAGATAAAAAGTTTCCAGGACAAACAAAAAACTAAAAGAATTTGTGAACATCAAACCAACCCTACAAGAAATATTGAAAGGGGTCCTCTAAGCAAAAAGAGAGCCTAAAAGTAACATAGACTAGAAAGGAACAGAGAAAATACGCAGTAACAGTCACCTTACAGGCAATACAATGGCACTAAATTCATATCTTTCAATAGTTACCCTGAATGTAAACAGGCTAAATGCCCCAATCAAAAGATACAGGGTATCAGATTGGGTAAAAAAATAAGACCCATCGATATGCTGTCTGCAAGAGACTCATTTTAGACCCAAAGACACCTCCAGATTTAAAATGAGGGGGTGGAAAACCATTTACCATGCTAATGGACACCAAAAGAAAGCTGGGTGGCAATCCTTATATCAGACAAATTAGATTTTAAACCAAAGACTGTAATAAGAGATGAGGAAGGACACTATATCCTACTTAAAGAGTCTATCCAACAAGATCTACCAATTGTAAATATCTATGCCCGTAACATGGGAGCAGCCAATTATACAAGCCAATTAATAACATAATCAAAGAAACACATCGACAATAATACAGTAATAGTAGGGGACTTTAACACCCCCCTCACTGAAATGGACATATCATCTAAGCAAAAGATCAACAAGGAAATAAAGGCTTTAAATGACACACTGGACCAGATGGACTTCACAGATATATTCAGAGCATTCCATCCTACAGCAACAGAATACACGTTCTTGTTGAGTGCACATGGAACATTCTCCAGAATAGATCACATCCTGGGTCACAAATCAGGTCTCAACTGGTACCAAAAGATTGGGACCATTCCCTACATATTTTCAGACCACAATGCTTTGAAACTAGAACTCAATCACAGGAGGAAAGTTGGAAAGAACTCAAATACATGGAGGCGAAAGAGCATCCTACTAAAGAGAGAATGGGTCAACCAGGAAATTAAAGAAGAATTAAAAAAATTCATGGAAACAAATGAAAATGAAAACACAACTGTCCAAAATCTTTGGGATACAGCAAAGGCAGTCCTAAGAGGAAAGTATATAGCAATACAAGCCTTTCTCAAGAAACAAGAAAGGTCTCAAATACACAACCTAAACCTCCACCTAACGGAGCTGGAGAAAGAACAGCAAATAAAGCCTAAACCCAGCAGGAAAAGAGAAATAATAAAGATCAGAGCAGAAATCAATGAAATAGAAACCAAAAGAACATAGAACAGATCAATGAAACTAGGAGCTCATTCCTTGAATGAATTAATAAGATGGATAAACCCCTGGCCAGACTTATCAAGAAGAAAAGAGAAAGGACACAAATAAATAAACTCACGAATGAAAGAGGAGAGATCACAACCAACACCAAAGAAATACAAACAATTATAAGAACATATTATGAGCAACTATATACCAGCAAATTAGGTAATCTGGAAGAAATGGATGTATTCCTAAAGACATATAAACTACCAAAACTGAACCAGGAAGAAATAGAAAACCTTAACAGACCCATAATCACAAGGAAATTAAAGCAGTAATCAAAACCTCCCAACGAACAAGAGCCCAGGGCCATATGGCTTCCCAGGGGAATTCTATCAAACATCTAAAGAAAATTAATACCTATTCTTCTGAAGCTATTCCAAAAAATAGAAATGGAAGGAAAACTTCCAAACTCATTTTATGAGGCCAACATTACCTCAATCCCAAAACCAGACAAAAACCCCATCAAAAAGGAGAACTACAGACCAATATCCCTGATGAACACAGATGCAAAAATTCTCACCAAAATACTAAACAATAGAATCCAACAGTACATGAAAAGGATTATTCACCACAACCAAGTGGGATTTATTCCTGGGCTGCAAAGTTGGTTCAACATCCACAAGTCAATCAGTGTGATACAATACATTAATAAAAGAAAGAACAAGAACCATATGAACTTCTCAATAGATGCAGAAAAAGCATTTGACAAAGTACAGCATCCTTTCTTGATTAAAACTCTTCAGAGTACAGGGATAGAGGGTACATACCTCAATATCATAAAAGCCACCTATGAAAAACACACAGCGAATAACATACTCAATGCGGAAAAACTGAAAGCTTTTCCCATAAGGTCAGGAACATGGCAGGGATGTCCACTATCACCACTGCTATTCAACATAGTACTAGAAGTCCTAGCTTCACCAATCAGACAACAAAAAAATAGAAGGCATCCAAATTGGCAAAGAAGAAGTCAAACTCTCACTTTTTGCAGATGGTATGATACTTTATGTGGAAAACCCAAAAGACTCCACCCCAAAACTCCTAGAACTCATAGGAATTCAGTAAAGTGGCAGGATATAAAATCAATGCACAGAAAACAGTTGCATTTCTATACACCAACAACAAGACAGAAGGAAGAGAAATTAAGGAGTCGATCCCATTTACAATTGCACCCAAAACCATAAGATACCTAGGAATAAATCTAACCAAAGAGGCAAAGAATCTGTACTCAGAAAACTATAAAATACTCATGAAAGAAATTGAGGAAGACACAAAGAAATGGAAAAATGTTCCATGCTTACGGATTGGAAGAACAAATATTGTGGAGATGTCAATGCTACCTAGAGCAATCTACACGTTCAATGCAATCCCTATCAAAATACCATCCACTTTTTTCAAAGAAATGGAACAAATAATCCTAAAATTTGTATGGAACCAGAAAAGACCCCGAATAGCCAGAGGAATGTTGAAAAAGAAAAGCAAAGCTGCTGGCATCACAATTCCGGACTTCAAGCTCTATTACAAAGCTGTCATCATCAAGACAGTATGGTACTGGCACAAAAACAGACACATAGATCAATGGAACAGAATAGAGAGCCCAGAAATGGACCCTCAATTCTACGGTCAACTAATATTTGACAAAGCAGGAAAAAATATGCAGTGGAAAAAAGACAGTCTCTTCAATAAATGGTGTTGGGAAAATTGGACAGCCAAACGCAGAAGAATGAAACTGGACCATTTCCTTACAGCACACACAAAAATAGACTCCAAATGGTTGAAAGACTTAAATATGAGACAGGAATCCATCAAAATCCTAGAGGAGAACACAGACAGCAACCTCTTCGACCTCAGCCGCAACTTCTTCCTAGAAATATTGCCAAAGGCCAGGGAAGCAAGGGCAAAAATGAACTGTTGGGACTTCATCAAGATAAAAAGCTTTTGCACAGCCAAGGAAACAGTCAACAAAACCAAAAGACAACCGACAGAATGGGAGAAGATATTTGCAAATGACATATCAGATAAAGGGCTAGTATCCAAAATCTATAAAGAACTTATCAAACTCAACACACAAAGAACAAATGATCCAATCAAGAAATGGGCAGAAGACATGAACAGACATTTCTGCAAAGTCATCCAAATGGCCAATAGACACATGAAAATGTGCTCAACATCACTTGGCATCAGGGAAATACAAATCAAAACCTCAGTGAGTTACCACCTCACACCAGTCAGAATGGCTAAAATTAACAAGTCAGGAAATGCCAGATGTTGGCGGGGATGCGGAGAGCGGAGAAAGGGGAACCCTCCTACACTGTTGGTGGGAATGCAAGCTGGTGCAGCCACTGTGGAAAACAGTATGGAGGTTCCTCAAAAAGTTCAAAATAGAGCTACCCTATGACCCAGCAATTGCACTACTGGGGATTTACCCCAAAGATATAAAAGTAGTGATCCGAAAGGGCATGTGCACCCCAATGTTTATAGCAGCAATATCCACAATAGCCAAACTATGGAAAGATCCAAGACGTCCATCAACAGATGAATGGATAAAGAAGAAATGGTATATATATACAATGGAATATTATGCAACCATCAAAAAATGAAATCTTGCTATTTGCAGTGACATGGGTGGAACTACAGGGTATTATGCTAAGCAAAATAAGTCAGTCAGAGAAAGACAAGTATCATATGATCTCACTGATATGAGGAATTTGAGATACAAGACAGAGGTTCATAGGGGAAGGGAGGGGAAAATGAAATAAGACTAAACCAGAGAGGGAGACAAACCATATGAGACTCTTAATCTCAGGAAACAAATTGAGGGTTGCTGGAGTGGAGGGGAGTGGGAAGGATGGGATGGCTGGGTGATGGACACTGGGGAGGGTATGTGCTATAGTGAGTGCTGTGAATTGTGTGAGACTGTTGAATCGCAGATCTGTACCTCTGAAACAAATGATACAGTATATGTTAATTAAAAAAAAGACAAGAAAAGAGAAACCTCTCTAGGTATTTCAAGCAAGAGACACATATTGCAGGGAATTGGATAAGGGACTAGAGGAGAAAAAGGGAAAAGAAAAAAATTCATGAGGGAATGGAGAGCAAAGGGGGAAAAAGATCTAGAAGCTGCTTCCTCCTTCAGGCTGGAAGCAATAAGCCTGCATGTGTCACTGAAATGCCAGAAGTGATGCCTTTGCTCCTGCTGCATTTAAAACTGGATTGCTGTCAATTCAGAAGCCTTCAGTCTTATTGATGTTCTTGGAATTACCCCTGATCCTGAGGGAACATGGATCGTATCTTCAGTCACCTGCTGCTACTACTGCTGGCAATCACTGATAGAAGCAGAATATAAATAGCTTCTGCCTTCTTTCTGCCTTTCAATCTTTCATCTGTACATTCTCACTGGCACAAGCCAATCAGGAGTCAGGTGATAAGCAACTCTGGAAAGTGTATTTTGCAGGCTTCTAGCTCCAATGAAGAAGAGAATACAGATGGGGCCCAGCGAGCTGCAGAACCATGGCAAGATCCCCTGGGCAGGAGCATCGTGGGTGCACACCACAGGAGTCTGCAAGGTTTGGAGACTTGAAACAGGATTACGTGCCTGAGATAGAAACACTCGGTCAAAGACTGGGTGAGCACGGAGTGCAGATAGAGACCAGGGAGACTGGAGTAATTGACTGCTTTCCCCTGAGGGCACACTGAGGAGTGGGGCACCAGGCTCTCAGTTCTGGGGCTGGAGACTGGGAGGCCGCCGTGTTCATTCTCGTCTTCTAAAGCTGTGTGGAGAGGCTTCAGGGAACAAAAGCCACATAGAGCAATCCAGAACAGCTTACATAGGCTGGCTGCCTCGCAAGGATGGTGCAGTTCTGCCTGGCACAAAGACACCTGAGAATCAGCACAACAGGCCACTCCCCCAGAAGATCAGAAAGAACATCCAGCTAAGACCAAGTTTCTGATCATGGAGAACTGCAAAACTCCAGCACTAAGGGAAAATAGTATATAGAATTCATGGTTGTTTTCCCACCATTCTTTAGTCTTTCAATCTTAATTTTTTCTTCTCTTTCCTTTTTCAACCATTTTCTTACTTTATCAACTCTTTTTTAAATCTTTTTTAATTTTCATTTTTACAGTTACATTCCTGCAGATCAAAAGTGAGGGAGTGGAAAACCATTTATCATGCTAATGGATATCAAAAGAAAGCTGGGTGGCAATCCTTATATTACACAAATTAGACTTTAATCCAAAGACTGTAAGGAGAGACAAGGAAGGACACTATATCATAATTAAAGGGTCTATCCAAAAGATCTAAGAATTGTAAATATTTATGCCCCTAACATGGGAGCAGCCAATTATATAAACCAATTAATAACAAGCTTAAAGAAACTCATTGATAATAATACAATAATAGTAGGGGACTTTAACACCCCACTTACTCCAATGGACAGATCATCTAAGCAGAAGATCAACAAGGAAACAAGGGCTTTGAATGACACACTGGACCAGATGGACTTCACAGATATATTCAGAGCACTCCATCCTACAGCAACAGAATACACGTTCTTCATGAGTGCACATGGAACATTCTCCAGAATAGATCACATACTGGGTCACAAATGAGGTCTCAACTGGTACCAAAAGACTGGGATCATTCCCTGCATATTTTAGAACACAGTACTTTGAAACTGGAACTCAATCACAGAGGAAAGTCAGAAAGAACTCAATTACAGGGAGGCAAAGAACATCCTACTAAAGAATGAATGGGTCAACCAGGAAATTAAAGATGAATTTTAAAAATTCATGGAAACAAAAATGAAACACAACTGTCCAAAATCTTTGGGATACAGCAAAGGCAGTCCTAAGAAGGATGTATATAGCAATACAAGCCTTTCTCAAGAAACAAGAAAGGTCTCAAATACATAGCCTAAACTTACACCTAAAGAGCTGGAGAATGAACAGCAAATAAAGCCTAAACCCAGCAGGAGAAGAGAATTAATAAAGATTAGAGCAGAAATTAATGAAACAGAAGCCAAAAGAACAGTAGAACAGCTCAACGAAACTAGGAAATAGTTCTTTGAAAGAATTAATAAGATTCATAAACCCATGGCTAGACTTATCAAAAAGAAAAGAGAAAGGACCTAAATAAATAAAACCATGAATGAAAGAGGAGAGATCACAATCCACACCGAAGAAATACAAACAATTATAAGAACATTTTATGAAAACCTAAAAGACTCCACCCCAAAATTATTAAAACTTACACAGGAATTCAGTAAAGTGGCAGGATATAAAATCAATGCACAGAAATCAGTTGCATTTCTATACACTAAGAATGAGACAGAAGAAAGAGAAATTAAGAAGTTGATCCTATTTACAATTGCACCAAAAACTGTAAGATACCTAGGAATAAACCTAACCAAAGAGATAAAGGATCTGTACTCTGAAAACTATAGAACACTCATGAAAGAAATTGAGGAAGACACAAAGAAATGCAAAAACATTCCATGCTCATGGATTGGAAGAACAAATATTGTTAAAATGTTTATGCTACCTAGAGCAACCTATACATTCAGTGCAATCCTTATTAAAATACCATCAGCTTTTTTCAAAGAAATGGAACAAATAATCCTAAAATTTGTATGGAACCAGAAAAGACCCCAAATAGCCAGAGGAATGTTGAAAAAGAAAACCAAAGCTGGTGGCATCACAATGCCAGACTTCCAGCTCTATTACAAAGCTTTAATCATCAAGACAGTATGGTACTGGCACAAAAACAGACACATAGATCAATGGAACAGAATAGAGAATCCAGAAATGGAGCACAACTCTATGGTCAACTAATCTTCAACAAAGCAGGAAGGAATACCCAATGGAAAAAGACAGTCTCTTCAACAAATGGTGTTGGGAAAATTGGACAGCCACATGCAGAAGAATGAAACAGGACTATTTCCTACACCATACACAAAAATAGATTTGAAGTGAATGAAAGACCTAAATGTGAGACAGCAATCCATCAAAATCCTAGAGAACACAGGCAGCAACCTCTGTGATCTCAGCTGCAGCATCTTCTTCCTAGACGCGTTTCCAAAGGCAAGGAAACAAAAGCAAAAATGAACTATTGGGACTTCATCAAGATAAAAAGCTTTTGCACAGGAAAGGAAACAGTCGACAAAACCAAAGGACAACCTACAGAATGGGAGAAGATATTTGCAAATGACATATCAGATAAAGGGCTAGTATCCAAAATCTATAAAGAACTTATCAAACTCAACACGCAAAGAACAAATAATCTGATCAAGAAATAGGCAGAAGACGTAAACAGACATTTCTTCAAAGAAGACATCCAAATGGCCAACAGACACATGAAAAAATGTTCCACATCACCTGGCATCAGGAGAATACAAATCAAAATCACAATGAGATACCACTTCACACTGGTCAGAACGGCTAAATTTAACCACTCAGGAAATGACAGATTTTGGCAAGGATCCAGAGAAAAGGGAAACCTCTTAAACTGTCGGTAGAAATGCAAGCTGGTGCAACCACTCTGGAAAATGGTATGGAGGTTCCTCAAAAAAGTTGAAATTAAAAGCCCTATAACCCAGCAATTGCACTACTAGGGATTTACCCCAAAGATACAAATGTAGTGATCCAAAGGGGCACCTGCACCCCAATGTTTATAGCAGCAATGTCCACAATAGCCAAACTATGGAAAGAGTCCAAATGTCCACCGACAGATGAATGGATAAAGAAGATGAGGTATAGACACACACACACACACACACACACACACACACACACACACACACACAATGGAATACTACTCAGTCATCAAAAAAGAAAAAAGAAATCTTGCCATTTCCAAAAACATGGATGAAACTAGAGGGTATGGGTATTATGCTAAGTGAAATAAGTCAATCAGAGAAAGACAATTATCATATGATCTCACCCGTATGTAGAATTTAAGAAACAAAACAGAGATTCATAGGGGAAGGGAAGGAAAAATGAAACAAGATGAAACCAGAGAGGGAGACAAACCATAAGAGACTCTTAATCTCAGAAAACAAACAGGGTTGCTGGGGTGGGGGGGGAGGGAAGGCGGATGGGGGCATGGGGTAACTGGGTGATGGAAATTAAGGAGGGCATATGATGTAATGATCACTGGGTATTATATAATCACTGTCCTCTACCTCTAAAACTAATAATACATTATATGTTAATTAATTGAATTTAAATTTTAAAAATTACCCTAGAAATCCACATGTTTATTAACAATATATATAGAAAGAACAAAATTTCAGAAAGGTGTTTATATACAATACAGATTATAAGCTAATAGTGATTCACTACATGAATAAATAATTATAAAATTTAATTAAAAAAAAAAAGCCTCAAGGAGAGGGGAGGGAAATCTATATCCAGTGCCAAGAATGGCCAGCAATCCCTGTACTGTAATGAAAGATTACTCCAAACGTCACTGTGAAAGAGAGGAGAAGGCAAGGGGATCAATGCTCAGAGATGAAGACCTTTGCTCTTTGTGCCCGCTTTTATTGGTCCTTCAGGATATCCACAAATCCTTATCACTGTTTCTCAAGCAGGTGACGTATGACAAGGGTTCTTACTAGACCTAGGAGGATCTGTTTAAGGGAAAGATACGAAATGCTAATCTGTGTGTTCTTGGAGTTCTGCTAAACATAGCCTAAGGGACAATGCATACATCTCTTGGATCACATGGTAGCTGTTTGGGCTAAGAGAGCTTCGCGGTATTCCTAAGGCAGAGTGGTCATGCAGGCCTCGGCATTCCAGAGGCCTATGCCCTTCTCTGAAACCTTCCCTCGCCCCCAGAGACCTGTTACATTTTAGCAAGCCAGGTATTACGGCTGATTTCATGCTCTACATTAACCCCAACAATTCAGAGCTGTTCCAATATGTTATATAAGATGTACAGTTTTCAACAAAACAAATTAAAACACATGCAAATAAATAGTAACATATGACTCAGAAAAGCCCCAAAACAATCTTGAAAAAGAAGAACAAAGTTGACAACTCATACTTCCCATTTTCAAAACTTACTACAAAGTTACAGTAAGCAAGACTTTGTGGTACTGCAGAAGAATAGACATACAGGTTAATGGAACAGAACTGAGAGAGACCAGAAATAAAAACTCTCACATTTATAGTCAATTGATTACAAGAAGGATGCCAAGATCATTCAGTGGGTAAAGAATATGATTTTCAACAAGTGGATGCATGACATTGGATATCCGCATGCAAAAGAATGAAGATGGCTCCCTATCACAATCCATATACAAACGTTAAAATGGATCAGAGATCTAAATGTAAGTGCTAAAAATATAAAACTCATAGGACAAAACATAGCAGTAAATTTTTGTGACTTTGAATCCAACAATGACATGATAATCTTAGATATGACCCAAAAAAGAAAAGTTAACCAAAAAAATAGGCAAATAGGACTTTATCAAAATTTTAAAGTTTTGCACTTTAAAGCACACTATCAAGAAAGTATAAAGACAACCCACTGGATGGGAGAAAATATTTGCTCCACTGAAATTAAAAAAAAAAAAAGGGCACTTTATAAAATGAAAAGAAAATTAAGTGAAAAGTGTAAAAATCCTCTAAAAGGTAATATTTTTTTCACAGAAGTACAACATAGGTTAATTCAAAATCTGTACATATAAATGACAAGGTTGGTATTATGCTTCAGTAGAGAGAACTAGAAAATGTAAAAAAAAAAAAAAAAAAAGCAGAAAGCTTTGATGAAAATGAGTTGCCTTGAAATAAAACCTTGTAATTTTAACCAATCTTATTGTGACATTTTGATTTCAAGGGAAATTTTTTTCAGCCACAGGAACCCAAGATACGTATCAGAGTGATAAAAAGCTTGGCTTTAGCGTTCTCAGCATGCCAAGAAAATTGGAAGTGTGTCAAAGTTAAGGACATTGGAGGATATCCAATGAGGGAAATAAAGCAAACTTTTTTCTGATTGTTTAAAAAAAATAAAAGGGACATCATATCCTTACAGTTAGAAATGTTCTGTTTTTTAAAAAGCTGATATGAGTGCATAATCTCATGAAGCAGTCAAAACTATAAGTTACGTCCTGTGAAAATGCTGTTTAAAATGGCAATTTGGATATGTAATGGGGTATTAATATGTCCTATGTAGGAATATTGCTAAACTGCAGATATTATGTTATATATAGACACCTTTATGACTGATGCACCAATAAGAAAATTCTGGCAAAATAATATGTGTTTAAATTCCCTGCTTGTAACTCCTCCATTGAAAGGAAGATTCAATCCTAGGGTTGATTTGGTAATAAATCATAAATTCTTCTAGCTAACCTTTGTTTTATTGACTCTCACAGTTTATAGAAAGTAGCCACAGAATCAGCTCGCTTTTCTAACCGTAATGTATCTACTTTGTGGAATTTCCAGTGATCATTATTTTTTTATTCTGGTCTCTGGATTCATAAATTATAGCACACTAATAAATTAAAGCCATTTAATAAAGGAAAATCACTCCAAATAGAAAGGATAGTAGGTTGAATATTGCAAAGGAAATAAAAAGGGTAAGAAACTAAAATATTGTTTAAATATGAAAAACTAAGATTTCACATCTACAAATGTAATTATACCACAATGAGGCTCTATAATATATTCCAGAAATTATCTAACTACTTGGAATATCATACGGTCTCCTATAAACTCTAATTTCAGAGGATGGACCAAGGTGACCCACTTACACAAAGTGGAATGGGAATAAGACTCAGTTGGCTGTTTTTCTCTCTATTAAATGATGTATTTTTACATGTGATAGTTTCCTGTTCCATTACAGTTTCATGATACCAAGAATGACAATTGTATTTAGCAAAATTTATCATATGCCCATGCCTTTCACCTTGTAAAAAATCATACATAGTTCTGTGGTCCATTTCCAATGTCAACTCACCAGAGAAGTTATTCCATCATATACTTTGATAAATAATTTCATTTTATTCAGTGTTTTGGGATGGCATTTATTGACTTTCCCAAACTATAATAATTTAAAATGTTTCTTAGATACATATAAGGAGAAAAATGTCTATAAAAGGGGATTTTCTGTAGTTATATTCCCAATATTTTATTTTAACCTTAAATCGCAAAAGCACCAAGTAGTCATAAAGAATTTTTTCAATTAATTGTATTTTTTAAAAACAAAAACTATACACCTTAACTATAGCCATCTACCTTCTAGTTATTACTTGCTTAGATAGTTATTTTATTCTTTAAAAGAATTTATTGATTTGTCAGAGAAAGAGAGCACAAGCAGAGGGAGAAGCAGGCTCAGGGAGAAGCAGGCTCCCCACCGAGCAAGGAGCCTGATGCCAGACTTGATCTCAAGACCCGGGGATCATGACCTAAGCCAAAGGCAGGCACTTAACCAACTGAGCCACGCAGGCATTCCAAACAATTATTTTAGACATGTAAAGTGCTATCTGCTGAGTGAACTGGTAAAATAATTAGGCGTACATAGCTTAGAAAATAAACTGAGGGTTGCTGGAGGAGAGTGGGGTGGGCAGATGGGGTAACTGGGTGATGGACATTAAGGAGGGCACATGATGTAATGAGCTCTGGGTATTATATAAGACTGATGATCACTGAATTCTACCTCTGAAACTAATAATACATTATATGTTAATTAATTGAATTTAAATTTTTAAAAAGGAGTACATAGTAGAAAGAACTTATCTTTGTTGTACTATTATAATCGAATTGCTACCACATTTCATGCCCACAGTAAAACTGTTGATCTTTGATATATGTTTATATTAACTACACTCACATTTGGTTAATTTTTCATATTTTATGGTCCCCACACAAACTGTTTCATAAAATAAATTGGGAAAATTTGTTCACATACCACATCTTAATGACATTAGCAAGTAAGCCATTTGGTTGATTACAAATTGTTAATATTTTTTTGCTCTGCTTCAAAAACCTAAATACCAAGAATGTTGCTATATATGGTTAAGAAAGCTTTTGAAAAAATGATTTATATGGATTTACCTTAACAATAGAATCCAATAAACATTTAACCCCTTACTTTGTAGAGTTTTGCAAACAAATACTATTTTTCTAACTTTTTATGTAGGGTGAGCCATCATCAGTATCTAAAAAACAATAATTAATGATAGATACAAGGTCTCAACTTCCCATTCTTTAAAGACCATTGTAGGATGCTATATTCCTGATAGAATTCTAAGGTCATGTAACTAAGGGATAAAAGTGGCCTTGTTTACCATGCCAAGATATTGGGAAATTTGTGCTTTCCATTCTGGTAATGTTGGTCTAGAGGTCCTGGTTCCCAAAAAGATATTATTCACACCACAGGAAACAGCAAAATTCTCATTAAGTGGTGGCTGCTGATAGGTTACTTTAGGTCCTTTGTGTCAAGAGAATAACAAGCTAGGAAAGGATGTCACCATATTAGCTGGTGAATTAACCTTGATTAACAAGAGGAGATAAGAATGTTATTATATACTAGAGGCAGGAAAGAATACATTTGTCTCCCTGAAATCCACTGGGGTGTTTCTTAGTACTACCACCTTGCCTATTTGGGGCAGCAAATAGACAAGTGCAGCAGCCCCAGCCTGAAGAGACCATGGCAAATAGGAGCTCAGACCCCTCAGGTGTGGAGGCCTGGGTCACCCCATCTTATAAGTCACCTAGATTAAAAGAGATCCTAGCTGAGGGTTAGAGAATTTAGAATGAGTCATAGATGAGAGAGATAATAAGCATCACTTGTATCTTCAAGACCAGTTGCAGTTATTCGAAGTTGAGTCCTTTCCACTAGCCTACTTCTTGTGAGTGGTCCCCAAATCCTAGGGAAGGTATTTTTGATGGGCTGAACTTACACATGAAGCAAATGGACTTGAGTTCCTCAGGTAAAATTATACTAAATGCTGTGATGCACCACCAAAACTGCCCTTCAGGCCTGAGGCATCTTCCTTCAGTCGCAAGGGGTATTGCCTGCTGACATCACACCTCTCCAAGAGTTGCCCTCAACCAAAGATAGCTTCCTCTTCCTTCTTCCTATAACCAGTGATTAGTTCCAGCATCATACTAAGATCTGACCCTCTTTCATTGATCCAGGACAACTCCGAAAATCATCCAGTTCCAGAGTTCTCTATATAACTGGCTCCCCATATAATTTTTTTTGCATCAAAGTTTGACATCTTTTCTTCCCAGTTCTGCTTCTCTTACTTCCATAGAGCTATTGTCCCCAAAAACACTCCTAAGAAATCTCCTGCAAAGAAATTTCTGCCTCAGAGTCTTAGATTGGAATAATTCAACATAACACAGTACAAAATTACATGATTAGGTTGAATATTTTTTAGTGTGTTGTTAAAACATGCCAAGCAATTGTGGCTGGAAAGAGTATGGAAATACCAAATAACAATAAACTTTAGAAAAATGAAGTTAAGGATATGTCTTCCATCACAACAACAAAAAAATGAAAGCTATAAAGGTATTGAAAATTTGGGCAATAATAAAAGTATTTCTGTTGTTCAATAGACATCATTTAACCTATTTAATCAAAATGGATTGATAAAATTGGAATATCCCCGTTTTGTGATTCATAAAAAAAAAAATGGTCTAAGCAATGATCATCAATAGCTGCCAACATTACAAAAAGAGACAACCAGATATATACTGTCGGGTACTTCTTGATGGAAGTACCCAACAGCATCTTTGAAGTATTTTCCTAAAAAATAAATATATAAACCTGAATTATTCAGTCACTAGATCCAACCACTAATTTACAAATTTATAGGAATACATTAAATGACACTGAAGATATGATCCACAAAATTCAAACAAAAGGAACTATGGTACAAACAAAGCTGTTTTTTTAATAAATAAATTGAGAAAGTAAAAGAGAGAGGTGTATATACAATCACGAGGATTTGAACATTGACGACATTAAGGAATTATTGTTAACTATATTTTACATATAATATTATTATAATTAGTTCAAACTAAGTTCTGTAACTTTTAGAAATATATGCTGAGGTATTTACATATAAAGTTATATGATCTAGGGATTTAACTCAAAAGAAACCCAATGACACATGAGGAATGAATTGGCATTTGGATGAAAGGAGATTGACCATAAATTATTATTAAAGCTCGGTGAAAGGTAAGTCGAGGTTCATCTTACAGTTCTCTCTACTTCATCTTATATTTGATTTTGTCCATGTTTAACAGTGAAAAAGAATAAGCCCATAAAAAAATGAAATGACAGAAAATATCTGCCATCCTGTAACTGACAGGATATGTTGTGATTGTGTACTTCATTTAGCATATTATTATGATTGGAGTCTTCGTGTACAAGATAAAATTGATTCCTTAACATTAATATTATACACAGCATCTTGATAAATCTATTCTCTTAGATACTCCAAATAAACATAATCTTTACTCCTAACTTAATAGAAATATATCTATTATTTTGCATTAAGTATAATTGTGGGTTTTGGGTTGGGCCATGTATATATTTTATCATATTTAAATAAACATGTATCCCAATTTCATTAAATGTAATCAAATATATTATTGGGACATAGGGAGATAACTGATGATTTCCTAATACTGGATCATCTTTTCATTACTGAATAAACTTAACTTGCTCAATATTATTATTCTTTCATGTGCTTCTTTTTTTTTTTTCATTTTTGTAGCAGAATTCAAAAAATTAGCTTGGTTTCTGGTTTTCTTATATGGTACTATCTTTCATAGGCCTTTGTACTCACAAAAAGGATTTGGAAATGTTTCTTTTTTTTAATATTCTTTCTTCCTTTATCTCTTTTTCTGGTTTTTGAATGAATCTTTGAAAATGTCTTGAGATATATTATTTCAGAAATGGCTTTTCCTTTTCTTTTTCTCTTTTTTCCCTTTTTTCACATGGAAAGTGCTCTGTTTAGATTTTGTATGTCTTTTGGTACATGCATTTTATATTATCCTAAAAATTTACCCATTCCAACCAGATTTTCAAATTAATTTGCATAATTTTGAGTAAAATGAGCTTACTATTTATTAAGATAAGCATTTAAGGCTACAAATACATACTTAAGCATTACTTTAACTGTTCTCCATATATTTGAATATGGAATGCTTATGTTCATTTAATCAAGGTCTTTTACAACATCTTTGATTTATTCTGTGGCTCAAAAGTCATAGGACTTTTTTTAACATACCTTGTTTCAGGTTGTTAAAAATCTTTCCTAGGCAAACTATATAGGAATAAGAAAAAAGCGATACATCAAAGAGGTTGTAGTGTTTGGGCTGTGAACATAACAACACACAGACGTTGTGGCTGTATTTGGAGATGGGGTTTCTAAGAAAGTACTTAAGGTTAAATGAGGTCATATGGGCGGGTCCCTGATTTGATAGAAGTAGTGTCCTTACAAGAAGACACACCAGAGAGCCCTCTCTTTCCACAAGCCCACAAAAATGAAATCCTGTGGCACATAGGGGTTGCCTACAAGTTCAAAGCACCTTGGAATGAAACCTACCTGGCAGGCACCTTGATCTTGGACTTTGCAGCCTCCAGAACAATGAGAAATAATTGTCTATTATTTAAGCAACCCAGTCTATGGTATTCTGTTACAGCAGCCCAAGTAGACTAATACAGTCCTTTACTGGATACTGGGATGTAAGAAGAGAATGTGGGATATGAGAGAGAAGAGAATACATACAAAAGGAAATGGAGGACTTTTTGATAGACTGATTAAATAATGAATACATTATCAACACCAAAAATATCCAATTAAAAATGAGCTGAAGACATGAAGATACAGTTCTCCAAAAACATATAAATGGCCAAAAGATACGCAAAAAGGTGCTCAACATCACTAATAATCAGAGAAATACAAATCAAAACCTGAATAAGATACCACCTCACACCTGTCAGAATGCCTAAAATCAAAAACACAAGAAACAAGTATTAGCGACTATGAGGAGAAAAACGAACTCTTGTGCATTGTTGGTAGGAATATAAACTGGTGCAGCCATGTGGAAAACAGTCTGGAATTCCTCAAAAAATTAAAAATAGAATTATCATGTGATCGAATAATTCCACAACTGGGTATTTACCCAAAGAATACAAAAACATTAATTCAAAAAGGTATATGTATCTCTATGTTTATTGCATTATTTACAATAGCCAAAATGTGAAACCAACCCAAGTGTCCATCAATAGATGAATGGATAAAGAAGATGTGGTGTGTATATATGTGTGTGTGTATTACTCAGCTCAGGATAAAGAAGATGTGGTATGTGTGTATGTATATATATATATATAAATATATATACATACATATATAACTCATCCATAAAAAATAATGAAATCCTGCCATTTGCAACAACATGGATGGATCTAAAGTGTATAATCCTAAGTGAAATAAGTCAGAAAAAGACAAACACCATATGATTTTACTCATATGTGAAATTTAAGAAACAACACAAATGAACAAAGAGAAAAAGGGACAAACCAAAAAAGACTCTTAGTTATAGAGAATAAACTAATGGTTACCAGAGGGGAGGTGGGTAGAGGATGGGTGAAATAGGTGATAGGGATTAAGAGTACACTTATCATGATGAGCACTGAGTAATGTATAGAATTGTTGAATCACTATATTGTATACCTGAAACTAATATGACACTATATGTTAATTATACTGGAATTTTAAAAAATAAATTAATTTTAAAAAACAATGAATGCATTAAAAAATTAAAAATTTATTTGCTTTTGAAAATGTCCTACATCAATGTAAAATACATGTTAATGGAATACATATATCCAATTTATTAAATTGGTTAGTATTTATATTCATATAATTTTATTTAAAATAGCAACAGGATATATATCATTAATTTCAAAACTCTAGTTTTAAAAATTATTATCTTTGAAGGAGGAGCTAAGATGGTGGAGTAGTAAGAGGACCCTGGGCTTGCCTTCTCCCTCAAACACAGCTAGATAAATATCAAATCATTCTAAGTACCCAAGAAATTGATCTGAGGACTGACAGAACAAACTGCACAACTACAGGGAGAGAAGAGGTCACATCATGGAAGGTAGGAGGTGCAGAAATATGATTTGGGTGCAGGTACTGCAATAGGAAGGGAGCCCTGGTCACAGAGAAAAGAGACAGAGAGAGAGTAGAGTGCACAGGGATTGCACAAGGAAAACACTTCCCCAAAGCTGTTGACTGGGAAAACAAGAAGGGCTGATTTTCCTGAGTTTTTACAACCAGCAGTGCTCAAAGACTTGAGTTTTAGAGGTCTGGGGTGGGGTAAGTGTGAAGCCCTGAGGGCATGCCAGTACTCTTGTGGGGGAGGGCAGAGAGCCCATGAGTAAAGGTGATCTGCGGATCCCCTGGGATGCATTGCAAGAGAAATTTCTCCTTTCTTGGGGTGAGAGGGGTGGCATTGCCTCTCTGGGGACAAAAGAGCCAATGGGCACCATTACTCTCTCCTACCCCAACAGCGTAGGCGCAGAGACACCTATTGAGAGTGGCTAACCCGGACAGTGGCTCTAAACAAGAAGATCTAACAATTGTAAATATTTATGCCCCCAACTTGGGAGCACCCAAATATATAAAACAATTAATAGCAAACATAAAGGAACTCACTGATAAAAATACAATAAGAGTAGGGGACTTTAATACCCCACTCACAGGAATGGGCAGACCATCTAAGCAGAAAATCAACAAGGAACAATGGTTTTGAATAACACAGTGGACCAGATGGACTTAACAGATATATTAAGAACATTTCATCCCAGAGCAGCAGAATACACATTCTGTTCCAGTGCACATGGAGCATTCTCCAGAACTGATCACATACTAGGTCACAAATCAGGCCTCAACAAGTACAACACGACTGAGATCATACCATGCATGTTATCTGACCACAATACTTATGAAACTTGAAGTTAACCATAAGAAAAAAACTGGAGAGATCACAAATACATGGAGCTTAAAGAACATCCTACTAAAGAATGAATGGGTCAATCAGGAAATTAAAGAAGAAAGAAAAATACATGGGAACAAATGAAAATGAAAACACGATGATCCAAAACCTTTGGGATGGGGCACCTGGGTGGCTCAGTCGTTAAGCGTCTGCCTTCGGCTCAGGTCATGATCCCAGGGTCCTGGGATCAAGCCCCGCATCAGGCTCCCTGCTCAGCGGGAAGCCTGCTTCTCCCTCTCCCACTCCCCCTGCTTGTGTTCCCTCTCTCGCTGTGTCTCTCTGTCAAATAAATAAATAAACTCTTTAAAAAAAAAAAAAAAAAAAAAAAAAAAAACCTTTGGGATGTAGCAAAAGTGATCCTAAGAAGGAAGTATATAGCAATACAGGCCTACCTCAAGAAGCAAGAAAAATCTCAAATACACAACGTAACCTTACACCTAGAAAAAGAAAAGTGAAGCCTAAAGCCAGGAGACGAAAGGAAATAATAAAGATTAGCACAGAAATAAATGATACAGAAACAAACAACAACAACAAAACAGTAGAACAGATCAATGAAACCAGGAGCTGGTTCTTAAAAGAATTAATAAAATTGATAAACCCCTAGTCAGACTTAGCAAAGAGAAAAGAGAAAGGACCCAAATAATTGAAATCACAAATGAGAGCAGAGAGATCACAACCAACACCACAGAAATACAAACAATTTTAAGAGAGTATTATAAATAATTATATGCCAACAAATTGGGCAATCTGGAAGAAATGGATAAATTTCTAGAAACATGTAAACTATCAAAACTGAAACAGGAAGAAATAGATAATTTGAACAGACCAATAACCAGCAAAGAAACTGAATCGGTAATAAAAAAATCTCCCAGTAAACAAAAGCCCAGGGGCAGATGGCTTCCTGGGGGAATTCTACCAAACATTTGAAGAAGAGTTAATACCTATTCCTCTCAAACTAGTCCAAAAAATAGAAAAGGAAGGAAAACTTCCAAACTCATTCTAGTAGGCCAGCATTACTTGGATTCCAAAACCAGACAAAGACCCCACTAAAAAAGAGAATTATAGGTGGGGTACCTGGATGGCTCAGTAGGTTAAGTGTCCGACTCTTGATCTCAGCTCAGGTCTTGATCTCAGGGTTGTGAGTTCAAGTCCCATGCTGGGCTCCAAACGGGGCATGGAGCTTACTTAAAAAAGAGAGACAGAGAGAATTACAGGCCAATTTCCAAAAATACTGATTTGAAGGGATACATGCACCCAGATGTTTATAGCAACATTATCAATAATTGCCAAATTATGGAAAGAGGCCCAAATGTCCATCGACTGATGAATGAATAAAGAAGTGGTATGTACATACAATGGAATATTACTCAGCCATAAAAAAGAATGAAACCTTGCCATCTGCAATGACATGGATGGAGCTAGAGAGTATAATGCTAAGTGAAATAAGTCAGAGAAAGGCAAATACCATATGATTTCACTCATATGTGGAATTTAAGTAACAAAACAGATGAACATAGGCAAAAAAAAAAAAGAGAGAGAGAGAGGCAAACCATTAAACAGACTCTTAACTATAGAGAACAAACTGAAGTTTGCTGAGGGGAGGTGGACACGGGGATGGGTTAAATCGGTGATGGGGATTAAGGAAGGCACTTGTGATGAGCACCCACTGTTATACATAAATGATGAATCACTAAATTCTACTCCTAAAACTAATATTACACTGTATGTTAACTAACTGGAATCTAAATAAAAACTTGAAACTAAAAAACAGAAAATATAGTATCTTTTTAAGTCCTCTTAAAAAATCCTTTTTGAAGTGTTTTATTTCTGATACCTGTTATCTTACTTAGTTGCTAATGCCTTCATGAACTCTCTGAATATCATGAGCCTGTGTAAGTTCATATTCCCATGCCTCTAACGTAGGTGCTATTGCTTTGAAGATGACAGGAGCAAGGTGAGTGGATTACTTGACCATTTACTATGATAGAATTCTAGATATTCCCACCAAATAAACAATAGAAAGTAAAATATAATCGTAAGTCAAATTCTTACAGGTATTACCAGGTGTGTACCATATTAAACTACATTAATTTAATGGTACAAATCACCCAACTACAGGGAAAGATGGTCATTTCCACACATCTGAGATGGAGCCTCTTAGACCTGTTAGAAAAGCCCTTCATAATCCTCACACTCACCGCCAACACACAGTCTAAGCAGGTAATGCCTGTCCATCCCAAACACGCTATCAGCAAAGGGACAGTGTGACGGCCCCTGCAGAGACGTATACACACATGCACACACAAATCCCTCTCTCCGAGTGAGAGTCAACCAACAGAGGTTTATGGTTTAGATTGTTAAAGAGAGCCTTGGAAAGATGTGACACACTTTCAGTCTAATCAGTTATTAGTTCAAGTCCAATAGAAGTGATATCTGAAATTGGAATCTCCGGAATAAGACCATATTGAAAGGCAATTTTGGAATGCACCAAAAATAGGGTTTGGGTTTTTGTTTGTTTGTTTGTTTGTTTGTTTGACAATGTTGCTTTTCACGAACTCTTCAGTCATTACACATTATATTTGTCGTTTCTACGCCTGGGAGAACTTTCCACCACAGGTAAAATTGTTTTAATGTCACATAAAGTAGTTAGTGCGCTGTGTCTTAGATCATACAGTGTTGGCAATAGGGAATCAGTATGTATAGTCAGCAAAATGAGAACAAATGACGACAATGTGAAATCAATAATTTCTTAAGTCTCCAGGCATCAGTGCCCAGGGGTACTGATGAAGGTTATTGTCCTTCAGGATCCTTAGAGCTGATGGCCCTAAGCACAGCTCTGGGGAGCAAGCAACTAAAATGCAGGAAAGAGCTCTACATCACCATTAGAACAAATAAGAATATAATGCTGAAAAATTTAGCAATGCACGTATAACTCCACTCCTTTCTTTTCCCTTTCCTCTTTCCCCTCCCTTTCTATCTCCTCTTTTCTCTCTCTCCCTTTGTCTCTTTTTCTCCAAAAGAGGAGTGTGCGGGTGCACATACATAACACACACACACACACATACACACACCTACACACACACACACACCACACTGTCCCTATCTGCTCTTCACTGACAGTAAAATAAAAGAGGATAAGATTACTATATTCTTACAAAGAGAACCCAGCCTTTCAAAAACCCCAAATCCTCCCTTCTCAACATCTGGTCTCACTACTTATTCAATCTATAATTGAACATAATTTTCTAAACATCATCAAGAATTAAACAGAATATTTTAAGCATCTTGTAAAGCAGGGACCATATGTATCCTGTTTAATTTTGTATTGCCAGCCCAGTGGGACACCTGTTGTGAGCCTGTAAATGTTTGTTGTTTAAACAGACTATCCAGTGATCCTGAGCCCTAGCCACACCTTTCTAGTGGACCTTGCAGATTTGTCTGCCCAGCTCCCTCACATCATCTTGATGGGAGCAGTAACAATTGTACAATTTGGCCCCAGGCTAAGATTTGGAACAAGACTCCAACTCACCAAATGAACCCCTCCTCTGAGTAACTTATTTTCGGAACTAAGAGATTCAAGAATCAATCTACTTTCTTGAAAGGAGAAAGGTAAACTGAGAAGCTGGGAAACAGCGGATGCTTGCCTGTAAGGATAGAAATGAATGAAGTTGATGTGCAAAGACAGAAAGGAATCAGAAAGCAGACTGCAAGAGAAGCCCCCTGTGGGGCGCCCTTTCATGCTCCCAGGCCCTGGCTCTCGTCCTTTCCTGTGGCCTAGCCAAATCCTTGCTCAGTTCTGTGAGAGATGACTGTATCCTTAAAATAAGTTCCCCTTTTACAAGATAACTCAAAAGGAGGGTTTTTTTGGTTTGTTTGTTTTTTTTAATAATCTAAAGAGTCTTAATTAATTCAGTCCCACTATCTTCTGTGAAGACTTTTCAAAATAAAAATGACAGGGCCCACCCCAGGAGATTCAGACTCAGCCTGAGACTAAGTGGGAATGGATGGAGATGCTGGTCTCTCTCACTATATTTTTAAAAGCTTCACAGATCATTTTGATGCTCAGCCAGGGTTGAAAACCACTGAACTATACTACGTGTTGTAAGAAATATAAAGGAAAAAGAGGACAATAACCCAGTACTGCAGGGATTTTGGATTCCCCTAATTATATTGGAGATGTATATGTAAATAATACTCAAGCATGTTTTCAAAGAAATATTTGAATTATGTTTAAAACTAGTGAATGAATTTATTGCAAACTCTTTCTTTTGGAAAAGGGCATTGATCTCAGTGTCGAAGGTACCTTTCAGCACTACGTTAGAAAACTTTAACCTCTTAATAATACAAAAATGGTAGTCATTTACGTTAAAATGACAAAATTTGGCATTAAATGAAAAGTTCAAAATGTTCATGTCATGCAAATAAATTGTAAATTAGGACAAGCTTCTTGAAACATTAAGACCATAAAACTAAAGTTTTTATTTGATTTATTGCCAGATGAACCCATCCTATGTAAATTCTGTATATCTGCTCCAAGCCATCTTCTCTGAATTACATGCTATTCATCATTCTGACATTACTAAAATAGCATAAACCTCTATTAATAAAGATAACACATTTTAAATGTCATTGTTGATATTCCCTTTATATCTCCATGTACACTGGAAGAGAGTCCTAAAAATTAGCAATGTGTAAATAATGTAGCGACCAACATTCAATTTGATCCCAGAGAAAAAACATAAATGTGTAATAATTTTCTCCATTAAAACAACGTATTTATTTCTCATAACAATTCTCTTGATAGGAAGGAATATACACAGAGATATTATTTACAAGCCTAGAACCATAGAGTGCTCTTCACTCCTAAGCCACCCCTTTCCACTTATGCCTCTTATGTATTCATTTTTATTCTGTATAGTACAAAACCTGCACATTCCTTCTGGTTGGTAAGAAAAAGAGGCATTCTAACTTTCCCTTAATTCTACCTTGTAGGGTGCCTGGGTGGCTCAGATGGTTGGGCATCTGCCTTCGGCTCGGGTCATGATCCCAGGGTCCTGGGATCGAGTCCCGCGTCGGGCTCCTTGCTCGGCGGGGATCCTGCTTCTCCCTCTGCCTCTCTCTCACTGTCTCTTATGAATAAATAAATAAATCTTTTTAAAAAAAATTCTACCTTGTAACACTGAATATCAATACCATATGTCATGCTTTTGTGGCTATTCAATAATATTTTTGAAATGTTATCATCACTCAAAAAGTTTTCCCTTCCAAACAGATGTTATTGCTGTTTGTAAATTTCACACTATAAAACCCAAATGTACAATTAATTAACTAGTATTAGTTTGGGTGCCAGAAGATACCTTTTCTAGATGAGGAGGAGTTACTACCTTCCAGGTTCTAGTTCTCAACCTTACAGGCACAGAAATGAGATGTCCATTTGCTGAGCATTTTTTTCAAGTTTATCAATCATATGCATCACAATTTTTCTGAACTGCCTGTTCAATTTTTGCCCCATTTTTTGTTGCAGCTGTCAGCATTTTATCATTGATTTACAATAATTTTGTATTATAAATATTTTTCATATGCATTGCTAATATTTTCCCCAGTTTTTCATTTTTCCTTAATTTGGTATTTGCTTTTTAGTTTTCAGAAGTTTTTAATATTTTTGTCATTCAAACTATTGAGGGTTTTTTGTTATTGACTTCCGTAGCCGGATAACTAATCAGAATATTTATCATAGATAACAAAGAAATAAATATTTATTAAAAATAAACAGCAGGACTAAAGTTGGCTATATCAATGGGGGTTTGGTCAGTCATCTTCCTTGCTTCTTGGCAGCACATATATGGTTAAGCATTCCTTTCTTGAAATTTTTTCTTTGTTTTCCATAATAATATAGTCTCCTGGTTTTCCTCTTTCCCCTCTTGCCCCACTTTTCTATTTTCTTCACAATTCCATCTACTTTATCTGAACAATAAATATTGCAATTCCTTAAGATTTGGTGTCAGGATGCCCTCCGACATCATTTTGTACTCACCCGTGGACGCCTCAGCCATGTTAATGAATTTAACTGCTATGTAGGGCTCATTGATTTACTCATATCTTTATATCTCCAACCTGAATTCACTCACCTGAGCCCCCTATATATTCAACTACTTGATGCACCTACTTATAACCTCAAAGGTACCTGAAACTCAGCATGTACAAAACTGTTCCTTCTTTACTTCCCTCTCTTCAACATGATCCTCTTTCAATATTAACTAACTCAGTGAATGCTGTCAACATGCACCTGGAATTCAGAAATTTAGGAGCCATCTTTGCAATCCCAACGCATCATGAAATGGAAGTATAGTTATACCTACTGGATTCACCTATTTCTCTTTATTTTGTAAGCTGTCATCAGCAATTACCTGGATCACTTCAATAGCCAAAATCAGGAGTCAGTAAAGTTATTCTTTTCTTTTCTAAAATAGATATTTTAGGCTTTTTGAGCTTTGTGACTTCTGTTGCAACTACTAGCTCTGAGGTTGTAGTGACATTAGCAGCCATAGACAGTACACAAATGAATGAGCACAAAATGTGGTCCAATAAAACTTTATTTATGGACACTAGAATTTGAACTTCATATAATTTTCATCTGATATAAAATGTTATTCTTCCTTGATTTTCTTTCAAACACTTAAAAATGCAAAAACAATTTTCAATTCATGAGCTGTAAAAAAAACATATATATATATGACAGGTTGGATTTGGTCCACAGATTCCTAGTTTGCTAATTCCAGTCTAAGTGGTCCTCTCTCTTCTACTTTGCATTCCTTTTAAGTTTATTTGTAACACTGAAGACAGAGGGATCTTGTTTGAATTTGAATCTGATTATGTCAAACTCCTGTTCAGTGACTTTTCTCTGTTCTAAAGGCAAATGTGAAACTTTCTGACATTGTTTCAAAGCTCTGTAGGGTCAGATTCTCACCTTTCTCTGTTCTCACACAATCTTAACATTCCATCTGATAATGCATTTCTCACTAATAACTTCTGACCACTACTTTTTATTAATGTAAGATAGAGACCCTGATTCTTAATTTTTATATCCTGAATCACATATAAGACATGATTACCAAGTATATGTTACAAAAAGGTTAGTCAGAAAAACCTCTCTCACAAACTGTTTATAGAAAATGAATTCCACATCTTTGCTCTCTTGAGTTACAATTTACAAACAAAACATATATTTTCTGGTTGTCACATACCATGTGATAACTGTGTGGTGTCAAATAATTATAATCTTCAAGACAGCTTCTAACTCTATTTCGTGTATTTCAGAAAGTCACGCTAAACACCTAACAATCATAACTGAGTATTTTTAATAAGACCTTGTAGTGGAACTTACATAGAGTCACTTATGAAGTGTAACAAAGCAAAAACGCTTATTACTCCAATTAAATGTTGCTTCCTACATGAATAATCTGTACTGAATGCCATTTTTCAAATCAGTTTATTTAAATGAATTTTGACAAGCTATTAAATAACATCCATAAGCCAGTAAGTCAGAAATATGAGATTGTTATTATGTCTGACACTTGACTCTGTTTGGTGCACCCTGTACAATTTAATCAAAAGAAAACTCGCACTGTTTCTATACCTACAGTGCCACTTAAATGGGTTATCTATGCTAAGCCTTGTTAATATAACCAGCACAGTCAACGGTAAAGATATCAGTGGTTTTATAAAAATGCATCTCTACAGAGTAATAGTAATAATGACATCTTGACTCATTGAGTCACAATTCATCGTTCAAATTACAAAAAAAATCGAACCAACTCTGAAAGTTATAAATTGTAGTTTCTCACAATGGCCATCCCGTAGGCTAAAAAAATATATTATGAGATCTGGACAACTTAAGAGTGAGTTACCATTACCTAACATGATTTAAAGAAATATTTTAGAGCTAAAAGAACTAGTTACTTGACTTCAAGCAAGTCACTTAACATTAGTCTAAGATATGTCACATGTAGTGGGCTAATAGTAGCAGCCTCATCATATATATTAAATAATAGTGTGTGTAGGGGCACCTGGGTGGCTCAGTCGTTAAGTGTCTGCCTTCGGCTCAGGTCACAATCCCGGACTCCTGGGATCGAGCCCCGCATCAGGCTCCCTGCTCCACGGGAGGCCTGCTTCTCCCTCTCCCCCTCCCTCTGCTTGTGTTCCCTCTCTCGCTGTGTCTCTCTCTGTCAAATAAATAAAATCTTTAAAAATAATAATAATAATAATAGTGTGTGTAAACATTATCATACACATATAAGGTATTATGAAGTTCACTTTTCCATAGTGCATTTTCCTGGAAGATCAATCAGTCAGCCTTTTATTGTTGAATTGTTCTAAAATATAATAAAGTATCTGATACAAGCTGAACAATACTACTTTCAAAATAAGTCTGTTCTGACAATGACAATCATATTTTAAACTGCCAAAGAACGTACCTAGTATCCCACACTCACAATCTACTCTGCTGTTGTTATTCCATACCATTTATCACAATCTAGTGTACACCAATTTTTCTATATATATTTCCTTTCCTTTTTCCTCGACTATATTCTCAGTACTGTGAGTGATGAGGGCCAAAGCATTTTCCTATACTGTGCAGGGTGGAGAACAGTGTTTATCACATAGTATGCACTTAGAAACTATTTGTTGAATAAATGAATTAATGAACTTAATACACCTTGACTCTGATGCCTTCATTACCCCACTTAATCCTAAAGATTTACTTTAAAGCCTCTAAAACCAACCTCTCATTCCAGCTGCATATGGTCCCACTGACTCAAAAGACATTCCTCTAAGGCCAGTTTATTTCTCTATATTTGCCCATCTATTATATATTTAATTTTAGTAATGTTAATGATTCAGTTATTATAAATCATTTCAATTGACTTTCCAAGAAAGCAAATAGGTGTTTCATCTAATCCTATGGGAGCGTTTTTGTGAATCGATGATTGATTTTTTTTTCTTGGAACTTTGTTCTGTCAGGAAAACAGGTTGTCTAGTATCTGCTGAATTTAACAAGCACAGATTATCCAATAAAAATCATTATCCTAAATTATAGGATGAAATGACATGTTGGATTAATTATGACCACTCTTACTCTAAAGCATATAATGACTTTACCATTCATTTTCTTCTCTCACTTTTGGAAACACATTTTGATTACTTTGAAATGACTGTTTAAGGGATGGCTATTTTAGAAGATTTAAGAATACAAATTGGCATAGAAGAGTCCCTGGACCAAAAATTTTAAGGCATAATTCAATCTTGTGGGAAGTATTCAGCAATAATTACAACATTAGAGATAAATTCATTCAGGGAATGTCTAAGTCTTCAAGTATATGACTGATTGACCATAGGGTATGATAGTTTGGAAGAGTGTCAATAAATGCAAAAGGTTCAATCGTTCAGAGCATACACTAAACCACAAGTCAGTGCCAAGGTTTCAAAATAACTCAGAAGATAGCAAAATTTGCAAATTTCCAAAGGTCTTAATTGTTCCTGAAAGTAGGCCCAAAGGTACCTTTTAAAAAGACATATGCACCCTCTATATCTGTTCAGATGGGTAAAAATATTTAAGTAAGATGAGGAATACTTTTTTAACTTTAAAAGACAAGTAATAAGAAAAGGAACAATTACAAAGAAAATCAATAATTCAGGCATTTAGTCTATTCTTGCACTAGAAATTCATCCAGGTTGTAAAACAAGAAAACTTTAAACAAATATCTCAGAATCTGACCCAGTATTATTTATTTTTTCATTATTGGATTAATAAGTAGGCATGACTATTAATATAACAACAAAACAAAATTGGACATTCTGCCTCACCCCCCATTTGCCTGTGTCTTGAGCACTCCCTATAATAAAGGTAAAAAATAGATTCATACCCTATATATATAGATGATAGATGACAGATTAGATTAGATATGCTTATATCTTACATATATTTTTTAAATATTTATTTATTTATTTATTTAAGAGAGAGAGAATGGGGGGAAGGGGCAGAGAGAGAGGGAGAGAGAGTCTCAAGCAGCCTCTGCACTGAGCGCGGAGCCTGATGCAGGGCTTGATCTCACAGCCCTGAGATCACGACCTAAGCCAAAACCAAGAGTAGATCACTTAACCAACTGGGTCACTGAGGTGCCCCTCGAATACATTTTTTAACATAAATGTATTGACTGTGATGGTTTGGGCAGCAAGTGGAATTCTGACTCAACTGGATAACAATGAGGAAGATATAATACTCTGCATAACAAAATATACCAACTCAAGTTTTGTTATTTCAACATTCAAGTACCCACGTTCTTTCTATGGTTTCCCTCCGCCATTCCCAGAGTGTTTTCTCTGCTAGTTTCCCTCATGGCCACAGAACAGCTTGCATGGGCCCAAGAGTCCCATGCAGATAGCACGACATGTAGGGAATAAGACATGTTTCTTACTATGAGTAAGGAAATAATTCTTAGAAGCTGATCAGCATGTCACCTCACATCTTACTGTCCAAAAAAATGTCATATGACTGTTCAAAAGAGCATTATTAGCAAAAGGAATAATATTATGCTAATTGGTTACATGAAACGCAGGGCCTTGAAAAGGTGTGGGTTAGCTGAAAAAAATGAGAGTTTGTATGAAAGGAATGGGGGATGAGGAAATTCTGCCAAATATCATATGAGCATTCAACAATGTCTATTATATTGATCACTTATTTTGATGTATAAGTAAATATTTATTGAAAGCCCACCATACTCCAGGCACTGTATTAGGCATCAGAAATAAAACCAAGAACAAGAAAAGTGAGATTTCCACCCTCGTAGTGTCTGCTTATCAATGAAAAAGAAAATATCAGTATGATGAATAATAAAACTGAATATAGTGAATATTATTAGATAAAAGTAGATGAATATAAGAAATATTTTAAAGAGATGACTGTGTTTGCTGAAGAACAGGATGTGACTGGTGAGAACAAGGTAGAAATCTGGGTGGATGATTGCATTTACTGAGATAGTGAAACATGCTGAGGACCGATTATGTGGTAGAAGCATGGGGGTATCAACAGTTCTGTTTTGGCCATGTTGTTCCAGGTAGACATGACACATCCAAGTGAAAATATTGAAAATTTTCTATGAAAAGATGACATATTGTGTAAAATTACCTCTTGTTCTCTGGATATTTCTTATTTTTACATTGTTTTAAAGAGTTTATAGTGAGAATGAAAAATGATACAGCCACTTTGAAAGACATTTTGGCAGTTTTTTACAAGGCTAAACATATTCTTATCATACAATCCAGTAACTGTGCTCCTTGGTATTTACCAAAAGGAACTGAAAACTTATGTTCACACAAACACTTGCACGTGGATGTTTACAGATTTATTTATAAATGTACAAAGTCAGAAGCAACCAAGATGTCTTTCCATAGGTGAATGGATAAACTGTGGTACATTCAGACAATGGAATACCATTTAACAGTAAAAAGAAATGAGCTATTTAGCTGTGAAAAGCCATGGAAGAACCCTAAACTCATATTTTACATAAGTAAAAGAGGCCAATACATACTATATGATTCCGACTATATGTCATTCTGAAAAAGGCAAAACTATGGAGACAGTAAAAAGATCACTGATTTCCATGACTACTGGAGCAGAGTGGGGAGAATGAATAGGTGCTGCATGGAAGATTTGGGGGCAGTGACACTATTTTGGGTAATACAATAATAGTGGATACATATCATTATACATTTGCCAAAACCCATAGAATATACAACAGCAAGAGTAAACCCTAATGTAAACTAGGGACTTTGGGTGATACTCAAGTGTCAATATAGAATCGTTGGTTGTAACAAATACATCACTTGAGCATGGCATGTTAATAGTTGGGGAGGTCATGCATGTGTGGAAGCAGGGGGTATATGAGAAAAGTACTTTCTGTTCAATTTTTGAACCTAAATCTGCTCTATAAGGAAAGTTGTTTTTTTTTTTTTTAAAGCAAGCTGCAGAAAGGTATTTTTTTTTTAAATAGACTTTACAGGGAGAGATGTAATAATTTGAAATTGTAAAGAGGAATTCCATCATCTAATACCCCACTGAAGTAAGCCAAAACCATCACTTAAAATTGATTAAAGGAAATGAAAATATGAAATACTGGTTAAAAATGTCATTTTCCAAACTGAGTTAGCAGTAGATGTGTTCTCCTTTTAAAAAATTATAGGCATCAGAAGTTCATCAACCTGCTTCCAGCAGATTTGCTCTTTCTTTTTCTGTTTCCTAAGAGCCCTGGGGTCTTTATATAAATTGCTTTTGCAAAATTTGCAAAGCTAATTCCTTTTTTATTGACAGTCAATGAACCTGTTATTGAAACCTGCACAGTTTCTGAAGAGGGTGTGCCTTTTTTCTTACAACAATGCATAACACTTGTTAATTATTTTACCATATCAGATTTCTCTTACAAAGAGACAATTTAATGAACAATGGTATATGATTGTACCAAATAACTCAAGATTTAAAAATTAAATAAGAAAAGTAACTAAGAACTTAATTCCAGGAAGTTGAAGACAAGTGATATGTTCAATTAGTGAATCATTTATCTGATACCTTAGTGGACAGGGCACCATAGTACATATCTTTTGACAATATACAATGATAAAAAGGCATAAGCAGTATAAAGACCATATGTATAAAAAAGAGGAAACATTTAAGAAATTTATTTTGATCATGTTGATGAGGGAACAGAAGGCAAGCTGAGGACAAAGCAGAAGCTGACACCCCACAACCCTCCCCCACCATATATGTGACATTCCTCAGGCACTCCTGGCTGCCCTAATGGAAAAACAAATAGTTAACTCATATAGATCACAATCCTACAAGACATGAATCTACAAAAACAAAGCATTCTTATCATCAATAACCTAGCTTCCAGAAGGAAATGTAGATACAGTTAAATGCCCTTATAACCTGCAGCCCATTGACAGATAATTGAAGTGGGCAGAGTGTAATGTTCCTCCAGGAAGTTCCCAACTATCTTAATGTTAATGCCTTACTAGAGTGGTAAACAACCTTAACTTGACCATGGCAAGGCCTCCTGTATCTTATAGGTCCTCTTTAGCATATGAAAGTTCTTTGGAAACCTCCCTTTTTCATTCCCTCCCCCAACCCCATAGTATAGAATCAGCCAGCCCTCACAACCCCAGGGCCACAGCTCTTTCTGCCCATGGGTCCTGTCCTCGTGCTTTAATAAACCACCATTTTGCACAAAAGATGCCTCAAGAATTCTTTCTTGGTCTTTGGCTCCAGACTCCACCCCACTGAACCTCATCTATATTCCAAAACCACATCAACGTTGATAATAAAATGCTCATATGGATTATTGTAATATATCAAGCCAGTTGTAATTCTTACTCAACTTAACCCTAATGACTTTCACCAATGTCAATTATTTATGCAACTCGGTCAAATGACTTCTTAAAGTCCTTCCATGTCCATGAAATCTATTATTTAATACATTATTTGGATTTACCATTGTATCTTCTGCATCCCTATGAGATTAAAATTAATATATTTCACACAGGTAGTAATAGGCCTTTGCTTAATACACATTTCCTTAAAAAAACATCTTGCTTGTGTTCCCTCTCTCGCTGTGTCTCTCTCTGTCAAATAAATAAATAAAATCTTTAAAAAAAAACACACATCTACTAACTGCTGCTCCAAACTAGAGAGGAGTAATAACTGAAGCAAAGCCTCCTCTGTAAAAACGTGGAAATTTAGAAAATTATTTAAAAAGTGTTTTCAGAGACTGGAAAAGAGGCAGTTCAGAGCTGTGATTCCTGGGACAAGGGAAATAAATGAGATGAACTATAAAATTACCATGGCTTTCTACCCAGAGGCAACTTCCAAACCATGAAATCATGGGAGGGGAACCCAAATAAATCCTAGTGGCCTAGTTGAGTTAAGGAAATAGTGAAGTTTGAACTACTTATGAAGGCCTAACAGGGTCAAGGTTTAGTAGTAGGTTTCAAGTAACCCTCGAGCGAGCCTATTCCGGAGCTACCCTAGCAGGCTTCGCGCAGTGGCAGTATCGTAGCCAATGAGGTTTATCCGAGGCGCGATTATTGCTAATTGAAAACTAAAGAAGTGGCTTTGAAGGGATCAAAATAATATACAACAGCTTAAATACCTGTCCAAGCAATGAAAAACACTCTTTAAAGGAAGACAACAAAATCGCTACACTGAACAAGGTAACTCACAAAGTCCAACATACAGTAAAAAATTACTACACATGTCCAAAGATAGAAAAATGTAACTTATTACCTGAAAAATACATTATCTGAAATGAAATTGCCTCTGGATGAGATTAACACAGAAAAGGAAAAGATCATTGGCTTTGACCTTGAGGGCATAAGAACAAAGAATGAAGGGGAAAAAGAATCAATGCCCTGTGTTCTGATGCTTTTCATTTCCTGTAATTCTTGAGGAAATAAAGGAAATACTATACAGAGAAGAATAAAGGTAAGGATTAACACAGACTTCTAATTAGAAACTATGCAAGTCAGAAATCATGAAATTACATCCTTATATGCAGAATTTTTTTTAAAACTTGTCAACATAGAATTCTATATCCATATAAAAATGACCTTCAAGGGGCACCTGGGTGGCTCAGTGGGTTAAACGTCTGCCTTTAGCTCAGGTCATGGCTTCAGGGTCCTGGGATCGAGCTCCATGTCGGGCTCCCTGCTCAGTGGGGAGTCTGGTTCTCCCTCGCACTCTCCCTCTGTGCTCTCTCTCTCTCAAATAAATTAATAAAATCTTTAAAAAAAAAATGACCAAAAAAAAAAAAAGCAAAATAAAAACTTTCAGAAAAACAGAAGTGGAGAGAATTCTTTGCCAGCAGGGTAACACCACAAGAAATGTTATTAAAATTCTTTGGAAGAATAAAAATGATTACAGATAGAAACTAGGATTTTATGCAAAGAAATGAAAATCAGAAGACATAGTAAATATGTTGGTAAATTAAAAAGATTACTTTTTCATTTTTAATTTCTTCAAAGAAAAATTGTGTGTACATCAAAAATTTTAAAAACTTATGTGGGGTTTATAATATATGTATAAGTACAATGTGTTACAAAAACAGCACCAATTACAACGAGGACTAAAATGGAAACGTGGTCTAAGAATGTTACATTCATGAAGTGGTAGAAGCTTTCTGAAGGTAAACTTAGATATGATAAATTTGTATGTAATAAACCCAACAGCAACCACTACAGAAATAAAACAAGGATATATAGTCATTAAGCCAAAAGTAAAGATAACATGGTAGGCAAAAAATTACTTCATTAATCCAAAAGAAAACAGAAAAACAGAAATACAGAATAGATAGTACAAATAGAAAACAAATAGCAGGGGCGCCTGGGTGGCTCAGTCGGTTAAGCATCTGCCTTCTGCTGGGGTCATGATCCCAGAGTCCTGGGACTGAGCCCTGCATCGGGCTCCCTGATCAGTGAAGAGCCTGCTTCTCCCTCTGCCCCTCACCCTGCTCATGCTCTCTGTCTCTCTCAAATAAGTAAAATCTTTAAAAAAGGAAAATAAATAGGATAACAGTAAATATAAATATTTACTCAAAATATTGATAATATATTATACAGAAATGCTCTCAATATTCAAGAGACATACATTCTTTGGGTTGATTTTTAAAAAACAAGATCCAACTGTATTATGCCTACAAGAAATTTACTTTAAATATTAAGACACAAATTCATTAAAAGTAAAAGGATGGAAAAAGATATATCATGCCAAAATTCATCAAAAAGAAGTGTATATAGAAAAACTAGGTTTTAGAACAGGGAATATTATCAGGAATATTTGTGAGCACTTCATAATGATGAAGGGGTTAATTCAACAGGAAGACCAAAGAGTCCTCAATGTGCATGAACTCACTCATAGAACTCCAAAATGCATAAAGCAAAAACCAAATACAACTGAAAAGAGAAACAGCCAAATCTACAATTGCTGTAGTTTGAATGGAGGGAAGTAAAACCTAGATTTATGTAATATTTTAAATTTTTATTAAAGCAATTGACATAGATACTACAAACAGGTTATCAATCATTCATTTACTCATAATACTATATGCCAGGGATTTTTATAGGTAGTAGACAAAAAAACAACTGAAATATAATCTTTCTTCTCAGGGAATATCCCATGTAATGAAGCAGCTTACAGTCTTGTGGTAGGAGTTACCATTTTGCAGATATTTAGGTAGATCCAAGACAAAACCAAATGATAAAAGTAACGTTACCTTTTCTCCTAAGTGTCATTATGAAAAATGTCAAATACCAAAAAGCTAAAAAATAATTATTTCTTAAATATCTACACAATAGATTTTAAAATATTAACATTTCCAATATTCTAAAAATCTTCCTAGCTATTCTTTTCATGCATCTGAAAGTACATTTCAGATACCAAAATATTTCTAAATAATTTAACATGTATCTCCTTTAAATAAGGATGCTATATTAAAACACCCTATCAAAAAATACTTACTTAACCTCCAACATCTGCTAAATTCAGTCCGTTCCCTAATTCTCTAGCTTTCCCCAAAATTTCTTCATAGTTATTTTTACTTTTAAGCATTGCATTTGTCATTATATCCTGGTCTTTTTTTTTTTTTTTTAATTTGGTAAAGTCCCTGCACTGCACACACACATAGATACATATACCTTTTTTTCAAGGCTGTTACCATTTTAAAGAGTGTGTCAAATGAAAAAATAAAACAATTGAGTAACAAGTTTGATTCCTTTATTCAAGGAAAGACAGTGGATTGGAGGAGTGCAGGGCCTTATAAGCAGTGGAGGACTGGCCATTCCTGAAAGATTTTGGGCAAGAGAAAGCTTTCTAGAACTTAGAAACAGCACCATTGAAACAGGGCATCATTGGCTAGGAAGTAAGGGACTTCACGGGAAGGTAGGAGGTCCTACTTTCCAGGGTAAGGTAAACTAGTTAAAGCTGAGTTGGAGGATTGTCATTGGGATCTGTTAGGTTTTCTTGACAGTGAGGAATTTCTCTTAAGTGCAAGCTGATTTGAATTTCGACCGGTGATGGCTGGGCCACTGCAGTGAACTCCATTCCGTGGGTCCCAATATCTGAATTATCTTTATTAAGTGCAAACCATTATTTTTCTGAAGATTTGTCAGACTGTTGTTTGCTGTGTTCTTCTATTTTTTTTTATTTTCTCTGAAGTTTTTGTATAAAATCTTGCTTTCACTTCAATTCAGGATAAATATTTTTGTATGACTATTTCATTGGTGATGCAGAATACTGCATATTGAGAGAATCTGGAGGCACAGTGTCAATCACAAGATGCTATCAGTGGTGCTAGATTTGATTACTTGGTTAAGGTGGTGACCATAAGACTTCTCTACTATGCACAGATATATCCTGAAGTTACTTTTCAATCCCCTACTTTCTGAGTTTTCCCTGTGGATTACATTGCCTCCCCTAAAATACTCAGTGACCCAATGTTCTCTCTTTTCTTTTTTGTGGTATGTAATCTTATTCTTAGGAAGGGCTCTCTTTTCACCCATAAAACATTTGTGATGGACTTGTTCAATTATGCCTTATCTTTAAAGGTAAAATGGAGGGGCCCCTGGGTGGCTCAGTTGGTTAAGTGGCTGCCTTCAGCTCAGGTCATGATCCCAGGGTCCTGGAATGGAGCCCCACATCGGGCTCTTTGCTTGGTGGGGAGCCTGCTTCTCCCTCTGCCTGCCGCTCCGCCTACTTGTGCTCTTTCTCTATCTCTCTGTGTCAAATAAAAATAAATAAAATCTTAAAAAAATTTTAAAAATTAAGAAAAAATAAAAAATAAAGGTAAAATGGAAAGCATAGCCTCTTATCAAAGCCAATTTAAGATCATCAAGCTAATGAGAGAGCTGAGAAGACAGCTTTGGAAATTCTCACATACATAAACCACAGTGTTCCCAATTAAACTTTAACTTGATGCTGCTTTTGATAATTATTGCACTTATGTGGAAATAAGTAAATGCTCAATCTGTAATTACTTAAGGATTTTTATTTTTATGTTGTATAAATAATCATATATAACTCTAGATTTCCCAGGTATCATTTACTAAGCCCACAAAATTAGGTTCATGGCTATAGTTAAAGAATTTGATTGCTTTTTAATCACTGTCTCCTGAAAGAGAAACCAGCTGCCCCCACAGGGGTTTCTCGAATTCCCCCAAAACTGTCTCACACGTGCTTAGGTATAATGCTGCACTTTTCAGTTTTTCATATTTCAGGTACTGCATGATGTCTATTACCGAAAGTCACTGGAAGGAGGCACTTTGCTATCATCACTACTCCTACTCTCTGTGAAGGGATAACCAACTACCTGCCAGGTATACCCAAAGCCCTAACACTCTTAGGTCACCACAGGATACACCAGCTCTGGCTGCACAACAAACCATGCCGTGATGCCTGAATAAACAAGGAAAGTGCTCCACTCCCAAACTCTGCGTGGCTTGGTCTCTGAAGTCACACTGTTTATACTTCAAAGCATATTCAGGCTTCTATCTAATTTTATCCTACCCATTATTAGACCAACTTCCTGAAACTAAGCAGGGAAATAAAATAACACTGTCCTGTGTTTTTGGTTCTTTCCTGTCCCTCTAGTATGTTCCCATCCACCCAATATTTTTAACTTAACATAATTGCCCCCATGAACAGATGCCTAGGATGTCACCAACCTCATGGTCAATTTCAGATCATCATGCTATTTGGAGTTAGGTCGATCTGGATTCAAATACAAGTTAAGCCACTTGTTTACTATGACCTTGGGCAAGTCCTTAACTTTTTTGAGTCTCAATTCCTTATCTCAAGAAAAATGGAAATATCATTACATGTCACATAGGTGAGGCTTTTTCGTGAGGCTTACTTGAAATATATGCACATAAATCACTTAGCTTAGTACTAGGCACGTGGAATACAGCAGTAACTATTACTAATTATTTATTCTGACAGTGAAATCACCCCACCCATAAAATTTCCTCCAGTTATTTCATGACTCATCCAAAACAGTTTCACATGTCTTCAGGTACAATGATATGTTTTCATTTTTGTTTTTCACATTATAGATACCACGTAATATCTAATTCTAAGCAAATTAAACTTCAGCTAGAACTGAGGAGAGTGTTCAATTTCTTAAAAGCCAATCACTCAGTGATATGTTATTTCCAGCCCCATTTAGGAAGAAAGACCTATGCAATTGAGCATAATATTATAGAATACTTTTGTGGCTTCCAGCAAGGTCTCAAAGTTGTCAATCATGGTCTGGTACATCAGCAAGACGACTCTTCAGAGACATTACACAGGGCAAATCTTTTAATATTTTATCAGCTGCTGTTGATAGGAGGCACTTCAGCTTAGTGAGTCTTTTTATTACTTCCTTTCATTTATTCTTGAGAAGCTTTTATCTCTGTTTATTGATTGCTACCTTTTAAATTTTTATTTAACACCGGTAAGCAGAGAGATATGATTAATAAATTTGATTAAATTTTTCAGTAGAAAATTACTTTAAAGGTGCTTTCACAAATCTAATTGATCTTCTCATAGATATTTTTGTATGTATTTGTATCTGTTCTTTTGTTATGCTAGTTCTCTGAAGACAGACACTGGTAAGAAAAAAAGTAGAATTGTAACTAAAGAGAAGTGCCACAAAACTCTTGAAAAATTCTTTTTAGGCTGTTTTCAGCAAAGCAATACACAAGGGGCCACATGCCAAGGATCAATCATAAATCTCAAGAAGAGAAAAAAAAATGACAACTACAAATATATACACAGGATATTTATCTCAGAAACAACTGAAATGCTCTTGCACTTCTTTCTCCCAGTATGGAACCCCAAATAACATCCAACTGTCACAAGAGAAATTTGCTAAGCAGGCGGAAAAAATTATTCAAAAGCCTCTTTTAGCTTACTCACAGTCAGAAACTTGCTGATTTCAATCTTTCCCGTTTTAGCAGCTGCAAAAGGAACAAAAGTGAGAAAGAGCAGAGCTAACAAAAGTTCATTAGACTCAATATATACCCTCATGAAACTCATTATGGAGATGTCATTGCTGAGGATATCATGGCATATTTCAAAAGACTGCTGGGTTAGCATACCACAGTGCTCTCTGGAGCCCCATTAATCTTACACTGACCAGTGGTGTTTCTTAGAATAGGTGCGATGGAGCTGAAGAATCTGCTGTTTTATTATTATTGTTTGTTTGCTTAAATAATAACCAGACAATTTTGCCAAGTACATGAAATTGGGAAACTTTGGACTGCTCTTGACCACAAGAATGATTGCTCACAGAACCTTAAGAGAAAGGAAGAGAAAATGAGGTGAAGGTCATCTCTGCTTTAAGTCTTTGGGAAGAAGAAGCTTTACTAAGTTGATTTTTCTACACCTCCTCTCAAGATGAGGGTAGTAATATCTAAAAGGTCAAGGTGCTGATATGACACTAGAAGGAAAGATTCCAAGGAAGTCACTTGATTTGCTTCCAGAATCCACTGAAGCCAATGAGGGGAAAAAGAGACCTCAAGCTGATAAAATTTTCTAATCCATCTAACTAGTGTAAAATAATTCATTTCTTTGGAATATTTTTTGTACCTATATCCCTTGGAAACATTCTGAATCATAAGCTTTAAGTAGAGCCAGGGATTAGGGGTCCTAGTTAAATCTCACTCATATCAGGAGGTATTAGCATATAGGAAATGGTGGTGTATGACTGGAAATGTATACAGAAAGAGATTATCTTAGTCTAAAACACTGGTTCTCAACCTGTCAACCTTGGCTGCACATTAGATACACCTGGAAAGATTTTTAAAAATCATGATTCCCCTGTTTTCCAGAGTGGCTGCACCAGCTTGCATTCCCACCAACAATGTAGGAGGGTTCCCCTTTCATGTTCATCCTTTTGCATGTGCTGATGCATGTACCATTTGCTGCCCACCATGACCCTCTGGAACCATACCACAAGCCCCTGGACTGACCCCTGGATAGATTCTAACTGCCACATAGCCTGACGCCCCATTTCAGCAGGAAGCAGCCAGAGCAGTCATCATCCCATCCCCTAACATGCAGTTAGGTTTACTATTCCAGGGGGAGGAATGAGTAAGGGACAGGTGAGGCTAGGTAGAGAGAGATAAATAGGGGGCTATGTGATCAGACTCACAAAAATCCCAAAAATGTGGAGGTGTGGGGAAACCAGAGATAAGGGGACAAAATGGACCACCCTACCCTAGGCGTGTGGGGTGGGTTGTGTGGGGTGGTGTCTTTATGATAATCACTGTGACCAACAAAGAATAATCAGCCCCTAAAAAGGAAGTAAGCCACTGAAGGTGTTATCAATAGAGATGTTAAGAGGATTTAAGTTCCCTGGTTAGCTTTCTATAAAAGACCAACCATAAAGGACCTTGTTGGCAACCCTGTTGGGACCCCTCTCACTCTTGAAAGCTTTTTCTGTATCTTTACTCACAAAAATAAATAAATAAATAAATAAATAAATAAATAAATAAATAATAAAACAAAAATCATGATTCCCAGCCTGCACTCCAGGCCAATTAAATCAGAATTTCTCGAGGGTAGACTTAGACATCAGTTCTTTTAAAGCTCCCTCAATTAAATAAAATGAGCAATGAAAGATGAGAACAGTTGCTCAAATATATATCTTTCCCTTCAGGGCAGTATTAATCTATTTTTACTCCTTGAATCAGTTTATAAATCCATGCACACAAATATACATAAATTCCTTAGCGTTGTCAACTATCACTGTGTGGTTAAAAATAATTTGCACATGACCTTTATATGTGCTATATGCACACATGCACATGCTCATATGGCCCATTTACCCTTACTCCACTGGGAAACTGAGGTACACTTTGATTTGTTAAACTTTCCAAATAGACATAAACTAAATCTCTTCCAGTTATATTTTTTTCAGGTTACCTCTGTCTCTTGTAAGCAAGTGATTAAGTCTTTCAGCACTTCCCACACCCCAATCCCTTCCTCAAGGCAATACCTAGGAATCTTTGCAAGGAGATGTTTATAGGTCTTCCTTTTATTGAGAAAGGAGTTCTCCTCCAGGGGTTTCAGAAATCTCCAAGGGTGGGGCCCCTGGGTGGCTCAGTCGTTAAGTGTCTGCCTTCAGCTCAGGTCATGATCCCAGGGTCCTGTATCGAGCCCCACATTGGGCTCCCTGCTCCGCAGGAAGCCTGTTTCTCCCTCTCCCACTCCCCCTGCTTGTGTTCCTGCTCTCACTGTCTCTCTCTCTCTCTCTGTCAAATAAATAAAATCTTTAAAAAAAAAAAAAGAAAGAAAGAAATCTCCAAGGGTGGTTGCTGGGTAGCTTCAGTCCTGGATCCCTGACTTTAGTGCCTCTTATACTGTAGATGGTTTTATGATTCTACTGGGTACTTGTGACCATTGCTGAAGTCTACAGTCTAGGCCATAAAGTCCAGACCCTATATACCCATCAGAAATTCTCCATCTACTGGCTCCTGACTTCCTCCATTCCATGGGTTTTCTCAACACTCTTAAATCTTCTCATGATTCATGGAATCTCAGCTGCATTCTATGAGCCATCTCTCTAAGACTCTAAACCACCTTCTGAGACCTTTCCCAGCCTCTTAGAAATGATCATTAAGTGCCTTGCTACTCTCAGAACCTCACTAAGAGACTTGAGAGCTTTCTCAGAAATTGGTCATTTATTTCATCTGTCTGAGAAGACAATATTTCCATGAGATCCAAGCAAGAAGGAGTCAGCTAAATGAAGATTTGGAGAAAGTACATTCTAGAGAGCAAATCCAAATGCCTGAGTTGGGAAAAACTTGGCCTGTTATAGGACAAGAATGACAAGATAGATCCTAATAAACCAGAAGGCAAAAGTGGTCGAACATGGCAGGACAGAGATAAGCTACAGCCAGACTATGGAGGGAGCACTGTAGACAAAGCAAGAAGTTTGTATTTCACTATAAGTACAATAGAAAACCAAGAGGATTTCTGTTGAGAGATGATATACTCTGATTTAATTTTAAAAGATAATTCTACCTCCTTTAAAAAAATATAAATTACAGAAGAATAGATTATAAGTTATAGAAGTACAGAAGTAGGAAAAATAGGCCAGTGTAATTGTCTAATGAGATAGAAGTATGGCTTAGACTGAGGTGGCAGCAATGGTGATTAACAGAAATCAACAGAGAAGTGAAACGTTTTGAAGAAAAGTTGGATTTGCTAATATATTTCATTTGTGTGGGAAGTAAAAGACTATTCCTATATTCTGGCTTGCCCAACAATAGTGGTGTTATTTATTGAGGAAGAAGAATGGGAAAAGAAGAATTAAAAGTTCTCATTTGTACATTTTATATTTGAATGCGTGAGATCCAAGCCTAGAGATGTCAAATAGGTAGTTATGTGAATCAGCTTTGCACTCAGCAGATACTGATTTGGGAGTTACTGACATGGAGAAGACCCTTAAAACCATGAGACTGATTGAAATCCTGTAGGCAAGAAGATACTGATTTGGGAGTTACTGACATGGAGAAGCCCCTTACCACTATGAGACTGATTGAAATCCTGTAGACAAGAAGGAGTAAGCTCTAGGGAATTGAACATTTAGAGAATGTTCAGGCAGGAAAAGAAAAGAAACGTAAGTAAAACGAAGAGTAAATCCAAAGAAGGTGTGTGTAGTATATCAGAGGAAATAGTGTTGTCACAAGAGTAAGAGGAAGCCACTGGGGTATACTGCAGAGTTCCAGGTTGTGTGAGAGAATGTCCCTGTGGAGGAGAAGGGTTGGCCCCACCCGGGCTGTTGGTGCATGAGCAGTTAATGGAGCATCCTTGCAAAGGGGTGACTTGGCACCACATATTTGAGCCTGAGCAGGATAAGGCAGGCATCTATGCAGGGGTGGGGGCAGTGGTGGCAACAGGAGACTGGTTATATACAGAAGGATTGACCAAATAAGGACAGACATTAAAGCTGTGGGAGTCAGGTTTCTCACACTCGAAGAACAGCATATAGAAAGGAAAAAAACAAGGATGAATCCTGAGTATTGCAATAGAATTGAAGGTATTGATGTTAACTTATGAATTTTAATATATTCAGAGCAAGAGAGACAAAGAAATAAAGACACAAATGAGTGTGTAGAAATATAGAATTGAATAGATATAAATGTATGTATGTATGTATGCACATTCCTTAGCTCTGTCTCCTGAGCAGGCCTGGGAACACCGGCACTCCAGCAGACCTAAGTGCACCTTATTAAGAAATGCTACCAGACCTTGGTTTCTAAACATCGTTCATCACTAACAGAAATTGAGGATCTTTGGAGAAATAGCTGACTGGGTTAGGAAAAGTAGAAAATGGGCCTGGAAAATCTTATTGTGCCAGAAATAAAGTGCTTAAAGAATGATTCAGACATGTCAAAAGGACACAGAAGCCCTTTGTCCCTTTGCTAAATGTGGGACAATTTGGACATCAAAGTAAGTACATTTACTGAACAAATAAATGAATGAATCAAAAATATAGTAAAGAATGAAATGTTTACACAATCCCAAGCTCTCCATGAAATTCTTATTCATTACAAAACAAAAATGAATAATTTTACAAGGTAGCAGTCTGGCAGACATGATCTTAAATACACAATCAAAGTTAACATTGTGAATAATGAGACAAATCAAAATCATGTGCTCCCTGACAGGAATATAGTCTAATTTCTGTGATATTCCTTCTCAATGTACATAACCAGAAACTAATCAATAAGAAACATCAAACAAACCCAAATTGAGGGTAGTCTACAAAATAACAGACCTACTATCTTCAAAAGTGTCAAAGTTGTGAAAGTCAAGGAAATTGACACACTCAGAACTTTCCAGGCTATTGATCCAGTATGAGATAATGAATTTTCCACTCTACAAAATGTGGTAGATCAGAAAATGATCCCTAAAATCAAAGCATATAAGCAACTTTTATTATTTTAGCATAATGCCTATCTTTTCATGTTTGTGAATTAGAATACTTAGTTCACAATCAAATGTTTTTAATTAACAAATTACATGACTACACATAGCAATACTTGAAACTAAATTAAATAGCTTTGTTTTAAAAACACAGGTAATGTTTATTTTTTTCTTTTATTATATACTGTGAAGGTAGACTATTATAACTATTTTTACTACTAATAATAACAATTCAGATATTGTTTTCACATAGCTAAAATAATCTAAGTTTAAAATAAAAAAAAATTTAATTCCATTAGTATCTAAACCACAGTTGTATTATTATCTTTGAATCTGTGGCCATAGCTAATTTAATTTTTGAAAGAATATTTCCATCAAAATTTATTTTTTACTCAGTTATAATTAGCAACTTGAACTTTCCTCAACTAATTGACATCAGTGCATTGAATTTGTAACTTGGCAGTCATCTGAACTATTTCCATATAGTTCAATGACTAATTTTTAGCCAAAAAATAGGATTTATAGCCTTTGTCAGGTCTGTTATATTGTTCTTATATTATGTGATTAAAAAGTGAGAACGGTTTTCAAAATGATAAATGATATAAGAGCATGACCAATTACTTGTCATCATGCAAGATAAGCTGATAGTATTCAATGTCTTCACTTGGGCTCTACTGGACCATATATTACCTCTTTGGGTTGTCTTATAGAGCACCTAAAAGCATTTTAGCCCTCTGGTTCAGGCAACCTATATGTCAAGCAGAAAAAATAAAACCACCGTTCTCAGGTTTGTGTTTCCCTGGAGGAAGAAAACAGTTTGATGCAATTTGTCAAAAGCCAGAGTGGTACTTTAATGGACAATTTACTTTAAATGGCTGCAGTTATTGCAGAACAAAGGCCCATAGCTCGAGATAAAAAATCCTTTCCAATTGGTTTTACTCAGATAGATTTAATTCCCTAAGATTAACTAAGGATATCTAACCTTTCATACTCCTCATCTATCTAAAAGCAATAAAAGTAATAGTAAAAACTTCTGAATTTCTGGGGTTTCTTCATCTTTAATATGTGAAATGCAATCAATTCCCTAAATCTCACATTCTGCTCAGACACCTGAGATGAGAAGTGAATCAACAAAAATGATAACAACAACAACAAAAACCAAACTTCCCAAACTCAAAAGAATTTTTCAGTTCTTGGGGAGAATTTTCTCAAAATTTTATTAATAAATTTTTATGAAGATATGTGTGTATATACGTATATATATATATACATTTTGCATTTTAATTAATTATCAAATAAAAACAAATGGAAAATTTTACATTTAAAATTTAACAATATTTCTGGGGCACCTGGGTGGCTCAGTTGTTGAGCGTCTGCCTTCGGCTCAGGTCATGATACCAGGGTCCTGGGATCGACCCCCGCATCAGGCTCCCGGCTCAGCAGGAAGCCTGCTTCTCCCTCTCCCACTCCCCCGCTTGTTTTCCCTCTCTCACTGTGTCTCTCTCTGTCAAATAAATAAAATCTTAAAAAAAAAAATTAAGAATATTTCTATTTTATCTTACATGCAAATGTATAAACTACTATAATTTGTTTCATAATGGTAATGACAGGGAATTTAAGAAGTATCAATTCAAATTTCTATTTTGTTTCTTTATATTTTCCTATCACTATCTATGCCACATTAATATTTGCAATATTTGAGATTTTACTGAAACAGTACCAGCACGATTCTGATTATGTTTATCTCCTGTTCCAGTCTCCTTGGTTCAGTGATTAATCCCAAGCGGCAGAATGTAAGAAGTGCTGAATGTAGCCAAGTGTGTTTGCCTGAAGCTGACCAGAGTCACATATTCAGTTTCCACAGTGTGAATTGCTGTTGGAAAAGTGGCCAACTGCCCCACAGACGGTGAGGACAAGAAAAAATGAAGTGGTTCAACCCAGGAGTCTTATATAATCGACTAGAACAATTTGAAATTTCTGTCTTTCTGTTCATGTCTCTCCATGCATAATTAACCTTTTCTGAAAGCTTGCACAAGAAAAAAACTCCAGGAGACACAAATCAGCACTGGTGTTCTCCATCCCAGTTCCTATTAATTCAGTGGTGCTTGTAAGGACCTACTGAGAAAATGAGAGTTAAGTAGATTTGATAGACTAATGTTATAGCTCACATGAATATGGTGTATGCTATTTTCAAATAAAATGAATGTACATTTAATACCCACATAAAAAATGATAATTAAAAGTTAACTTGTACTAAAAAAGCAAAATTTTATGTTCATCACCAACTTCTATATCCCACATAACAACACGTAAGAACTCACAGTTCATAATTTTATTTTTCCATACATCCTGCTGATAAATGAATGGCCTGGATAGTATCAACCTTAAAATGTAAACTTTCTCTTCTTTAAATGGAATTCTACTCCATTTAGGAAGGAATGAACTATTGATACACACAATATGGGTGAATCCCAAAATATTTTTGCTGAGTGGAAGAAACCAAACAAAAAGAGTACATAGTGTATGATTCCATTTACATAAAATCTCAGAAAATGCAAACTAATCAATTATGACAAATCAGATCAGTGGTTGCATGGGGATGTGGAGAGGGAACAGAGAGGTCTAGGCAGGAGGGATTATAGAGGACACTAGGAAACTTGGGGTGATAGTTATCTTGATTGTGAGTATGGTTTCACTGGTGTATACATTTGTCAAGTTTATTAAATTGTACTGTGAAAATGGGCAGTGTTTTGCATATCAATCATCCTTCAATAAAGTTGTTAAATTAAAAACAAAAAGAACTTTACTGAAAAACATTTTAGTCCTTTACATTAATAATAATGTGTTGGGGCGCCTGGGTGGCTCAGTCAGTTATGATCCCAAGGTCCTGGGATTGAGTCCCACATCAGGCTCTCTGCTCAGCAAGGGAGTCTGCTTCTCCCCCTCCCTCTCTACCTACAGCTTTCCCTGCTTGTGCTTTCCCACTCTCTCTCTCTGTCAAATAAATAAATAAATCTTTAAAAAATAATAATAATAATGCGTCAATATTGGTTCATCAATTGTAACAAATTGATTTACAAATTGTTGTAACTAATGCAAGATATTAATAAGGGAAACGGAGGGCTGTGTGAGGGAAGAGAGGGCACATGGGAACTCTGTACTTCCTGTTCAGTATTTCTGCAAATCTAAAAAATAAGTCTGTAAATTTTTTAAATGCATAGCTAAAGCTTGAGAGAGAACATTTATGATAAGTATTTAGAATTTTAGAATTGTGACTGAGGGATTTCATATAATAGGTAGAAAATACACAATAGACTTCAGTAATCACGTATCACTTCTCCCATTTTCTGTAAAAACAAACATGAAGATTTTTATACTGGAACCCTTGTGAAGTTATATTTATTGATAAGCTTTATTTCAATATATTTATCCTTTCTCCACATTATTCTTCAGATACAAAGGAATAATGAATTTTTAACTCTTTTATGTTCAGAAATAGTTCCATCTGAACATAGATTATATGGGAATGATGTGAAAAAAATCAAATTGATCCTGGCCTCTGGTTTTTATGATTCCATTCACTCTCTGAAGTTAAGACATTGTGATTCTCATGCTCTATGGTTGCTAATTAATGCATAAACATACATTTATATATCTGATTCCTCATCACAATATTTTTATAAAAACTGAAGGTGTATTTAGAGGAGAAGCCTCACCTCATTCTGATGGGGTACCACAGTGAGGACCATAAGAAAACAAAAATGAACATACTGAGTTCCTATAAAAAGATGATGACGTTGAAGTAAAATGTCCCACATGTTGAGATGCTGCCTTCACCTGGCACTAAAAGGATCATTACCCTAAAAGGATCATAAATGACCACAATTTTGACTTAAAATGTAATATCACTCTAAGTGTACTGAACTTAACCCTATGAGAAATTTACAGGTTGACCAATAGCACAAGGAAAGTAAGGACTGTTCACTTGTATTCTTTAATATGACATTGTCACAAAATGCCTAACAATGTCTAGGTCAACTCATGTAGTCATCTTCTCCTATAGTTATTTCTACTACTTTTTTTTCCAGCTTTATTCAGGTATAATTTACAAGTAAAAAATCATATATATTTAAAATGTACAACACGATGGTTTGATATTTGGTTTAAATTGCAAAATGATTACAACAACCCAGTTAATTCACACATCCATCACCTTCCATAGTTACTTTTTTTTCTTTCTGGTGTGGTGAGAACACTTAAGATCTACTCTGTTAACAAATTTCCAGTATACAATACAGTATTATACCTTCCCAAAACTCTACTAGGGCAGCATCTTCTCCCTAGAGAAACTGAGTGACCTAGTAGTAAATTTACTTATGTTCTAATTACCAGAATGATACACAATATCTTTTCCAAACAGCAATTGTGATTATGCCCACTAGACCCCCTACATATACATACATTTCTGGGGGGAGGAAATTAAACTAAGTCTATGAGTGTGGAAAATTATTTCATTTGGCAAAACTATATTATAACACAGCTATTATGCAGGCACTTTCAATCTGTGGCCTCCTATTATTTATTCAGCCATGGATTTCACTTTTGGCATGTAGTTCAACAACACTTAGCAAATTAGAATTCATTGCTAAGTTCCAGACACTGTGCTATTCTGGGAACACAGCAAAGAGTAAAAGAAGACACATTCTCATGGAGCTCACAATATATTGAAAGAAGCACAAGATTAAAAAGATTATAATATCAAAAACAAATGGTTTTGAGACTGTACATGCAGAGTGCTATGCAAGCATATGCAGAAAAGAGCAAAAGGATGTATTATGTAGCACCTATGACCTATCACCTTGCTACTCCAACTATTCACACACATGCACACATACACACATACCCCATGGTCCAATAGATTTGGCATCACCATCCCTAACATTCAGAAATTCAGAATCCCAGTCCTTACCCCAGACCTTCTGACTGAGTATCTGGATTTTTGTAATATCTCCAGGTCATTCATATGCACATTAAAAGTTTGAGAAGCACCGCCCTAAAAGCAACTGAAATCCACAAGAAAAACAAATAGCTGAAAGGAATCAAATTTACTGACTTCAAAATGGAAATTCCTGGCTTATCATTTCTAAATAAGAAAACTTTTAATTATTTTCTTGGTATATCAGATTATTTCTATCGGTCAATCAGTTAATTAAGGAAAGGTAGATACATTGAGATACTTATACACTCATAGTGTAAATTAATCTCAGGAAATATTTGACAACTTTTTTTTCTTTATTATATATTAGGTACCAGGAACTTTTCATATATTCAAATACCCATCATCTCATTTAATCCTCAATTCAGATGAGAAAAGTAATGTTTCTCAATAGGTAGTAAATTCAATAGGTAAAATTGGTTTCAAAATCAGGTCTGCCTGACTTCAGAATTTAGATTGACAAAATTCTTTTCAACATCTTTCATTTTCTTCTTTTTTTTCAACATCCCTAATTTTCATATAGCATGAAAACCAAATATTTGTATAAAAGTTTTACTCATGTAGACTAAAATATCACTTAATAGAAAATAATTTTTAGAAAAATTTTAACACTCAGATTCACCAAATTCATGTTTTAGAAAGTATTTAATATTAACTTATTTATGTAGTTAACTTTATGTTCTATAACTCACAATGATTAAATTTTTAAATATTTATATATTATTTTAGATTTTCTGAGCTTAGAATAGTGCACTTATTTTCATTTATGTATCAGATAATTGATTAGGCTTCTCAAAGCATATTTGAAAACTAGAAAGATAGAAAAAAATCAGAAAATTATCTTGCAAACTGAGCTGCATTTTATCATTCTTTAGATAGTGCTTATCTTCAAATATAAAGACATGCTAAAATCACATGTAACAGAATCAAGGATGGGATACAAGCATTCATTCTTTTTAACTGGTATATTCTTTAAAATCACTTTAATTTATGACCACCTGTACAACAACTCATCTTCCAAATAAGATGTTTCTAAATCATTTTTATTGGCATCGATTAAATCAAGAACAGTGGCCACAAAACCTCTACAAATTATCTGAAACACTGTGTTAGTCCCGCTTTCCAGCCAAATAAATGACAAAGTGAGATTCCTAGTCAAGAGCACTACAATATTGTAAGAAACAAAATTGCTCTTAAAACTGAAGCTAAAAGGCCTTTAACAGAAAAATTGGGGTCAGGCCCTTTAGCATGTACCAGATCTATCCAGAATCAATTTAATATGTTCTGTGGTCTGAGAGTGAAAAACAACTGATATCTGATCAATGATGGTGTTGAGAGCACGAGGGTTTTCAGGCATTCACAACAGTAAATCGATATATAATAAAGTTTTCAACTTATTGGGCATAACAAATGGCAACAAACATAATGAAAACCATATGGTAGTGGTTAAAGTATTTGAGCAGAACATGAAATTCATAATAAAGGAATCAAATGGTACATTTAATGTCAGTGCTAACTCTATTTCTCCACAGATAATGGCTATAAATTTGTGTGGCATGGTTGAATGACTCGTTTAATTCTATCAAATGACTTTCTATGTAGTAACAGAGCATTTTTCTTTACAGCTTAATTTTTTGGAATTGTCATATTATCTGTAATGCACAGGACGTGAGTCAGAACTTAAAAGATTAAAAACCAAAATCAACAGTTGCACCGCATCTAGATCATAGGTATTCTTAACATACATGAACAACCTGGACTTGGAAAGAGTATATCTGAGCTTTTCCCAGTAACTTGCATGCCTATTTGAGATACATTGTGTTACACCAGATGTTACCACTTTTTTAAACATGAAATTTATTTTACAGATCGTTAGGTCATAAAAGTACTGTATGTAGAAAATTGCAGAGAAAAAATAATACCTAAGGAGAAAAAGGAATCATTCCTAAAATGCTCAACAAGCAGTATTTCAGTATTTCTCCCCTCTTGCTACACATTGTCTTTTTTTTCCTAAAGCAGTATCTTCACTTGGAGGAAAAAAGTCAAATATACAGTAAAGCTTAAAGTAAATAAATATAACCACTTTTCAGTTTCTCTTTTCCATTTCCCACTACCAGACTTCTTAAAAAGTTAACAATTTATAAGTTTCCTTATAAACCTTTTTTTCCCACCAGCTCAAGATATATGTTACTTATAATTTTTAGCTGTCATCATGGTCATATTTATAATATTAAATAATTTATTTAAACCTCTACCTCCTGCTCCATCACCCCTAAGCTAGATCTATTGGCTGATCTAGAAAACTTGAGTACCTACTTTTTACTTCTTCATCCTTTAGCTTTTTGTCAGCTATCTATTAATTTTTGTTCTGTAACTATAAGATTTCTATAGTTGTGTCTATAGAATAGTTCCACAATTTTAAAGCTGATAAAATAGCCATTTTAATACTCTGCTTATTATGCACTAGAGAAGCAAACAGTGTGATTAGTAAATTTAGTTGTATTTCACCTAACCCTAAACTCTTCGTACTCAAAGGCAAGTGCTTTAAGCATCAAGGCCAGTGGATTCACTTTGAATTATTGGTGACTTGCTTTACTTCTTTCAGATCATACTTAGCTGCTCTTCATTGTTGTATTTTATGTCCTGCTCTTTTGGACTGTGAACAGAATTATAAATCCGAATTCAATTTCCCTTAAAACATTGCATTTTCTAGTCCGGTGTTGTTGATACATAATCTGAAGTCATTCTCAGTTTCACTAATTTGGTTGTGGGTTTTTTTCTGCATAAGCTTAAATTAGAGTTCTGAATCTCATCAGATGTATCTAAATATGAAGTCTTTTTATAATCACGTTTTGACAGACAATAGGTCTTTTCAACACCAAGAATTTGGTTATTTGTTCATTTCCTTTCCTGATTTATCTTTTCTTCATTTTTAAACTCCAAAGTATTTAGAGAAAAGTCTTCATTATTTATGTCTGTCTCCTCAGCAATATGACCATAGTTCCTTATATATACTTTTATTTCTGAATTTATCACATGATTTAAAAATTATCCTTTAGGTCTCCCCAACTTGACTGTTGAAAAAGGAATGGATGCCTTATTCATTTTTGTATTCTCAACTAGCCTGAAATACAGCAGGTGATCAATAATCATCTGTTGAACTAAACTGAAGTTAATATATGATATGAAAGTTGAAGTTTGAAAGAGAAGAAACTGAACTATCACTTAAAGATGATGCCTAATATTTACATTAAGGGACATATTTTTCCTTGGGTAGTACATTAGATATTCTTCTAATCGACCTCTACAAACTCTTTAAATTCCCAAGTGACTACTGGTAACTGTGACACCCTGCACAACTTCCAGCTGGTAGGGCTGTTCTCTAGAGCTCCAAGCCACGTTCATGGCCTCCAGTTGAGAACACCTTCACAAAGCTGTTGGTGTGGGTATGGTTGGTTCTATAACTATAAGATTTCACTGTATTGCCTACAGGAAAGGTCCACAATTTTAAAGATCTTGACAAGATCTACTCTCTTAACTTGGTCATTATTTAGTTTGATTAAGGCACCACTGAGAGATTTCTGTGATTAATTCAGGCTTTGTTGAATAAATGGATGGTGTAATGTTGAAACTCTGTATTCTACTATCTGACAGTGTCAGATAATGAGTTGGGAAAAGCAGAAAGTACCATGCATGCAGAAGGTGAAAGGAGACTACTATAGGATTTTCAGTTAGAAAGTGAAATGATCATACATATGCTTTGGAAGCATCTTTCAAGTAGCTTGTGGGATAATAACTGTCAGAAAATAAATCTGGAAGCTGGGAGACCGAGGGCTATTTTTAAAAGCCCATGAAAAGATGATAATAGCAATGGGTATAAAGTTTAAGTTAAGCAAAATGAATAAACTCAAGAGATATGCTGTACAACATTATATGCATGGTCAACAATAATATACACTTAAGTATTTGCTAAGAGGGTAGATCTCATGTTAAGTGGTCTTTACCACTGTAAAATAAAATTTTAAAAGGTGACAGATATGGAGGTGGGGATGGCATGTTAGAGGTTAAGGAAAGTGAAGCATCTGTGAAATCTACTGGATTTCTACCAATCTACTTTCAATCAGTTTACCTTTGGACAAAGCATCTGATAGTAGAGCTATTCACAGAGAAAGATAAGTAGTTTAAGGAAAAGTACAAGTTCATATAACTCTATCATGTGATATCCTAAAACTAGAATTAAGAGATATAAGAAGTATTAAAAAAATCTTTCTATCTTTAGGAAATCTGTGACATGGGCATTATAATCTTAACATGCTTTGCAATAACAAACAAACAAAAAAATCACTCTTGAGAAGCCAAGGAAACTGATTCTCTCCATTTAATTTTGACCCAGAGGAAGAAATGCTTAATAAAAAAGATAGATGGGAAGCTTCATTCAGAAAATGTGATCAAATGACCTGAAAGCGTTCATAATCACCACGGTTAAAACCAACAACCTGATCAGAGCAAGACATCAAAACAAGCAAATAAAAACAAACAGAGCACATTCTTTTGAAAGTGCAGAGTTCCTTCTTTCCCTATCTTCCCCAGGCTAATTCCTAGTCATGATTTTGATCCCCAAACCCCTAAAACAGTTTTGTGCCCCCTCCAAAAGCACCCACAACACTTTGCACCTACCATCATTATAGTACTTATCAGCTCAACGTTTTCTATGTACCTCCTCCACAGATTCTGTGAGTATCTTATTCACAATTATGTGATCAGTATACATGCCAGCCACCTAGTAGGCATTCAATACATATTTGTTCACGTAATCAATAAAGGTAGGAATGATTCCATGATCTTTGTTTCTGAAAAGGACAATTACTAATAATAGATTATATGTTTTTAAAAAACAAAATTCTGCCATTAAAATGCTAAGTGATTCTGATAAGGTAGTTATCTGATTAGCAGTTTAATAAAGAATAAAGATTAATAAAGAAAAAGGAGAAAACATACACAACCAAGAATTATTTATTACAGGCTATTGGCAAGGAACACCTAAGAACAGTGTAAGAAAATCGAAATCCATAATGAATTGAATTTGCTAAGATTGCTAAGAACAATAAAATCTCTTTTGTTATGTGTAACAGGAAAAAAATAGTGCAACAAATAGTCATTTGCACAAGGCACTGTGGTAAATTCTGGGGAGATACCCACATAAACGCAGTGCAATCTCTAATCTTAAGATTATAATCAAATTGGGAAGAATGTTCCTTTTAGGGGAGGAAGACAGAATATAAAAAATTATATTAGCAAAATCCTTCCATAGACAATATATTACACAGAAATACAAAGAAGAGAGATCATATTTCCAGGAGAAAGAACTGAGAAGAGCTCTGAAAGGTAAACTAAGTGATGGAGGAATGAGTGATTTAACAAACATTTTGTGAAGACAAAAGGAGACAATCTGCCTTCCATCAAAGCATTGGAAAAGAAGGAAAACACATTTCAATCTATTTTTCTCATGTATGTGTTTTTCCTAATTTGGGTGAGAAGAAGAAACAAAGAGGAGATTGAACACAAATGAACTAAGGTACAAATATTCCTCCTTTAAAGCTTTAACATTAAGGGGCGCCTGGGTGGCTCAGTTAGTTGAGCATCTGCCTTCGGTTTAGGTCATGATCCCAGGGTCCTGGGATGGAGTCCCGCATCCGGCTCCTGCCTGCCACTCCCCCTGCTTGTGTGCGCACGCTCTCTCTCTCTCTCTCTCTCTGACAAATAAATAAATAAATAAAATATTTTTTAAAAATAAAAATAAAGCTTTTACATTCAAACACTGCTCAATAAAATGCTTTCCCTCAGGGAATATTTTCATATAGGTCCAGTTTAAAGGTGACAAACTTAACAGCCTGAAATTAATAAAAGCATCCACAGCCTTAAAATACTGGATGAAGGAGACAGACTGAGAATATGTAATGAAGTAAAGGACTTAGCCTCAGGAGGACTAGCAAGGCTCCCTGTAGTACTCTCTGCCTCTGAGATTTGGGGCATTTTTTGCTTTTGGGTATGTGGACACATTTTTACTCCAAAGATGAGAACCTTTAACTCTGTCAGGTTTGCCAGGGCTTTTATTTCCCCTCAACTTCAAATGAGAAGTTTATTCGTAGCAATGAAGGCCTCTATTTTCATTGCCTTTCAAGACCCAATTTAAAGCTAAGATGCAAGAGGTCAATGGTTTAATATAATTTCACCTTGCTTTGTATAAAACATTTTTAAAATAGTATTCATATTTTCTAGAATATATGATACCTATATTCAATCCCTGAAGGGAGAAAAAAGTTAAACAATTGTGCAGCTCCTATACTTTTAGATCTTTCCATGTTTAAAATAGTGATGAAATTTTTCAAATGCACAAACTTTATCTAAAATTACATTTCTGGGGTGCCTGGGTGGCTCAGATGGTTAAGCATCTGCCTTCGGCTCAGGTCATGATCCCAGGGTCCTGGGATCGGGCCCCACGTTGGGCTCCTGGCTCAGCAGAGAGCCTGCTTCTCCCTCTCCCTCTGCCTCTTCCCCTGCTCATGCTGTCTCTCTCTCTCTCTGTATCTCTGTGTCTCAGATGAATAAATAAAAAATCTTTTTAAAAAAAATAAAATAAATAAAATTACATTTCTTCCATAAGCAAAAATATGGCAATTAAATGTTCTTTTTCTTTTTTTTTACTTTTTGCAAAATCAGGAAGTTAACATAGAGAAATGAAACCAAAGATTTCAAGTCTCAGGTACAATTTATATTAAAAAACAGAATAATAAATGTATTTTTAAATGATTAAAAATTATTATAATACATAATACTAATAACATATTAATGAGACCATGTGGCCATTTCCTTAATTTTATTATAGTTTAATCACAAAAGGCACTATGGCAATATGAATAAATTACAAAGAACATGCTAACATCAAAAAACAGAAAGAAATGTCCCTTTCTTCACCCAGGCCTCTGCACCTCAAGTTTTCTGTTACTGGAATGTTTTTTCTTTTCTCCTCTTCCTCCTCTGACCTCTGGAGCATGAGCTGCTTCTCATCCTTTCTCTTTAATGTTAAATTCTAAGGAACCTTCCTGATTACCCCACATCCCATCCTCTATTACTTCCTACCTTATGACTTTTTAGCAGATAACACAAATTAAAATTATTTTGCTTTTTATCTGTTTCCCTCATTAGGTCAGGAAGCTTGTCCCTCCCGTTTGCCATGATAGCCCCACTGCTACAGACAATGCTGAGAATGGTTTAAAAATAAATATTGAAAACATAGCAAGTATCTTTTCTAACCACAATGGTATGAAACTAGAAATCATTAACAGAAGGAAAACTGGAAAATTCACAAATATGTGGAAGTTAACATAATCCTGAACAACCAATGGGTCAAAGAGGAATTCAAAGGAAAATCAGAAAGTATCTTGAGACAAAGGTAAACAAAAATAAAATATGCCAAAACATATAGGACATAGCAAGCAGTTCTAAGAGGGAAGTTTACAGCAATAAATGTTACATTTAAAAAAAAATAAAAGAAGAAAGATCTAAAATAAACTTTTGCACCTCAAGGAATTAGAAGAAGAAGATCAAACTAAACCCTTTAGCAGAAAGAAGGAAATAATAAAGATCAAAGCAGAAACAAATGAAATAGAGACTATAAACAACAACAAAAAAATAGAAAAAAAATCAATGAAACGAGGAGCTGGCTTTTTGAAAAGATAAACAAACTTGGCAAAACTTTAGATAGACTAACTGAGAAGAGAAGGGTCTCAAATAAAAACAAAAATGACAGAGGAGGGACACTGGGTGACAGCTGGTTAAGCTTCTGCCTTCATGATCCCAGGGTTCTGGAAGCCAGCCCAGCATTCGGCTCCCTGCTCAGAGGGGATCCCACTTCTCCCTCTGTCCCTCTCTGCCCCTCCTCCTGCTCATGCTCTCTTTCTCTCTCAAATAAATAAAATCTTTAAAAAAAATTTTTTATATGACAGAGGAGGCAATACAACTGATATCACAAAAATACAAAGGATCGTTAAGAGGCTATAATGAACAATTACACGCTAGTAAATTGGATAACCTAGAAGAAATGGATAAATGCCTAGAAATAAATGATCTACCAAGACTGAATCCTGAAGAAAGAGAAAATCCGAACAGACCAATAATGACTATGGGATTGAAGCAGCAATCAAAAACTTTGCAACAAAGAAAAGCCCAGGACCAGATGGGTTTACTGGTAAATTCTACAAAACATTTAAAGAAGATTTAATGCCAATCCTTCTCAAACTATTTCAAAAAACTAAAGAGGAGGGAATATGTCCAAACTCATTTTACAAGCCCAGCATTACTATGATATCAAAGGTAGATAAGAATACTACAAGCAAAGAAAACTATAGGCTAAATTCCCTCATGAATATAGACCCAAAAATTCTCAACAAAGTATTAGCAAGCCAAATTCAACAGCACATTAAAAGGATCATACAACATGATCAAGTGGGATCTATCTTTGGGATCAATAATAAGGACTCCTAAAAAAAAAAAAAACCATACACACACACAAAACATAAAACTTGCCAGAACTAATAATTCTATAACTTGTAAAGTACAAAATCAACATGCAAAAATCAGTTGCATTTCTATACAATAATAACAAACTATCAGAAAGAAAAATTAAGAAAACAATCACCTTTAAAAAAAAAGAGAAAACAATCCCATTTACAATAATAGCAAAAACAATAAAATGCATAGGAATAAATTTAACCAAGGAAGTGAAAGATCTGCACATTGAAAAATAAATAAATCCACAAATAAATGGAAAGATATTTCATGCTCATGAACTGAAAGAATATTTTTTAAAATGTTCATACTACCCAAAGCGATCTACAGATTAACACAATCTCTCAAAATTTCAATGTCATGCATATGATGGTGGTAAATCCGTTCCTAAATTGGTGATTTTAGGGAATTTACAATCTTAAAGTGTTCTCCGTGTTTTCAGGCACTTGATAAGAATAGCAACGTTCGAATACCATATACAAAATTTACTCCAGTGATATTCTATATTCAAAAGACTACTGCATATTTACGCCAACTAAAGAAAGAAATATAGTAAAGAAAGTCACATCATACAAAGCAATTATTTTTAATACCTACAAAAGTAATTCTACAAATGAGGCTGGAACGAGCCATAGCTGATAAAATGGAAGCCACGGACATAAATCCACAAGGGAGTTAAGCAATACAACAACAACGCTTTTTATTTCTTTTGACTTAAAAAAAGTATCTTTTTTTGTTGTTAAGCAAGCCCCGTTGCCACCCTCAGCAATAATCCCCGAGATGAGCTGGCACCTGCACGCTGTGATGGCACAGCAGGGTTTGGGAGCAAAGGTCCTAAGGTCAAACGATCTGGATTTGAAAGCTGACTCCACCAACTGCATTACTCTAGATGAATTACTTGAATTCTCCGTGCCTCAATTTCCACATTTCTCAAAATGGGGATTATCGTAACTCTTTTCTTATGAAGATTAAATGAATTAATTTGTGTACAGTGTGAGAAGGCAATACTCAGTATATAGTTAACCCTCCAAACAGTAGCCATTATTTTTATCAGAAAAGACTACAAACAGGGGCAGACATGAGGTGTGCGGAAAAGGGTAGTAACAACCATCTTACCATGGAAACCGAAAAGGGCTCGAACACAAAGACGCAATTAAATTCACTCTTCACTGAACTGCTGGCATGTACAGAAAAATGTGGAAGACAAAATGTATAAAATATGTCATCCCTCAAGCAACACAAAGATAAAGCATTTACATAACCTTCCAGCCCACATGGAATAATTGTCAGAAATGTAGAAATAAGAGTCGATGAAGTAATTGATTACTCTCATCAGTAAACCTTTATAAGGAAAGACGAATTTGAGGCAGAATTTGAAGAATAAATAGGTCATTCATAAGTAGATGAGAGGGAGGAAAGTCTGGAAAATACAATGACAGGTACACAAATTTGTAGAAAAGGCAGGTATTTTATGTCAATAGTAAATATTCAGACTAGTGGTGACATTACGAAATATGGCAATATTAGAAATGGCAAATGAGCCCCCCAAATAAAATAAGGAGATTCAATGAGTTTGTCAGTAATTCTATAACACTATAAAATAATAAGTAATGAACAGAATCCATTTTTTTTTAAAAAGATTTATGTATTTATTTCAGAGCGAGAAAGAGAGAGAGCATGAGTGGGAGGAGCAGAGGAACAGGGAGTCTCAAGCAGACTCCACGCTGAGTGTGAAGCCCAACTGGGGGCTCGATCCCAGAACCCTAAGATTATGACCTGAGTGGAAACCAAGACGCTTAACTGACAGCCACCCAGGCGCCCCCAAAGGAATCCTTTTTTAAATAGTAGCATACTTGCTCATAATCAAGTAAAAATATTTATTATCCTACCCATTTTGCTTTTCCTGCTTTGCAGCAAAATAATACTAATCATTATTATAATAAGATTATACAATTAATAGATAGTTCTCTAAGTAGAATCCATTATGTTTGTATGTGTTTATATTTAGCAAAGCAACAAAATTAAAGGACAAAAATAAGTTGTAGGACTCAAGATGTAATACATGGATGAAGTTTTCTTAGACTTGTTGATTTCTGTCATTTACTGAGAAAGCAAGAGAAGGTAAGGAAACAAAAGATAAATAGTAGGTATAATGAATGAAAATAAATAGGACAATTTTTCATTTTTTTAAAGAACTTCCCCCTCTCCTTTATAAATGCGTACTGGAGATAAAACAGAAAACTGCTATTTCTGGCAATACTGTTAAGAAGACAAATCTACATACCTTTAGTTTTCTTTACATGGCAGTTATTGGCAATTACCTTGTTAATTCTCTGACTTTGAAGGTTTCATCATGTAAAATAAGAAAAAGATTTATATGACCATATGCAGAAAGGATATGAAAGGATATGAAAAAAAAGTGTAATAATTTAAGAGAATATGTACAAATTTCTTTCATCCTCAAAGAAAACCCCCATCCTCTCTTGGTGTCTACTTAGGTTTAAGAGATACCAAAAGAAGATAATTATTGAGTTTTATGAGAATTTCTGTTTTTTAGGTTTGCTATAACATCTTTATTCTGCACATACCTAAAATGCTACCCTTTGTATTATGTACTTCCACTAAGAGTGATAAAGAGATAATGGTCCTTTATTTAAGTCTATACTACAGTTTTCCAAGTGTTCCTGAGAGTCCAACCCCTCTGTACTGGCCCTGATACACTTCTCACCAAGATTCATGGCAGGCCCCAGAATCACTCAGTAGGGATACCACCTAATGCTCTTTTTAAAGTAACTAGGAGCCCCACAGAGACCTAATATAAAGAAAGATCCCGCTCCCAGAGTTGCCTATTCTGTCACCCCTCCATTGTCTGTGGCTCCACTCCAACAGGACCACCATTCCTCCACATCAAAACACCTTGAGCCTCACCTCCGATAACTGCCTTAAAAATCAATTCCAAGAAAAAGATCCAATTGGAGTTGATTAACTACTTTCCGGTAGATGATCAGCAAGGCTAATCCTGATCTTGTTTATATTAGATACAACCAGAATGCAAATCTCTCCTATCTAAGGATGTATACACACCTTACTCTACATCCCGTCAGGCTTTGTTTGACACACCTGATATGCCTTTCTTGAATCATCTTTTGTTTTTGCAGACACCATCCTCTCCAGACCCCCTTACCTCACTAATTACTCTTTAGAATCTGGAGTGGCTCAGCCCTCAGTTCTTGACATTCTCCTTTGCTCTCTCTAGTCACTCACTAGGTAATCTCATTCAATTTCACAATTTTATGGACCATATCATTAATAAACTGATGAATATCAAACTTGTATGTTCTGAACATTACTCTTAGTTCAAGACTCATGTAGCTAACTCTCTAGACAACATCAGCACTTGGATGCCTAAGAGTAAAACCAGACTTAACATATCAAAAAATTAAAAAGTCCTGCATCTTCCTCAAACTCCCTCATCTCAGTAAAAGACACCACCATTCTTTCAGTTGTATAAGGCAATAAACAACATCATTTTGTATTTCTCTCCTGCTCACACACCTCATATCTTTTTCATGATCAAGTCAGGTCAGCTCTATCTTCAAAATATAAGCTGGATCTAACCTATACTTATCGCCTCCACGACTACAACCCTAATTCAAGCCACCAACATCTCTTGCAAGGACCACTGAACCAGTTTTTGACGTGACCTCTTGTTTTACTGTCCACTCGACCCTTTGTGTCTGTCCCTATAGATTCTTACAATGCTAACATATCTATTCTCTGACTTACCTGTTGATCCCTTTACTCAGATTTGAAAAGTAAACAAACTTTTAAAAAAATTTTTAGGGGCAGTGTGTAGTGTCAGGAAGGAAACAAATCTTGCTTAATTTTACCACCTAATAGCTACCATTCCTTTTCCGTCCTCCTTTTCACTAAGCAATGTATCAAATGAAAAATTAACCATCTAGACGATGGTTTACTTCTCATGCATCATCAATGCCCTCTTAGTTATGAAATATAATGTCCCTTTCTCAGTTTTCATTCTCCTTGTTCTCCCTATACTACTATTTTAAATGTGTTTCTTTTTCAATTTTCTTTCTCTTTTTCTTTCTCTCCTCTCTAATTTTGAGAATCATCATGCAGGTTCTTAATCTACTTCACTGATTATTTCTTTCCTCACTGCATACTTCTCCTTTTCTCAAAAAGAGTTATTAAAAATTACTCTACTTCCTTTACACATTAGACTTAATTCACACCTATGATTTCAACTGTCCCCATTTTTTTATGTGATTAAGGAGGCCTGGAATTTGGAAAAGATCTCAGGATTAGGAATATGCACATATATCCCAATTTTCTATCTTTCAATCTATTAGCATCATTTTTATGTAACCATATTTGTTCAGATATAATAGGTTACCAAAAAAGTATATAAATCATTTTCCATAGCCAGACACCTATTCTAATCATTCTGCTTCTGCTTTCTATCTCTGGAACTGTTGCTGTTAACTCAGGCTCCAGTTGTCTCTAATGATTACCTTTCTCTAATGTCCCATATCCAATCAGTGACTTTTCCATTTCAATGCCTCTTACAGCTTCCCATTTCTTTCCATTGATGCTTAGGCCCTTATCACTTCTCACCTGGATTACTTCGCTAGAATTATAATTGGTCTCTAGGTTTCGGACTCTTCTCTCCACTCTCCATCTTGCTTCCTATTGATAGATTAATCTTCCTAAAAGACCTACAACACATTTTCCATCATGTCATTTCACTGTTCAAAAATCTTCAGTGAGCGAGAACACAGAAAAATGAAAATAGATCACTTGCTTGGGAGAGGGACTCAGGAACAAGTTATTTTTTTCTTTTCTTTTTTAAATTCAACATTATTTTTATAAGGTTATTTTGTATGATTAGTGTAATAAAATTAATTACCTAGAATTTAAAACTCAAGTGACCTCTACAATATGTTTCCAACATCCTTTTTGCACTTCCTATTAAATTGCTCCATGAAATAAAACGTCTACTCTCTCTATACACCCTGCATTTTCAAGCTATGAAAATTACATCCCTGAATTATTTTACAGTTAAATTCCACCACTGTATAAATCTCTTAATTATGGAAATAATTCCCTTTTATACAGAACAAACTTAATTTCTTATAAGATCCAATCATTTGACCCTCAGCATTTAAGCTTTCTATTGGTATTTATGTTCTCATTTTTATTTGTATTTTTCCCCAAATTGAAAGAAAAACATATCCTTAAGAACAAGAACTGTTCCTCTCCTTTGAAATGGAGACCATAGAAACTTGAAAACACATAGTAACTTAAAAATATTTAATAAATATTTATTATTCCATTAAGTAAATGATCAAATGTTTTGAAGGCAACAAGGTATTTTCTCATGGAGTAACTTTGCTTTTGTTTTAAAATTAAAACCATAAGCAGAGAAGTGTTGTGTTTGGAAACTCTTCCCAAAAAGCCAGCATTATCCCAATTGTTCAATCTAGTATGAAGAGACTGAGTATAAATAGGACATATCCAGTACAGCAACTTACTGATTCAGTATAAATGAGATGCTCTTCTCTCACCCAACTGAATTAGAAGGTGCCCCTCAGCACCCAGCTCTCTAACTTTACCTAAAGGTGCAAGGAATATGAGCAACACTCTGACTGTCCCTTTTTTTGGCTTTGTCTTCATGTGCACCACTCAGAGACTAACATTCACTTGAATTGCTATCATTGTGGAGCGTGGATGGGAGAAATTCACTGGAGCCATCATTAATGCTTTTTTAATGAAATATTAAATTGCTGTGGCACAGAGTGTATGGAATGCGACAGCTTAACAGCAGCCTAAGGGGGGAAAAACTTGTAAACACATAAATAATTAGGACATCATTTCTCTTTTCCCTTCTTTTCCAATGAGACAACTAAGCTGGATCAAAGAAAGCAAATGAATATATCAGTTTCTTGGACAGATTAACTGATATTTTTACTACACGTTTAATCCATGTTTCACTTCAGTAAGCAATTCAGGCGAAGATCTGATTACTCTATTTATCATTTGATACTCTTTACAAAAACTGAAAATTACACTCATTCTAAATCTTATGTTAGCTGGCAGTAAACACAGCTCAGAGCTGGCCAAGGGGCTGCTTATAAGATGCTGGTAAATTACCAGAGGATGCAAAAATAGCTTTTCTGGCCTCTGCTGGCCACCCCTGGTGATGGCAAAAGAGAAAGGTGGCAATTCAACCACTACCTCAGCCACCAGTTGCTGCTTGTTAGTTTTCACCTGAGAAAAATCATAACTGGAACAATTATTTATTGAATAGATTTCCTATGTTCAAGCACATACTAAAGCTGGGGAAGTAGAGGTTTCAGCCGAGGGGTCATATAGCCATGACAACTAGAGTGACCACTGAATTCTTTCAGAAAAAAAAAAAAAAGAGTTGAGTCCAATTATGTAGGAAAGTATTTTCTTTATGGTTTTTAACTTGAACACAATGAATAACAAACTTAGAAAATACAGAAAATTTCTATTTAATTCTCTCTGTTCGTGCTGACCTTGCAGTAGTAGATTACAAACTCCTAAGGAAAAGGTTCTTTTCAACCCTATTTCCTACCACGGCAACTCTTAAGTACATAAAAGAAGCTCAATACATTTTTAAATTCTACCATTACATTGTGATTCCAAATAAAATGCTACTGCGAGTCACAGATATTTGTGATGCTATTTGTTGGATGAACAAATGACATCTATATCTCAGAGCAATCATATTACTTCTCTATATTGTCAATCTCCATTTGTTACCTTTGACCAAAGATACCTATAACCAGGATTATTTCTTTCCACACTGCATAAAAGAGGTGTCTGGCTTTGTGGCATCAATTGTTACTGCAGAATTTGGGGATATCTGGGATGGTGACTGGCTGATTTTCTGCTTCTGTTTCCCAGTGCTCTTATTTGCTTCAAATGAAACTTTCCCTCAAGATATCCTTCAAAAGTGCCATCTTCCACCCCTCTCATGGTTTTTGCCATTGACATCTGTCTACATTGACAGATGGTGTTTTAAACTGATTTTATTCAACAAATGGAACACATTTTCTTCTGGGACCTGGACGCTGATCTTAATAAAGTAAGGCTTTTTTAAAACACTGAAGAAATGGCTCTACAGTGGTAGGCTTAAGTCCTATTATCCACTGAGAAGACTGTTATGTTGCCAGGGCTCTGAAAAGCTTCAGCTGGATTTACAAGTGGATCCATGATTGTGACTATTCATTTTTAATTTTATTTTATTATGTTATGTTAATCACCATACATTACATCATTAGTTTTTGATGTAGTGTTCCATGATTCATTGTTTACATATAACACCCAGTGCTCCATTCAATACGTGCCCTCCTTAATACCCATCACCAGGCTAACCCATCCCCCCACCCCCTTCCCCTCTAGAACACTCAGTTTGTTTCTCAGAGTCCATAGTCTCACATGGTTCGTCTCCCCCTCCGATTTCCCCCCCTCATTTTTCCTTTCCTACTATCTTCTTCTTTTTTTTTTTTTAACATATAATGTATTATTTATTTCAGAGGTACAGGTCTGTGATTCATCAGTCTTACACAATTCACAGTGCTCACCATAGTACATACCCTCCTCAACATCCATCACCCAGCCACCCCATCCCTCCTACCCCCCACCACTCCAACAACCCTCAGTATGTTTCCTGAGATTAAGAATTCCTCATATCAGTGAGATCATATGATACTTGTCTTTCTCTGATTGACTTATTTCGCTTAGCATAATACCCTCTAGTTCCATCCACATCATTGCAAATGACAAGATTTCGTGGTGTTTTTTTTTGATGGCTGAATAATATTCCATTCTATATATACATATATATATATATACCACATCTTCTTTATCTATTCATCTGTTGATGGACATCTTGGCTCTTTCCATAGTTTGGCTATTGTGGACATTGCTGCTATAAACATTGGGGTGCACGTACCCCTTCGGATCACTACATTTGTATCTTTCGGGTAAATACCCAGTAGTGCAATTGCTCGGTCATAAGGTAGCTCTATTTTGAACTTTTTGAGGCATCTCCATACTGTTTTCCAGAGTGGCTGCACCAGTTTGCATTCCCACCAACAGTGTAGGAGGGTTCCCGTTCTTCTGCGTACTCACCAACATCTGTCGTTTCCTGACTTATTAATTTTAGCCATTCTGACTGGTGTGAGGTGGTATCTCATTGAGGTTTTGATTTGGATTTCCCAGATGCCAAGCGATGTTGAACACTTTTTCATGTGTCTGTTGGCCATTTGGATGTCTTCTTTGGAAGAATGTCTGTTCATGTCTTCTGCCCATTTCTTGATTGGATTCTTTGTTCTTTGGGTGTTGAGTTTGATAAGTTCTTTATAGATTTCGGATACTAGCCCTTTATCTGATATGTCATTTGCAAATATCTTTTCCCATTCTGTCGGTTGTCTTTTGGTTTTGTTGACTGTTTCTTTTGCTGTGCAAAAGCTTTTTATCTTGATGAAGTCCCAACAGTTCATTTTTGCCCTTGCTTCCCTGGCCTTTGGCAATGTTTCTAAGTAGTTGCTGCAGCTGAGACCAAAGAGGTTGCTGCCTGTGTTCTCCTCTAGGATTTTGATGGACTCCTGTCTCACATTTAGGTCTTTCATCCATTTTGAGTCTATTTTTGTGTGTGGTGTAAGGAAATGGTCCAGTTTCATTCTTCTGCATATGGCTGTCCAATTTTCCCAACACCATTTGTTGAAGAGACTGTCTTTTTTTCACTGGACATTCTTTCCTGCTTTGTCGAAGATTAGTTGACCATAGAGTTGAGGGTCCATTTCTGGGCTCTCTATTCTGTCCCATTGATCTATGTGTCTGTTTTTGTGCCAGTACCATACTGTCTTGATGATGACAGCTTTGTAATAGAGCTGGAAGTCCAGAATTGTGATGCCACCAGCTTTGCTTTTCTTTTTCAACATTCCTCTGGCTATTCGGGGTTTTTCTGGTTCCATCAAATTTTAGGATTATTTGTTCCATTTCTTTGAAAAAAGTGGATGGTATTTTGATGGGGATTGCATTGAATGTGTAGATTGCTCTAGGTAACATTGACATCATCACAATATTTGTTCTTCCAATCCATGAGCATGGAACGTTTTTCCATTTCTTTGTGTCTTCCTCAATTTCTTTCATGAGTATTTTATAGTTTTCTGAGTACAGATTCTTTGCCTCTTTGGTTAGATTTATTCCTAGGTATCTTATGGTTTTGGGTGCAGTTGTAAATGGGATCGACTCCTTAATTTCTCTTCCTTCTGTCTTGTTGGTGTATAGAAATGCAAGTGATTTCTGTGCATTGATTTTATATCCTGCCACTTTACTGAATTCCTGTATGAGTTCTAGGAGTTTTGGGGTGGAGTCTTTTGGGTTTTCCACATAAAGTATCATACCATCTGCAAAGAGTGAGAGTTTGACTTCTTTGCTGATTCGGATGCCTTTTATTTCTTTTTGTTGTCTGATGGCTGTGGCTAGGACTTCTAATACTATGTTGAATTGCAGTGGTAATAGTGGACATCCCTGCCATATTCCTTACCTTAGGGGGAAAGCTTTCAATTTTTCCCCATTGAGAATGATATTCGTTGTGGGTTTTTCATAGATGGCTTTTATGATATTGAGGTATGTACCCTCTATCACTATGCTCTGAAGAGTTTTGATCAAAAAAGGATGCTGTACTTTGTCAAATGCTTTTTCTGCATCTATTGAGAGGATCATATGATTCTTGTTCTTTCTTTTATTAATGTATTATATCACATTGATTGATTTGCAGATGTTGAACCAACCTTGCAGCCTAGGGATAAATCCCACTTGGTCGTGGTGAATAATCCTTTTAATGTACTGTTGGATCCTACTGGCTAATATTTTGGTGAGAATTTTTGCATCTGTGTTCATCAGGGATATTGGTCTGTATTTCTCCTTTTTGATGGGGTCTTTGGCTGATTTGGGGATCAAGGTAATGGTGGCCTCATAAAATGAGTTTGGAAGTTTTCCTTCCATTTCTATTTTTTGGAACAGTTTCTTTTTTTTTATTTTTTTTTTTTTATGTTTTTTAAATATTTTTTTTTTTTTAAAGATTTTATTTATTTATTTGAGAGAGAGAGAATGGGAGACAGAGAGCATGAGAGGGAGGAGGGTCAGAGGGAGAAGCAGACTCCCTGCCGAGCAGAGAGCCCGATGCGGGACTCGATCCCGGGACTCCAGGATCATGACCTGAGCCGAAGGCAGTCGCTTAACCAACTGAGCCACCCAGGCACCCTTTTGGAACAGTTTCAGAAGAAACAGTTCTTTAAATGTTTTTTAAATGTTTGGTAGAATTCCCCTGGGAAGCCATCTGACCCTGGGCTCTTGTTTTTGGGAGATTTTTGATGACTGCTTCAATTTCCTTAGTGGTTATAGGTCTGTTCAGGTTTTCTATTTCTTCCTGGTTCAGTTTTGGCAGTTGATACATCTCTAGGAATGCATCCATTCCTTCCAGGTTATCTAATTTGCTGGCATAGAGTTGCTCATAACATGTTCTTATAATTGTTTGTATTTCTTTGGTGTTGGTTGTGATGTCTCCTCTTTCATTCATGATTTTGTTGATTTGGGTCATTTCTCTTTTCTTTTTGATAACTCTGGCCAGGGGTTTATCAATCTTGTTAATTCTTTCAAAGAACCAGCTCCTAGTTTCATTGATCTGTTCTACTGTTCTTTTGGTTTCGATTTCATTGATATCTGCTCTGATCTTTATTATTTCTCTTTTCCTGCTGGGTTTAGGCTTTATTTGCTGTTCTTTCTCCAGTTCCTTTAGGTGTAGGGTTAGGTTGTGTAGTTGAGACCTTTCTCGTTTCTTGAGAAAGGCTTGTATTGCTATATACTTTCCTCTTAGGACTGCCTTTGCTGTATCCCAAAGATTTTGGACAGTTGTGTTTTCATTTTCATTGATTTCCATTAATTTTTTTAATTCTTCCTTAATTTCCTGGTTGACCCATTCTTTCTTTAGTAGGATGCTCTTTGGCCTCCATGTATTTGAGTTCTTTCCGACTTTCCTCTTGTGATTGAGTTCTAGTTTCAAAACATTATAGTCTGAAAATATGCAGGGAATGATCCCAAACTTTTGGTACCAGTTGAGACCTGATTTGTGACCCAGGATGTGATCTATTCTGGAGAATGTTCCATGGGCACTAGAGAAGAATGTGTATTCTGTTGCTTTGGGATGGAATGTTCTGAATATATCTGTGAAGTCCATTTGGTCCAGTGTGTCATTTCAAATCTTTATTTCCTTGTTGATCTTTTACTTAGATGATCTGTCCATTTCAGTGTGGGGGGGGGGGTTTAAAGTCCCCTACTATTATTGTATTGTTGTTGATGTGTTTCTTTGATTTTGTTATTAATTGGCTTATATAATTGGCTGCTCCCATGTTAGGGGCATAGGTATTTGCAATTGTTAGATCTTCTTGCTGGATAGATCCTTTAAGTAGGATATAGTGTCCTTCCTCATCTCTTATTATAGTCTTTGGTTTAAAATCTAATTTGTCTGATATAAGGATTGCCACCCCAGCTTTCTTTTGGTGTCCATTAGCATGGTAAATGGTTCTCTACCTTCTCACTTTCAATCTCCCAGGGGAGGAAGAGGAGTCTCCCCGGATATGCCGCTTGTTGGGTCCCTGCTCGAAGAGTAGTGGCCCGACTGTGCCAGAAATCACAGTTTATGGCAACCCCGAGCTGAGAGCCCACTTCTTGGCTCTCTCTTTGCAGCTGGCTTCCCCACTCCGATCCCTGGGAGTTCTGCCACACTCAGGCACCCCCGGTCTTTCTGTGACCCTGAGGGTCCTGAGACCACACTGTCCCAGCGAGGGTTCCACCCCCTGCTTAGCCACTGGAGCAACGTCCCTCAGCAGGGCAGACTTCTAAAAGTTCTGATTTTGTGCCCTGCTGCTGTATCACTTGCCAGTAGCCGGCTGAGGGAGGCTCCCTCCCCCCACAGTCTATCTTCCAGAATATCGCCTCAGATTCAGTTCTCCACACGTCCTACCTTCCATAAAGTGGTCACTTTTCTGTTCAGAGAGTTGCTGCTATTCTTTTTTTCGATCTCCTATTAAGTTTGTAGGTGTTCAGAATGGTTTCATCCCTATCTAGTTGAATTCCTGGGACCAGATGAAATTTAAGTCTCCTACTCCTCCACCATCTTGCTCCTTCTCCTCCATGACTATTGATTTTTATCTGTTGTTTAATTTCCTATTTCTTTCCAAAACTAGATTCTATGAAACTGAAGTAAAGATAGTTACAAAAACGTACATCCATTTCCCACTGGATTTGCTAAGTGTTGACCTCAAAGTTATCACTGATCTTCTAACCATCCAATGCAAATAGGGAAATGAAATTTATAGTATTTATAAGAAAAAGAATATCTTTTCTTGGGAGAAGTAAGATATCCCTGTACAGCGTCCTGAGAATATGTCTTCCATGGGTTTTTATAAATGGATCCTTGTATCCTCAAACACTGGTTGAACCCTGAAAATATAAATTATGTACCCATATGCTTCCCAAAGTTCATGTGGTCTCAGAGTAAATTTCAGTCCCATTATTTGTATTGGCATTTTTGGCTTTGTAGTCCCTCCTTCATCAATTATGTACTATTTGGCAGGGTACTGTCTGTTCTCAGTTTCAGTCCAAATTAGGGCAGAGCCTTTTTTCGTTATTTCACTGCCATATTACCAGCACCAAATCAGTACCTGGCACATAGTCAGCTCATTAACATTTGTCGAATAAGCAAATAAAATGTGTAAGTTAGAGCAATCATATAACTTCTTTATATAGTAATCTCCATTTGTTACCTTTACCCAAATATTTTTAAATCCCAGGATTATTTCTTCCCTGAAGAAGTCTTTGACTCTTTCCAATTTTCACATAATAGCAGTATCTTCCAGATTTCTATTCCTTATGAAAATGAAATTATTTTCAGTATTTTATCTTATTTTTCAACATGCTGTAAAAAAGCAGACTCTTGTATTGTCGGATTTTAGGCCTCAGTGTTTGGGGTAGGGGGGAATGCATAGGCAAATAAATCAAAGGAATTCAAATCTGTGTGATCTGGAAAAAATGTGTAACATCTATGCTATGTTCATAACAATTTATTACAAAACACATTTAAACAACTTTAAACAATAACTATAATGCAGACTCTACAGAAGTAGATGAAACTTATTAACAACTTTAATCCTGCTGAGTATATCAGTAAGAATTCAGCAATCCAGAAGTTGCTCTACATGTATGTACCCTCTGAAATTTAGAGATTAAAAATTTTCAGATGCTAGAATTACCTTGAGATTTAATCCTGAATCTAGTCAATTAAAAGTTGCAATGACCTAATTTGCTTTCCCATCACAAAAGCTGTAAGATTCTGGGGCACCTGGGTGGCTCAGTTGGTTGAGTGTCTGACTCTTAATTTTGGCTCAGGGTCATGAGATCAAGCCCCACGTCAGCTCTGCACTGGGCATGGAGTCTGCTTGGGATTCTCTCTCTCCCTCTGCTGCCCCTCTCCCCCAAAAAAGCTGTAAGATCTACTGTGCTCAAGCAGGGTTTTCCCACCTAAATTTTAGAGGAAAAAAAACTTTAAATTTTAAGTGCAAAGACAAAAATGGGGCACATATTCATCCACAATGTTCCTTAACCCTTTTAATAATCCCATTTCAAACTGTAATCACTTTCGATCTATACTGTAGCAAAAATCTTCTATCTAAATTTGACCCTTACTTATCTTTCTCTCTCTCCTACTCCAATTGATCAAGCTCAGTTCAATACTAGCTGAAGAATATCAATTATTAAGAGTGGATGGGCTGGGACTTCACCAGAGTAGATCTCACTGGACACAGTATTACTCCTACGGTGGCCCTGTCTAAACATTCTTTAGTGTTCCTGTCTCAAAAAACTCATTTCTGGTGAAGGCTAAAGAGAAATAATTCTCATATTCCAGCTCTAGATTTTCTATCTGGATAGCTTTATTGAACTTATTTAATTTATAAAAAAAAAAAAAACAAAAAAAAAACTCTGGTTGCCAGCTGGCAGCCATAAATTTCAAATAACAGCTCAAATCACTACAATGTAATCTATTTTGTGATTCATCATTCAACTGTCCTTACTCATCATATTGCATTTTATAAAATTCTGTGTATGCTTCCTAGACACGTATTAGAGTGATTATAAATGAATTAAACATTATTAACCCAAGACTGTAACTGGCTACTATCTGATGCTGCTTAGTGACTTAATTATGTTAGACAGACTAAATTGTCTCAAATGAACCTTCACAAAGGTCCTTAATAAAATAAAAGTGATTTTATTTTGTGTTATCTACCTTCTGCCAGAAGGTTCTCTAGGGACTTCTGCAGTTTTCTTTTCTTTCCTATTAGCTAGAAAGCACAATCTAGTAAGCCTGTGAACCTTGCAGGAGCTTACACTGAAAATATTTCTCATTCTTTGACAAGCACTATGGTAAGATTTGGGGCTGCTGTGTAAGCGGCAAGATTTAGTGGTTTTCTCTTAAGGGAGCTGGTTACTAAAGTGACTTAGAATGCCTTAGTAAAGAAAGAAAGGAAGAACTTCCACATTGATAGTGTGTGGAGGGGATAACTTTGTATAAAATTTTGAGCCAAGCAGATATTTGAAATAGAGAGGAAATTTCCAAAGTAGAATTTAAAATGTCAGCAGATTCATAGAGGAACTGCCTCAGACAGCAGGCTATAAAAGACATTAAATGTTAAATAAGGGGTTACATTGTTCCTTCGGTTTGCTTTGTGCAATACCAGAAGTTCATGAGTGAGGGTAGGCAATTCGTCTATTATTTTTAAGACAGAGCATATTAGCCGTGACTTCACTCAGAAAGAGGCCCCTCACCCATGAGAGGTGCACAAAGTATTTCTCATTCCCACAGCAGTTTTGACAGGCAGGTCAAACACATGAGAAAGGATAATGGCATAATAAAGTTACTATACTTCTGAGCAAGATGTGCAATGTAGCAGTCAAAGTGTGGGTCTTTGTGGGAAAGTAGAACAGCCTGGGACAGTGGAAGGTTTCTAGACTAGTTGTTGCTATTCTTAGTCTTCTCTCAGTATGAAATCCATGCTCAGTGAAGACAGGCCATTGTATAGAATTATTTATTTCTCTTTCCCCTGCACATTCCCAAAAAGAAAACACCACATGCACACCAAAAATATAGAACTCCCGTATTTAGAAACTCTACAATTTCCAACACTCCTTACTTAGAGTACCAAATCACGACTGGGATTTTCCAGATGTTTTATAGTCCTTTTGTTTCTGAGTATCATCCCCTTGTGTAGAGCACAATGATGCTGACAACAAAAACTGGAAATAAGAATAAGAGTTCCATTTACTGTCATTGAAATTTTTCAGTCCTTGCAATGCATACCTAAGCTTCTATCAGGTAGATAGATACCTTTCAAGACTAAATATCTAAATTCTATCTTGAGCTTTATAATTTTGATTGGTCGACACTGACAAACATAAAGAGCATATTAGAACTAAAAGCATTGAAAAATTAGCCAAATAAGTAGCTTCAGTGTAAGCCCCACATTTTGTATGTTTAACTTAGAGAAAGGAAAAAACATAAACATGGTTTGTTCCACACAGTTGAAGTAGGAAGACACAAACGAGGAAGTAAAGAGCTTCTTTCCAGCCAACTGGAGAAAGCATTAACAAAGAGCTCACCAAACTTTAACCACTATTAGTGCTCAGAAAAGGCCTAGTAGGGATTCATAATTAGGCCCTTGGGGGAAATATAAGAAAGAAAAATAAAGTTGAGACAGTATAAAGATAAGTTAATTTTCAAAAAGTATATTGTCAGAAAGCAACAGGAAGTACTTTTGTTTCAAAACGTGAACTCTCCAGGAGTCGTCCCTGATGCAGAATCTTTGAGCACCCCAATGTAAAAGACAATGAGCCTTGAAAAAGAACTCTTGTCACCTCAAAAACTAGAACCAACAATCAATTTACAGCAATAATCTGAAAGGAATTTATACCAAGATGTGATAAATTGGACTGGGCATCAATCATCCTGTTTGCCAAGAACTGAGCAAAGTTGCCAGCCAAAATCAATGTTAGAAGGACATTTTCTTGTGTATTCCCAATATTTCCCAAGCAGACAAATGCAAAAGCTGTAAATAAAACCAGTCATCTCTTTCACTGCTTTCAAACAACTTGAGAACTGGTCACCTAACCTCTTCTATAATTACTTTTATCTTCTATTTCTATATCCACTCTGAAGTGGATTCTCCCAGAAAAGTGGTAAGAAAGTATACAGAGGAAGGGCAATGAAGTACAGACCATTCTGCAAAAGTGTAGATACCAAACATAAAACTTTTAAATGGAATGACAGAGGAATGAGAGCTAGAAAGCACAGTGCCATCAGTGTGTTTTAGAGATTATAGTTTTTCATGTACCTTTCCTCATGTAAGTGTCATAAAACCAGTCAAAAGAGATAGATTTGATAGTACATGAGTCTAATATAACTGTAACAGATGAACATGGTCTTAGGTTGGACTAACAGCAATGCACATTAACGTGTGTTCCTGATATTTTTCTACCAACGAAGTGGATTCAATTCTTCCCCAGGTGAACTGAAAACAAGATTAAGTATTTGGACTTTTGGCAAACTTTTGGTCTAGAGAGCCCTTTCTTCCTTAGACAATAAAATAACAGAAAATAGCAATACCATAAAAATAATAATGATAAAACTCCTGAATAAACACTGAAAGATAAGGTGAATTTTAGTTCTTTCAAAATTCTGTTTGCAATCATCAAAATTTGTGGGTTTGTGATGCAAAAATAAAGCAAGTGTCAGGCTTTGTATGGGAAATTCCTCACATAGAATTGTATTGATTTTTCTTCCATTGGAAAAGAGAAAGCAATACAAACAAGCAGATGTTAGAAAGTTAAGTGTGCTTAGACCTAAATGTTTCACAAAGCAAAGATATCCTTGTACATGTCAACATCAACCAGGCAGAAGATTCTGGTTTATTAAATCTCTCTCCCTAAAGAAGACTTTGTTGAAAGTTGAGGTAATTGTAAATACAACTCCACTACTCTAATAGGTTCTTAAGAAAAAAATAATAAACCAAAGAAGATTAGACCCTCTTACACTAACTACTATCTATACCCTGGCACTTCCCAACATACACACCCTCCAATTTTTTCACTTTTTATTAAATAACTGCACCACCATAGACATTTATTTTGTTTTTACGTTTTTGAATATTTAATCTGATTGATTCATAAAGATAAATGGGGAGAATTTAAAAAGGCCAACTGAAATTAGCCCAGGAGCTGTTTGCCTATTGTAGGCCATGTGTGTTGAAAATAAATTCTTTATTCTTTAAATCTTTAATTTGTTAGAATATCTCACATCATAAACACTGTATTTTTACATATTCAAATCTGATGATCTTTCCCATCAAGATTTCACCTTTATTGGTAAGCTTATTTTTTCTGAATCAGTGATACTATATTGAACAATTATTAGACAATGTGGATGAGTTAAAAAATAAGTATTAGCAACCCTTGGAAAATGCTATATAACTAACATATTTTACTGTTAATTGCTAAATACAGGGAATAATCAAGCATTTTATCTGTCTTTTCTATAAAACTTTATCTCAAAGTAACCAAATTGCTGCTATGGGAAAATGTCTTTCATGAAAGATTTATGGAATTAGAATATTACCATTTTTGCAACCCTTAATTGAATAATGGATCTAGGCAATGATGATCAATAGGCGATAACAACAAGAAGAAAATACATTTTGTACTTCTATTAGAAGCACACCATGCTATCTACAAAGTAGTATTGACAAAAAAAAAAAAAAAAAAAACAGAACTTGAATCTAATCCAGCTCTATCTTCAACTAAGAATCTGCAGGAAATAACAATTAAGAGAATATGTTAAATGAAAACTATACAAGAAAAAAATGACCCAATTTCTTCAACAATTAAAGTATAAGGAAAAATAAGAGATATTAAAGATCAATGAGCTATATTAAGCAAATACAATAAATGGATTTTATTCATCCCTGATTTAAACAAATACACTATTAAAAGTATTAGATAGCTGAGTAAATATGAACACTGGATATTTAATGACATTGATAATTACATGAGATTCACTACACTAAATTCTTTCTACATTTGTTTATGCTTAAAATTTTCCATAATAAAATAAAGAAAGCAAACTAGTTCCTGTGCTATAGAAACTGTTACAACCAGATGGATGCACTTTTAAGTGAAAGCATTTCAATTTGTTTTGTAAAGCTAGTAAAATACAAACCAAAAACACAAAACTGTCTCAGCACCAAATTACTGATGTGCATTTTCTTACCTCCCACTAATAAGACTCTTTGCCAATAACTGCTTCCAAGAACATTCTAGGCAGAAAGAACAGACAGTTCAAAGGTCCCGACGCAGGAATTAGTCTTGATTAGGGAATAGCAAGAAGACCAGTATGTCCAGAGCAGATTGTTCAAGAGGCAAAGTGATTGGAAATGAGGTTTGAGAGGAAGCACAGAACTTGAAGGCTTCTTTGGCATGAACAGAGTTTTTATCTCTAAATATAAACAGAAGCCATCAGACAGTTCTGAGCATGCAAGTGACATGATTTTATTTAAGAGTGCCTGGGCTATCATGCAAGGAACTGATCAGAAGGAAGCAAAAAGAGTAGAAGAGGGGAAAAGGTTTCAAGTTTTCTTCATTAAACCAGGCTAGAACTGATGATGACTTGGTTTAACATGGTAGCTGTGGGTGGTAGGCAGAAAAGGTTGGATTCAGGATATATTTTGAAGAAAGTACCAACAAGATGATGAATTGATCTGGAACGTGAGAGTAAAAGAAGAGTCAAGAATGACTTTAAGGTTTTTATCCCGAACAACTGAATGAAAAGTATTGCCAGTTAATGAGCTTTTGGAGTCCGTGAGGAGATCATGTGTCCAAGGAGATGCTGAGTTCAATTTCCAGTATCTTTTAGGAAACCAACAGAAAAGGCAAGCAAGCAGGTGGATATACAAGTCTGAACCGTGAGTGAGGGAGCCTGGACTTGAGATATAAATCTGAAAATCATGGAAGGTGTTGTATTACATTAAAGAGTTTGAAAATTTGATGAGTTGTGGGAGACTATGAAAGAATTTTAAGCAGGGAGGAGATAAGCCAACAATTCTAATTATGGCAGTCCTGCCTCAGAACCCCTTGGTTTCTGGAGTGTGGGGAATAAGCAGCCTATGTAAGGATCCAAAGTATCCCTATCCTCCTGATATAATTAGTTAATACAAATAGGTTTTGAAATAATAAATCAAAAAAGACCTAAGTCAATAGAACAATGTATTATTTTTATCGGTAAGAAGAATCAATATTAGCAAGATGACAGTTTTCCCCAAAATAACTTGTAGACTGAATGCAACTCTCATCAAAATTCCAACAGTCATTTTCATAGAAATCAACAACGTTGATGTAAAATTCATACACAAGAGTAAAAGATAATTCTGAATAATATGTAGGGGGCACTCACTCCGCCAGATACCAAGAACTGCTATAAAATTATGGCAATCTAAAGTTTGGATATTGGGGCAAAGAGGGCTAAATATATCGAGAAACGTAAGAGAGAGCTTAGAAATGAGGAATATCAAACCAATAGGTGAAATATGGGCTATTTCATAAATTTTACCAATCAAGTGGCTAGATCTATCAGCTAATAATTGCATGGTGGGCATTACATAGCAGGCACTGTTATTTCTTATCTATTATTTATTTAATCTCTTCAATAATTTATGAGGTAAAGGCTATCATAAATCACATTTCATTGATGATGAAACTATGGCACAGAGAAGTTACGTAACTTGGACAAAGACACACTGCTAATAAGTGGCAGTTAACATATCCATGTAGTAAAAGATAATGTTAAATCCCACTTCACACAAAAGAAAAATAAACTTTACATGGATTAAAGATCCAAAAATGAAGAGCACTACCATACATTTCAGAAGGAAATATTTTGTTTAATATATAATTTCCTAGCCAGAATAGAAAAGGCACTGATTATAAAGGAAAAGAGGGATATACTTGATGACATTTAACATAAAAGCTTCTACACACCAAAACCAAAATAAATGCACCAAATACACCATTAACAAAATAAAAAGGCAACCAGACTGAGAGAGGATATTTATAATCAAGGCTGATCTTCAGCCAGTATGCACTGGGAAAGTCAGAGCTATATTTGAAATAATTCAGCACTAGTTATGATTAATAGCAATTGCTCTGAGCTTCCCTAAGACTGCTTCTCCTAGGCTTCCCAGCTCCTTCTGGAGCTCCCAGACTTCTGCATAATCTAGAAGAGAGCCTTAACTGGTGTTTATTATTTTGCATTAGCAAACTGGTGTTCATTATTTTGATTATCACCTTAGCTTTTAACTCATGTAACCAATAAAGGGAGAGAAAATTATAGAGAGTAACTGTATCTATGATATTAAATCAAAAAAATATATATTGGTATGAAGTCAATGTCAAAACATTAACATGCTGAGTACATGGCTGTTTACTACGTTAGTTTTTGTATGTTTAAAATATTTTTAATTAAAAATAAGGATTTAACAAGAAATGAGAATTACATACTATATACCAACAATAATAAGACCCTAGAATCGCATTGGAGGGCTCAACCTCCAAAAAGTAACAAGCCATATAGTCATGTAATATCTAAAATTTCCTACAAACTAAAGCCCTAGTGTTATGGAAAAAGACTTCTCTGTTATTTCATCCATTGTATCAAGGAATATCAATCACCTTCTCCCTGCACAAACCCTTTTACTCCTTGATCCGTGAGTGTATTTACATTGCCTCGGTTCTGTGTCTGGCTCGTGCTATCTACCAAGTCTTTATTCACCTTTATTCTTAGCCACAGCAATCAGATAACAAAAAGAAATAAAATTGGAGGGGGAGACGAACCATGAGAGACTATGGACTCTGAGAAACAAACTGAGGGTTCTAGAGGGGAGGGTGGTGGGGGGATGGGTTAGCCTGGTGATGGATATTAAAGAGGGCACATATTGAATGGAGCACTGGGTGTTATATGCAAACAATGAATCATGGAACACTACATCAAAAACTAATGATGTATGGTGATTAACATAACATAATAAAATAAAATTTTAAAAAAGAAAAATAAAAAGAAATAAAAGACATTCAAATTGGTAAAGAAGAAGTAAAACTTTCTATTTGCAGGTGACATGATATTATATATAGAAAACCCTAGAAACTCCACCAAAAAACTACTAGAACTGATCAATGAATTCAGTAAAGTCACAGGATACAAAATCAATGTGCAGGAATCTGTTGCATTTCTATATACTAATAATGAAGCAGCAGAAAGAGAAATTAAGAAAACAATCCCATTTACAATTGCACCAAAAATAATAAGATATCTTATGTAAGGTTTAAGATGGTGAAGTTACACAGTAAACATTTTAAGCTACAAAAAATAGTTTTCATTTGGCTCTTCTCGTGTTTTTCAACTAAAAATTTCACAGATATTTTTCTCTTTTTTATTTTTAAGATTTTATTTATTTATCTGACAGAGAGAGCAAGAGAGGGAACACAAGCAGGGGGAGTAGGACAGGGAGAAGCAGGCTTCCTGCCGAGCAGGGAGCCCAATGCGGGACTCGATCCCAGGACCCTGGGATCATGACCTGAGCCGAAGGCAGATGCTTAATGACTGAGCCACCCAGGCAACCCGATATTTTCCATTTTAAATTACCCTGGCACTTTTAAGTTTTAACTGTTTCATTTAATGTTAGAAATGGACAAGTGGCTTTGGGCATCATATGTTAAATGGCTAGAAATTTGACAGTTATATATAGACTTTAAAGAACGATGCCATTCTGCAGTATGAGTAATTCCTCTTATGGAATCTCACTTTTGAAGTCTGAACTAGTTTCTACAATTTAAGTTTGCATTACTCCTGTGAGGTTTTATCACTAACTTTAGTAAATGCTATTTTAGTAACAGAGCTTTTAACTCCTCTAAAATCAATACTCACATTCAACTGGAGCAGATTTTTTTTTTTTTTTTTTTGGTTTTTGGTTTTGGGGTTCTTTAATTTTTTTTTTTTTTTAATAACAGTGGCTTTAACTATTCAGCATTCAATTCTGTGACTTATGCACAGCTTCCTACTTCACCTGACACAAAAAGAAAGCTAAAATGTTAAAAATCAGACTGCTCAGGACTTTGAAGACACAAGCAGTTTCCTTCTTTCTAGACAAAAAGGACCCACAGCACAATAGCCTTGCATCGTGTACTGCCTGCTGATCTACAAGTCAGCCACATGGGAGGAACCAACTGTCTGAAAGAAACTAAAGACACATACTGACTGATTTATCCTGAGGTATTTATTGCCAATTACAGCACTTCTTTTAAAACTTGTGATGCTGGACGATGTTATTATTTTCTATATAAATAGGACATTTATAAATGGCAATTTAAGCACTGAAAAAAAAAAGAGTTGTAGTATAACTGTAATAGTCAACTCTCATTTACATGTTCCAATGGAGAAATTAAGGAATGCATTCACAGATGTTTTAAATTAGCATAACATTTAAATATCAATCATATTTAACTGCAGTTCATGAATTAATATCTTTATATTAAATATCTATGTGCATTAAATAGACATCCATATCCACTATGAAGACTAACGTAAGCATGATTTTATATTCTAAAAACACATATCAATTGACAGAAGGGAAGGTGGTCCACATACCATCTGTTCCTTGACAGGAGGCTGGTAACTTGTATCTAAAATTTGCTACAAAGACAACTGAAAGTTAACTCTAAGTATGGAATTTATTACCTCAAATTTAGGTACATGGAAATAAGAATGCAACCTATTTTAAATTGTAGCTTATTTAATATGTGTGTGTGTGTGTGTGTGTGTGTGTATACATATACATACACATACACTTATTTATTATATGGCCTACAGTAAATCAGGTAGAGGCTGCCAGAACTGCCTGGTGAACGGTGGGCATGCTAGAATACATTCAAACATACCACAGAAAAACCACCAGTTGACTATGTTCCTTTTGAAGTTCCAGAGGATACTTTACTCAAACAATAAGCAATCAGTTACTGAGGGTGGCATTGGCACAGGTGAGAAGCTCCTTGTGGCTGTCCCCTGCAGACTGTGATTGACAATACGGAAGGCTATGATGGAACTGAGCTACTTAATATGATTGGTAATGACAGGATGCTGGAATAGCAGTGGGCTCTGGGAGGCAGGTAACCATTAGAGGCAAGTGGACTTAATGACCATAAAGGAAGCAAATTCAGAATGGTAATTTGTGAGCTACACTCACATAAATCCTTGGCCATGGCTAATAAACAATGGTGTTTCTAGGGGGTCCCTGAATAAGTAATAGTTTGGGTTACTGTTCCTAATAGGGGACAGAGATGAGAATGCCTGGATCTGAGAAGATTAACTGGGGTGACTTTTGTTGTTTCTACAACCAATGTTAACTCTAAACAGACATTTATAGCCACCGCAACCTGAGAGAAACGGTAATTGGGAGCTTAGACTGATCATGTTAACCCAACCAAGAAAGTAAATCTAGAACAGCAGAGTGCTTTCCAAGACTGAGGGTACATCAGGTGACAGGGAAAGAAGAAGATAATTATCCATGGCAGCTTCAGGACCTACTGCTGCAGGATGACTAGTTTTTCCCCATGAATCCTCTAGTTTTAAGGTTTGTTTGGTTGGTTGGTTGCAAACAGCACCTTGAAGAAATAATCACAAGTTGTAGTAAACTCAGTGTAAGATGTGGGTAGATTGGGTGGTATAAGGAGTGACCTGGAAGGGACATAAGGCTCCACTTCACCTGAGACCTGAACACAGTCAGTGTGCTACAGACAAATTCCAGCTTAGTGTCCCGATCTCCGTGATGAAAGCCTATTTACAAAAGTGTGGGAGGTTGCTTTGCCCAGTTGCAAAGGCTGGATATGCCAAGGAATTAAGCATCACTGGAAATAGCTCTCAACAAATGACTCTTGGGAATTGATAATGAATGTCTAATCATCATCACCACTCAGGTAGAATAATTCTTTTTCTTTAAAAAAAAAAAAAAAGGCTTTACTGAGATGTAATTCTTATACCTATTTAAGATAGAGAGATATAATTTGCCTATTTACAGTGCACAATTTAAAAGGTATAATTCAATGATTTTTTATTATATTCACAGATATGTACAACCATTACCTCAATCAATTTTAGAACATTTTCATCACCACAAAAAGAAACACTGTACTGGTTAGCTATCATACCCCTAGGCCCCCATCCCTATCCCAGTCCTAAGAAACCACTCATTTTCATTCTGTCTGTATAGATTTGCCTATTTCTGGACATTTTGTGTAAATGGAATCATATAATATGTGGTCTTTGTGATTGGCTTAATATTTAGCATAATGTTTTCAAGGTTCATCCATGCCGTACATAGCATGTCTCGGTGCTTCATTCCTTTTTACGGGTGAATAATAGTTGTTTGTCTGCCATTTTACCTTTTGTCTCTATGAGTCTCATGGCTCTTTGTTCCTCTATTCCTCCTTTATTGCTTTACTTTGCATTAAGTGAATAATTTCTGGTGTAGCATTTAAATTTTTTAATAATATTTTCACTACCTTTTTTGAGTTATTTCCTTAGTAGTTGCTCTGTGCCTTTCATTATACAACTTAATTTATCAAAATCAGCTTCAGATTTGTGCTAATATAATTCCAGTGAATTATAAAAATGTTACTCCTACATGGCTCTATTCCCTTTTTCCCTTTTTGTGGTACTATTGTCACACATATTACATCTATAAATAATGCAAAACCAACAATACAAAGTTATTAATTTATATAACTTTATGTCTTTTAAAGAAGCTGAAAGAAAAGAGAACGAACATATATTTATAGCTTTCATTATACTAACTTTCTTATAATTTCTTCATTTGTTCTTGTGGATTGAAGTTATCCTCTGGCAACTTCTCTTCACTACTACATCCAAGTCTGATTTACTAGGATTATCTCATTCATTCTTGCAATACGTTAATGCATTCAATCAGACTATGATCAAGTCTTTTAGAACTGGGAACTATTTTTCCTCTTTTAGATGCCCTTCTAACTCTGCACTTGATTCTTCAGCATTGATTTTAAAGTTTAACTCTATAGGCTAATTTACTTATAATTTTCGTATGCAGTAGATGCTAAATACTAAAGATACGATGAAAAAGACACAAGATGCTGGAGAGGTTCTAAAAAGGGAGAGTATATTCATTTAGATATGGATTAAAAAAAAACTCCATAAAGGAGATAGATTTATATTTCAGAATGGACCTTGAATGATTGGCAAAGAATAAAAAGTTAAAGGGGGAAAAAAAGGGGGTGTTTTTATAAAAAGATGAGGAAAGCACAAAATAAGCTTCAAAAATTACTAGAAGTTTAGCAAGATAGACAGCATAAAGTCTAAAGAGAAAAGTCAGAGATGGTTTAGAACACATGATGGAAGGCCTTGAAGAGGGGTGTACTTAATTTGATAGACAATAAAGGATTACAAAAAAAAAGAGTAATTTAGGAATTTGTCTGATTTGAGTTATGTGTTAACAAATGTTATCCAGAATCACGTAGTTCCATCTCCATTCTTAGCAATGCCTAGTATGTCATTGTGGCTACCAGCTGCCAAGTTAAGCATGGAGACTTTCATTATAGTCATCTTGGAAACTGTGTCCCCTTTTCATTTCATAATACCCCAAAACTAATTATGATACTGGACAGTATGTTTCCAGATACTATCATCTTCCCATATTGTTTCCACATAATGCTTATTCAGTCCTGAAAGCATGCCTGCCTACCTTCTGTGAAGTACTTGTCTTCCTTTTGCTATTCAGTTTCCAGTTTAGAACTTGTTCCAGTTTAGAACTCTGGTATTGTCTTTCTGCTTGGATGAGAATCTTTGTGCAGCTGCTTTAAAAAATATGCTGATACTTAACGGAGATACTACATTCTCAAACTTCATTATCAGAGATATTACCACCAAATTTGACTTGAAATACAGGATGCAGGTGTCCACAAATGTAACATTCCAACTTTTGATAAAAATTTCGGATTTAATTTACCCCTGCCTCTCTATGAGAAATTCATTTATGCAGTTTTTATACACAGCTTGCCCTTGAACAACACTGGCGTTAGGGGTGCCGAATCCCCATGCAGTTGAAATCCACATATAACTTTTGACTCCCCCCAAATTTAACTACTATTAGCCTACTGTTGACCAGAAGCCTTACTGATAACATACGCAATTAATACATATCTTGTATGTTATCTGTATTATACACTACATTCTTACAATAAATTAACCTAGAGAAAAGAAAATGATATTAATAAAATCATAAGGAAAAGAAAATATATTTACAGTGCTGTACTATATTTATTGCAAAAAAGTCTGCATATAAGTGGACCCGTGCAGTTCAAACCCATGTTGTTTAAGGGTCAGTTATTATTCATCCTCACAATACTCTGGCAAATAACACAGGCCAATATATGTATTAAAGGTAGCCCTTATCATGTATTATAACTTTGGATATAAAGTCTGGGATATACATCCATGTGAAATTGTAGAAAGCACTCTGTACATAGTCTTCTTAGCATTTATCATGGCTTATAACCCATGATGATACAACTACATAAAATTTCTGACTCAGAAGCTTTACTGAATATTGAGAGTAACACCACTGATACACAGCAAAACTTGTGAAAAGAAATCTGCTTGTTGCAAATGTCCCCCTAAAAACTCACTCAACTGTTCTCATTCTTCTCTGCCTAAAATAGTCTTAATTCTACCTCTGGCTAATAACCAATCCTTCTCATTTCTTACTCAATTATCCTGCTGACTCTTTATTATATAGAGAAATCTGGTCTTTTCTGGCAGCACAAATAAAACCTCTTCTAAGAAATATAGGGTCCAGGATAGTGGGAAAGGTTATAAACTCTTCAATAATTTCTAGTTTATTACCTTCCCTACTTACCAAGTTCCCTTTTTTCTTAGATCTTCTACATTAGAAGTGAAGGAATGAATGAACGCTTCGCAAAGAGAACTGGCAATAACCTTTTGGTTCACTGGGACTATGCCAAGAAAGAAGAATGAGAATTATTAGAATGAAATAAATATTTCATGGTTTTAAAAGACTGTTCTTTCTTTTTGAGGTCTGAAGAATTAGCATTCCAGCATATTCATTTAATTTTGCTTTAGTAGAGAGCTAAGAAGAGCATAACAGTGACATGTCATTTAATTACTTTCTGATTTGATGTGCCATTTTAATTAATTTGGCGTTAAGTTCCCTTACTATAAGATACAATGGTGAGGGTTCACATTATCCCTTTAGTTTTTCCATTACTCTGGGGAAGAGATGGGAGAGTACTAAAGCTTTTAATACCAAAGTTTACAAGCTGATGAAAATGTAAGTTTAACACAGATTTTGTGCTATTCAGGTAAGACACACACTAGCTGAAGAAAGTTTAGGCATCAAATATATTTATAAACTTTCTCAGAGATTTTCCATCTTGAAAAATAATACTGTACCTTGAAGAAGCCACTGAAAGACTAGTTTTGAGTCAGTTTTATGGTTATTTTTTAAAAGCTATCAGTACTTACTCTTTACCAAAATATTTCTCTATTTAAATAAGCAAATGCTCTCTGACTCAATATCAAAATCAAAATTAGTAGTTTATACCAAGATTATCAAGCAGCTAAACTTTTATTTTTACCCACTACTATTCATCAATACTTTCTTCTCACCGAGCCAAGTGCCCAGTGACTTCATTTCACATCACTTAGCAGATCAATCCTCAGAATTTAGCCCTGCAGACCATCACCACCTGGGTTTTGTTAGTCTTTCCCCCACTCTGGATCATTCAAGAATACCTTGGCAGAAATAAATGCATGCATATATGGTTAATCAATCCATGACAAAGGAGGCAAGAATATATAATGAGGAAAAGACAGTCTTTTCAATAAATGGTGTTGGGAAAACTGAACATCTACATTCAAAAGAATAAAACTAGACTACATTCTTACCCTATACACAAAAATAAACTCAAAATGGATTAAATACCTAAATGTGAGACCTGAAACCATAAAACTCCTAAAAGAAAACATAGGTGGTAATCTCATGGACATCAGTTTTAGCAAAATATTTATGGCGATGTCTCCTCAGGCAAGGGTAACCAAAACAAAAATAAACTATTGGGATTACATCAAAGTAGAAAGCTTTTGCACAGCAAAGGAAACAATCAACTAACAAAAGGGCAACCTTGTGAATGGGAGAAGGTAATGGGATATGAACCCACAATATATAAAGAACTGGTACAACTCAACACCGAAAAACAAACAATCCAATTAAAAAATGGGCAGAAAACCTGAGTAGACATTTTTCCAAAAAAGGCATACAAATGGCCAAGAAACACATGAAAAGATGCTTAACTTCACTAATCATCAGGGAAATGCAAATCAAAACCACAATGAGCTATCACGCCACACCCGTCAGAATGGCTAAAATCAAAAAGACATAAAGTAACAAGTGTTGGTGAGGACATGAAGAAAAGGGATCTCTTGGGGCGCCTGGGTGGCTCAGTCGTTAAGCGTCTGCCTTCGGCTCAGGTCATGATCCCAGGGTCCTGGGATCGAGCCCTGCATCGGGCTCCCTGCTCTGCAGGAAGCCTGCTTCTCCCTCTCCCACTCCCCCTGCTTGTGTTCCCTCTCTCGCTGTGTCTCTCTCTGTCAAATAAATAAATAAAATCTTTAAAAAAAAAAAGAAAAAAAGAAAAGGGATCTCTTGTGCACTGTTGGTGGGAATGTAAACTGGTGCAGCCACTGTGGAAAACAATATGAAGGTTCCTCAGAAAGTTAAAAATAGAAATACCTTATGACCCAGTAATTCCACTAGTGGGTATTTACCCAAAGAAAATGAAACACTACTTCAAAAAGACATTTGCACCATTATGTTTACTACAGCATTATTTAGAATAGCCAAAATATAGAAGCAACCCATGTGTCTGTTCATCAATAGATGAACAGATAAAGAAGCTGTGGTGTGTGTGTGTACACACACACACATATATAATGGAATACTATACAGCCAGAAAAAAAAGAGAGAGATCTTGCCATTTGTGACAACACGGATGGACATAAAGGGTGTTATGGTAAGTGAAATAAGATCAGACAAAGACAAACACCATATGATTTCACTTATATGTGGAATCTAAGAAACAAAACAAACGAAAAACAAAAGATGTAAATACGGGAAACAAAGTGGTGGTTGCCAGAGGAGAGGTGGATGAGGGGATGGGTGAAATAGATAAAGGGGATTAAGAGGTACAAACTTCCAGTTATAAAATAAATAAGCCACAGAGATGAAAAGTACAGCATAGGGAATATAGTTAATAATATTGTAATAACATTGTATGGTGACAGATAGTGATTACCCTTATCATGGTGAGCACTGAGTAATGTATAGAATTATTGAATTAATAAACAGTACACCTGAAACTAATGTAACATTGTATATCAATTATACTTCAATAACAAAAAAGAATTCCTCCCATTTTATTAGGGGAGCTGCTGCCCAATTCTCTAGGGTTTCAGCTCTTTATGCATGTACCCAGTGAGGTACTAATGCATTTTTCTCTCCAAAATGATTTGTTGGAATTTCATGCTCCAAGGAATAATGAAGAAAATTTGACTCGTATTCATTCTCATTTTATGGGGTACATTTCCTTTGCCATGAATCGACTGACGTAGGTAACTAATTATTCTGAACTAGGCATTAACAAACTTTTTCCATAAAGGGCCAATTAGTAAATATCTCTGGCATTGCAGGCCACATGGTCTTTGTCACAATTATTCAACTCTGCCATAACTCAGCTCTGCACTGTAGCACAAAAGCAGCCATACACAATCCATAAATGAGTGAGTGTGGCTGGATGACAAAAAAAAACTTTATTTACAAAAACTGGTGGTGACCAAGTTTGATCCATGGACCATAGTCTGCTAATCCCTGTTCTAAATTAAATTAACATACAAGAAGGCTGACCTTCATTTTTAAGAGAAAAGGCATGGTTATTGAAATCAAACCAACATGTGTTCAAATCCTGAGTCTGGTAATTTATAGAATTTGGGCTTGGTAATAATAACTCTTTGAGGCTGTTTTATCATCTGTTAAAAAGATATTACATGCAGAATTGTAAGAGAATAAATGTGTGCTGTTTTAAGCCAAAAAAAAAAAAAAAAAAGGACATTGTATTTCCCACCTTGCACAGATAGGTAGAGTCAAAGGAATAGAACTTTCTTACTATAACCTAGTCAGTGGCTTAATTTGAGACTGACAAGAGGGAGAAATTCCTTTCCTTAAGCATATTCTCACCAATTAACACACTTTTGTAACACTTTTAAATGCAATACTTTGAGATAAAAAGGTGTTAGAAGGGCAAATTTCAGTCAAGATAGCAGGGAATTTACACTTTAAGGCACCTACTTCTCCACTATAAAAACAAAATAATGATAGGTAAAATATAAAAACATAAAATTAAAGTGTCATAACTGGTCTCAAATACAAAACAAATATTCTTGAAAGCCAGAAACACAATAATACTTAGCTGGCTAGTGGGACCAAGCAGCAGGTGTCCTACACTGTGGATCCAGAGAGAGGCATGCCTCAAGTTTGGCACTGGCATAGTACTGCACACTGATACCTACTCCAGGAAGGACATGGACTGGAGTCAGCCTCAAGATCTGATGCCAGGAGTGGGAAGGCTTATAACTGGAGCAGCATCCTCTATAAAGAAGGGTAGTCCAAACTTCCCAGCCTGCTGAATGTAACCATGACACAGAGAAAGCTAAAAGCAAAAAGACTAAAGACAGAATTAAACTACATGACCAGGAAAAGACCTAAAAACACTCCCTGCTTTTAAGGATCAATTTAAGACCCAGATTATGAGGTTTAGCTCTTAACCAGTTACCAGAGTGTTGGATTGAGGCAACCACAGAACTCATTACAGGAAGGAAGGAAGGAAGGAAGGAGAGAAAGAAAGAGAGATAGCGAGAGAAAGAGGGGATAGAGAGGAGAAGGGAGGGAAAGAGGAAAGGAGAGGGGGGAAGGAAAGAATTCAATGCTAAGAAAGGCAGCAATCAAACATCAACTTCAAAATAGGTGTGTACTCTAGAAGAAAGTGAACTACATGGAACATTCTGGCAAACATTAACATAAATATTTCAGATACCCAAAAAGATAAATGGAAACTTACAAACTATGAAGGAAAAAAGAAACAAAAAATTGTGAAATAAAATAGAATGAAATAAAACAGAAACTATGGAAAAAAGGAAGAAGTGATAGAGTTGAAAAATATAATCACTGAAGTAAAAAGCCCAATTTAAAAATAAAATATATGGGTGCCTGGAAGGCTCAGTCGGTTAAGTGTTTTCCTTTGGCTCAGGTCCTGATCCCGGGGTCCTGGTATCGAGCCCTGCATCTGGCTACCTGCTCAGTGGGGAACCTGCTTCTCCCTCTCCCTGCCCCCTGCTCATGCTGTCTCTTGCTATCTCTCTCTCAGATAAATAAATAAAATCTTAAAAGAATGAATGAATAAATAAATAAATAAAATAAAAGTAAAATATAGACAGATCAAAGAAAGAATTTACAAAGTGAAATTAGAATTGAAAAAATCACTCAAAATACAGTATATAGAGAGAAAGACATAAGTGTCATAAAAGTAATTAAGAAACAAGGGATGCTAATAGGTGTTATGGGAAAAAAAATGAAGGAATGATGGGCAGTAGTTAATAATTTTGCACAAATGTGCACATGATTAGCAGTAAAAAAAGAATATTCTCAGTATCAAGCAGAAAAAGAAAATAAATAAATAAATAAATACAAATCTATAGCTCATCACATTGTAGTAAAACTGCAGATCAAGGATATAGAACAAAACTTACACACTACCAGAGAGAAAAAAACAGATTCTAAAAAAAAAAAAAAAAAAAGGCCCAAAATATCATAGAAGCCTTTTTATCTATTATCAGAAGCCATAAATCTATAAAGTTCTGTGTTCAAATTGCCAAGAGAAAACTTGTCAGTGCAAAATTTTATTTCCAGGTAGCATATCATTTAAAAGCAAGAGCAAAATAATAACACCAACAGACTTTGATGAGAAGAGTGATTAAACATGTGATTCTGCTGTAAGACAAGAGACCTCAGAAAATATATTGGAATAAAGTTTTAAATCCCATAGCAACAAAAACTTCCCTATAGTCCTTGTTTAGTGTCACCTACTCAAATGAGGCCTAAACTTGATAAACACCATATTGAAACTAGGAATTATTTCTGGAGATGATGAGAAAGTTATTGGAAGAAGTTTATAGGGGGATTTAACTGTTGTCTATATTGCTCATTTCTTTTTTTTTTTTTAAGATAAACAAAAACAAGAAAAAAGATTTAAACCAAACAAGAGGCCAGCAATGAAAACATTATTAGGTTCTGATAGAGCTGGGTGGTAAACATATGGCAGTTTATTATTCTCTTTACTGTCTTGTATGCTTTTGAAAATACCTTACTCTACAAAAAATTTAATGATGATAGAAAAATGTAAAAGCAACAGTTGGTATTTTCCACACATACTAAAATATTAGTGGTCAATATATGAGATCTATAAAGAAGGATATCATGGTGGTAAACATTTTATGTTCTAACTCCCCCGTCAAACAATAATACATACCTAACGGAGCCTTCCACCAAGACCAATCCCTCTTCCACTCCCTGTAAGAAAACCGACATGGGTTCTCAAACTTTGAGTCTGTCTAGTGATTTCCAAAGAGTGGTGACAAATTAAGGCTGCTGTCCACCAGTCATCAAAGAACAGAGAATGGTACAGTGAATAAGCAAAGAGTATGAGGATCTCTATGTGTTTCTGTGGTTCCAGTTAGTCGTCCTTTAGTCCTTGGCACAGATAAAACTTGAGTATAGTCATAGGAAAATGGTAATTTAAACAGTGACATTAGGATGGAAGATTGCAGGCACTGTGAAGAAAATAACTAAAGAGGTAAAGCAAGGTCATTTGATGGAGATCTTTGAATTCCATCTTGAGGATTTTAGACTTGTAAATTTTATTTGAGCAAATTAAACTTACTATATGTGTGCATAATATTGTTAAACAGCAAAGCTGAGATTATTACAATCATGACAGGATATTTAATAGCAACTCTAGAAGTATATTATAGGCTATGAAAAGAATGAGAAAAATAAAATAGTACTTAACTGCTGAAATGAGTAAATGTTTTACAGTAAGTTAGTTTTCTAACTGAAAATCTTATTGAAGATAAAGGGAGAAAAATTAAAGGATGCAAATTAAGTTCATCTTTAAATCCATCCCCAGTGCAGTGAGATCTCTGTGTGTTTCCTAGATATGCAGGGAGTTTATTAGGTATAGGAGAGAGGAGGTGGGAGAGATGACAAGCTTAAAATTTTCCTAGTTACTATAAGTCATCCTTCTGGTGAATTTTAGAGGACAGATCATTTTGCCATCCCACAAGTACTAGCCTTATTCCAAATACAGCAAAGGTTCTATTGTAAAATAAATGATGATATTGTAACAAAGTATAAACATTACAAATTAGGCAAAGGGTTGACCCATTTAAACTAGATTGGTGCACTATTAGAATATTTTAAAAATCAAAAACCAATGCCATCTGATAAGAATTTTACAACATTTCTTCCAAGATTACACTCAGTGACTTCCATAATAAATAGAACTATGAAGTAGGTAGTTATTCGGGTGTTTTTCTGTGAAGGAAGAGAAACTAATCCTCAGTTTTTGGCATCTAGACTAGTTCTTTCCAATAGAACCTTCTGTGATGATGGAAATGTTTATTCTGAACTGTCCAATATAGTATCCACTAGCCACTTGCAGCTATGATGCACATGAAATATGGCTAGAGTAACCAAGAAACTGAATTTTTAATTTTATTTCATTTAAATAACTAAATGTAAATAGTCACATGTTGCTAGAGGCTAGTATATTAGCACAGACCCAGACAATTAGTATCCAATTCAACTTTGACTAAATTTAGTCAGAAATGAACAAAAACAAATAGAAAATATAAAAAGCAGTTGGCAGTAGTTAATTTCTAGGTATTATAAAGATACTTTCATATCTTCTTAGGACTTCTCATACACTGACCCAAATGACCACTCACCAAATTTTAGTAGTCAAAACGGTATCTGTGAAATATATATGATCAATTAAACTGAAAATCCTTTCTTCCATCACATTCCTTGCAAAAGTTGTGAAGAACCCAATGAAGACTGATTAAGCCATGTATTTTATTGTGATAATTCCCACATGCTACAGTGAAAGGGCAATGACCCAAAAGCCAAGACCTTTGATGGGGTGTGGCCTTGCACCTAGAGGAGGGCTATCAGGCCAGGATTCAAACTCATGTGGTAATGAGAACTCAGATGTTCACTGCTCCCATTCCCATTACATGCTATTCTCCCCATTTCTAAAACATTTTCTTAAACATTTCTAAAACAACTCTCTATTCCCCTGGAAATAATTTATTGGCAGGAGCCAAATTTCTAACTTTTCTACATGGCTAACACATTACTCCATTTAGAGTGAGAAGTTAAAGGCGAGAAATGGAGAGCAAAGTAGAAAATCCAAATTAAACAATCTGTTGAAGCCCAGTAGGTTTATATATCCCTCTTTCAAAGCTTTGGGAACTGTTTCCTTTGAATACAAAGCTCTTTAAACAACCACAAACCTAGCCCAGCCATTATCGCAAGATCTGGGCAGAAATAACTCTCCTAACAAATTTGTGTACAAATTACTGCAATAAATAGATTAAATATCAATTTAAAGATTATGGTTTTACATCAGTTTTAATTACTTCTTGTTGTTATCTTCATGAATCACATGAACTTTCAGATTAGAAGGTAAATATTTGTACTTAGGTATATTATTCTACTCGGGAAAGAAGGAGGAAGACCTCATACTTATTTTTTTGGTTTAATAAATAGGCACATCTCAAGCTCTCAAGCACTGCCTAATATTATCAGAGGTCCATGGGAAAATAATGCTAAGCAAAAAAAAAAAAAAAACAGTGCAAGTGACTTTTACATAAGACTTCGTTTCAACCCAGATATTTGCCCCTTTAATTCAGCTTGTGCTCTCAATTCTTTCATGCAAATAGTTTTCATTTGACTTCCCACAGCAAATCCAGATTTTGAAAGTAATCAGATAGAACAGTGTGCAATTTAAGGTCCCTACAACAAGTACAGAAATGTTGTTTTATGCTTGAGGGAACTGTGCATCGAACATCTGCTGCCGTGGTGAATCCCATGAAGCTTGTCAAAGCACACACGCAGGACAACAGAGAATGAAGAGAAAGATGTACTCACAGCCATTGGAACAGGGATCTAGGAAACCACAACCTCCACTCTGGACACTGTTCAGATTAATAATTAGGCTCATGTGGTACATTTTAGGTCCACCTACTGAACCCAAATCCCAAAAGAAGAATGCCATTGAGAGTTTTTATTAATATGTCACTGTACATTTCATGCAGCTTGAGTTAAGAGGATAACTGAATAGAACTTCATGCCACATTTGCACTGCATCATGTGACACAATGGAAATAACATGGAAAAGACAACTGGGCAAAACAGTCTGCGTATGTGATGGGTTCATGCTATCTATGAACTTATTCCCAAAGCAGCAAGAACAAAATACCACTATTCATAGAAGAACAAAAATACTTAGGCTTAGTAATGCCCCCGAACACCCAGAGTTTGATATTTAAGTGAAATGCAAAACAGTGGACAGGACAGTATATCTATAATATACATATGTAGAATTGGAAAAGCCCTGAAGTCCCCCCAAAATAGTAAAAATTCTGAATTCCCAATCACATCTGCCCCTAAGGATTATTAAATAAGATATCTGGGGCTTGTAGTAACTATGCAGGCCTTCTAGTGAGTGATTCCTGAACTAGATATGAAGGAAGGAAATAAATCAATCACAAGTCATCTAAGTGAGTAATTGGCCCCTAAAAAATGGCTTTTAAATGTGAGAGTCACACTTATATTCCAGAGGGCAATCACTATATTTTTGAGAAGATTATATTTCACATGTCCAGAAATTATGTGTCTAGAAGTTACACATTAGAACCTGTAACTGGAAATGATTCTTATATGGAAAATGAAGCCCTACTCACAGCATAGTGGGATGGACCACTGTTAGATTTAGCACACTGTCATAGGAGCATGTCATCCTTACTAGCTGCAAACTTGGCATGTGTACACTAGTTCTCCTTTAAATAATAACCCAGGATATTGATTATTATTATAGTATTCATCCTTGAGTTCAACCATGAATTGACTGCAACTGAGTGTTTGCAACAGCTTATTAGAGAGCCTAATATTTTAGAGAAAGAGCCTGATTTAATAAATAGTTTTACAGTAGTGCTGGAAAAACTCAATTATATTTTATAAGTACACATAGACATAAGTCTATGTATACTGAACATATTTACACAAATACACTGAATTTTTAATGAATACTGGTTTATGACACAATTTGGGAGGTGAACTAAAGGAAGAATATTATTGTGGGAGATGATGGCAGATTCAATGACAGTTCATTATCTGTAATCTCTTCCTAGGCACATAAAAAGACCATATTTCCCCACTTCCTTCCCAGTGAGACTGAGCCAGGGACTCACTTATGGGCAGTAAGATGATGGTAGAAGTAAAGCAGGCTACCTCCAGATCTAGTGATTTAAAACTTCCCGAACAGGGGCGCCTGGGTGGCTCAGTTGATTGAGCAGCTGACTCTTGATTTCGGCTCAGGTCATGATCTCAGGGTCGTGAGATTCTCTCCCCCGCCACAGCCCCTCTCCCCACCACTCACACACATGCACTCTCTCTATAAACAAACAAACAAACAAAAAAACTTCCTGAACAATCTTACAACTTCTTATCCTACTATGGTGGCTTTGGAGGCTATGTGTTCCAGATGACCTGGTTGCAAGATAGAGACAGGCCAGCCAAACTTTATTAAACTTTGCAGGAGTGAAAAATAAATCTTTGTTTTATGAGAGCATTAGGGTTTGGACTTTTATTTATGCAGCATAAGCAAGCCTATTCCACATAATTCAGAGAATTTCTCAAAATGCCTTAGAATGCTCTCAACATCCTCTCAAACCTCTACTTCAACAGTGATACTTCAGTCTCAGTTATGAACAATTCACAAATTTCCAGGCTTTTTCATATATAATGGTTCTCCATTTAATTCCTTAGGTACAAGTAGCTGTGCAAACAAGCTATGTTGGCCTTTGAGAATTTAATACCCTTCAAACAAATGGCCAGGTTGAAAGAATAGTTCTTGTTGGTTGAAAAATATGCTTTATGATTGAACTTGGAAGAGAGCTAGCCAAGGAATTTCCAGTTGCTCAAATTGCAACTAAAGTCAAAGCTGACAACAGAAGTCCTGGCTACTAAGTGGATTTGCATCTCAGTGCCCACCTAAAGCATCTTATTTATACTTTACTGAGGACATAAAAGCCGAAGATGAACATTTCTATGCTGTTTATAAAAACTGCTTGCTCATTTTTATCACAAAGTTGACACTGTCCAGGAACCATGGAATAATTTCAAATTAGCTTCTCTTTTATTTCTACCATAAGTGAGCCATAAGACCTTTACCATATAGAATTCATAGTGCATATGGGCCAGTGATATTGCCATATTAATCATTTTCAACGGCATTTCTAAAAGTATGATTTTAATTTTTTTTTAAGATTTTATTTATTTATTTGACACAGAGAGAGACAGTGAAAGCAGGAACATGAGCAGGGCGAGTGGGAGAGGGCAGGTGGAGTGGGAGAGGGAGAAGCAGGCTCCCCGCCAAGCAGGAGCCAGATGCAGGGCTCTATCCCAGGACCCTAGGATCATGACCTGAGCCGAAGGCAGACACTTAATGACAGAGCCACCCAGGCGCCCCTAAAAGTATGACTTTAAAACTATTACAAGTATTAGAAGCAAGTTCTTAAGAATTATATGCATAGTTGTTGTTTTTTTTTTTTTTTTCCAGCAACAACCAAATGCTGAAAAGGAATCACATGCTATTTAAATACCTACCAGAGTAACCCAGGGGTAGCTTCAAATAAGCTTCTCTGCTGACTAAAGGATTACTTTAGCTAAGGGATGTGGTATCTTATATATGCTAGATAGTTTTGTTGTATATAATAATGGGTTTTGTTTCTTTCACTTCCTGTAGTTGACCATCAGAAACTTGTAGGATAGGATAAGCTCAGAGTTGTTCATTTTTACCTTGCTTTTCATCTGCTTAATATTGCCTGACTCAACTGATTCATGGGAATGGCTCTGAGATAATTTTAAAAAATTGTATTAATAGAGTAGCATATCTGCATTCAATCAACTCTCTGTCCAAATTTCCTGTGTGAATTTAGAAAAGTCACCTATTCTATCTATTCAGTTACCTCAGAGATAAAATGGTTATTTTCAAATCACTGAGTAACTATTTTCTACTCTTGTTAGGAGTAAAAAAGGGCACAATCATCAACATAAAACAATTAAGGTTAACTTTACTGGAAAATAGTGTTTGTGAATTAAGAAGTAAACTGTAAAAGAATCTTTGAAATCTCATTTCTTGGATTATTTTTAAAGAAGCAGAAACTCCTATCTCTAGAATTGCTTAGGTGTGATTTTGCTAAAGATAAGAGAATATTCAAGGTAACTTTCCATTCTGATTCCATAATTCTAACAAGCAATGTGTTGGGGTTTTCATTATTCCTTTTTATGAACTTTGTAGTACTGAATTCTAAAATCAACTGAGTCCCATTACTACTAAACTCGAGTCTTTGGGTTTATCTTCATTCTTTTACACCAATTGTCCTATAACATGACCAGGACATCCCCCCCTACCTCCACCCCCCTACCCCACCTTGGTTCCCCTTATCTCTAACTTTAAAGTTAAAGAGGCTGACCAAGATGACCTTAACTTTTCCCTCTGCCTGACTAAACTTTAGACAGGCTTCCTCCTGCCTCTAATCACCTTGACCTCCCTCTCACCCCTGTTCTTAGATGCCAGATGACCTAAGCACAAAGATCCCCTCCTCCCTCTTCTCAGAGCATTTACTACAGAAAACTTGTAACTGTAAATTCTTTCTCTGTGTCTTTGAGATGTAAATATTTTTAAAAGCTTCTGGCCAGTTTACAACCCAGAAATGTTCTCAAGAACCTAGGAGCCATCTCTCTGAAATTCAGTTATCAAGGAAGATAGCACCCCTATTTCCCAGTCTCTGTGGGAAGGTAGGAGCCTAACTTCATGGGTGACTTGTTCCAAGTTGTGAAACCCTCCTGTCAGAAATCTATGAAAAAGTTTACTTTTCCTTTGAGTAAAGCCAATTAGCAAATATTAAAATTCTCCCACCATTTGTTCTAGTAGATTTGAATTCAGAGTATATTTTGGTCCCTCTCCCCTACTGCAGTAGTCTTAGATAAAGTCACCCTTGCCTGTTTAACAATCTCTAGTGCAATTTTTGCTTTAACAGGGTTTACTAGATAGTCTTCAAGTCCCTTTTTGCCTATTTTGAAATTGTATATTTCTACGAAAAGCACCTTTTGGTTTGAGTTGAATTCAAAAAAAAGCAGTAGCCATTTTACACAATATAAAAAAGATGTGATGGGGCTTCAAATCAGCAAAATTGCACAGTTATCTACCTCTCTATATTCACTAACACTCCCCAACAGACTGGACAATCCCCCCACATCTTCTAAATTCACTCCTAACACTGTGTAATGCTCCAATATCCCTTCAAGATGAAAGCCAAAGTTTTACTGTCATCACAGGCACAACTTTATTTTTTCTCTTCTATTTTACTAATTTTAGAATCATTAATAGAGTTTTAATTCACAGATATGAGCAATTTAAATTTATATAAAAATACAGCTCACATTCTAAGAAGACAGTGAGGTAGCCAACCATCTACTTTCCTATATTCATAAGAGAACTATTTTTCTTTAGTTAAGAAACGCAGTTGACTGCTATCTCATTCACTGTATTTCCCTCCTTCAAAATCCAGTGCTATGACCTTATCAATCCTTTGTCTCAATTTCTAATACTACTACCATCATATATTGTAAATATTTACTTAATTAATATATGACTGATGAATGAATGGGAAATTTTGTGATCATTTTCTATTGTAACATATCTTTCTGTAGTGACATATGCCAATATAAACATCTGATATTCTTAGCTACCTTGCATTTTTTTAGATCGCTATAGAGATGGAAGTTCATTTTTTTAATACTGCTGTGATCTAAAGTTTTGATGGTATGCCTTTCTTAAGTATTATAGTCATCATATAGTTTTTTACATTTTTACATGAAAATATTCAAATCTAGAATATTAAACCTATAATCCTTACAAATAAACAAACAAAAAGAAATCCTGCATGAAAACATCAAATAGCAAATATTCCCCATCATTAATCACCTCACAGTTTCAATATTATTTAACAACATGTCTTACCTCACAAGGAGTGCTATCCCTGGGCAAGAAATCATTTTTGTGACTCATAACAAGGAATCCTGCAGTTTTGTTCAGTGGTTATTCAGAGATTTGAAACTGCACTACATAACTTTGTGACTATGATTCACAGTGGAAAACACAATACAGAAAGATTTCAGGAAACTTAATTGACTAGAACTGCAGGTGACTTACTACAGTGTTTATTACAAGCCTCCAAAAGGCATACTTTTCGGCTGCCTGAATATTCACAATGCAGTAATGTGACTGCTGTAAGGTGTGTGTTGGATGCCAAATGATCTGAAGCACTGCTTGAAGAGTTCCTAGGCAAAAATCAAGATCCTCCCAAGCCTGTCTTGCCTCCCTCAACTGTCTGGAACAGTTAACATGGCAACCGAGGCAAGAATGATATGAGGGAATGTGTGGTGGGGAATAGAAGGCACTCAGTGTTCTCTCGTTTATCTATACCTTCTGCTTTTTCCAGCAGCATAGAAAAAACGAGCAGGCATTTTGTTGGCTAGAAGGAAAGGAATCCTTATGCACTTGAAAGCGCTCCAAAGCAACTTACCAAGAAATTTAAAATATTTAAATTACATCCAAATGACAACTGCTTTTTTTAAAAGTTTGTTTGTTTACCCTGAATCACAACCTGAAAGCAAAATATGGAATAAAAGTATGATCCAGGCCTGAATAGAAATGGGAATTCAAGAAAATAAATATGCAAGATGAATAGTAGAAAAGGTATGGTAAGTTGTTCATACTCTCATCTGTGGGCTTTTGTTACTGGGTTATTTCACCCCTTTAATGGTAAATGATTCAATGATCGCAAAATTAAAACCTGTGAATCTGTGACCTCACAAACTGAGGTGCTTTCCTATTACTATGAATTATCACAGGAGGAACTATTCCTTATCATTTGGAATTCTAAAGCAAGCCCCGGTGTATCTGTTGCTATAAGACATTTAGAAAGTTTTCTGGTACAATTAAGTATGAACTGCTTCATAAACTTTACTGCATGCATGATCATATCTTTTTTATTTCATCAGATTAAGCTGAAAGCAGCTTGATTCTTCATATGCCAGATGAGCAGAAATGTTAGTATTGTCTATTTAAATATTTTAACTCTCTACAAATTACCTTACTATCTGGAATGGTTCACTCTATTCAAGATTGAGCAGCTTGTATAGGGGGTCCCAATGACCTCAGCCTTGCTGTCTGCTTCCCCAACAAAGGCTGCTGTTTCTTGTGGCCACGGGGGCCATAGCACCTCCAAAATACAGTGATGTCTCTCTCACCAGCCTAGACTCATGCGTAGAACGTAATCCCCAAGGTACTCTGCCAGGGTCTCTATATTTCTCACAACACTCCTGGTACTCAGGGGGATACTGAAAAGGTGACTTGAGGATATCATGCTCTAAAATACTACACGTAATTGCCACTACACAACATGATGGAATAATCACCATTTCTCACCCTGATCTTGTGCCATAATTTTAAACTAAGACTACGCTAAACATTAGGAATAGCATGATGGTACCACCAGGTGAAATGGAAAGTGTGATTTGCGAAGACCCTGGGTTTCACTCATCTATTTTATGTACTAAGCTTTTTAATATTATTTTAAATATGGTGTTCTAGAATTTTTTAAGAACAGTTTGAAACATTTTCTGGTACATATATGGGAAAATGTTGAATGAATTCTATTGATACCAGCACTATTGGCAATTTTGCTATAACTTGCACTTTCATCATCCAGGGTCTTTATAATATTTGCTTGATTGCAATCCTGAATAAATCATCAGTTGTTCTAGGAATTTCTTTAATTGAGTTTATATTAACAAAGAGAATTCCATAGTTACAAGATGGTTTTTTATCTAAGTTTTAAATAAGCAGAGGACATACTACTGTGATTATTTTAAAAAGAAATATTTGAATTGATCTGATTACTTATAAGTGGTAGAATACTTATGGGTATGTTATTAATGAAATAGTTTTCTTGGAATAAAAACAATGGTACAGTTAGCAAATAACCATTAAATAAAAGTTTTTAAAAAGTCTCAAGTATTCAGAGAAATACTTCATTAAGAATTGTGCTGTAGAGGGCGCCTGGGTGGCTCAGTTGGTTAAGCGACTGCCTTCAGCTCAGGTCATGATCCTGGAGTCCCGGGATCGAGTCCCGCATCGGGCTCCCTGCTTGGCAGGGAGTCTGCTTCTCCCTCTGACCCTCCTCCCTCTCATGCTCTCTGTCTCTCATTCTCTCTCTCAAATAAATAAATAAAAAATCTTAAAAAAAAAAAAAAAGAATTGTGCTGTAGATAAGAACAGGTGGCAATAATTGGATTTCCCATCTGCAGACTGTAAAATCATCTACAGGTTGGCTTTCACAAGTATTATAGCCAATATGTGGAAACCTATCCATTTGCAAATTATACCAGATGGACCCTGACCAAATTCAGAAAGCCACATAGGACCAATGTTCTTTCTGATGTTTTATAACGTTTAAAGCAGATGACCATGCCATTTGCAGAGCAAAATAGAAACTAGGAACAATATGTGAGCAGAATTTATTTAGTGAGTTGAGCAGGGGTCAGTTACTGACATCAGAGCTCCTTTAAACTCCAGATCCCAATAATCAAAATCCTCTGAAGATGTGGCCCATTCAGAAGTGAAGATAAGATTGGAAATTATCTTTTTTTTTTAATGAAGAGTCCAGTATTTTAACTTCTTCCCAGGAAACAGATTAAGAAATGTCCAGAGATGTATAATTAAGTATTATTACGCTCACACTGTGACTTGGCTTGTTTTCCAATATTATCACCCACTACGTAGAACTGTGCTATGTGGTAGTCTGATAATTTTTACTTTGTGAGTTTTTATGCCTTAAAGCTGCTTCAAAGTTAAAGGACTCTTATGCTCATCAGAAACAGCATAACAACACTGTGTGGCTATAGCATTTTTTTAGTGCTGTCTACCAGCATCAATGTAGTGCAACTGAGTATTTTCTTTTTGTAATCACAAAATATCCAATACTGTAGTCTTTGTCTAATTTCCCCTTTCTCACACACTTAAGATAAGGAATGTCATAAGAAAAGGAAAGAAAGAGAAGGGAAGGGGAAAGGAGGGAGAGAGGATTAGAATGAAGGAAGGAGAAATGGCAGTTCATAAAAGAAATACATAAATATAATTCATTCTAATATCCATTAGATGTATTAACACTGAAGATGCAGGTTATGTACAAAATAAATTTATCTATGAGACAATAAAACTGAATAAAAATGTCTTCAAATATCAAAATTAGCTTCCTTTTGAAAATTCTCCTTTCTGTCCCCAGAACTTTAAGATTCCCTTTTCATGGGGAATCTCCTTCTGATGAATTAAAACTGGCTGCTATCTCTTTGGAGAAAATAAATAAAAAGTGGCAGGCGCTCCTTCCAAATTCCTCTTTAGGAAAGTGATAACCTAACCTAGTTGTTCATTCAGTTTAAGGGAACACTTATTGATAAACTAAAAATATTTACTTATCAAATAATCTGTTCTAAATTAATTAAAATTATTCTAATTCCTGTGACATATGATGGTATGGAAATAATCATTAAATATTATACGTAGTTTATGAATGAATAAAACAAATTAAATATTGAATCAAAATACTGTGAATTTTGTGAAATTCTTTATACCTTTTACTTGATTGGAATCAAAATTAAGTTTTTTTTTAATTTAATTGTATTTTATTATGTTATGTTAGTCACCATACAGTACATCATTAGTTTTTGATGTAGTGTTCCATGATTCATTGTTTGCATATAACACCCAGTGCTCCATGCAATACGTGCCTTCTTTAATACCCATCACCAGGCTAACCCATCCCCCCACCCCCTCCCCTCCAAAACCCTCAGTTTGTTTCTCAGAATCCATAGTCTCTCATGGTTCTATAACCTAATATAAAAAAATATGAAAAAATCATAATAATAAATTATTCATGTGGTGAAACACATTTTACAGTTGTATTAAAGTACAATGGAAGTATAATAAACTGCATACATACTTAAGGCATTCAGTTTGAAAAGTTTTGACTTATCTATATACCTATGAAACCATACTGCAAATCAAGATAATGAATATATTAATCAGCCCCAAAAGTTTAAACCCTCCTCATTCCTGTCCCCAAGCAGCTATTCATCTGCTGTCCCTATAAGTTAATTTGCATTTCCCAAAATTTTAAGTAAATATAAATACATATTATGTCCCCTTTTTTCCTCTGTTTCAAAGAGCATAATTATTTTGAGATTTATTCTTGTTGCCTGAATCAACACTTCTCTTTATTATTGAGTACTATTTCATTACATGGATATACCACAATTTATCTCTCCATCTGTTAACAGACGTTTGGGTTGCTTCCAGTTTGGGCTGCTAAAAATAAAGTATCCATGAATAACTGTATATTAGTCTTTGTATGGACATACATTTCATTTCCCTTTGGTATACAATTGGAGGGAATGACTAGGCTATACATAAGGCATATACTTAAATGTTTAAGCAACTTTAAATCATTTTCCAAAGTGATTGTAATATTTTATATTCCTTTCAGCAGTGTAAGAAAGTTCCAGGTGCTCTGTATCCTCACCAACACTTGGCATGGTCCAAACTTTTCATTTTCATGATTCTCCAAAGGATATAGTGGGGTCTCATTGTGGTTTTAATTTGCATTTCTCTAATGACTAGTGATCTGGAACATTTTTTTATGTGCTTATTTACATCTATACATATTGTTTGCTAAAATATCTCTTCAAATTTTTTCCCATTATTAATTTGGTTGTATGTATTATTTTTATTGAGTTGTACAAGTTCTTTGTATATTCTAGAAAGACTTTAATCAGATACATGTTTGCAAATATTTTCTTCCAGTCAATGACTTTTCTTTTTTATAACAGCAATTATTGAAGAGTATTTTTTAAATTTTAATTTAATTTTTAATTTTTTAAATTTAATTTTTTTTAATTTTTAAATTATTAAATGTAATTTAATTCAATTTAGCATTTTTTTCCTTTGTATTTTGTACCTCTTGTGACCTATTTAAGAGATCTTTTTCAAATCCAGGGTCACTAAATTTTCTCCTGTTTCTTTTAAAGGGTTTATTTCTTACATTTAGATTATTACTCATTTTGAATTAATTTTTGGACAGTGTGAAGTAAGATTTGGGCTTTTGTTTGTCTGTGTTGCTATGACTAATCTAACATCATTTGTTGTAAATGTATCTTTTCTTCCACTCAACTGGATTTGATAACCTTTGTCAAAAAGCAATTGATACTATATATGTGGTCTATATGTCTATTTTTGTATCAATATAAACCCGTCATGACTAATTCAGCTTTTTCTTTTTTTTTAAGATTTATTTATTTCTTTATTTGAGAGAGAGAGAGTGAGAGAGCACAAGCAGGGGGAGCGGCAGAGGGAGAGGGAGATGCAGGCTTCCCCCTGAGCAGGGAGCCCGATATGGGGCTCCATCCCAGGACCCTGGGATCATGACCTGAGCCGAAGGCAGACGCTTAACTGACTGAGCCCCCCAGGCGCCCCAACAGCTTTTTCATAAGTACTGAAATCAGATAGTATAACTGTTAACTTTGGTCTTCTTTTTCAAAATGATTTTAGCTACTCTATTATCTTTGTACTTCCATATAAGTTTTAAAATCTGCTTGTCAATTTTTGCAACGAAGATTGCTGAAATCTTAAAAGGAATTGCTAAAAACTTTAGATCAATGTAGAGAGAACTGATATATTCGTAAGGTTGAACTTCCCAATACATTAATATATTTCTGTATTTACTTAGGTCTTCTCTAATACCTCTTGGTAATGTTCTATAGTTTTCGGTGTTGCATATATTTTTCAAATATTTCTCTATTTGATGCTTTTGTAAATAGTATTTCTTTTAATTTTTATTTCTGATTTTTCAATGCTAGTATATAGAAATGCAATAGATTTTTGGGGGATTACAGCTTTACCAAGGTATAATTGATATTTTTAAAACTGCCCGTTTAATGTATATAATTTGTTGAATTTGGAGAAATGCATGCAACTGTGAACCATCACCACAATTAAAGTAATAAACAGGGGCGCCTGGGTGGCTCAGTCGTTAAGTGTCTGCCTTCAGCTCAGGTCATGATCCCAGGGTGCTGCGATCGAGCCCCGCATCGGGCTCCCTGCTCTGAGGGAAGCCTGCTTCTCCCTCTCCCACTCCCCCTGCTTGTGTTCCCTCTCTCACTGTCTCTCTCTCTGTCAAATAAATAAATAAATATCTTAAAAAAAAAAAAGTAATAAACACATCTACCACCTCCAAAAGTTTCCTTGTGTCCCTTTGGGGTTTTTTGGCGGGGGTACTGTTTTGTTCTCGGGGTAAGAGCACTTAACATAAGATTACTCTTTTAAATTTTAAGTGCACAATACTGTATTGTTAATTATAGGCACCATGGTGTACAGCAAACTTCTAGAGCTTATTCATCTTGTATAACTTACTACCCACTGAATAAAAACTCCCCGTTTCCCTCTCCTCCAATCCCTTGGCAACCACCATTCTATTTTCTGCTTTTATAATTTGAATATTTTAAGTACCTCATACAAATGAATCATGCAGTGTTTGTTACTGTTCCCTTAAATCTTTAGTAGAATTAACCATTGAAGACACCTAGGCCTGGAAATTTCTTTTGCTTGAAGCTTTTTAACCACATATTTATCTTCTTTAATTGATATGGGGCTTTACAGGCTATTTCTTCTTGTGTGAGATTTGATAGTTTCTGTCCTTCAAAAAATTTGTCCATTTTATAAAAATTGTCAAATTTATTTTTATAAAATAATTCATAATATTTCCTTTATTTCCCTTTAAAAAAAAACTGTAGAATCTGCAATGATACCCTCTCTCTCATTGATGATATGGGTAATTTTGTCTTATTTCACTTTTTTCTCATTAGTTGTAACAGACACTTACCACATTCATTAATCTTCCCAAAGAAACAGGTTTTTGTTTCTTCAATTCTTTTCTATTGTTTTTGTTTTCTATTTCATTGATATCCACTCTGATCTTCATTGTCTCCTGTCTTGTGATTATTTTGGGGTCTAATTTGTTTTCCTTTATCTCATTTCCTTTTTTTTTTTTTTAAGATTTTATTTATTTATTTAACACAGAGCACAAGAAGGGAGAGCGGTAATCAGAGGGAGAAGCAGGTTCCCCGATCGTCAGGGAACCCAATGTGGGAATCGATCCCAGATCCCTGGGATCATGACCTGAGCCAAAGGCAGACCATAACTGACTGAGCCACCCAAGTGCCCTCTTTATCTCATTTCTTAATATGGAAGTTTATACAATTGTCTTGAGATCTATCTTTGATTCTAAGTATTTACTGCTATAAATTCCTATGTAAGCACTCTTTAGCTGCATTGCACAGATCTTTTTTTCATTCAGCTTAAAACACCTTAAAATTTCTGTTGTTTCTTCCCTTGCCCATGGGTTTTTCAGAATTATGTACTTTAATTTCCAAATATTTTAATAGTTTCTAGATATCTTTTTATTACTGATTTCTAATTTAATTCCACTATGTTCAGAGAAAATACTTTTTATGATTTGAATAATTTAATATTTGTGGAGACATGCATCATGGCCCAGAATATTGTGTCTATCTTAGTATTTGTTCCTTACATATTCTACTGTTGGGGAATAGAGTGTTTATGAATGTCAACTGATCAATAGCATATACTCTACACTGCTAATATTTATGATTCTTTCTCCAGAGAGTCTGAAATAAGTATTGTCAGGATTAAAGGTGTCCCCATAGCTTCATTGGGCTTAAGAACCATAGGTGTATGCTGGGTTCATTCTTGACTATGCCATAGTAGTACCGTGAGTGCTTTTTTTCCCCTTTAACCCTAAGGATAGTTTTTGGCAACAGAGGCAAAGACAACAGCAGCAGCAAAGTCATTCTGTAGGGTCCTAGTGAGCCATCATCTTGTAAGAGCGTGGCCTTCGGTATGCCACACAGTGACTGCTATTCCTCCACATGAGCAAAGAAACCAATGGGCCTGTACATTGCAGAGGATGAGTCTTTCCTTGAGCACGCTAGAGAACAAGAGTGAGCCTACATGGTCACAGTAGGGTTTTTTTTTTCTTTAAAGTCATTATTAAAATTTCAATGACATATATTTTCTTTGAGCATCTGTAATTAAGTCTTCAAATCTGTTAGGATTTTCTCCTATTTCTTTCCAGAGTACAACACTTCTGTTTAATTTTTTCCTGTTTTTGTCCATTTTTCTTCTCAGTTTTTAAATATTTGACTCAAAGTTAAATTCTGGTTACTTTTATATCCCCAAATGTTTGTTTGGGCACATTTAATTTAGCTTGGTATTTTGTGTCACAGGATCCCTTTGCTTCATAGATGCTTTTTGGGGGGAGGAAATGTTTATCAGATAAAATATTTTGACTCTCCTCAATTTTTTTTCTGTAGCTTTATGTGGAGATCTGTGGAGACTGCTTCTGTCTCTCTGCTTCATAAACAATGTTGGTGGTTTGGAGTAGCTCACAAGACTCTTATTTCAAGAGAAACCTATTCTGTTAAGGTAGTAAACTGCACTTTCTTTATCAGATGGCCTTTTGAGGAATGTATGTGTGTGCCCTTTAAATTTCTTTTGTTTATTTTTGACTTCCACAAAGCTAAAATTTTCCCCAGATTTCTTTTCCTTTAAATGCAGTCTCCATTTTACTCTTTTTTACCTTCCTGTCTCCAAAACTGCCTCAACTCTTCTTTGTACCTTTTTCTCCAGCTTTATTGAGATACAATTGACATATAACATTGTATAAGTTTAAGTTATACAACGTGTTGATTTGATACATTTGACCTTGCAAAATGAAGACCACAGTATGCTTGCTAACACTGCCATTACCATCACGCCTTATAATTATTATTTCTTCTATGATGAGAACATTAAAGATATACCCTCTTACCAACTTTCAAGTACCTAATACAGTATTGTTAACTATAATTATCATGCCATACATTAGATCCCCAGAACTTATTCATCTTTTAACTGGAACTTTGTACCCTTTGACCAACACCTCCTTATTTCCCCTAGTCCCCAAATCCAGGCAACCATCATCTTACTGTCAGTTTCTATGAGTTTGGCTTTTTTAGATTCCACATATAAGTGATATCATACAGTATTTGTCTTTCTCTGTCTGATTTATGTCTCTTTGCATAATGCCTTCAAAGTCCATCCATATTGTGGCAAATAGAATTTTCTTAGTTCACATAGCTGAATACTGTTCCATTGTGTGTTTGTGTGTGTGTGTGTGTGTGTGTGTGTAACTCACATCTTCTTTATCCACTCATCCATAGATGGACACTTAGGTTGTTTCCACATCTTGACCATTGTGAATAATGCTGCAATGAACATGGGAATGTAGATATCTCCTTGAGATCCTGCTTTCAGTTCCTTTGAATATATTCCCAGAAAAAGGAATGCTAAATCATTTCCTTCATTGTATGTATCTGAGTCTCTTGAACTTAGATAGCTAAACCTCTCCTCAGATTTGGGAAGTTGTGAGCCATTATTTCTTTTATAAGCTTTCTGTTCCATCCCCTTCTCCCTCTCTTCTCCTCAAACTCTAATAATTAGCAAATTATTTCTTGTGCAGGTATTCCATGGATCACACACGTTTTCCCTATTCTTTCATTCTTTTTTTGTTGTTGTTGTTGTTCTTCTACAGGAAAATTTCAAAGTTCTTGTCTTCTAACTCAAAGATTCTTTCTTCTCCTTGATTCATTCTTTTGATGCTTTCTACTGCATTTTTCATTTCACCCATCTTACTCTTCAGCTTCTGTTTGGTTCTTTTTTACGATTCTCTTTTTTAAACTTCTCATTGTGTGTCTGTATTGTTTTCCTCATTGTGTTGAATTACCTCCCTCCATTTTCTTGGAGTTCACTGAGTTTCCTTAAAACAGCTATTTTGAATTCTTTATTGTATAAATCACAGATTTCCATGTTTTTGGAATTGGTGACTGGAAGATTATTGTGACCCTTTGGTGGTGTCATGTTTCTTTGATTTTTCATGTTCCTTGAAGCCTTGCATTGCTCTCCTCACACTCTCACCTCCTCCAGTTTTTACTAATTGCCTCTGGAGAGAAACACCTTCCATCATCCCTGCTAGGTATTCTGATGCTCTTTCTCAGATCTACCATGGATATACCTGATCCACAATACTTGCTCCCTCTTGTGGCAGAATATTTAAGCTTGTACGTCTTCTCTCAATCCTACAATGAGGTTGAGTGCTGACAGTGCTCATGTTTGTGGTCTCCCCAGGCCTGCAGATTACTGCCAGCATTCTGTGAGTGTTCATTAGCTGTCTGCCCAAAACTTACTCTCATGACCACCATTGGTATCTCAGACGGAGCCAGCCACAGAGTGGGAGTGTGTGTAAGTGAGGCATGCAAAGTGCTTGGGATGCCTATGGGCCAGTTGGCTGAGTGTACAGGCAAGGAATCCCCAGTGGTTCATAAGTAGACTTCTTGATGGAGTTATTGATACAGTTAGTAGGATCTGTGCCCCTTTCAACGCCCTTTGAGAGTCCTACCTACCACTCTCGCTACCCCTTCCCACTGCCCAGTATTGCAGCTCATAAATCAGTACTCAGGATGGGGTGAAAATAATGAGTCTCTTTGGCAGTATTCCACACAGCTTGGAAAGCCTGGGGTTTACTCACACACTCTTACTTTCCCCAGGGGAGAAATCACAGACCAAGAAGATCTCTCTTGCTCCTAAGCTGTGCCATCTTGGGGAAGGAGTGGTGCCAGTAAAGTTATACTGCTCGTCTAACCCTCTCCAATGAGTCTAAACTTGTATTTTTTTGCTCCAACAGTGTTCTGGAATTTCTCCAGGAAACCTTCCACAAAGGCTCTCTATTCTATGGGTGATTATTAAGGTAATATTTTCCTGGACCATGGCTGAGAGGCGCTAGAGCTAGTTCATAGGCCACTGCAAAGTCCACAGTCAGGACTGAGGTCTAGATGCCTATTACCCAATACATGGGTTGGTGAAACGTCTCCCAGGTCCCTTGGCATATGGTGTGGGGTCCCACAGCATCCAAAAAGGCACTTTTATTGGATGGATGCTAACTTACCGGGAAAGGGCAGGGGGGACATATGAACAAGGGACATCTTATTTAGTCATGATGCTGATGTCACCACCCCCCACACATGCACATGCACTTTTAAATCCCTATCTTACTTATCACTGATCTTTCAGAACTCTTTCAGTATTTTACACCTTGAGTTGACTTTCTTTTTCTCAGGGATTATTTTAGTCTCAATTTCCTATTCTCTCTTCCAGTGACGTTTTCTGTACTCCTCAGCTCTATACAAGACCTTGAAGTGTGAGCTGAAGAAGTAGTTCTGATGGAAACTGTGGTTTTTAATACTTATAAGAATTTATGATTTACATATTTGGGTGGTTTATTTGCTCTTTTTGTTGTTCCCCATTGTTTGTGAAAAATTCTGGAGAGATTTAGATTTAGTTAACCATCATTATTACTTTAATTCTTCAAAAATGATTAATCTTGAAACAAAATTTTATACAGAGAAAGTAAGTTAGATTTTGATGTTTTTTTTATTTTAAAACAATAGATTCTTATTCTCCAAATTCCAGAAGAAACTAGTGATTGTTATTTAGCAACAACCCTATGTTGACCCAGAATCAATTTCAGACCATTTTACATCAGTCCCCATACCTATAAAATCAAGCCACCAGTGAAGTCTACAGTGTTCGCACTTCTAAAAATCAGTCAATTAGCAATATTGTCACTCACATCACCATAATCTCCAAACTGAAAATTTTGAATATCAATTTGCAAACACTCCTGTTTTGTTTTGTTTTTTAATATTTTGCCAATCTGCTAAACCTACACTCCTTCAAACTCTATATGAAATCAGCTGTTTGTTTTTGGGAGGAAACTGAACCTTCCAAGTTTGGCTCTTCATTCCTTATCAAGCGATGAATTCAGTGTTTTTATTTGAGATATTAAGAAGTGGTCTTTTCCATTCACCCATAATATTTGGTAAATCATAAAGTTTTTTTTTAAATATTTTATTTTATTTATTAGAGAGAATGAGAGAGAGAGAGAGAACATGAGAGGGAGGAGGGTCAGAGGGAGAAGCAGACTCCCCTCAGAGCAGGGAGCCTGATATGGGACTCGATCCTGGGAGTCCAGGATCATGACCTGAGCCGAAGGCAGTCGCTTAACCAACTGAGCCACCCAGCCGCCCCTATAAATCATAAAGTTTGAGTAACATTTAGAAGTCTCTTATATAAACACCAACCTCAAATTTCATTAATTATATAGGCAAATGTGTATGCAAAGCTAATTTCTACAGCCCATATTTATGTATCTCTACCTAATCCAATCACTCAAGTAAAGATTATTTCCTAATCCTTTCTAATATTTTGTTAATACATTCTCCACTTAGGAGTCATTACCTCTACAGCTTCACCCACCACTACCAATAATTCTCAAAATCTAAAAGTCTGAAGTGTCAATTGACTACCACCTCAAATTCAGTTTTCATTCTATAGATTGTCCTAGATGTCTCCAGAGCCCTAAAAACTCAGCATATCTAAAACTAAAATCACCTTGTCCATTAAACTTGTCATTCTTTCTGAAATCTCATTTCCTTTTAATTTGATTCCAGCCCCATCCAACACTAGACATAAAATTTTATTTATGGTCATCATTTTTCCTCATTTTTCCCCCATTCAGTTAGTTGCTAAGCAGTAAGATTTTACTTCTTCAGTGTCTCTCATGAACATTCCTTCCTTTATATTCCCACTACTGTGGCCCTCAGCCACACTCCAATTGCTCTTTACCTGTTCTAATTCTTATTTCTAATTGGTCTTTTCTCTCCCACACTTTAGTTCTGACATGCCAAAATTTCTGGAGTTATTTCCTACAAATATTGCTCAGATCAAAACATTTTTTTTTAAACTCAGATCTTCAATGGTTCTTCAAATTAAACTTTTTTTTTTTTTTTTTTAAGATTTTACTTATTTATTTGACAGAGAGAGACACAGTGAGAGAGGGAACACAAGCAGGGGGAGTGGGAGAGGGAGAAGCAGGCTTCCCGCTGAGCAGGGAGCCCGATGCTGGGCTCAATCCCAGGACCCTGGGATCATAACCTGAGCCAAAGGCAGACATTTAACAACTGAGCCACCAAGGTGGCCCATCTTCAAATTAAACTTTTTAGCAGACTCAAGACACCTCTTAATTTAATTATACTTTTTCTTTTCCCAGAATTTGCCCTTTACACATACACACTGCACATAATTTATCTTTACCCAAATCAGGCTACCATTCTCCAAATTAGTTCTTTAATATTTCTGCAATTTCCCATGTAATTATCTCCTTTGAAATATTATGACTTTTTATTACCACCTTTTAAAACTATTGAAAACTATTTTTAAGGTCCAATTCAGTTTTCCATTAATTCTCCCCCCTACAAAAGTTATCTCTCATTTCTGTCTTACAGCAATTCTTTTTTTTAATTGAGATATAATTGACATACAACAATATATTAGTTTCCACTGTACAGCATAATGATTCTATATTTGTGTATATTGCAAAAAGATCACCACAATAATTGTAGTCAACATCTGTCACTAAACAGTTACAAAAATTTTTCTTGTGATGGAACTTTTAAGATGTATTCTCTTAGCAACTTTCAAATATGCAATACAGGATTAACTATACTCAGCATGCTGTATATTACATTCTCATGACTTATTTATTATGTAACTGAAATTCTGACTCCCTTTTGACTCCCTTCAACCCATTTGCCCACTCACCACTTCCTACCTCTGACAACCACCAATCTGTTCTCTGTATCTGTGAGCTTGGGTTTGTTGCTTTGTTTGTTTAAGATTTCACATGTAAGTGAGATCACAAGGTATTCGTCTTTCTCTGTCTGACTTACTTAATTTAGCATAACGCCCCCAAGGTCCATCCATGTTGTCACATATGGCAAAATTTCATTCCTTTTTTTTTTTTAAGATTTTATTTATTTATTTGACAGAGAGAGACACAGCATGAGAGGGAACACAAGCAGGGGGAGTGGGAGAGGGAGAAGCAGGCTTCCCGCGGACCAGGGAGCCCGATGCCGGGCTCAATCCCAGGACCCGGGGATCATGACCTGAGCTGAAGGCAGATGCTTAACAACTGAGCCACCCAGGCACCCCTGATTTCATTCTTTTTTATGGCCAAAAAATATTCCATTGTATATCATGCCATGTTTTCTTTTACTTTTTTAAATTTTATTTTATTATATTATGTTAGTCACCATACAATACATCATTAGTTTTTGATGTGGTGATCCATGATTCATTGTTTTCGTATAACACCCAGTGCTCCATGCAGTATGTGCCCTCCTTAATACCCATCACCAGGCTAACCCATCCCCCCACCTCCCTCCCCTCCAAAACCCTCAGTTTGTTTCTCAGAGTCCATAGTCTCTCATGGTTCATCTCTCCCTCTGATTTCCCCCCCTTCATTTTTCATTTCCTTCTCCTAATGTCCTCCATTCTATTCATTACATCCCACAAATAAGTGAAACCATATGATAATTGACTTTCTCTGCTTGACTTATTTCACTTAGCATAATCTCCTCCAGTCCCATCCATGTTGATGAAAAGTTGGGTTCTCATCCTTTCTGATGGCTGAGTAATATTCCATTGTATATATGGACCACATCTTCTTTATCCTTTCATCTGTTGAAAGGCATCTCGGCTCTTTCCACAGTTTGGCTACTGCGGACATTGCTGCTATGAACACTGGGGTGCATATAGCTCTTGTTTTCACTACATCTGTGTCTTTGGGGTAAATACCCAGGAGTGCAATTGCTGGGTCATAGGGTAGCTCTATTTTTAATTTTTTGAGGAACCTCCACACTGTTTTCCAAAGTGGCTGTACCAACTTGCATTCCCACCAACAATGCAAGAAGGTTCCCCTTTCTCCACAACCTCCCCAACATTTGTTGTTTCTTACCCTGTTGATTTTTGCCATTCTAACTGGTGTAAGATGGTATCTCAATGTGGTTTTGATTTGAATTTCCCTGATGGCTAATGATGATGAGCATTTTTTCATCTGTCTGCTAGCCATTTGTATGTCTTCTTCAGAGAAGTGTCTGTTCATGTCTTCTGCCCACTTTTTGACTTGATTATTTGTTTTTTGGGTGTTGAGGTTGAGAAGTTCTTTATAGATCTTGGATACCAGCCCTTTGTCTGTAGTGTCATTTGCAAATATCTTTTCCCATTCTGTGGGTTGCCTCTTTGTTTTGTTGACTGTTTCCTTTGTTGTGCAGAAGCTTTTTATCTTGATGAGGTCCCAAAAGTTCATTTTTGCTTTTGTTACACTAGCCTTTGGAAATGTATCTTGAAAGAAGTTGCTGTGCCCGATGTCAAAGAGGTTATTGCCTATGTTCTCCTCTAGGATTTTGATGGATTCCTGTCTCACATTGAGGTCTTTCATCCACTTTGAGTTTATCTTTGTGTATGGTGTTAGAGAAAGGTCGAGTTTCATTTTTCTGCATGTGGCTGTCCAATTTTCCCAGCACCATTTATTGAAGAGACTGTCTTTTTTCCACTGCATATTTTTTTCCTGCTTTGTCAAACATTATTAGACCATAGAGTTGAGGGTCCATATCTGGGCTCTCTATTCTCTTCGACTGGTCTATATGTCTATTTTTGTGCCAGTACCATGCTGTCTTGGTGATCACTGCTTTGTAATATAGCTTGAAATCGGGCAACGCGATGCCCCCAGCTGTTTTTCTTTTTCAACATTTCCATGGCAATTTGGGGACTTTTCTGATTCCATACAAATTTTAGGATTGTTTGTTCCAGCCCTTTGAAATATGTTATTTGAATTTTGATCATGATGGCATTGAAGGTATAGATTGCTCTGGGTAGCATAGACATTTTAACAATGTTTATTCTTCTGATCCATGACCAAAAATTTTTTTCCATCTTCTTGTGTCTTCTTCAATTTCTTTCATGAGTGTTCTGTAGTTCCTAGAGTATAGATCCTTTACCTGTTTGGTTAGGTTTATTCCAAGGTATCTTATGGTTTTTGGTACTATTGTAAATGGAATTGTTTCTCTAATTTCTCTTTCTACAGTGGCATTGTTAGTGTATAAGAAAGCAACTGATTTCTGTGCATTGATTTTGTATCCTGCCACATTACTGAATTGCTGTATGAGTTCTAGTAATTTGGGGATGGAGTCTTTGGGTTTTCCACATGAAGTATCACGTAATTTGCAAAAAGAGAGAGTTTGGCTTCTTCTTTGCCAATTTGAATACCTTTTATTTCTTTTTGTTGTCTGATTGTTGTTGCTAGGAATTCTAGTACTATGTTGAACAACAATGGCAAGAGTGGGCATCCTTGTCGTGTTCCTGATCTTAAGGGAAAGGCTCTCAGCTTTTCCCCACTGAGGATGATATTCGCTGTGGGGTTTCATAGATGTGCCCTCTATCCCTATACTCTGAAGAGTTTTAGTCAGGAAAGGATGCTGTATTTTGTCAAATGGTTTTTCTGCATCAATTGAGAGGACCATATGGTTCTTCTCTCTCCTCTTATTAATGTGTTCTATCACATTGATTGGTTTGTGAATGTTGAACCACCTTCGCATCTCAGGGATAAATCCCACTTGGTCATGGTGGATGATCTCTTTAACGTATTGTTGGATCCTATTAGCTAGGATTTTGTTGAGAATTTTGGAATCCATATTCATCAGAGATATCAGTCTGAAAGTCTCCTTTTTGTTGGGGTCTTTGCCTGGTTTGGGGATTAAGGTAATGCTGGCCTCATAGAATGAGTCTGGAAGATTTCCTTCCTTTTCTATTTTTTGAAACAGCTTCAGAATAGCTATTATTTCTTCTTTGAATGTTTGGTAGGATTCCCCAGGGAATCCATCAGGCCCTGGACTCTTGTTTTTTGGGAGGTTTTTGATCACTGCTTCAATCTCGTTACTGGTTATCGGCCTATTCAGGTTGTCAATTTCTTCCTGTTTCAGTCTTGGTAGTTTATAGGTTTCCAGGAAGGCATCCATTTCATCCACATTGCTCAGTTTATTGGCATATAGTTATTGATAATAATTTCTAATAATTGTTTCTATTTCCTTGGTGCTAGTCATGATCTCTCTCCTTTCATTCATAATTTAATTAATTTTGGGTCCTTTCTCTTTTCTGTTGGATAAGTCTGGCCAGTGGTTTATCGATCTTATTAATTCTTTCAAAGAACCAGCTTCTAGTTTTGTTGATCTGATCTACTGTGTTTCTGGTTTCTAATTCATTGATCTCTGCTCTAATCTTAATTATTTATCTTCTAATGCACGGCTTAGGCATCGTTTGTTGCTTTTTCTCTAGTTCTTTAAGGTGCAGAGTTAGTTGGTGAATTTGGGATTTTTCTGTTTTTTTGAGTCAGGCATGGATGGCTATGTATTTCCCCCATAGGACCACCTTTGCAGTATCCCATAGGTTTTGGACAGATGTGTTTTCATTCTCATTGGTTTCCATGAATTGTTTAAGTTCTTCTTTGATTTCCTGGTTGACCCAAACATTCTTGAGCAGAGTGGTCTTTAGGTTCCAAGTGTTTGAATTTCTGCCAATTTTTTTCTTGTGATTGAGTTCCAGCTTTAAAGCATTATGGTTTGAGAATACTCAGGGAATAATCTCAATCTTTTGGTATCGGTTGAGACCTTATTTGTGACCCAGGATGTGGTCTATTCTGGAGAGAGTTCCGTGTGCACTTGAGAAGAATGAGTATTCTGTTGTTTTAGGGTGGAATGTTCTCTATATATCTATGAGGTCCATCTGGTCCAGTGTGTCATTCAAAGCTCTTGTTTCTTTGTTGCTTTTCTGCTTAGATGATCTGTCTATTGCTGAGAATGGAGTATTGAGGTCTCCTACAATTAATGGATTGTTATCAGTATGACTCTTTTTTTGGTTAACAGTTGGCTTACGTAGTTGGCTGCTCCTATGTTGGGGGCATAGATATTTACAATTGTTAGATCTTCTTGTTGGATAGACCCTTTAAGAATGACACTGTGTCCTTCTGTGTCTCTAACTACAGTCTTTAGTTTAAAATCTAATTCGTCTGATATAAGAATTGCTACCCCAGCTTTCTTTTGAGGTCCGCTGGCATGGAAGATGGATCTCCATCCCTTCACCTTCAGTCTGGATGTATCTTTGGGTTCAAAATGAGTCTCTTGTAGACAGCATATGGATGGGTCCTGTCTTTTCATCCAATCTGCAACCCTGTGCCGTTTTATGGGAGCATTTAGGCCATTCACGTTGAGAGTGATTATTGAAAGATATGAATTTATTGTCATCATGTTGCCTTGAAGACCTTGTTTTTATAGATTGTCCCTGTAAATTTCTGTTGTATATCACTCTTGGGGTCTTTCTCCTTTTATAGAACCCCCCTTAATATTTCTTGCTGGGTCGGCTTAGTGGTCACATATTCTTTCAGTTTCTGCTGGTCTTGGAAGCTCTGCATCTCTCCATCCATTCTAAATGACAGCCTTGCCGGATAAAGTATTCTTGGCTGCATGTTCTTCTTGTTTAGTACCCTGAATATGTCTTGCCAGGCCTTTCTGGCTTGCCAGGTCTCTGTGGATAGGTCTGACGTTATTCTGATGTTCCTCCCTCTGTACGTAAGGAATCTCTTCCCCCTAACTGCCCTTAAGATGGTTTCCTTGGTTCTAAGATTTGCAAGTTTTACTATTACATGCAAGGGTGTTGGCCTGTTTTCCTTGATCTTGGGAGGGGTCCTCTCAGCCTCGAGGACACAAATGTTTGTTTCATTCCCCAGGTTAGGGAAGTTCTCAGCCACAATTTGCTCAAATATATCTTCTAGTCCTCTCTCTCTCTCCACTCCCTCCGGGATTCCAATAATTCTGACATTAGAACGTTTCATAGTGTCACTTATTTCTCTGATTCTATTTTCATGGATTCTGAGTTGTTTTTCCCTTGCCTCCTCTTTTCCCTTTTTATCTATTAAATGGTCTTCCAGGTCACTAACTGGTTCTCTGCCTCGCTTACCCTAGCTGTTAGATTATCTAGATTACATTGGACCTCACTGATAGCATTTTTAAGTTCTGCCAATTCAGCTTTCATTTCTGTCCTTAGAGAGTCTATGTTGCCATTAATTGATTTCTCCATTCTAGCTATTGTCTTCACAATTGCTAGCCTGAATTCCATCTCCTACATCTTGGTTATATCTGAATCCATTTGTAAATCTGTGGCATAAGTCATAATCTCTGAGTCTTTCCTATTTTGGGGGTTCCTCCTCCTAGTCATTCTGTTGATGGTGGTTGAAGGAATATACAGAGTTCAAATTATTGATCACAACCCAAACAAGATGCACCTGTTTTATAGGGACCTTAGGGTTGTCGGCCTCTTGTTTTCCCAGCCTGTCTTCTGGGGGAGGGGCCTGCCATGCTGTTACTCAGGCAACCCTGTTTGGGCAGAGTTGCCCTGCCCCCTGCTGCGGGGGATGGGCTCAGTGAAAACCGGTTTTGGGGGCTTTTGTTCTCCAGAGGCTTTCCGCATCTCTTCCGAGAGCCAGAGCAGAAGAGACTGTTTCCAGCCCTCCACCTCAGAGCAGAAGGATCGCAGTCTGTTCTTCAATGAGCCCTCCAGGCCACACTATCTCCGTTTCTGTCTGTGCTGCCCTAAACTGCAGTCCTGGGTTGTGTGTCCCTCAGCAGCGCTCCCAGTCCTCGCCTCCATGTCGGGGCACGTCTCTGCCGTTTGTCCTTCTAAAACCGCCAGCCGCCCCCAGTTCGCATGCGCAGCCCTGCTGCTCTGGGTTTCCGTCCAGGTGGCTGCCCTAAAGTCCTTACCTGGCTGCTACCGGTCTGCGAGTCTTTGCCCCATCCCCAGCGCGGGAGGCTCTCACTCACTGGCGGTGTAGGATCCCCACAGCCAGGATCCCTCCCACTGCCATTTATCCTCCGATATCTGCCCACAGAATCACGGCTCCCCAATTCGAACCTTGAAACCAACCGCCTGCGATATTCTGTTTGTAGAGATCCAGATCTATCTTCTTACATCTCAGGCTGATTTCGTGGGTGTTCAGAGTGGTCTGGTAGATATCATACCATGTTTTCTTTATCTATTCATCTGTTAGTGGACATTTAGGTTGCTTCCATATCTTGGCTATTGTAAATAATGCTGCAACGAACACAGGTATGCTGATATCTTTTCAAGCTAGTGGTTTTGTTTTCTATAGCAACTATTTTTTGTTTTGTATTGTTTTTATTCATGCATGTCTTATATAAATGAAAGGCACATAGTAATATTATAGTAGAACAAGATTTTGTTTTAAATGTACCTCTCTTTCCACTCAAATCTGAACCAATTGAGAGTCAAAGTAATCAGCTTATGGAAATTAGAGTATCAACTTTATTAACAATCAGCCAAGTTTGGAGGAAATAACTCGTATCTTTGGCTAAGGGAGCTTTCTGATACTGATCTCTACAATTATACAAATATCCATCTAGTCACATGTGTATAGTAGGAAGGAGGCCCATGATCCTGTAAATCTCATGCCATATAGAGACAAAGCAGACTATGTGCTCTCTGCTGAAAGCCAGCTAACAAGGAGGAAGAAAAACAGAAAGGACTTGGCTTAAATTATTTAAGATAATTTATCTTAAATTATGAATGAAATAGGTGTTCATCCTCTCTTGCAGAGGAATGAGTGATGGTGTGGGGAGAGTTTATCCAAGTGGAGCTCCCTTTACATGGAAGGAAGCAGCAGTAGTGGAGGAATTCATTCTCCACCTAACAAACAAGTGCTCTTTTTTTTTAATGTGATAATTCAAAAGCATAAGCAGACATAAAAATTACTAACACCATGTTAAAGGTCAGGTAGACACCAATGAAACAATCTAAGGTAGAAAAAGGAGTTAATTTTTTAAAATTCACAATGTCTGTCATATTGAAATCATTTTTTCAATCAATAACCATGTATTAAATATATTCTTATTAAAAGTATCTAAGCTTTTAAATTCCATAATCTATTCCTTTAAAAAGGAAATGGGAATCTATTTGCTTTTCACAGAAAACTAAATGGGAAACTATCAGTGCTTGAGATGTTAAAAGACCAGAACATCTGAATGTGAATTTAAGGTGTTCCCACAAGTTATAAATCAATTATAAAACTATATATGCAATAATAAAACTGACTAGAAGACTAGAATCAGGTTTGATTTGCCCTGATTGGAAAAGTCATTGAGGGACTGGAATTTTATCACTACCGTTATCTTTCTTTTGAAAATATTCATTCAATATAATAACTGGGTAAAGAGAAAAGCTCAAGAGCCCTGCTATTCAAAATGGCCCTCTGAAGAGCAACATTGGCATCTAAGGGGCTAATCAGAAATGCAGTTTCAGGCCCAACTCCAACTAACTGAATTAGAATCTATATTTTACTAAGATCCTAGGTGATCTGTTTCCACATTAAAGTTTGAAAAGCACCGAAAGTCCTCCTTAGCAGAGGTGGTGTTCTGTGAATGCCTTTTTCTGAAAGCAGAAGTATGGGGTTTCCTGATATACTTTTTCACAAAACTATCAGTTCTCTAAGAGAACCAAATCTGTAATTCAGGGTGAACAGAGCTAAACATCAATGTCTTCTTAGAGCATCAATCATAAAGCAAAAAAATTCCATAATTTTGGGGATACAATCTGTTATCTTCTATATCTTGCTCCAAGTCCACCTAGGTTTTATGTTATAAAAACAAGGAGACCACGCCTTATTTATATTTTATTCCTTCACTAAGTTGGTGTTTAGTGAATGTCTATTGAACGTCTTTCAGAAGAAAGAATTTCCCATAGCAAATAGCAAGTTGTACTAGAGGATCTCTAATAATCTTTTTAAATCTAAGACTTTATGACTTAAAGAGTATTATTTGTATTTATAACTTTATGTACATGTAAACACATAGTGTTATATTTATATTTATATGATGGAAACAAGTGAGGAAAATTTCTTTTCTTTTCTTTTTTTTAATTTAAATTCAAATAGCCAAAGTGAGGAAAATTTAAAGGTCTCTTCTCTAGCCCATAACTTGGCATTACCCTTTTTATTGGTAGCAGTTACCTGAACTGTTGAGAATGTAATCAAATATAAATGAACCAGCCTCCTAAAGTACATATCTAACTAATTAAAATCGCTTTTTCCTGATTACAGCCCTGTGAAGCCCCTAATCTACCTTTCATCCCAGTGCTTAGGGTTCACAGGTTGGGGGAGGTGTTAAAGTCCTCCCTCGTATTCTTCCACCATAGTCTTCTCCAGGCAGTAGATAACTGACCAGTTTCCTAGGAGTGTCAATGAAGACAAACAACTAGTTTGCTAACATTTAGGTTTTGTCATAGTCATTTGCTACCTTACAGAAATACTGAATGTTGTTATTTGAGATACACCAGAACCTTAAGCATCCCAGGGCTCCAACATTCTTACACTAAAACTTCAAAAGCAAATATCTACAGAAAATTACCTAGCTAGATCCTTTCAGGTTTCTATCTTTGCTGTGATTTTAGATAGACTACTGTATTTGTTTTTTATTGATATCTCAAAATCCCTATGATGACTTCTCTGCGGAATGGCATAAGAAAAGTAGATATGCTATTATGAGGAAAAAACTGGAGAGGCAACCAAGAAACAGACTTAACTCTAGAAAACAAACTGGTGCTTACCAGAGGGGAGGTGGGTGGGGGGTGGGTTGAGTGGGTGATGGGAATTAAGGAGGGCACTTGTGATGAGCAATGGGTATTGTATGTGTTAAATCATTAAATTATACACCTGAAACTGATATTACACTGTATGTCAACTAACTGGAATTTAAATAAAAACTTAAAAAAAAAAAAAACTGGTGCTGTCCAATATACTTGTACTGGAAGTAACCAGTTAGCATTTTTCCTGCCATCAGGGAGTAATAGATTTCATGACTAGGAAGAAAAGGTAAACTTTAACATTAGTAGAGCAGAAAGAAACTTGAAAGTGGTTGGGCTTTAAAATATTCTGCTTCAGCAGACAGAACACTTAACTGCATACAAGGATCCCATTCTATGATCCAAAAGGATGTTTAGATGTAAATTTTATTTAGTCTATGAACCATCTCTTTTAAAACGTTTCTGTATTGTAATGATGAAATATTTAGTACTCCAATAATCTTTTTGCTATAAATGTCTAGACATTAATTAGCTGGTAAATTGATAAAGATTAATTTGTATTGTTTTTACTTCAATAAGTAAAGCACAAAAATAATTTTACCTGTTTTTCATTTACATTGTAATCCTTAATCTCTCAATTATATAAAGTATTTCTCATTTTAAAAAATGTTGAATTTGACACTAAATTACTTTTCATGAGACTTGGCTTTCATTAAAAAAATATTTGGGTATTTTGTCTGTTTTTGTTTAAAAAAACACACCATAAAAAGAATCAGGAGGCAGAAACCAAAGTACAAAAGAAGGAAAAAAACACAAGGAAGATTTTACTTTATCTCCTGAATTCTAGATAAGTCTCAGGAATTCAAGCATAAGGACATGGATGGATTACAGAGAAACAGAATCCCCATCACGGTAATGCTCAGGGAATTGAGGGTGGGTGTAAAGTTGTTCTTTGCAGGCACTTTGCAATTTGTTAGTTCTTTTGAGATATATAGGCTTTCTGTCAGACTTTTATAAGCTTTTCCTTATGCATAAAAATTTGGCAAAAAGTTTCTGTATGCGTGTGGGTGTGTAAGTTTCAAGAAGTGTTAGAAGCAAAAAAACTACAAATAAGAAAATGACAAATTTCAGTGTGAATCAGCATCATGAAAAAAAATCAATTTAGTCAGGCTATTAGTTTCAATTATTTGGACCTGAATTCAGAGATAAGGCAGACTAATAGAGCAGGTGTTTGGGAAAAATCCCAGTAGCAGTTGCTGAAGGGGGAGGCTGACAGACACATGAACTCACTCAGTATTTGGTATGAAAACAACAAAGAAGGCAACTTTTTGTTAAGCTGTTCAGTGACTAAGGCCATGTCCTTTATAGTTTTCTCGGCCATGAGCAGAATTGGGCTGTTAGGCCCAAACACAAGTAGAGTCCACATATGGGGATTAGAATGTCAAGGGGCAAGGAGCCAAGCAATCCATCATGTCTACAAACACAAAACTATATCTTTTTTTTTTTAACCTAAAATATATGAAAATTTGATCATGATTACCACGATAATGTAAGCTTATAGAATAAAGAGTAAAGTCTAAATCCATCATTTTACAATAGGAAGGAAACGAAGACTCTAGAGTATAATTGTCACAGGTTGGGTTTACCCTCTGAAGCAGGGTGCTAAAAAGGAGTGTGGAGTGAAAGATGGTTTATTAGGAATTAACGTCTACAAAAAGAATGAGGAGAAAGCAGCATTTGGCAGAGGAAGAAGCAGCACTACAGTGTAGGTGGTACAAAGCCAGCTTCGGTCTGGAGCAAGTACCACCATCAAAGATTCCCAGGACAGATGGAAATGGCTGGGCTCGCCTGCCTGTCTTACCTACTCAAGCAATATGAGCTGCTCAGGAAGGGTGTGACTCAAGTAGAATAAGGCCACTCTCTACAGCCCAGTCGGATCGTGAGATCTGGCTTCAGTGAAAGTCAGAGGCTGCCTTCTCACTGCACCCCTGCATCTGGACAGTAAGTCTTCTTTTGAGGACCTGGGCAGTGTGCCCCTTGTGTCTACTGCACCAGGACCAAAAATCAGTTCCCCAAAGGAATCCTTGTCTAGGACTTCATATTATAAAGATAATTTATATTTATTTTCCTTCATAGTGGGGAAAAAAAAAACTGAGAAAAAATATATTTTATATGATTTTTCCCCAAAGGCAATCACAAATAAAATGCATAAATGAGTCATATAAAATTGACTCATTTGACAAAGCAAATCACCTACAAAGAAGATATTAATAAAATCAAGGAATACTTGCTTTATCTAAGATGCTGAATTTTGAAAATATAACACAGAAAATCATTAATGGAACAAAACATAATTTCAGTTTCTTACTAAATATTAACTGATATGGTAAAATATCTAAACAACAATGAGAAATGTGTTTGTCACAGAACTTCCTCCTTTCTAACACTGCAGGGATAGAAAAATGGGTGATAGATTAATAATACATGGGCTTGTCCTTGAAGAAGTCATAGGCTAATGCAAGAGAGAGACACATTAATAGATAAATGACAATAGAATGCAATCATTGCATCTGGAAACATGAGTGCTGAAGAATCATCTAGCCCAGGCTTAGGGGGGGATAGTCTGGGGACATCAAGAAAGACACTGAAGGAAAAAGCTCTCTCAGCTCTTAGCATTCCCACCCTTAGCCATGAACCACCAGACAAAGAACAGAGGGCTCATCTTTATTTTTTTTTTTTTTTATTTTTTGAGAGAGAGAGAGAGAACGCGAGGGAAGGGTGAGGGGCAGAGGGAGAGAAAGAATCTTTAGCAGGCTCCATGCCCAGTGCAGAACCCGACATGGGGCTCGATCTCACCACCCTAAGATCATGACCTGAGCTGAAATCAAAAATCAGATGCTTAATCTACTGAGCCACCTAGGCAGCCCATAGAGGGCTCATCTTTAAAGAAATGCAGAAAATCATCTGAGGAACTCTAATGCTTCTATTGTAAATAGTAGCACCCCAAAGTAAAGCTCTGCTCATCCTAGCATTTGGGGCCCCACATCTGAAGGCAAAACCTGATTGTCCTCATGCCGCACTCAAGTCATAAACCTAACTCAACAGTCAAAATCCCAACTCATGAAATAAAACCAATGTGAAACCTATATGCAGAGTGTGTGTGTGTGTGTGTATATATATAAACACAATATACACTGTTCAAACACACACACAGAGTAAATCCTACCTTCTTTTTTTTTTTTAATATGAATAGACAAGGAGGAGTCATTAGTATATGAGGAAAACCAAGAGCATACAAGACAAAGACCAAGATAAACAAAATGAAAAACTAATTCCAGGGGAAGGAAAGAGAAAGAAATGCGTAATTAATATTCTCAAAGAAGGTTGAGAAAATATTATTTCCATAAATTAAGAATGGGATAATAAGAACAGGAAAAGAATCATATAACAAGAAAGAATCTGAAAGGAGTTATAGTACCTAAAATGTAAAATATCAGAGGGAGGCTAGAAGAAAATCCAAGGAAATGTCTCAGAACATAGTTCAAAAAGACGAAGAGACAAAACATGAGGAAAATTACATAGAGGCAGGGAGGTCAACATTCATTTATAAGAATTCCAAAAAAAGAAAGAATGGAAAGAAGAAAATATAGAAATAATAGGGGATTATTTCTCAGCACTAAAGAAAAATTAGGCTTCAAACTAAAATGGACTATAAAAAAAAAGGACAAGTCTTAATACTTGCCCATGAAATTTTAGATCATACTAAACATAATGAAAATATCTTAGAAATTCCTACAAAAGAATGAGAATCAGACTAGAAACCATATCTCATTAAAAAAATATTCTAAAAAATGGAGACATAAGCTTGAAAATACACAGGAAAGCAACTGCAATGTTTAGTCAATATATCCATCAAAAGTGAAGGCATTTTCAGATGTACAAGGACTCAATGAATTATTTTTCACATACCTTTTCTTAGAAGTTCCTTAGGAATGCAGATATTATAGCAACATGGAGGTTGGGTAAGGATCAACAGAAATAAACCACAGACTCAGACCAGCTGCAATTTTTTCATTTCTGTGGCAAAGGAAATATAATTTAACAGAAGTGTCCACACAGAAAAGATACGTATCTCTGTGTGGCTTTTTCCAGGACCCCATATCCCTATGGGGCACATGGCTGCTGGTAAAACTCCAAGTTCCTGCTAAGCCACTGTTATTTTATACTATGATTTCATTTCCATTCCAGACCTTAACCTAACCACCCATGTACTTCTGTTCAAGAAAGTCTTTAGAAAAACTAAGCTTTCTTAGATTTTGAACCAAACTTAATATTAGAAAGGTTTTTTTCCCCCCTCAGAGGCAAGCAGAGTCAGTACCCAGGAGTCCCTAAAAAATATTGCTGCCTACTATTTTCCAGTGTCTCAGAAAACCTGTCTTCTCACCATGTCAGAACCAAACAAAATAAAGTAAAAACAGTAAAAAGACCAAAGACATAAAATATGGGAAGCAGTGGGTCCATTCAAGGAAAGCAATGAAGGGAAAGTCCTGGGGTAGCACCTGTGCAGGGGCTCGGGGGCATGGATACAGTTTTGAACAGGATAATACACAGCTCTGAGAAGGAAAGTTCTAGGAAAAAAAGAACTCCATGCACATTTATAGATTTTTTTTTTTTGTTACCCTTCACTTTTTTAGTCTTCCCTTTTTTTACTTGTCCAATTGAGGATAGGTCGGTAAAATTGGAGGAAATATTTTGGATCCCCTAATTAAGAGAACAAGAGTTTGGAACCTTTACTGTTCTTATTATTTCTTTTCCTTGTTCTTTGCAATTGGGCATTATTATCATTTTTGGTGTTTCAGCTGGTGTTTCAACAGTGAAAAGACTGCAAACTCATTTGGGACGCCTGGGTGGCTCAGATGATTAAGCATCTCCCTTCGGCTCAGGTCATGATCCCAGGGTCCTGGGATAGAGCCCCACATCGGGCTCTGTGCTCATCAGGGAGCATGCTTCTCCCTCTCCCTCTGCCTGCCTGTCTGCCTACTTGTGATCTCTCTCTCTCTCTCTCTCTCTGTCAAATAAATAAATAAAATCTTTAAAAAAAAAAAAAAGACTGCATACTCAAATGAGATAACTCAAGAATTCTTGAGTTTACTAAAAAGAGACTAATTATCAAAGAATGATGGGATATAGGGAACCACAGGGGGACAGCAGGGACCAGGGGCTAGCAGCAGCAGAGCTCAGGCTCAGGAGGTGAGGGAAAAAATTACCAAAATCTGAAAGAACAGAAATCCATGCAGAACAGGTGACCTGGAAAGGAGCAACAATCCTTGTCTAGGGGATGTGCCCAACCCTGGGGAGGGAGTCAGGAGAATAAACGCCCAGACCTCACTCTTCATCTTCCCTATTTCCTGCTGGAACTCACCATGGTCAAACCCGACTGGAAGCCAGAGGGCAGGGAACTCTCTGGTGACAAAGTCAGTCAATCTCCTCAGAAAACAGCTGGGTGGGATGGAAATAAAGGGAAATAAAGATATTTGCCCTATATGTCATTCCGAATTTCCTTATCTTTTCAAAAGATGCTATGTCCTGTGTTCCTCTTGTCCTAAAATGTTTCATCCTTTCATAATTGTATGTAGGATTATAGCAACTAAGTTTTAATGTGATCCACTGACTCCAGACGTGAAGAAAAGCTCAAGAGATATCTTTGGTGCCACTGTAAACAGTTGAAGCTCAAATCTTTCACTGTTTATGGATGGTAGCTTCAAATTACTGAAGAGTATAGGAAGAGACCTTTGAATGCAAACACTTCTGAAATCGAAGTACACAACTCAGAGGTAAATTTTACCTTAGAAATAGCCATGGTTGTCTTGGTAATGGAAGGGTAAGGAAACCAGGAGAAATATGAAATGTTGCAATTCGTGACAAGGCAGGAGTTTGGAATTCATGGGTCTCTGGTTATTATTTCTCTCCTTTTGTTTATATGATTTGGCCAAAATGAGCTAGGTAAAAGGTATCCATAACTAAGCCCTGCTCACTTTTTTGTAAACATGATCATAACACCACTGGCTCCAAAGTATATGAGAACAAACCTGGGCGCCACATTTTATATGTTGTCACAGGCACACAGGACTCATTGGAACTGAATCTGGGTGCTAGTAACAAGTTCATTCTAAAACTCCTCTGAAAATAGCAATAGCTGTCTTTGCTATTGTTTTTCTCACTTGCTTTAAACATGTGATTATCCTTAACCGATAAGTTATGCAAAGTGGATGCAAAGGTAATCATTTATTACTTTCACAGATTTAAAAATTAAGCAAGATGGTTATCGGTGCGTAACAACACCATATTACACATAGAACCCTGAACTTCATTAGGTGAAATAGCTTTATGCCCAGGGATTCTTGTTGCTTTTGTTCTGTCTGACTGTTCACTACCTGCCCTTTGCAATGGAGTAAACTACTCATTAATTTTGTATATTTGGTTTGTGACATTTTCCATTCCCAGAATCCTTGTGATGAATTACACTACACAGTGGAAACAACTATAGAACAAAACAAAAACACACCACATGTGGTCTGCTAACCAGGATTCTGTCAAGCAAAATTGGATGCTGCGTTCCCATGGTTTCCTTTCAGTAGTAAAAGGGAAAATGCATGCTCAGAAGCACCATTTCTGTAAATTGCTAAAAAATCTTCATATTAATGCAGCCTAGAAAATATTTTAGTGACAAAAAAAGCTACAAGGAAACCAAGTTACACTTTTTTTTTTTTTTTGGCTAACACAAAAGAAAAATGTTCTTTATAGGAACATGGGGCAGAAATGATAACATCAATTCCATTTTTCTCATTCAGTAATAAATCTCGTTTAGGGAGAAGGTATTTTAACAAGTGCTTTATCCTACCTTGCTAAAGGAGGCTTTTAAAATATCACATATCACATACAGTGAGAAGGGAAAGAGATAGAGTGCATAAGTAAGAGAAAAGAACAGGACCTGGCCCTTTGAGAGCTAACATTCTGAAATCAGTACATAATGGCTAGCATTAGCCATCTCCAGGAGCCTCCTAATAAGAAGAGATGTCGCCTAGGACAAAACAGGAAGACCAAAGCCTACAAATCTTATTGTCTACTAAGATTTGAAAAACAGTGTTAACTTAATCAGTGGAAGGAATATATCAAGAAGAAAAGGGAAACAAAGTCACTTGTGAAGGCCTTAGGGAAACCCGGAAGTACTTTGCCAGAGTTTATCCAGGGTTCTCCAGCGGTGACAACCTATACCTGGAGGTCTCTATTTAGAGAACCGTCAGTCATCCAGCTTTGCCACAGCCCGCAGGATGAATTCAGAGCTATTTTCTGATAATCCCTTCTGCTGTTGACAAAAGACAGAAATATCCCCAATTATAAATAAAACAAATTGGAATTCCAAGATCCATGCTCATTACTCCCAAGTGGTAGATGAATTCTGACAGCAATCATAAAACTAATTTTCTGTGCCCCAAAACTGGTGACCAGACCCTGAACCATTGTTCCTTCAATTGGACACTACGCGTAGCCAGTTCTTTATCTTTATAATATTGTTGTGTCAAATCTTTTTAACTTTTGCACCACAGTTACCTCACACTTTTTGTTTCAAAAAAAAATGCTTCTATTATTCTTTTTATTTTAAAAATCATATAATTCAGGGGTAAAAAATGGAAAAGCACAAAGGAAGATTTTTAAATGATCTAACACCTCACTGTTAACATTATGGTGCTATTATCAATCCAGCCTTCTCAAATTTTATTTAAATTCTTATCTTTACACTGTAAGATATACTTACAGAAAAACTGCAAAGAATTCATCCTCTGTGTGCCACTCCCAAATCTGGTACAACCATCTTCCTCCACCATAGCTATAATAACAATCACGACTTTATTTTCATCCTTACCGCTTTCCAAATTATTACCAATTTTCAACAAAAGTTGATATGGTAAATCTTTGCCAATCAAGTGGGTGTATAATAAACATTCATGTTCTTTTTAAATTTCGGTTCCATAATGTTGAGGTTAGACAACTGTGAGATTAGTCCACCCAAAACTGTCCTCACTTCTGACACCAACTGAGAGCTTGGGGGTTCTGAAAACCACCTCGGGTTTGATAATTCTCCAGAAGGACTCACAGAACTCACTGAAAGCTCTTATATGCATGATTACGCCTTATTGCAGGGAAAGGATACAGATTAAAATCAGGCAAGAGACAAAGCACCTAGGACAGAATCCAGGAAAAAGTACCAAGTACAGAGCTTTTGCTGTCCCCTCTGCAGTGAGGATAGTGTTTCTGCCCCAGTGCAGATTTATGGCAATATGCAGGGAATATCGCCCACCAAGGGAGCTCACCCAAGCCTTGGTGTCAAGGGTCTTTACTGGCGCTCCACCGCATCACAACAGTTGACTTCCCACTGGCTAATCCCAGACTCCTCTCCTCCAGAGGTCCAGTTTTGGGACTCAAAGCCCAACCTTAAACCATACTGGTATCATCTGGCTTGGCCTGTCGTCTTTACTCTAAATCACACGGATATTATCTGGTTTAGCCAGCTCCCACCCCAGATCACATTGTGAGGCTACCCAGCACAATGTGCTAGACAAACAAAGACACTTCTTTCAGTCACAACAGTCCTGGAGCTTAGAGATTAATTCCCAGGAGCTGAGGTCAGAAGCCAGGCCTCTCTGGGGGCAAGGTTAAATTCTCTACTACACACCTAATTCTGCCTAAGGCTGAGTGTCTTTTCATATGTTGACAATCTGATTTTCTGTCTCTGGGTAGTACCTAAGTCTTCCACAGAGTTTTCAATTTAGGTCTTTTTTCTTAGTGAATTTTAGGAGTCTTTATACATAGCAAATACTGCTCTGTAGTTAAATATATATGGCAAACACTCTGGCTTGCCATGCTTTTTTCATTCTCTTTATGATATATTTTTAAGAATGGAAGTTCTGAATATTAATGTAGTTGAATTCATCATGTTTTCATTTAAGTTTTCATTCTGTGTGTGAATTAAATCTTTCCCTACCCCAAAGGTCATGATAATATTCCTTCTGTTATCTTCTAAAATTTCCAGTTTTGCTCTTCACATTTAGATTAATAATAACCCTGTAGGTGATTTTTCCTATATGATATGAGCTTGGGATCCAAATTTACTCCTGTAGATAACCCACTGTGCCAGAGCCACATATTTTAAAAATCTATCTGTGTTCATCTGTTACAGACAGGTATTCCAGGTAAGTCTCTGGTTATGTATGTGTCTCTTCCCAAGCTTTCTATTCTGCCCACTGGTTTGTCTATTCTTGTGCCAATATCATACTATTTTCATTGAAACTATAGCTTTATAATGCATCTTGATATCTGCTAGGGCAAATCCTACCACATTGTTCTAAGTCAAGAATGTCCCTTGCACTTTAATTTAAACTTTAGAATCACCTTACCAAATACAACCCCCCCCAAAAAATAATCAGTGTTTTGATTAGGCTTTTAATGATTCTCTGGCTCAGATGAAGTGAAATGTATATCTTTACAATATTATGTCTTTCTATCCATGGATAATATTTTCACAGTCCATTTTATCTCACTTTTTGTAGATAACTTGAATTAGATTTTAAATTTTCTTCTAAGTTTCCTCCTTTTGAATTAGATTTTAAGTTTTCTTCTAAGTTTCCTCCTTTAACCTAAAAGATATTGTTACATTACTTCATAGAGTTAATGTTTCTTTAGATATATCCACAGATTTACCACTTTATTTGCTGTTCATACTTTTGAAAACTCATAATTTCTATCAAATATCACTTCTGTTTGATATATACAAGCTTTAGAATTTTGACTTAAAACAGTCCATTGGTAATACAAACTGTTTTTGTATTTCTGTAAATGTTTTCATTTTGCTCTCATTCTTGAAAGACATTTTTTCTTAGTATATAATTACAGGTTGGCAGGCATTTTCATTTAGCACATAAAAGATTTTTTAAAATACTTGATTTTTGTGAAAAAGTAAAAGCACAAGGATGAAATTTTTTAAATGCCCCAAATCAAACTGCCCAGGGATCATTAGTACTAACATTTTTAGGCATATCTATCCAATCCTTTTCTGGCATATACATGGAATTCATTTACAAAAGTTTGATATTAGTTTTTGAAACCTGTTTGTTCTTTTTTTTTTTTTACTTAACAATATACTGTTATTATTCTTTGCATAGTGTAATTCTTAAGAGTCTAGGTTTTAGAATCAGCCATCCTAAATTCAAATTCTGACTCAACTGCACATTAATTGTTTAAACTTGGGCACATTACTTAGCCTCTGTGCCTAAGCTTCTTCATATGTAATCCACCTGAGCTTCCTGTTGTCTGGTTCCACAACTCAAAGCTTATCATCCTAGCCAAGCTAAAACTACTTCTACATATTATATGACTGCTCCTCTACCGCGAATGCAACTCAAACACAAATACTAAATAAATCTTAAAAGCTGACTGCAACATTTCTTTTCCCAAATCTCCCCAGTTTGCCCCATCCTTTGGTTTAACGTTAAGTCCCTGTTCATGGGCCTAATCATCTTCATAAACCTTACAAGTGCTCATCAATAATTTCAATTCTTCTCTCCCCTCTTGACACACAGAATAATAGAGGTGCTGATAGGGCCTTGAAGAACACATCTAATAATTTTGTTTCTATGTGACAGTTGACCCAATATTTAAAGAGACCTCTTAGATTCTGCCTCAATCTTTGCTAAGTCTTGTCTGGCTAAATATCTCTAGTTTCTCCACTTATTTCTCAAGAGAAGTGATTCCCCATAACCTTGCACCCTGGTTGTTACCTTATGACCATTTTATTTCATTTACATCCCTTTTAAAGTGTAGCACTAAGCACTGACTGCTATACTCTAAGTATTTATAAACTGTGGATTTGGGCGAGAAACACATAAGAAAGTATTTATTAGAAGGCTGGCCCAAAATATATAAAAGTAAAAAAAACTACAGCAATAAATTTTTATTGTGAGCAAGATTCAAGTGTTGTAGAAAAGAGGAAGAAAACAAGGGTTTAAGAAAACTCTATATAGCTTTATAAATAAGAGACAAAAATCAAATATAAAGGGAATGACCAGATATTAATTAGAAGGTCTGCCATGGGGATGGACATTGTTGGGATGGAGGGAGAAATATATATTTTATGATGCTTTGGTGAGCCAAACTTTGTGCAATGAGTAAAATTTAAAAGGAAGGCTACTGTAGCTTAATATTTAGACCAAACAATATTAACTGATGCTTTCCATCAATAGAAAGAGCTGTCTCTGAGGAAATAAAATAACTATTAGTTTTATTTTGATGTCTTCCATAATCTTTCAATAAGAATAAGATGAAAAAGAAGGAGGAAGACGAGGAGGAGAAGGGGGAGGTGGTGGTACTCATCTTCTCTGTATTCCCCTGGGACTTTATTCACACCTTGATTATTGTATTTTCTCCCTGTGATGTACTGTGTAAAATCTGTTTATCTAAACAGAACTGAGATTTTTTTAAATCTTGGTATCATCCCTGGTGTCTAACAAATTGCTTGACACAACAGGCCCTCTTGACTCTTTGTTAAATGAATGAACAAATAAATTCTTTAGAAAATATTCATGTATTTGAAAGGAGGTGTCAAGCAAATTATCTTTCAGTTTCTTTATAACTCCAAGAACCCAGACATCCATAAAGCTATGCTTAGTTTTCAAAGCTACAGGCAATTTAGGAAAGATTGTTGGCAGTTAGTCTTTTCAGACACTGCACATGAATGTGCAAGTATCAGTAACAAAACTTTATCTGAAAAACAATTTAAGGGTGTGAAGAAAAAAGATGCCATGGACAGTGTATTTGATATAGCAGGATTTATCAGGATTACATATTTATATGTAAAAGAAATACATTTGTGGTATAAAATCATGAAATACTCCTTTCTCTCATGGGTAAGGTAATTATGTAGGGGAACATCATGATTTAAATACATTTAAATTCAGTTAATATCTTTGATTTTCTCAATTATAAATTGTATATGTATAATTCTGTCAACATATATATTAAATTTTATATATAAATAAAAATAGATTTGCTTGAGGAAAATTTAAATATATAATACGAATATATAGTTAAGCAAATTTGTAGAACTATAAATAATTTCAAACCCACTACACATTTATTTTTTGGAAACAAATCCTCTTCTTACAGTAAATTAGCTAAGCCTTGAGGAGGGCACATGATGTGATGAGCACTGGGTGGTATATGCAACTGATGAATTGTTGAACACAACATCTAAACCTTTCTAGCCAGACACTCATGGATTGGTTTTTAATATAATAACACGGCTAGAAAATCCTTCAAGACCTGGCCCCTGCCTACCTTCTGGACCTCCTCTTTTACCATGCTGCTCTCATCTCACTACCCTCTACCCATACTGGAGACTTCTTTTCAAACCTCAACCATGCCAGGCTTGTGTCTCGATCTGTTCCTTTTGCCTGGGAAGGTTTTAAACCACATCTTTCCCTGGCTCTGCTCTGCTGACAGACAATTCTCCATGGGTTTCTCACAGTTCTGCATGTTTATGACTATCTTTTCAAGAATATTTATAAAGTGTCTCCCTTCAGGGCAAAGAACAGATTTATTTACTGTGCTAGTGTACTAAAAAGTATGTCTTCCCCTGGGGCACAGTTTGAGCAGGCTTGCTTACAGGCCATTATGAAACACTGAAGTGTTCTAGCCACTCTGCATTGCCTCAGCAGGATTCAGGAGTCAAAGAGGACTGACACAAACATGCAACATATGCTGCTTGCTCTGGTGTAAGTGATAAAGTCTTTTGTCTCTGACCCAAGAATTTCATGTCTTCTGCTAGCATCCAGGAGACTATGTTAAACTAAATTGTAAGCTGACAAGTAGGGTTAAATTCCAAACTATTCACAGTTCTTGACAACTCCTTCATATTCACATCTCAACTCTTCCATGAGGGCTTCTCCTATCACCCATTTTAAATTAGCCATACACCAAGTTTATTTGTATTTCATCATATTTTATTTTTCTGCCTTCAATATCACTATTGGAAATAATACTTTTTTTATATTATTTGTTAATGTGTCTAACTCAACTAGATTGTAAGCTCAAATAGGGTGGGAACCTTTTCTGTCATCGTCACCACGGTAACTTTAACATGTAGAAAACTGGCACCTAACAGGCACTTAATCCATATGCATGGACTAAAGGAATTAATGACTTCCTAGCATCATGATTAATCTTCCTTAGAGTTTGCAAATGTCTGTTTTTTTTTCTTTTTACAGAATTTTGTATTTTTTCACTGTATTTGAACGCTTTGTATTCGTTCTGTCTCTAGTTCCAGTGCTCCAGTTACACATCATTAAAAGCTTACTTTCTACTTCTCTCTCAATCTTATAAACTTAGAAGCTCCTTTTTTCTGTACCCTTTATCAATCAAGTTGCTGCACACCCCAAGCACTTTAGGCCACCAGTCTAGATACTCAGCAAACACTCATAATGCTCACAGGCTAGCACTCCCCTTCTTATTGTGTCGGGCTTAGTTCTCATCATTGTCACTTGCCTTTCTGATGCCCAGTGAGAGTTCCTTTTATGCATGACCTATTATGACCTCAGGCAAAACCCCACAAAAAAACTGCCCTAAAAAACAAAGTAACTGGTGTTCCTGAAAGGGATTTCCAACTCTTTACAGTTCATCCATGTGTTTGACACTAGTTGAGTACTTTCATGAAATACAATACACTACACCAGACCATCAGAAAACAGCAGATGAAGACAATCCTAGCCTCAGGATGAAGAAGTAGCCAAGAAGAAAAGTGACTAAGCAGTGTTGTCCATACACTGATAGAGTTATGAACAAGATAGAGAGGATCTCAGAGAGAGAAGTTTAGGTTAAATTTGAATTCAGTACTGAAGTCAAAGCAGAGCTGACTGAGCAGGGATCCCAAGATCCTGGGATCGAGCCCCACATCAGGATCCCTGCTCAGCAGGAAGCCTGCTTCTCCCTCTCCTGTTCCCCCTGCTTGTGTGTGCTCTCTCTCCCTCTCTCTCTCTCTGACTCTCTCTCTCTCTGTCAAATAAATAAATAAAAATCTAAAAAAGAAACAAAAAAGAAAAAACGTGGTGTATTTTGGTGTTTATACATCGGACTCTCTCCTTCATCTCAGGAATTTGGCAGAGTTCACATTTTCTTTTGACTCTTTATCACCCCTCATTTAAGCATTAAACTATAGTAACTGTTAATGGACTGAACTGTGTCCCCTCTTCCCAAATTCATATGGTGAAGACCTAAATCCCAATGACTGTATTTGAAGATAGGGTCTATAAAAAGGCAATTAAAGCTAAATGAGGTCATAAGAGTGTGGCCCTAACCCAACAGGACTAGTGTCCTTATTAGAAGAGGAAGGGACACCAAGGATGTGCATACAAAGAGAAAAGACAATGTGAGGGCACAGCAAGAAGGCAGCTGTCTGCAGAGAGAGACTTCAGGAAAAGCCAATCCTATCACCATCTTGATCTTGGATTTCCAGCTCCAGACTTGAGAGAAAATAAATTTATGTTGCTTAATCATCCAGTCTGTAGTATTTTGTCATGGCATTATAGCAAATTAAAATGGTAACCCATATAATGAAGACTAAGTTGCTTTTTAAAAATGATACAAGTTTGGTCCGAGAACTTGTATCAGGAAGTGAAAATGGATTTTCATTGATATGAAATTCTGTTCAACAGTTATTAAGCACTTGGTTCCAGGAATTCTGTTAGAACTTAAAACAGCTCTTAATTTAAAAATAATTTATAGTTTACAATACAGAATTTCTATAACTATTTACTCATAATTAACTATGAAGAATAATAACCTTCATATTAAAAAAATTTTTTAATTAAATTATAGAGCAGTTAAAGAATGTAGCAAGATGGAAAGCCAGATCCAAACCCTGGCCCTCTGGTAAAAACAACCAATCAAAAAACATGAATTCTTACCACCATCCTCTAGTTCCTCTACCTCCTGCCAATTAAGGATCCTGTTTCCGAAGCAGAGAGCTAGTTGTTTAGTCACGTTCAAGACTCTAAACCAAATGTCCGTAAGGATCAAGGATGTAATATAAATGCATGAAGAGTCTAGGTGTAACATCATGGGAAGTGATATGATCTCTGGTCGAACTGGAGGCTCCACACACAGTCAGAATGCCTTCTTTACCAACTGTGTTCTAAACATTGTGCCAGCCAACAAATCATAACCTAAAGGTAAATTCAGGCCTCAAAATGACAAATTTGTGTACCCTACAATACGATTAAAGTGAAAGACCATTTTCTTGCATTTCTACTTTATAATGACAAAGCTAAACTTTTATAAATATTTTCTATCCTGTGTACTAGGCAAATAAAATATTTAATTTATTTGTTTCTGTGATTTTATTTATTCTTTTGTTCAATACACTCTTGCACTTCTCTGCCTGTGAGAAATCACAAGGTTTTCAGATGGCTAATCAATCTGGAAAGAAACCTAGATTTATTGCCCTACACTTTAGTCTTCTCCTGTAATAAAATATTATTTCTTCCTAAAAACACCATGACAGATATTTTTGAGGAAAAGTTCACCTGTACCAAATTTCAAAAAATTAACTTATCTAATTATTCTTATTATTTGATGTGCACTGTCTCTGACCCATCTCTATTTCCCCCCAACTTATTAGGGTTCATCAGTGCTTTTAGCATTGGTTTACATTTGTACTTATATTTACATTTTCTTTATGAAATTGATTGTTAAAAATGAAATGAAGAGCAAAGCAGAGGAATAAGTTTACTGATGAAAATTTAATGGATTTTAAACTCCAACTCCAATTCAATTATTTAAAATACATCATGAAATTTGTTCAAAATATGTGAAGATAAGTTAAACTAGGAGAATTCTGAAATAATTTCAATCATTCATTCATTCATTCAAAAAAAAAAGATTTTAGTGCCTTGTGCCAATATTTTAGTGCACCAGGCCCTAGGAATAAATGTAAAATAAACATAAATGTAAAATAAATATGATTCTTGCCCTGTCTATCAACTATTACATACCAGGTGATAAATACTAGGAATGTACTGGAAACAAAAGAGTTATCTAAAGTTGAGGGGGGGGAGTCAAAGAAATCTTACCAGAAGTGATATATGAGCTGAGCTCTAAAGAATGAACAGACATAAGCTAGTCAACAAGGAAAGGATATTCCAGGTAGAGAAAATAGCAGGTTAGAAGGGGAAAAAGAAGTATAAAATGGCATTGCACATTCAGGGATCCTCTAGGACTCAGTATGGCTGGAGGAAAACATATACAACAATGAATAACCAAAGGTAATGTTACAGATGAGCACAGGAATCATGTCATGAGAGATTATGTCTGAATTTTATCTTAGGAGCAATAGGTTTTAATCATGCTGTGGTTGCTTTTCATGAGATTTTAGAAGCTTCTCTGTGAAGTAGGGTAGAGGGTAGGTTATACTCAGTTCTGACAAAGCAGAGAGATGCCAACCATCAAGCTGGGTAATAGGTTGGACCTTGATGCATTTACAGATCCAACATGAAATCCTGCGTTTGTCACTTAACTTGGCAAACTTACTTGCCTGACTTGGACAAATTACATGACCTCTTTGAGGCTCAGCTTTTTTCATTTGGAAAATGGGAATAATAGTACCTAGACCATGAGGTCATTGTGACACTTAAATAATACATATAAAGTTTTCCAAATATAGTTATTATTCAGCAAATATCAGTGTTGTTATGAGAGCATTATTAATAATACTCTAGATGATAATCATGTGAACAGTAAGAGCAGAGGCAATGGGAATAGAGAGAGATTAAGAATGTAAAATCAAAAGGGCTCATTGACCTTGAGTTTAGGATCAGTGTTCTGACTTAGGCAGTAGATAAATCTCCACATCATTCACCAAGACAGGGAATACAAAGGGGTGAGCAAGTTTAGAAGGAGATAATAAGTTCAGTTTGGGATATGAAAAATTTGAAATACATGTGGTATGATCATATGTAGATATTCAGAAAGTAGCTATAAAGGTCAGGTGTTCTGGACTGGAGACATAAACACGGGAATTAGCATCATGTAACAAATCATTGGAAACAAATGAGTGTTACAAATGAGGCCACACAAAAAAAGTACATAGATTCAAAGGAGTATAATACTAGGAGTGTACTAAATGAGGCCACACAAAAAAAGTACATAGATTCAAAGGAGTATAATACTAGAAGCAGAGAGCATAAGACTACAGACACCTGGAAAGATGATTTTCTTAAAAGATACCAAGAATACTAAAAAGGAGGGGTGCCTGGTGGCTTAGTTGGTTAAGCATCTGCTTTCAGCTCAGGTCATGATCCCAGGGTCCTGGGATCGAGCCCCACATTGAGCTCCCTGCTCAGCAGGGAGCCTGCTTCTCCTCTCCCTCCTTCTCCTTCTCCCTCTGCTGCTCCCCCTGCTTGTGCTCTCACAAGTACTCTCTCTGTCAAATAAATAAGTAAATAAACTCTTTTAAAAAGTAAATAAATAGTAAAAAGTAATTATGAGAAAAGTTTTAAAAAAATGTTATACAAAAGCTGGGGGTGAAGAGTTTCAACGAATCAGCAGTGAAATTTGTCGAATGTCACAGAATGATCCACTAAGATAAGAATGACCACATATCCATTGTTTTTGGCAGTGTGGAGGTCATTGATGATCTCCTTGGTAGAGAATAAATTGCTTTATAATCTCCATTCTCACATCTGTTCCCCTATAAATTGAAAATTAAAAGTCCTATTGTATAAGTATCTTCCGAGGATTAGAATTTAACAATATATAAATCTGAACTCCTGAGAGATAGTTATTAAACAAATAAAAGAAATAAGTGCATGTTCATATTTATTTAACAGCATTATTTATTATTTTTAATTCACAACCACCTTCCCAAAAGCATTATAAAAATGTCCCTGTATTTTTCAAAGTGCAATTAAGCTTTAGCTTAAAGTTTAAGCAACTCTTTTAAAATCTGGGATGAGAGAAGTTTATATAGTTCATAAATCAAGACCACTGGTAATGATAATCATTTAAATGCACTAATTTGACTCAGCACAAAAAGTCACCTTAAAACAATACCATATTTTAAGCCCACTGTATGAAGAATTGTGGAAAACTATTGACTTTATCTGCAGAACTGGAAAATCTTCCCACTGTATCACCAAGGAAACACAAGTACACTGATTTCCACTATCCCACTATTCAGTGTGTACAAAAAGGATACATAGAAAATAAGAGTATGAATTAAACTAAAAATAAGATTTTTTAAGCTTTTCTCTAAATCCTACCTACTTGTGTATACCTCCTTTAAATACTTCTCCTGACTAAATAGGAAGTGTGTATATAGCACTTCAGCTACACACCAGAGTATAATATTGATCTCAAGAAAAAGTACTTGTTTGACTGAGTTGTGAGCTAAATTACTGATCTTTTCATGGAACAAATAGTAATTATAGCTACTCTGACATCAGTATTTGACAGACATCTTTTCAAAACTGAACTAAATAAACCTTCACTTTAAGAAAAATAACTAACAGTATTTGTTACCAATAATAAAATAAAAGATTTCAAGCAAAAGTTGGAGTCCCAATAATCTGATAAGATTATTAGTGATTTTAGAAAAATCAATTTTTGGATATTTCATAATTAACAGATCAGCATTTGGAAGACCCACCTTATTCACTTTACCAATATTTTGCAAGTGATAAATCATGCATGGGTAATTCTAAGTGCAAGTAAAATCAATGGATTTTAATAAAAGAATGCAAAGCATTCACTAGTATGGTTTCAGATTTCACATTGCAACTGACCTTTAAGAAACTTCATTGTCAAGTTTTGGTATAGTATCAAAACTATATTATCAAAAATAATATCGATAATTACCTGAAACACCATACAAATACTCCACTCTTTCACTAATACATATCTGTGTGAAATCAGACTTTGTTCTGATACTAAATTGACACATCGCAATATATTGAATGCAGAATGAGATAAAAGAATCTAGCTGTCTTTAACTAAGCCAAATATTAAAGGAATTTACAGAAATAAACAATAAATGAGAAATTTACAGATGAAACTCGCAAATCTTAGAACCAAGGAAATCACCGTAAGGGCAGTTAGGGGGAAGAGATTCTTTACGTACAGAGGGAAGAACATCAGTATAATGTCAGACCTATCCACAGAGACCTGGCAAGCCAGAAAGGCCTGGCAAGACATATTCAGGGTACTAAACAAGAAGAATATGCAGCCAAGAATACTTTATCCGGCAAGGCTCTCATTTAGAATGGATGGAGAGATGCAGAGCTTCCAAGACCAGCAGAAACTGAAAGAATATGTGACCACTAAGCCGACCCTGCAAGAAATATTAAGGGGGGTTCTATAAAAGGAGAAAGATCCCAAGAGTGATATACAACAGAAATTTACAGGGACAATCTATAAAAACAACGTCTTCACAGGCAACATGATGACAATAAATTCATATCTTTCAATAATCACTCTCAACGTGAATGGCCTAAATGCTCCCATAAAACGGCACAGGGTTGCAGATTGGATGAAAAGACAGGACCCATCCATATGCTGTCTACAAGAGACTCATTTTGAACCTAAAGATACATCCAGACTGAAAGTGAAGGGATGGAGATCCATCTTCCATGCCAGCGGACCTCAAAAGAAAGCTGGGGTAACAATTCTTATATCAGACAAATTAGATTTTAAACTGAAGTCTGTAGTTAGAGACACAGAAGGACATAGTATCAATTTTTTTTTTTTTTTTTACACTGTGGCTTTATTTTTTTTTTAAAGATTTTATTTATTTATTTGACACAGAGAGACACAGCGAGAGAGGGAACACAAGCAGGGGGAGTGGGAGAGGGAGAAGCAGGCTTCCCGCTGAGCAGGGAGCCTGATGCGGGGCTCGATCCCAGGACCCTGGGATCATGACCCGAGCCGAAGGCAGACGCTTAACGACTGAGCCACCCAGGCACCCCGGACACAGTATCATTCTTAAAGGGTCTATCCAACAAGAAGATCTAACAATTGTAAATATCTATGCCCCCAACATAGGAGCAGCCAACTACGTAAGCCAACTGTTAACCAAAAAAAGAGTCATACTGATAACAATCCATTAATTGTAGGAGACCTCAATACTCCATTCTCAGCAATAGACAGATCATCTAAGCAGAAAAGCAACAAAGAAACAAGAGCTTTGAATGACACACTGGACCAGATGGACCTCATAGATATATAGAGAACATTCCACCCTAAAACAACAGAATACTCATTCTTCTCGAGGGCACACGGAACTCTCTCCAGAATAGACCACATCCTGGGTCACAAATAAGGTCTCAACCGATACCAAAAGATTGAGATTATTCCCTGCGTATTCTCAGACCATAATGCTTTAAAGCTGGAACTCAATCACAAGAAAAAAATTGGCAGAAATTCAAACACTTGGAAGCTAAAGACCACTCTGCTCAAGAATGTTTGGGTCAACCAGGAAATCAAAGAAGAACTTAAACAATTCATGGAAACCAATGAGAATGAAAACACATCTGTCCAAAACCTATGGGATACTTCAAAGGCGGTCCTAAGAGGGAAATACATAGCCATCCAAGCCTCACTCAAAAAAACAGAAAAATCCGAATTCACTAGCTAACTCTACACCTTAAAGAACTGGAGAAAAAGCAACAAACGACACCTAAGCCACACATTAGAAGAGAAATAATTAAGATTAGAGTAGAAATCAATGAATTAGAAACCAGAAACAGTAGATCAAATCAACAAAACTAGAAGCTCATTCTTTGAAAGAATTAATAAGATCGATAAACCACTGGCCAGACTTACCCAAAAGAAAAGAGAAAGGACCCAAATTAATAAAATTATCAATGAAAGGGGAGAGATCATGACTAACACCAAGGAAATAGAAACAATTATTAGAAATTATTATCAATAACTATATGCCAATAAACTGAGCAATGTGGATGAAATGGATGCCTTCCTGGAAACCTATAAACTACCAAGACTGAAACAGGAAGAAATTGACAACCTGAATAGGCCGATAACCAGTAATGAGATTGAAGCAGTGATCAAAAACCTCCCAAAAAACAAGAGTCCAGGGCTTGATGGATTCCCTGGGGATTTCTATCAAACATTCAAAGAAGAAATAATACCTATTCTCCTAAAGCTATTTCAAAAAATAGAAAAGGAAGGAAATCTTCCAGACTCATTCTATGAGGCCAGCATTACCTTAATCCCCAAACCAGGCAAAGACCCCATCAAAAAGGAGACTTTCAGACCGATATCACTGATGAATGTGGATTCCAAAATTCTCAACAAAATCCTAGCTAATAGGATCCAACAATACATTAAAAGGATCATCCTCCATGACCAAGTGGGATTTATCCTTGGGATACAAGGGTGGTTCAACATTCACAAACCAATCAATGTGATAGAACACATTAATAAGAGGAGAGAGAAGAACCATATGGTCCTCTCAATTGATGCAGAAAAAGCATTTGACAAAATACAACATCCTTTCCTGAGGATGTATAGAGTATAGGGATAGAGGGAACATTCCTCAAGTTCATAAAATCTAGCTATGAAAATCCCATAGAAAATATCATCCACAATGGGGAAAAGCTGAGAGCCTTTCCCTTAAGATCAGGAACACGACAAGGATGCCCACTCTTGCCACTACTGTTCAACATAGTGCTAGAAGTCCTAGCAACAGCAGTCAGACAACAAAAAGAAATAAAACGTATTCAAATTGGCAAAGAAGAAGCCAAACTCTCTCTTTTCACAGATGATCTGATACTTTAAGTGGAAAATCCAAAAGACTCCACCCCCAAATTACTAGAACTCATACAGCAATTCAATAATGTGGCAGGATACAAAATCAATGCACAGGAATCAGTTGCTTTCTTATACACTAACAGTGTAACTGTAGAAAGAGTAATTAGAGAATCGATTCCATTTACAACAGCACCCAAAACCATAAGATACCTCGGAATAAACCTGACCAAAGAGGTAAAGGATCTATACTCTAAGGACCATAAAACACTCATGAAAGAAACTGAAGAAGACACAAGAAGATGGAAAAATATTTCTTGCCCATGGATCAGAAGAATGAACATTGTTAAAATGTCTATGCTGCCCAGAGCAATCTATACCTTCAACAACATCCCAATCAAAATTCCAATGGCATTTTTCAAAGAGCTAGAACAAACAATCCTAAAATTTGTATGAATCAGAAAAGACCCCGAATCACCAAGGAAATGTTAAAAAAGAAAAACAAAGCTAGGGGCATCACGTTGCCTGATTTCAAGCTATATTACAAAGCCGTGTTCACCAAGGCAGCGTGGTACTGACAAAAAAACAGACACATAGACCAATGGAACAGAATAGAGAGCCCAGATATGGATCCTCAACTCTATGGTCAACTAATGTTCGACAAAGCAGGAAAAAAATATGCAGTGGAAAAAAGACAGTCTCTTCAATAAATGGTGCTGGGAAAATTGGACAGCCACATGCAGAAAAATGAAACTCGACCATTCTCTAACACCATACACAAAGATAAACTCAAAATGGATGAAAGACCTCAATGTGAGACAGGAATCTATCAAAATTCTAGAAGAGAACATAGGCAGTAACCTCTTCGACATCGGCCACAGCAACTTCTTTCAAGATACATCTCCAAAGGCAAGGGAAACAAAAGCAAAAATGAACTTTTGGGACTTCATCAAAATAAAAAGCTTCTGCACAGCAAAGGAAACAGTCAATAAAACAAAGAGGCAACCCACAGAATGGGAAAAGATATTTGCAAATGACACTACAGACAAAGGGCTGATATCCAAGATCTACAAAGAACTTCTCAACCTCAACACCCAAAAAACAAATAACCAAGTCAAAAAGTGGGCAGAACGCATGAACAGACACTTCTCTGAAGAAGGTATACAAATGGCTAACAGACAGATGAAAAAATGCTCATCATCATTAGCCATCAAGGAAATTCAAATCAAAACCACATTGAGATACCACCTTACACCAGTTAGAATGGCAAAAATTGACAAGGCAAGAAACAACAAATGTTGAAGAGGTTGTGGACAGAGGGGAACCCTCTTACACTGTTGGTGGGAATGCAAGTTGGTACAGCCACTTTGGAAAACAGTGTGGAGGTTCCTCAAAAAATTAAAAATAGAGCTACCCTATGACCCAGCAATTGCACTCCTGGGTATTTACCCCAAAGACACAGATGTAGTGAAAAGAAGGGCCATATGCACCCCAATGTTCATAGCAGCAATGCCCACAATAGCCAAACTGTGGAAAGAGCCGAGATGCCCTTCAACAGACGAATGGGTAAAGAAGATGTGGTCCATATATACAATGGACTATTACTCAGCCATCAGAAACGATGAATACCCAACTTTTACATCAACATGGATGGGACTGGAGGAGATTATGCTAAGTGAAATAAATCAAGCACAGAAAGTCAATTATCATATGGTTTCACTTATTTGTGGAACATAAGGAATAGCATGGAGGACATTAGGAGAAGGAAGGGAAAAACAAAGGGAGGGAAATCAGAGGGGGAGACGAACCATGAGAGACTATGGACTCCGAGAAACAAACTGAGGGTTTTAGAGGAGAGGTGGTGGGGGGATGGGTTAGCCTGGTGATGGATATTAAGGAGGGCATGTATTGAATGAAGCACTGGGTGTTATACGAAAACAATGAATCATGGAACACTACATCAAAAACTAATGATGTATTATATGGTGACTAACATAATAAAATAAAATAAAATGTAAAAGAAAGAAATTTACAGAAATAAAATAATGCTACTCTTAATGATATTTGTTTGTTCTGCAAAAGAGTTTTCATAAAGAATGCTAAGATGTAATTTATCTTAAAATAAGATAATAAATAAATGTTTTTAACCCCCCCATTTAAATTTCTAATATAGTAAGTACATATTTAATAAATAGAAGCCAAAAAGTAAAAACTTTTTGGAGTGTTGAATAAATTTTTAGAATGTAAAGCAATTGTGAGACCAGAGTTGAGAACCACTGCTATAAATAAATTTAAGAGGCAGGTTACACCTTGAAAAAAAGATATTTGCATATCAAAAACTGACAAGAATTTACTTTAGAACAACAAAGAATGCCTACGAGTTGGCATTAAAAAGAAAACAGAACTGGAAAAAATAGGTCAAATATATAAACTGGAAGCTCATAGGAGGAACTCAAAAAGTTAAGCAGAATATGAAAAGATACTCGCTAGGTATCAAAAAAAAAAATGACAAGAGATAACACATTACACCCATCAAATGTGCAAAAATAAGTGGGATCTTATGTTCCTTTGAACAATTATTTTAAGAGAAGTGTAGCAGAACATATTAAAATTAAGCATTTTTATTCACTACAATTCCCAGGTATACAGAGAAACCTTCACACAGATCCATTAAAGTGAGAAGTCAAACAGTGACTGTCACTTTCATGCTAAGTCTTCAAGTGCACTGAAAATTCCACTTTCACATGCCTGCTGAGCCACATGCAAAATGTCTCCTCCTGGGCAAGTTCCTTCTATTTCCTCATTTGTAAAACAGGAATAATCATGGTTTCTGTCTCAGGGGCACGTGTTAAGATTAAGCAAGATATTTTGTATTAAGTACCTTAGTGCAGGGCATGGCACACAAAGTATCAATAGGAAATCCCAGTGAATGTTCTAACTCCAGAAAAGTAAACAAAATGTAAGAAACGAGGGTCATTATTTGTATTTGAAACATAAATGAAAAACTACTGGAGTAAGAAAACTGAGTAAGATTCCTAAATACATATTTAACACACAAAAACTGATAGCTATCTTATGTTCTATGAATTCATAATTAGAAAGATCATAGGAAAACCATCCCATGGCCAACATCAATCAAAACTAAAAAATATATAGGAAACCTAATTAGAATTGGGTAAGATCTACATAAAGAAATCTAAAAAGGGCAAAAAAAGAAGGCCCTAATAAACAAAGCAATATATTTATTGAATGTGAAAATTTTGTGAAGTGTCAATTTAAATGACTTTACAAATTCAATATAATCTAATAAAAATTTCACTGCCTTTTAAGTGAACACATGGTCACCTGATATAAGAATATATATCCTTCTATTCTTCTAAAAATTAGTCAAGTAGATTCCAAAATTTAGGAAAAGAAATTTCACAAATCTAGCCAGGGAAATATTGAGAGGGAATATTACATGAATTTTTAAAAATATGTTGTAAATATAAAGGATCTTAAACAGTGTCAGATTTGTGAATTTACAAAATCATGAATGTAACAGTACAGAAAGTTTGGAAACTACCCCATGTATATTGTGGAGTTTAGTATAATAAAAAAAAATTGTTTTGTTTTAAATCATTACACAGAAGATAGAGCATCAATTTAGGTTTGGCTGTAAGTGATAAATCCAAAACAACAGTGGCTTTAATGAGATAAAAGCTTATTTTTCTTACACATAAAAAGGAATTTGGAAGTAGGCAGTCAGAAACTTACACGAGATCTTCATCAAATCAAGAGGGACCTGGCTTTTCTATCTTGCTGCTCTGCTGTGCTCAGCATACACTTCTCACCCAGGGCCCAAGATGGATGAAAAAGGATGTACCTCTACTTTAAGTAAACATCTAAAAAGGTAACTATAAAATTTCTGCTTAATATTCACCAGTATTTTAACCAAAAGACTGGGAAATGCCATCTTACACTAAGCAGCTATGTGTTCAACTAAAATTTAATGAAGGCTCTATTACTAAAGAAGTGAGAACAGATATTAGAGAACAACTTGAAATGTCTGTCATAGATAACTCTTCATTATAAGGTATTAAGTCAACTGGCTCTCTATAGAAAAAAAATAAAATTAAAATCCCAACATTAAGAATTCTAATGGCTAAAAGAACTAAACGTAAATACAATATTATAAAAGTGATAGCTTTCACTTCTGGCAAGATGAAGTAGATACACAATTGATCCACGCTGTTTGCCAATTCTGTATTTATGAATTGGCCCACTCTCTCAAATTTGTCTGTAACCCCAAATCAATACTCCTGGCAGTTTTGTGGTCATTTGCAGACGTGTAGAGAGCAGCCAAAAGTTTGCGTCGCCCACTGTACACGTTCCTAGCTGAAGAGCAAACAAGATGATGCTCTGTTTTAACACATTGCACACAAATGTCTTCCTCACAGTCCACTTAGTGACACGTATTTTGGTAATTTCACTGTTTATAATGGCCCTCAAGTGTAGTGCTGAAGTGTTGCCTACCATTCTTAAGTCCAAGAAAGCTATGATATGCCTCACAAAGCAAACACACGTGTTAGACAAGCTCAGTTCATGTATGAGTTACAGAGCTGTTGGCTGTGAGCTGGATGTTAATGAATCAACAATATATATTAAATAAGATGACTTTAAACATAAAATAAGGTTATGTGTGGATCAGTTGATGAAAATATTGAGACCAGAGGCTCTCAGAACCGTAACCCTGTATTTCCTGGAGGAACGATGGTTCAGTATTTGCTAATTCAGTGTTCACGGTAACTTTATAGAACATAATAACCGTGGATAACGAGAATCAACTCTACTTTTTTCTATTCTTCTACAATAAACAGTCTGTACCCTGGACATTATGTATAAAACAAACATAACTTCTCATCAGAAACAATGGAGGCCAAAAGGAGGTAGCAGAATATTTTTCTAGTGCTGAAAAAAGATTACCAACTCCATGGGTGCCTGGGTGGCTCAGATGGTTAAGCGTCTGCCTTCGGCTCACGTCATGATCTCAGGGTCCTGGGATCGAGTCCCGCATTGGGCTCCCTGCTCCTTGGGAGCCTGCTTCTCCCTCTGCCTCTCTCTCTCTCTCATGAATAAATAAATAAAATCTTTAAAAAAAAAAAAAAAGATTATCAACTCTGAATTTTGTATCCAATGAAAAGTAACAGTTAAACATATGAGGCTTTTTTTTTTTTTTTAATAATCTTGAGGTTAGTGCAAACCTTTCCCTCTAAGTAAGACACAATCCAAATCATTTTTTAAAAAACTGACCAATGTGGCTACAATAAATATTAAAATTTATGTGCATAGTTCAAAGACAAGCAGGAGCCTAAAAGAAAACATTTTAAAATACGTAACAGGTAAAGTGTTCATTTTGGAATTTTAAAAATTTATGATAAAACATCACACACACATTAGCCAGCTACTACTATCATACAAAGAAAAAAGAAATATAACAAGTGTTGGTGAGGATGTGGAGAAATTGGAACATTTGCACTATTAATGGGAATGTAAAATGGTGAGGCCACTATGGAAAATAGTATGATGGTTCCTCACAAAATTAAAAATAGAATTACTGGGGCACCTGGGTGGCTCAGTCGGTTAAGTGTCTGCCTTCGGCTCAGGTCATGATCTCAGGGTCCTGGGATCGAGCCCCATGTCAGGTTATCTGCTCAGCAGGGAGCCTGCTTCTCCCTCTCTCTCTCTGCCCTCCCCCTTGCTCATTCTCTCTCGCTCGCTCTCAAAATAAATAAATAATAAATAAAATCTTTAAAAAATAGAAATTACCATATGATCCAGAAATTCTACTTTGTTTTTTCACAGACACCAAGGATAGTTCTCATATGAGGAAATTGTCTTCCTCATGTTATTGTGAATTATCCGTGCTTCTTTTGAAGCAATATCCCTAATTTTAATGTGCTAGAAGCATTTGACTCCTTCCTGTTTCTGGTTTACTTTATTGGAGTCATTATATGAGCTGTGAATGGCTTCATCTTATCCATCAGCGATGGGTGGCACTAGCTGCAAATAGATTCTGTCTGATTCCCAAAACTACTCCTTAATAAAATTAGGGTGGTGTGGAGTTTCAGTTCATAATGGTTTATATTTAGAGAAGGATTATACAGGACACAGATTATACAGACAAATGCAGGATATAAATGATATAAGATATGGATATAAATATTATTTATCTTTATTTTATTATGTTTATCTTCCCACAACCATCCATAAGCTCCAAGCTGCTTTGGATTCCAGATACACTCAGGCAATAGCAGGAGCTGCAGACAGCTTCTTCATACATGAGACAATGCCATTTCTTCTTCTACAGTTTCCTGATTTAATTCTTTATACATCTAATTACTTTGAATAATGAAGTTTTAGCATAAAACTTTCTTTCCCACCCTTCCTATTATTTCACACAATGTCTATACACTTGAATTATTCTATGTTCTCACCCAACTTATCAATAACTTACTGAATTCATAATTCTATGATAAAGAAATTATGAATATCTATCACACACTCATTGTAAAAAAGCTCAATGCTCCTTTTATTCTGTTGAGAAATCAGTAGAAAATAATGAGAAAAAATATATAATTTATATTTAGAGATAAATTTAGTATATTAAGACAAATTTGATATAGGAATAATGAGAATTACCATGATGAGTTTAACTACTAATAAAAACAAAGAAGCACCAAGAGATCTATAATATTTTATAAATATAGGATCTGCAAAATGATGACAAACTATATATGCCACAGTGAAGAATGTTAATACAAGTTATAATGAAAAATAGTAACAGAAATGCTAATAATCATTGTAATATAAAGGAGAAAAAAAGGAAGAGAAAAAGGAGAGGAAAGAAGTAGAGAAGGTGAGGAGAGAAACAGAAGAAGGAGGAGAATGAAAATTCAGCTAAGGTATCAGGACAAGTTTAAAAAATTGAAAACAGAGTAAGAACAACCAGAGAACAAGAATGCTTTTCTCTGCATTTGAAAATGCTGCTACCTTTAGTAATTTTGCATATGGTCACTCCTTCAAGCCAAGATGGGTGGGTGGGGATTGTGATAACGAATATTTCTTTTCCCACAGTCATAAATTTTAGAATGAGTTTCAAGTGCATTTCCAAAACAAAATTATCTAAGGTCAATCACAGTTACTAAAAAAAGACTGAAATTTCTGCCAAATATCTGTGCTATAACAAAATACAGAGGCAGATGGCCCAAAATTACTTCAAAAAGCCAAGACCTTTGAAATATGAACTATTGTTGATATATGATTTAGGGTAACTAAGGATTTTACTAAAATTTTAACAGCTATGAGCTATGTATGTTTTGAGGAACCATAACCAAATAACCTGAAACTGGAACAGGTGAAATACATCACTTCTTTTCTAAGGGCCTGAGGAGGTTAGACAGTGAACAGCTGAAGCGTGAGACAGGATATGACAATATTTTTGAAATTAGAGATCAGTTTGCTTTAACTTCAATATCTTTCCTGATATTGGAACAAATCCCCTAGCAAGCAATTCGCAAAGCTCTAGAAAGTACAGGAGGCAGGGTAATAACCAACATGACTTGGTGGACAACAAATCATGTCAGTCCAACTGAATTCCCTTTTACCCAGTGACAGCCTTATAAATGTGAGGGAACAAATGAAGTCATATATCTTGGTTTCACAAGGCTTTTGACTCTGACTCTCATACTCATAAATAAGATAAATAGTAAAATATGGTTTAGATCATAATCTTGGAGGAGTAATTAACGATTGCTCGTTGTTCAGAGATTACTCGATGAGATGACGTATACCAAGGAAATTACCTAGGTATTTCTCCAGGACATATTTTTATTAATGGCTAAAATATTATAATACATGGCATTTTCATAAAATTCATGTTAATATCTATATGTAAAGGCAAAATCAAATTAAATTATTACATCTGGAATAGTAAGAAGTCACTTCCATCAGTAGCCCTTGGAGCCTATTTCTGAATCATTCGCATGGGGTATAATAATATTCATAGAATGTGAAGAATTCCTTTCCATCTCCATTGGAGTTATACTACCTACTGAAATTAAGATAAAGGCACTGCTCTTGGATCAGTGGAAGACTGTGGAATTGCTTGCCAAGAAAGATTATTTTTCCCTTTGCAGTTACATTTCCCTTTTTGTGTTATGTCTTCCAGCGCCATGTTTTCATTATGAATTCACTGACCATAGCTACTGTGGTGGGAGGCACCACTTAAAATCAAGGTGGATTACATTTCAGAAATGTAAGCAAATGATCTTAAAACTGGAAATACGTTTTAATACAAAATAATAAGAAAAGAAAATAAGACATGGACATAAACTAAATAGAGGACAGAAAGCTTACCATTTGGTACTGCCAATTCATTTAAATGTAAAGTTAAACATAATTTGAAAGTATTTCATTTAGAACACTGTGGCTACATTCATGAAATAGTCTATGATTGCATGATTTCAGCTTTTGCAACAGGATTATGGTATCATTATAACATAAATTAAATGACTTTGTAAATGTATTATCTGTTTTCTATAATAATTCACCAATAAAATCATCTGATCCCATAGTTTTTTTTAAATACTACTGTAATAATTTCAAATTTCTTCCACAATTATTAGTCTAAGTGTTCCCTTTTCTCTTGAATTGATTTTAGCAATATAAATAATCCAAGAACATCTCTCCATTCATCAAGAATTTCAAAGTATTTTCATTATATTACACATTATAAAACATGGGTTCTATTACCATGACTTACATAAGTTACTAAACTTCTTTTTGCCTCATAATTCTGATCATTAAAGTAAGCATTAAAACAGTGATTACTTTATAGTGTTTTTTAATAAGGGCTAAAAGAGTTAAAACATGCTATACTCTTAGAATCACACAGTATGCACTCAAATAGTCTTTATTATTATTATTGTTGTTATTGCTATTATTATTCTTTCCTAAGATACAAATGTCTCTGCATATATCTTATCACCTTTCTTAATAGTCTTCTCTATTTTGTTGATTCACTGATTACATTTCCACAGGTTTATTTCTTTTTCCTCCCTTAAGTAACCACCACTATGCCCATCCTCTAATTTCATCCTTTTTGCATCATTTTTTAGCTGTGTCTCTCAGTTAGAATATTTCCTCATTCAAGTATCAGAAAATCTAATCCCCACTAGCTTAAACAATTAAGTAGATTTAGTGGCTCAGTTCCTGAATATTTAGAGGTAGAGGAAATTCAGGAATTGTTTGATCAGGGCTCCAGCTTCATTTCTCTGCAGTTCATTTCTACACTTGTCTCTTGGTAGTTCCCTGCTTAAGCTGGTCTCCCTCATGATTGTGAGAAGTTTATGATCAGCAAACAATTTATCCAAGGAAAGGTAGAGAAGGTTATTTCCTACAACCGTCTAATGAACATACTCAGTCACTTTTGTTAAACCATCCCTGAACTAATCACTACAATCCATGGGGAAGTCATGAATTAATTGGCTTAGGTCTAAAACAATCCCTGGCAAGGGAGATATGCTCTTCTTTGATTCCTCCTATAGATCCCAGGGGTGGAATAAAGCCACCAAAATCTTATAATTACTCTGCAATGGAGGAGAAAGTAGTTGGCATCAACTGCCAACCATGTGAGTGTGCCATCTTGGATGTTCCAGCCCAGTCAAGGCCCTAGATGGCATTAGCCCAAGCCAACATACATGGGGCGAAGTCTAGTCAACAATAGACGATAATAATAAAATTGTTGCTTTTTCAGTTACTGAGCTTTTACAGTGGTTTATTATACAGCAATATATAACCAAAGGAGTTGGCAGTACATTTTTATGTGCCCTTGAATGAGATTTCTATTTATATTCCGGGTCTGCTAATGAAGAGTCTGCACATTGTCTTTGGCCCTGATCATTGATAATTTGAGGTCTGGTTGAATCATATTCTACAATCTACAGTGGGATGGTAGATTGATATGCTTAGCTTTCAACCCAATTCCAACTCTCTCTTGGAGCATTCACCAAGATTGGGAATATAGATCTAGATTGGGATCATCTCCCATACCCACCTACTAGTTATTTAATGCTTAGAACAGAGTACATGAACAAATACTAATTCTAAACCTCAGTTCCCACCTACACTACAGTTTAATAGTATCTGTGACTTCTTAAATTGTTTCATTAAAGTTGGGAATAACTATTAGACAGTTGATCAGATAAAATTTCATTCACACCTTTTTACAGATACATGGTATTTTAGAATTTCCAGTTGTCTCTATTCCCTTTTTGTATATGCCAGAATTAAAAATAATATATGAGTATATTTAAAAGTTTACAAATATTAAAAAAAGAAAAATAAATAAACAAAGAAAGGAGAGAAAGAGGAAGAGGGAAGGGGGAGAGGAGGAAAAGAGAAGAAAGAGGAAGAAGAGATAAGATAACAGATAATAGGTAGAAAGGAAGGGAGTTTGGGAAAAAAAAATATCTATATCATGAGTCCCAACATTTCATATTTCCTTTTCTTCACTACAATCACCATGATTACTTTAATCTCTCATCAGGCTGGGTTGAAATAGATTTGTTTTCAACAATTTATGATATTTATATCTTCCATTCTTCTTTTCAGTTTTCCTGAATCTCTGAAATCATCTCCCTCACTCAATTATCTTCACCCCTATAGAATACTGTCCTGGCCCCATCCTAAGCTCCTGACATTCACTCCACCTCCAGTGGTGGCTGCCTCCTAGGAGTCCCCAGACCTCTGAGAGCTAAAATAGGAGCCAGTGAGCCTGTCAGTCTATGTTTTGCTCATGCTAACACATTAACTAGTTGATCCTGAACATGCAGATAATGAAATTACATTCATTAGAATGTACTTTAAAATGATAAGTGTATGTAATTTAATATAGTCAAAACCATTTGTTCGAGCATCTTTTGAGGAAATATAAAAAAGAAGTGTATTTTCTTTGTACTTGATCACATACTCTTTTTTAATAACTTCCAAATTATGATACTCATGTTTTTTAATAAGTTCCAAATTATAAGATACTCATGAGACTGTTAAGCAACTTTGAAAGATTATGGAAGAAGATCTTCGAGATTAAAATAGGCATTTTAATATTCTTCCAATAACTGGAAACTCCATTATACTTGGGGTCAGTTCTAACACAGGCTTCAGTGACAGAAAAATGAAACTGAAACTGTAATATTCCCCATATTTCTTTACTCTTTTCCTTACGTTTACTCATTTCCATTTCATATATAGATATAAATATTTACAGATCTCCAAAAAGATAACAATTAAGGACAAAATAGTTGGTATCAAAGGAAGTTTACTACTAGGGCAAAATCTGAAAGGAGAATAGTAAGGAAGGTCTAGAAGAACAAACCCATGCATGTTACATAACTTTATAAAATAATAATCTCGGCTTTATTGTTTCAGAAATCATGATAGTTGTTCCTTCCAGTCTGGTACCTGCCTGAGGCAGACATACAGTGGAGGCAACAAAATGTTAATTGATGTTTTATCTTGAGTGACTATTGGCCCTTCAGGAACAGTCATTTTTCAATTTGCTAGAAGGCAGAAAGAAGCTCTGATTCAGATAATGAAAAAAAATTTCAAAGAGAATCAACAAAATTTTTCATTTCCAGATCATTCTGGTAAAAAAGAGTTGAGGGTGCCTGGGTGGCTCAGTCAGTTAAACATCTGGCTCTTGGTTTGAGCTGAGGTCATGATCTCATGGGTCATGAGATCGAGCCCCATGTCGGGCTCCGTGCTCAACTCGGAGTCCGCTTGAGATTCTCTGTCTCTGTCTCTACCACTGCTCGTGCACTCTCTCTCTCAAATAAATAAATAAAATCTTTAAAAAAAAAAGAATCAAAATAAGAAACACCTGAAAATAGAAATAACTATGCTTTTTATAGTTTATTTAAATAATATCTTAGTGTGAGTTCCCAAAAGCAGATTCTTAGGATTTAAGTGCAAGTGGTTTATTTGGGAAGTGATCCGAATGAACAAGATATAGAAAGAATCAATAAAGAATGTATGTTGCTAATGTAGCAACTGGGGCCCAGTTCCTGTGGGGACCTCTCTGAAGGCCATAGAGAATGCATCTCAGAATTTGCCTACTGCAGGGCTGTGGCATCTATCCACCAATTCCCGTTCCTCGCTGATTATGAGTAACTCCTTGTCAAGTTAGCTCCCTGCCTCCCACATAGAAGCATTATTATTTACCATGTTTGTTTCCATGTTACCTTTCAGGTGGGTTGAAGGGATATGAGCAGGGCACTGACAGTTTCTGCCCCATCTAACAGACTTGATTACAGTTTAAAGTAGACCTGTTCTAGACACATGAAAAAATACTCAGCATCACTCGGCATCAGGGAAATACAAATCAAAACCTCAATGAGATACCACCTCACACCAGTCAGAATGGCTAAAATTAACAAGTCAGGAAACAAAAAATGTTGGTGAGGATGTGGAGAAAGGGAAACCCTCTTACACTGCTGGTGGGAAAGCAAGCTGGTACAGCCACTCTGGAAAACAGTATGGAGGTTCCTCCAAAAGTTAAAAATAGAGTTACCCTATGACCCAGCAATTGTACTACTAGGTATTTGCCCCAAAGATTCAATTGTGGTGATATATAGCAGCAATGTCCACAACAGTCAAACTGTGGAAAGAGCCCAGATGTCCATCAACAGATGAATGAATAAAGAAGATGTGGTATATATATACAATGGAATATTACTCAGCCATCAAAAAAATGAAATCTTACCATTTGCAAAAACATAGATGGAACTAGAGGGTATTATGCTAACCGAAATAAGTCATTCAGAGAAAGACAATTATCATGATTTCACTCATATGTGGAATTTAAGAAACAAAATAGAGGATCATATGGGAAGGGAGGGAAAAATAAAATAAGACAAAATCAGAGAGGGAGACAAACCATAAGGGACTCTTAATCATAGGAAACAAACTGAGGGTTGCTGGAGGGGAGGTGGATGAGGGGTGGGGTAACTGGGTGATGGGCATTAGGAGGGCACATGATGTAATGAACACTGGGTGTTATATGCAACTGATGAATCACTGAACTCTACCTCTGAAACTAATAATACACTATATGTTAATTAATTTAATTTCAATAAAATGTTTAAAAATTTTAAAAATTTAAAAAGTAAAAAGTGAAAAATTTAAAAATAATTAAAAAATAAAATAGACCTGTTCTAGATATATACACTTTTTATAATATAATAATATAATAATTTCCATTTTGACAGTGGCATATATGTCTTTTTATTACCAATGTTTCACAGAGGTCTTGGCACATAATATTTTTAGATAGTTCTTGCATGAATAGTGCATCTTTTGGTTGAGAGCAGACTTGAATGAAGAACACCACAAGAAATAGAAAAAAAACTGAATTTATATTTTTAAATAGAAGTCAAAAAAACATATCCAGAATGTTGGCTGAAGAAGGGCCTTTACAATATTCTCAAAAGTCTGAAAAAGATGCCACATACTAAGCTCAAAGAAAACTCACAAAATGCTGAATTCCATAAAAGAATACTACAACAAACATGGTGCAACTAGATAATCCAACAGAAATAAATATTGCAAAATACTAAAAGAGGAGAAAAGAGAATAGACTTAGATTTGTTTTGATACTTAAGTTCTTAAAGTTCAACTTTGGGTGAGTCAAGTAGAACTAAGCTTAAGTATAACATAAAACACACTGTTGTACAAATAACATGGTCTTCAGATTCATACATTTTGAAATATTATATCCCCATAATGCCAAGGCACTTTAAGATTGTATAAATCTAAGCTCTTTCTCTCTTGCTCCCAAAAGGTACTTATTTCTTTGATTTTTGAAGAGGTTCCCTTATATCCTCTTCAAATGGCCAACACTCCCAGTCTCAATATATAGTAATGTTAAATGTACATATTTAATATAAGGTTTATAACATCCCTAATAGACTTCACTACTATTTTTAGAAGGTTGTATATAACATCTAGGAATCTAAATTCTAATTTTAACACTAAAAAACTGAACAGTACAAGAAATGAATGGAGCTCTGTTTTCTAGTCCAAAGTATATTATGATATACCCATTGGGACCAGTCCCTTTCCCTCCAAATAAGTAGGTTTCCCAGAAATCTCATTCCCATAAAAAAATTTCTGAAAGACCAGAACACAGCTGGATTCTTATTTTGTATCATGACCTGTAATAATTGCATGGAGGGAAAATCCTTTTAATGAATTCCAATTTGTGTGTGTGTTCACATGTGCCCCATCAAACCTTGATCTGAGATTAAAGTCTATGAGGTTTATTTGGGGAGAGATCTCAGCTAGCAAGGTATAGGAACTAGGAAGTGAGAAAGACAAAGAAGAAAATTCAATAAAGCCTCAGTTAAACAAAAGAAACATTTTAGAAATAACAATCCTAGTTTCCCTTTCCATATTTCTTATCTCTCATCATTATCCTCCCACTTCTTTGCTAACCATGTCTGTTTCTTTTCTTTCTTTCTTTTTTTTTTTTTAACTGTGCTGAAATGTTGCTTTGTTCTCCTGGGAACAAAGCAGAAAGTGTTTGTTCTTTTTTAAACTATGAAATATTTTCTTTAAACTAATTGGAGCTTATACATATTGCTAGTTGTAGGTGATAGATGATTGATAGATAAACAGATGATAGATAAATCTTCCTCAGTTTTAAAAATTGGCTGTCTGCATCTGATATAATACAAAAACACATATTCACAAGGTTATTCACTGCAACATTGTTTAACAATGCTAAATATTAGAAACAACCTATATGCTCATACATAGGAGAATGAATAAACAGACCTTTTTTTTTTTTTAATCCTAAATACCCCCTTGACTTCATTTTGCTTTTCATCCCAGCTACCACTATTTTTCTCTCCCTTAAAAGCTACATTCCTGGAAATATTTGTCTATATTTGCAGTCTCATATTCTTATCCTTCCACCTTTTTTAAAAACCACTCAATGAGACTTTCTTCCCAACAGCCACAGAAATTCAATTAGAAGATGGCCCCCATATGGATGATTCAGTTCTCAGTTCTCAGTTCCCTACTTATTTGACCTGTGGACATCATTTGGCAGAGTTAATCACTCCCTTCTGCAAACACTTGATTCATTTGGATTCCAGGTCATCATACTACCCTGAGTTCCTCCTACCTAACTTATATGCTCCTTTCGTATCTATTGTGCCTTCATCCTCTTCCTCCCATTTCTTTATGTTGGATGGCTCAGGGGCTCAGTCCTTGGAACTCGTCCTTATTTACATTCACTGCCTTTCATCTGGTTTCACACCTTCAAATACTATCTACTTATACTCTGACAACTCCTATGCTAGATATTCCTACAAAGTACAAAATATGAGATTTTGGAAAGAGTTTATAAGGAGGAAGGACAGAGAAATCCTTTTATTTCTACCCTTCTAAGTTCTCATCTAGGGTCCCTGTGGCAAATTAACAGAAAAACAACCAGATGTTTATTAACATGTATATCTCATATTTTCATGTAAGAAACCCAGTGAATGAATAACTCAAAGAGGTGGCTTAGTACTTCAGCTTATACAGCATCTACAACAAAGATCAATATATTTGTAGAGAAATGACAAGACAAAGGAAAGTGGTTTTAGGTTTCAAGGGTGGCAAACTGTGGGAAATAAATATATGAGAATAAGGTTTGTTTACAGATTCCACTGTTGCCATCTCTGGGCTAGTAAGAGTCAAGAGTCATCCTGCCTTTAGGCAAAAAAGGGGGATGGATAAAGAGAGATTTTTCTGCATTTGCTGCTTCTTAACTGCCTTCAACTCAAAATAATTTTTATATCAAAAAGGCATATTTTAGGATGACATATACTGGTTTCCTCCAAGTTCTAAGTGGAGAAATTAGTCAGTTACAAGCAGGGTAATCATTTAACTTATGCCCAAACCAGGGTACCTCTGAGAGTGAAAGTAGATGCTACTAATTAAGCTAGCAGACCAACTGTAAATCAGGACAGTCCCAGACAAATTGGGAAATTGCACCTCCAGACCTTGTCTCCAACTGCTTCCATCTCTTCTTTGATATTTCAAAGAAACTTAAAATTAAGTATGACTAAATTATTACATTCTCCCTGAAACTTATAGTCCCTTTCCAGTGTTCCCTTTGTCAATGAATGACACCATTGTCCATCTACAAACAATGCAGAACTGGAAGTTATGCTTGATACCACCCTCTTTCCTGTTACTCAATTCTTCATCTGGGCTAGGAAACTTATTTTATAAATGTTTTAAATCATCTACATTGCAATCTCCCTAGGTCACTGTCTTAGCTCAGGATGCTATAATAAAATACCAGAGACTGGGTGACTCAAACAAGACATTTATTTCTCACAGTTCTGAAAGCTGGTAAGTCCAAGATCAAGGCACCAGCAGATTCAGTGTCTGGTGAGGACCCCCTAACTGGCCTGCAGATGGCCTTTCTTCAGTGCATATGTACTCATGGAGGTGGGGGTTAGGGGGTTCTATCTTTTCCTCTTCTTATAAGAACACAAATTCCATCATGGGAGCTCCACCCTCATAACTGTATCTAAACATAATTACCTCCCAAAGGCCCTTCCTCCTAATACCATCACCCTGGGATTAGAGCTTTAACATATGAAGGTTTGGGGGGTGGCCTACAAACATTCAGTCCCTAACAGTCACTTTCTCATTACCTCTTAATGGATCTAGTGAATAACCTTCTAAGTGGTCTCCCAACATTTAATTTTGCCCCCAGTGCAATCTAATATTGCAAAACACAAATTCAATCAAGTCAACCACCTGGCTTAAAATCATTCAGTGATTTCTTATTGATCTTAGAAATCAAAATCCTTAACATGATATACCATATCCATATTGAGATATGATCTGATCAGGCCTGCCTTCCTCTACTGCCCCTGCTCCTTAGTATTTGACGAAGGATAGTTGGAAGGCAGGCAGGCAGGGACAAGGGCCCCCCGCCCTAAGAGGAAACCACCCTTAAAAAGATTTCACACCCACCCTGGAAGGAGCCCTCCACCCTTTCCCATATGATAGATAGTTGACAAAAACCTGATTGGATGACAGGTGCAGGGAGGGTTAATCAGATTAAAACAGCCTGTCAACAAGCCCATAAAAACCCCTAAACTAAGAAATTCCTGTGGCAGCGCTCTCGGGTCCCCTCCCTCCTTGGGAGCTTTGTACTATCACTTTGCTATCGCTCAATAAACCTTGTTTTGCTGCCCACCACTCTGTCTGGTCTGCCTCTTCATTCTTCATAGCAGTGCCACCAAGAACCACAGGCACCAACGGAGAAAAAAATCCTATAAAATATCCATCTCCAGACACATTAGTTTTTATTCATTTTCTCAAACATGCTTGTATTAGTTTCCTAGGGCTGCCGTAACAAGGTACCACAGACTGCACTGTTTAACAGAACTTTATTGTCAAACAGTTCTGGAGGCTAGAAGTCTGAAATCAAATCGTCGACAGAACCATCATCCCTCTGAAACTTGTATGGGAGAATCCTTCCTGGCTCCTGGTGGTTGCCAGGAGCCTTGGTGTTCCCTGGTTTGCACCCTTAGTGCTTCAATCTCTGCCTTCACGGTCACATCATATTCTCTCCTCATGTGTCTGGGTCTCTGTGTCTCTTCTCCTCTTCTTATTAGCACAGGAGTCATACCAGATTAAGGGCCCATTCTATTCCAGTATGACCTCATCTTAACAGCTAATTCTATCCCCAATAATCCTATTTTCAATTATCATCCAATTCTGAGGTACTGTGAATTAGGACTTCAATGTATCTTTTGGGGGGACACAACCTACAACACGTGCTATGTTTCCTTCAGCCACGACTCTTTGTGCATGCTGTCCCCTCTACAAGAAACATGCTTCCCTCCCTTGTTTGCTTAGCTGATTCTTATTTATTCTTCAATCTCAACTCCAATGTCTTCCACAGGAAAATTTCCCTGGCACAGACTGTAAGTCAAGTTCCTCTATTATCTACTGTCTATACCACAAATCTTTTCTTCACAAGAATTATCACATCTATACTTTTACTTATTATTTACTATTCATTACTTCATGTATTACTTTCCCTCATGCCTAGAAAAGTGCCTGGCACAAAGTAGGAACTTAATATATAGCTATTAACTTAATTAATGAAGGAAGAAATGAAAATGAAGACTCACAATTTCTCTGGCAACATAAATTAGCCTAGAAAAATTTACATTTTGGCACCTTGTAGCTTATTAATGAAGGATAGTTGGAAGACTATCCTTCATCATTATCAACAAAATCAAGTAATGCAGATCACATCAGATATTCTACTGAAAGTACCCAGTACACTTTCATCTTCACAGTTCTGTATCACACCAGCATGTAACAAGACAATTCTATTTCAACTGGTATACATGGGCTTTCAGCTTTAAGTTGTCATATGTATCATTCAAATATTTTACTGTGAATTTTATGTTGTAGTTCTAAAAATTATCAGGTGAAATTCTTGCTAAATTATTTTTCTCTATACTGGTGATGTGGTTTGAAGTGGGGTCTGTGAGCCAATGGCCAAAAAAGAATTCTTGATAATGAAGGATAGTCGGAAGAAAGGCAGGCAGGGACAAGGGGCCCCTACCCTAAGGGGAAACTGCCCTGAAAAGGATTTTACACCACCCTGGAAGGAGCACTTCACCTTTTCCTATGTGAACAGCCCAGCCAATAAGCCCATAAAAATCCCTAGATTTAGAAACTCCCGTGGCAACCCTCTCAGGTCCCTTCCCACGTCCGGGGGACTTTGTACCACATCACTCAGTAAACTTTGTTTTGCTGCCTACCACTCCTCATCTGGTCTACCATTCTTTGAAGCGGCATAACCAAGAACTGCAGGCACCAAAGGAAAAGAAATCCTGCAACACTGAGACCTTTTTGATGCAAAAAGGTGGTTTTATTATAGCACAAGGACAGGACCTGTGGGCAGGAAGAGCTGCATTGGGGTTGTTAAGGAATGGCTGATTATATACTTCAGAGTTGGGGGAAGTAAAGACAGAGGAAGTATCCAGAAGGATTTTTGTATGTTAAAGAAGACTTACAGGATCCTGGAGGTTGGCTTAATATTAAGATAAGGTTGCCTTTTGCCTCTAGCAAAATATTATCAGGTAGCTAAGCTCCTTGAGGAAGGTCACCCGGTCTGTCCCAAGTACTTGTCAATGGGCTGTAAGTCCTGAGGAGATTTAATTTTATCTACATTTATTTTGCCTTTGTTCTCTACATCACCAGTGTCAACTGACATGAACAATCCAGCTAACTGTAGCAAAATACTTAACAGAGCAGAGGAGACTGGAGAGACAAGGTGGGAGATAGTGATGTATTTTGAAAACCTAAGCCATAATGAAAATTTTGGACTTAACCTATACCAAATACTTTACTTCTTCCTAACTTGTTTTTGTATATTCTTTTATTCCTTTCAATTAAATTATTTTCTAACAAAAAACTCTGCCCATATTACTTCACTCTCCTCAATGAGATAAATAAGTTCATAAATATCACTTATGCATAATAAAAAACAAACATATCTATTTTTAGAATATACATAATGTACTATATGTAAAAGGAAAAAACTAGTTCCTCTATTTTTATATACTTTCGTTGAAAACAACCTTAGATATCAAAGAACACATGCTATTTCTTTCAAGGCTCTATTTTAGCTCCATATAAAATGATAGAGTACCTCTGCCATATCAAGGTAACACAGACTTATAAATCTGCTGACCTTGTCCCCAGATCTTGGTATGTCTAAGTTTCTTCACAGTGTCAATTCCAGCATGCTGAAGAGATATCATATCTACTATTATTATGTTTATAACATACTTCAATATTTCATTCTGAAAATTGAACACATCAACACATGTCTATTTATCTTATTTCTATCACACGCTGAAAGTTAAATTTTCAACAAACCCTGGTCATTTTTCTTTTTGTTCCTATTTTAGATTCTTTTCATCTTAACTTTATAACAAACTCAGTTTTTTTATTCTAATACATACCCAACCTTGAATAAACATGTTTTTTCATTCTTAATGAATAACACATCTAGAGATATTAACCTCAAGTTTAAGCGTACGGAATGTGCCAAAAAAAAACAAAAAAAAAAAGATTCAGCATTTAACATCTCCAGGTAGGTTTAAAGCTTTATTTATTTATTTATTTATTTATTTATTTATTATTTATTGTGGGGGAGGGGCAGAGGGAGAGGGAGAGAGTCTTAAGCAGACTCCACACTGAGCATGGAGCCTGAGATGGTGCTTGATCTCAGGACCCTGAGATCATGACCTGAGCCAAAGCCCAGAGGTGGTCACTTAACCGAATGCACCACCCAGGCGCCCCTACAGGCATATTTTAAATTTGGGTTTATATATCATATATGCTTCATAACAGTAGTTAATTTCTGAATTTTTGTTTGTATCCACTGGTTATATTTCTTACAGAAAAAAAATTTCAGTAATTTCTGATAGCTAACCAAGTTAAAGACAAACACTCTGGCTGTTTTTCAAAGTTCTATATACACAAAGCCTACTCAAAGCAAATATGGAAGACAAGCAAAGAAGAAATTTAAATGTGTTGAGTACCTGTGAGCCAGGAGTCGTAATGTATGCGTGCCCTGGCTATCTCATTAAATACTACTTTGCATCACACTATGATTTTCTTTGACTTTTATCTCTTTTTCTTCTTCCTGTCCCCAAATGCCTGAAGGGCCTGAGTCAGGTATAGTCCTTAAAGAAACTACAAAGCACTTGGCAGTTAATAACAAGTTTTGTCCTATTATATAAAAACCATTTGTGACTTCAAGCTAGAGAGATACTGGAAAGTAACAGTGGGGAAATGACAAGAAGAGCAATAAAACTGTAGTGGTGGTTGGCAACTCTAATGTTTTTTTCCCTCTAGCAATCACTTCTCAGTGCCCTGTACTCAGTAGGGATGGCAAAACCCTACTTCTCCAGCAGGGGGGTATGGGGCTACAGGGTGCAGAGAAGTGGCAACATGCGGTGCACTAGTTGTATGGGGCAAGCATGCCCACAGACTCCTGGTGCCTTGCCATGAGCTCCTACATTCTTTTCTGCAACCGCTCTGAATTATTTTTTCCAATGTCATTATGCCTGGTCTGAAAGTAAAAGGGACATTTCAAGTAGTAGCTCGGCCTACAGGAAATGGAATTGGTGATGAGATTCTATATAATATAAAACGTCTATAGTACCTTGTATGAAAGGTTAGGAAAGCATCCATTTGGGGCCCTTTGGTAGAGGAGGGTGTGTCACTTAAAATGTTCTAAGCCTCCCTATGTTGTCTAGAGTAAAAACGGAGCAATTTATGTGAATATTTGATCCCATCCCCTAACGGATTTATTTAGTTTATAAGCGTCTGGAAATGATTGTTTTAAGCCAATAGTATACTATGGAGGCTGCACAGGAAGCCACAAAGCCCTTGGTAACATAAATATGCATAGTTAAATACAGAGGCTAATAAAAATACTAAACCTAAGGTAGCTAGAACTATTGTATTCCTAGTACTAGCATAAGTGGTAGCACATATTAGGTGCTCAATAAACAATGAATGAATGAACTAGCCAATGAATGGATGCTAGGGCTTTGCCTTATGTGTCTGACTCATATCTTCTCAACATGGGAGCTTTTCAGGACATAGTTTTTAACATATCATAAGGATTTAAGATTAAACAGCTATCCCAACATGTTCCTCATAAGCACTAAGGAAAATTTTGTTCATTTCACTTATCTTTCTTAAGTCAGCATTTTGCTCTCTGAAATCAGGACAAACACAGAATTAAGATCATTAACCTGTCCTAGGTAAAATCAAACCCCTAAATTAAATGAATGATATTTTGGAGAACATATATATGGTGTGTGTATATATATATAATGTATATTTCATATATATATATTTCATAAAGGCATTCTCATGTTTTTAAAGATATCTACATCTATCTATAGGTATATCTCTATCTTTATACATAGACATAGATAGTTACAGAGATGCAGATGTCTTTAAAAACATGAGAATGCCTTTATGATAAATGTCACAACCAAATAAAATTGCTTTCTTCCTGTCAGTAATGACCCTGGTATCCCTGATGTGTAACTTACATTTAACTGGCAACATTCTGGGTTACTCATATTAACTGCAACAGTCTGAACAGCTTGAACTTCAATAAAATGTGCATTAAGTGACTGAGTTAATTTAACCTCATTAATCCTCAACCCAACAGAACCATCTGAAGTCCTCCAAGCAGCCTGTGCTTCATCTACAACATAAACATTTCCCTGTAGGAAATCAACACCCAGAATGTGATGAAGCTCTAGCTCCCAAGTTGTCACTAAGGGGTAAATGGCTGCATAATTGCCAGGACCAGGCTCCAATTGCATTATATGATTCACTCATTTTATTATTCTTGTTAATGGTGAGATGAGTTCTCTAAAAATAAATTTCTCTCTGAACTTTTTCTTGGAACTGCTAGTCTCTTGACTAAATGCTCCAATTCATCAAAGGGCAGGATTCTTGTTCAAGATAGCTTTTTGCCTCATAACATAAACATATTTATTGCAAATAAAGGACTATGTTCAATTAAAAGGAAACTTTGACCCATCTGCTTCCTACATCTTCCCCTATTTAGGATTAATTACAGAAGGAGTAATAGCAGTTAATTCTCAGAATTTTTCTCAACACAATTTCAGTATTTAGTCAAATGTTTGCTGCTGTGCATAAGACATTTTCATTTTATGTAATAGTGTGGGACTTTGATGAACCTTGATCTCGATCAACTTAAAAATGAGTCTAAATTAAGGTATATGATTTGTACTGAATTGTTCTCGTCTATATTTAATGACACTGAAAATATCTTTTATTTGGGGGAATCCTTGGTTTGTTTTTTGTTCACATTACTCTCCAGTCAAGAAAATAAGTATTATACCTAAACATGCCTTCTTAGGTCCTTGTTAAGAGACAGAAACCTCTAGGAAAACAAAATTGTATCTGAACCCAAGACACTGGATTTGGTCCAGTTTTATGATCTCAAATTTGTGGACAGACTATATAATTGTTCATTATTCACTAGTGGGAATATATTTCCCACCATCTTGATGGGTTTCTTTTTAATGAAAATAATTTCGTAACTTCATTACCAAGAAATATAACAAAATATATTAGAAATTGTATATGGAAAAACATCTCTATGTTGAAAAGGAACCATCCTTCAATGATTAATCAATTGATTTAAAATGTTATAAGCAAAGAGTTATTGGCCTGATATACACTTAAAAATAAAAATATTTAGTCAAAATAGAGCCTAAAATTTTAACAACTATATAGTCCAACACTTCTCAAAGTCAAATCATAAATATTTCCACTTGGTAAAAACATGTTTTCTTTAGTCAAATAGCTTTGTTAAATTTCCTCAATACATCAGTTAAAGAAATAGATTAATTCTTTATTTTCTGACTTTATTGTTTATATATAAGTAACAAGAAAAGGAAAACTGCTATATATTTAATCGACCATCTTTATTACGGTGGCAGTTTCCAGAGTATTATATTTGGGTTTTTTCCTTTGAAAAAATAAATTGATGTGTAATTTTAACAAGTTGGTGCATTTGTCCTTCTCAGTTTTCATCAGTTATAGGGAATTAAATGGACCAACAGTTCCATAGGGTTATGGCTCCATAAAGCAAGCAAGTGACTCAAACTTTGGAGAAGGCAATATAGAAAAGAAATATTCCTGGGCGCCTGGGTGGCTCAGTCATTAAGCGTCTGCCTTCGGCTCAGGTCATGATTCTAGGGTGCTGGGATCGAGCCCACGTCTGGGCTCTCTGCTCAGCGGGAAGCCTGCTTCTCCTTCTCCCACTCCCCCTGCTTATGTTCCCTCTCGCTGTGTCTGTGTCTCTCTCTCTGTCAAAATAAATAAATAAAATCTTTAAAAAAAAAAGACAAGAAAAGAAATATTCCTAAGAGAGCAAAACACATTTTTGTAGCTGTAATGAAATATAAATTAAAACACCTTCCTGCTTGGCTAGTTCCAATATTTTTCTTACCAGGTAAACTCTCTACTGGCAAGCAGTTTAAACAGTTATTTCATTTAGAACTGCCAGTCTCAAAAATATGATACTCCTCAAGTAAAACACACTTTTAAAAATATGTCATGCCAGCACAGTTCTGTTATAGCCTTGGAAGACAGATTTTAAATTACTATTTAACTGAGTACAATTTTACCCCAAGAAACAACTTATGAAAATAACATAAATCAGATGTGATAAAATCAGTAATAAATATTGTGAATGAAGGATTTTAGGGAAGATAAGCTATCTTTAGAGAAGACCGAACAATTTACATTTCCAAAGTACAGTGCATAACATCCTTTAAATCACATCCAAGATGTTGCAAAATATAAATATATGCACATCCCTGGTATTGTAGTCAGAATATATCTCTTGATAGCTGCTTACTTTTACACATATGTCTGCATGCTTTCATAGAAGCCTGTTCCCTTTTTAAAATATCTTTTTTGCATTGCAGCATACTCTTAAAAATATCCTGAATGTAACATACCTGCTATTTTCAATTTCTGACCTTTGCCATTTACAAAAAAATAAATTATTCTTTTTGGATAACAATTTTTAAAAAATACAATATTAAACCATGTAACTTCCTGACATTTCAAGATACCCCATCAGCACCTTTAATTTGTTCCCCACATCCATTTTATTGCTCTCATGTCCTTTCATCCAGACTCAGTGCCATTCTTAAATGAACATATATTCCTCATCATGTTGTGGCATTCCTAATATCTGCCCCAGGCTCACTTCAAAAATTGGTGCCTAGTACTTTCTAGATTTGCTATAGAAAAACTACTTCTCTGGAGCTTATTTATAATGAAACAAAAGTAATCTTTCTAATCTCTCTGGCATGATTGCCACCATAAACTTATCAAACATTAATGTAACAGTAAAGTATTAAAAGTCATGGATCCGGGGCACCTGGGTGGCTAAGTCATTAAGCGTCTGCCTTCAGCTCAGGTCATGATCCCAGGGTCCTGGGATCGAGTTCCGCATTGGGCTCCCTGCTCAGCAGGAAGCCTGCTTCTCCCTCTCCCACTCCGCTTGCCTGTGTTCCTGCTCTCGCTATCTCTCTGTCAAATAAATAAAATCTTTAAAAAAAAAAGAAAAAAGTCATGGATCCTAGTAAACCTTTGTTTCATGTCCATATCATTGGATATTTCTTACAAGGAAATATTCAAAATAAACATCAGAACCAAGTGTGATTCCAAGGCAAAATTGAAATATGTCGTGTTTATTATCACGGTTAGGCAAGGAAAAGAGATCCACTTAATTTATATCAGTTAAAGGAAGTGTCTTGTAAGGATATAGGACCTGGACCAGAATCAGCTCTAAGGGCTGGCTAACCTCTCTCTCTATCAAGAGCAAAATTGGCTTTCTTAGTGTCACTGTTCTTTCTCCTTACCTGTGTCATTCTTCTTTGCTATGTGGTTTCCTCCAGTCATCCAGTTTTTGCTCCCTCATAACTTCAGTTGGTACATGATTTCTGTGTATCAACTACCTAAAGCATCCTTTGGCTGCATGCTTATTGCTAACGGACTCTGTGTTTCCAGTTAAAATTCCCAAGAGTGAGACTCTGATTGACCGAGTTCACCTGTTTACAGCAGAACAAGTTGCAGGCTGCTGCTAAGCCAATCTCTTGGCTGTACTATTCTCGACATCAGTTTTCATTCCCAGTCCACTTCACTGTAGCCAGAAGATAGGATCTTGAGGTACAAAAACAGCCACCAAGGTAGAAAGGACTGTGTGAAATGTGGTTTAGCTAGGATAACTGTATATGTGAGCAAGTTTTAACCGACATCCTTATTATTTCATATATAAATATATTATTTTGAATGACTATTTTAATAAGGCATTTACAACAAACCTAGTCTGGGAATAAAGTCAATTGAGTTTTTGCAATACCAATTCAAACTGCAAAACTTACTGGGAAATCAACTTTAAATGTGGATATGTGCAAATCAAGCTAATTTACTCTAACTTTCCCAAATTTATCATATAAGGAAAAGGAGAGACCATTTCTCCAATGACATTTGCATATTTCTACCTAGGGTCTAAATAGTAGCATAGCAATTGGGTTTTAAGAAATCAGAAGACTGACTCTTTAAGCATTTATTGCTGTCTAAGCAGAAGTCCAGGATTTACTGAGTTTAGTGATCAATTTTAGTATGTCTTTACATAGTGTTATGTCACTTAAGATGATGAGACTATCATATTTTGTTGATGTATTTTAAATTTAATCTACCTGACCAACAAGAACAGGTACACTCAGTATCTTGATGAATATAATTTTGTCTTTTTCACATAACTTGTGTACAGTTTCCACTGTTTAGTTGAAGATTGAAATGGAATCCTCATCAGTAATAAACATACCCAACATTTATGTAATGTTAAAACATGTTTTCACACAAATTACCTCATATATCATGTATAACGGCATTTATTTGAGAAAGGAAGAAACCAAGACTTGAGAAGTTTAAATAACATTGCTTTAAAAGGGCAGAGCCAGGACTCAAACCTATTAAACCATTTGTGAACTACTACCACAGTACGCCTCCACAGAGTGGCATGCTTGGATCAATGCAGTAAGCAAAAACAAGAGGGCAAAGCATATGAAAGTCTATCATGAGGATAACATCAAGACCCAGGAAAGAGAAGGCCACCAAAAACTCATACTGGGGGGCGCTGGGTGGCTCAGTTGGTTAAGCCAACTCTTGATTTCAGCTCAGGTCATGATCTCAGGGTCATGGGGTCGAGCCCTGCCTCAGGCTCCCCTCTCAGTGGGGAATCTGCTTCTCTCCCTCTTCTGCTGCCCCTTCTCCCACTCATGCACATGCTCACTCTATGTATAAAATAAATAATTTTTTTAAAAAATAAAAATAAATAAAAGCTCACACTGACATGATTGATCTCAAAGGAATTGATCTTAATTTCTTTTGAGTTTCATTCTTGGATGGACATAAGAACAAATTCATTTTCATTTTATTTACAAACTTCAAAACTTGGGCTAGATTCTTGAATACTCTATGGGAAAGAATTCTGAGGTGACATTTAAGCCCAGTGAGAAAGAGTGCCATGTTGGGTTAGGAATGTCTACCATGGGTGCAGGAGTTGAGAATGGAAAATGAGTGTTGCATTATTGCCCACCTTGACTTGGACTTTCCATTGTCTGACTGGCACATTTGCATAGCTCTCCTGCCATGAAGTCCTGCTTACTGTGTAGGACTAGATGGTATAAGGATCCAAAGAGACCAATTCACAAACCATCAGCAAATGTCTGGAGATGTCTGCCCCTCTGTTCTATAGTCAGAGGATCATCATGAAAAATGTTATTGAAAGTAACATGAAGTCAAATCTTAGAGTCAATTCTGTAGCTTCTGTGTTTCCAGTATGGAACACTGCTGTGCAGACATGCCATCAATTCTTTGCAAATTGGATTCCCAGTAAATATTGCTCTTTCTCTATATTTGCCGAGGGTAGAGTCTGGTGAAGGAAGGTCTGGATGGGGAGGTAGGAGAAACTAGCAGATCAGAAATATTTTCCAGATATTTCCAAGAAGTTTAAAATTTTTCTTAAAGATTTTTATTTTATTTATTTGTCAGAGAGAGAGCACAAGGAGGGGGAGCCACAGGCAGAGGGAGAAGCAGGCTGCCCGCTGAGGAAGGAGCCCAGTGTGGGACTTGATCCCAGGACCCTGGAATCATGACCTGAGCAGAAGGCAGACACTTAACCAAGCCACCCAGAGGTCCCAAGAGGTTTAAATTTTAACATACACTTTGCTTCTTCTCAAACACACTTATTTTAACTCCTCAAAAAGAACATCCCTACCGAAGCAAGGGCAGAAGAGATTGCGCACTGGTCACCAGTCCATTGCTCAACCATGAACCCCCAAAGTGGAGATTGGGATCTTCTGGATAACTTCAGTTTTTTTCTGTGGATTCCTGGGATTCCAAACCAATGGGATGATGCACAGGTAGCATAACCACTTCCTTTGCCATTCACTTTCAGCTCCTAATTTTTCATCGCCCTCAGGAGCTCACATCTCCAATAAAATGAGAAGTAGTTCCTTTGCACAAAGATCCAGAGATATCTTTGTTCAAACTGTAAGATTCTGTCAATGCTCACATATATAATGATTTTTTACTGCTCCATAGTATAATAATTTCACTAAAGTCTCCTTCATATATTTCATCAAAAACTGCACAATTATAATACAATCTCATAATATTAAGGCAATAACTTTTAAGAAATATTATTCCATTCACTAGTTTTCTATTATATAAACTCATAAATAAGTAAAATTAAAATATGCTTGTCAAAATAAGAGATAAATTAGTTGCTCAGTGACAAATTTTATTAGGTATTCCTTTTACACATTAGGGCATAAAATTGCTATAGCTAACAAGAGTTTTATAGATATGACTAAGAAATCAGATTCTACAATGTAAAATATTTTATTGCTCTCCACAGAATTCATTATTACCTATAATTCAAAGAACTATGAAATCAAATTATAGAATGCTTTGTATGGTGTTATCCTTTAATATTAAAGTAAATAAATTTATACATAGATATTTTTTATGTATAAAACTTCTGGAAGGATAGATTCCACATTGCAAATAATCATCCATATTGTTGGAATTTTTATAAGAACACATTAATTTTATTACCAGAAGAAATAAAGATAATCTGAGAGAATAAAAAGACTTTTGGCCACTTGTTTTCTTTGAACTATATCACAAGTCATCTCACTTCTCTGTAGCTTTATTTCATGAAAATAAAATATTTTAAACTAGTAATACTTTCTTATGAAATTTTTGCATGTAAAGTATAATTTTTAAGATATTTTCTGACTTAATATACACAACAATCACATATTCCTCAGTAAGAGTTTACATCTGAATGCAATTTCATTTTTGTTCCTCCAAGAACAATGGTTGAATATATATTAATCCTTAACATGACTAACTAATACAATATGATGTTTAGAAGCATATAATATAGAATAGCATATATTTTTAAAATGAATCTAAACCAATACCCTACTTTAGAGAAATTTAGTAACTTATCCAATGTCTTATTGTTTATGGCAATCTTTGTGACTTCCAATCCAATACTCTTTAAGACAAAGCAGATTATATGTAATGATTCGAAGCATTCAGATACTTCTGGACCAGCAGAATAATAATATGCTTCCTCTCAGAATACAATAACTCCTCAAATACCATGTAAAGATCCATTATTTTACATTAACAATATCCTATTTATAATATACTAAACTGGTAAATTATATTATGATTCAGTGTTTACTATTTATGAGCAAGGACAAAAAAGAATGATAAAGAGAAAGGATCTAGACATGGAACATTGAGTCATAAGGTAGAGGGGAAGCTTTTCAGGCAAAGACGGGACTTCAGGAATAAGTTTAGGATAGTGAAAACAAATTTCACCTACCTCCCAGTTGTGCCTCAGGCTCGCCATGAGGTATTACATCACAAAATGGTATGTTTATTTTTTTAATTCACCTTATTATTAATATAAATATTTTAAGAGCTAAATTCAGATAATGGAAATGAGAGGAATGAAGCTCTTCTTAAAGATCCTTTCAATACCAAATTCAAAACTGACAAAAATCCAAAGTTCAATAATTAATAACCATGATTGCCACTTCCTCAGCAAACATTTTAAAGTATTATTCCAGAAGTGGAATTTGTTACTTATATACATACATTTATATTCCTATGCCATTTCAGGGTGGATATAACAAAAGTTTGATTTGTTATTAAGTTGGAGTGCCACAACATAGTTCAAGAAAATGTTTTATGATGGTTTACTTTCTAATTCAATTTCAACTTCAAACATGTTCTCCTTTTTACTCTCTCAAAAAATGCTCCAAATGCTTTTTAAAAATGCAAAGTATAAACTCCATCTTTGTTAAAAACCAAGAAAGGAACCCCAAATATATTTTTATATATGTGTGTATATGTATATATGTATGTATGTATGTAATATATATGTATATATATGATATACATATGAAAAAAATTGGACATGACTTAGATAAGGAATTTAAAATCTAGCTTCCTACAGAGAACATGGACAAAAAGGCAGTTTCCCCACAGAAGACTAGAAAGACTTGGGGACCCAAGCCATGCAAGGCAGGAGTGAGAAATGGGGCTGAAAACATTGAGACTGTTTGAAAGTCTCTAAAGAGAATAAATATTTTCTCTGTTCAACCTACAGAAGATGTGGCATTTACACTCTTGCTATTCAAGGTGTTCTCCTAGGACAAGCAGCACCAGCATCGCTCAGAAGCTTATGAGAAATATAGACTCCCCAGCCCAGGTTTAAACCTGGTACATCTGAACTTGCTTTCAGTAAGTTCCCTAGGTATTTCATATGCACATTAGTTTGAAAAACACTGTTATCAATAAAATGAAATATAGGAGCATAGGATTTGGGTGTATCAAGCAGAAGAAGAGAAAGGAGATACTAGACTATGCTAAGTGATGATCTCCATATTAAATGGTAGAATCCCCAGCTTCTTTCCCTTACCCAGCTCTAGAACATCAGCAGATTGATTTTCTGCCTCACCCTCCACTCTTGGTAAAAATTTGGAGAAATCATTCCTAGAGAAATTAAACCCCTAAAAGAGTAATGTTTTCATACAAGGGTCAGCAAACGAGAGCCTTCGGGACAAATTCAGCTCACCACTTTTTTTTTTTTTAACAAAGAAAGTTTTATTGGAACATAGCTACACCCATTCAATTACACATTGTCTATGGCTCCTTTCGCCATAAGGGCAGAGTTGAATTGTTGTGCCAATGACTGTATAGCCCCCATGAAGCCTAAAATATTTACTATCTGGTCCTTTACAGAAAAAAAAACTAGTCAATCTCTGATTTTATATACTGACATGTGAAGATCTAAAGTTTAAAACAAGAATGAGAAAAAAAACATCGATGGTTACCTGATTATCCTAGAGAGAATCCATGATTCAACAATGCCCACCAGTGCATATAATTTCCAGCAGAGTTTTAGTGACTCACTCTTAAAATGAATTATAAGAGAAGAAATACCAAACACACAAGCAAAATCTCCACATGGAAATACATACCAAAACCAACAAAGGAACTCAGATGATACAGAGATAATGAAGAGAACAGAATAAACTTTACAATAAACTATAATAATATCCTCAGATAAAAGATAATAATACATCTCTTAAAGAAAAAAAGACTGTAAGGATCAAAATAAATACAGAGCAAGAAAATGTTCTTAGGAATTAAAAATACGACATGAAGTTTGTTTTCCTTTTTAATGAACACAGAAAGGTTAGATGATAAAGTCAAAGTCTCTCAAAGAAAGTAGTGAAAGAAAGAAAGTGATAGAGGAGGCGGGCACCACAAGGGGAAGAGAGGGCAGGGGATGGGAGGGGCAAGAAAGGAAGAGAACAGGAAAGGGGAAAAAGGAACGAAGTAACTAGGGGATAGGACAAGGAAGCGCAAAGGTGAATTAAAGAATTTCCAGAAGTTCTATTGTGGCAATTATTTCCCAATATACACATATACCAAATTATTACATTGTATATATTAAATTTACAAAATGTTATACATCAATTATATCTCAATAGGACTGGGAGGGGGAAGAATTTCTAGAAAAAAAAGAACAGAGAAAGTGGATGAAAGAAAACTATTTTAAACAAAAACTATAAGAAGATTTTCTAGAACAGAATGAAATGAGTCTCTTTTAAACAGTGCCTGCAAAATGTATGTAAAAATATCTACACCAAAGCACATCCTTATACAATTTCAGAACAACAGGAAAGAAGAGACGATCCTAAAAAGGAGTAGGTCATACAAAAAGAAGCACATCAACATGAAGGCTAGAAGGCGGTGGAACAGTGCCTGAATTTATAAGGCCAAATTATTTCTAACCTAAATGTGTAAATCTATCCAAATTATCACTCAAAAAATGGGCAGAGAAAAAAACATTTTCTGACATTCAGAATGTCATAATTTTATCTCTCGGGTATTCAGTATCATGAAGCTGCCAGAGGGAATACAGCAAGGAAAAGAGAGACACAGAACTTGGAAAATTTAGAGATCTAAGAGGAGAGGCCAAAGGAATTTCCAAAATAGCACTTCTGCAGCTGTTAGGAAGCCTCTACAGAAGAGGAGAGAGGAATTTTGTCAGATAGATGACCCGTTTATTGAAGAAAACCTAAATAGAAGCAGATACATTAACTGATAAGATTGACTCTGTGGAAAACTGTAATGAAAATTTTACCAAGCTCTTGGAGAGGGTAAAGAAACCAAGATGTCATAGATTGAAGAAAATAAAGCAAATGAAAGTAAAACAAACAAACAAAAAACACAAAATAATAAAATAAGGTAATTCTCAAAGCAGAAAAAAATGTAATAATTTTTAGCTGAAAAATAAAATGTTGTACAAGAACAGAAATGTAGGGGCGCCTGGTTGGCTCAGTCGGTTAAGTGTCTGCCTTAGGCTCAGTTCATGATCTCAGGGTCCTGGGATGGAGCCCTGCATCAGACTCTCTGCTGAGCAGGGAGTCGGCTTCTTCCTCTCTCTCTGCCCCTCCCCTACTTGTGCACATACTCTCTTGCCCTCTCTCTCTCTCAAATAAATAAATAAAATCTTTAAAAAAAAAAAAAAAAAGAACAGAAATGTAAACAAGGTGTACAACTTGGCTTGGCAGTTAACCTTTTCTACATAATCATACTAATGAAAAGAATAACTATGGATTTAACAAAAAAATGTAATACCAGCATACACAATTAAGGAAGCAAGAAAGAGGGATATAAGAGAGATATAAGGAAATAGGGATATAAGCAGGAAAGAAGTAAAGTCTACAATTATTACAGGAAGAAGCCAATAGACAACGCCCAAAAATGACCAAGCAAAATACTGCAGTATTTAATTGTTTAAACACATGGAGGCAAATGCCAGAAGAAACAATGAAAACACCAGAAGATTGTGTTGGAAAAGTGGTAGGAATGACCATTTTTAATAACACTAAGCATTATTTGACATTTTAAACTATAATTAGGTATTTATTTAATTAAAAAATATTTTTAATTATTAAAGGGAAATGCAACACTCCATAGGAGAAGTCTCCACTGCTTGATGAATGTGATAATCTCATAGTATATGAACAACTATCCACAACTTACATAAAAAAAATAATCAGCTCTATTTAACAATTCTTGAAATTGTGATGACAGATAGAGCCCTGAAGGGCTTTGAGAATTTATAAAAATATATACTAAAATAAAATTCAAAATACTCTTTCATATATTCCCTTTAATGAGCTCCTGTGCTTTAACCAATTCTATATTTGAGACTTTCACATTGTCTTGATGCTGACATTTAGAATTTTTTGTCCTCAAAAAAGTAGAGACTTATATGTTTAGACACCAGAAAGTCCCAGGTGTGTTAAAATCCACAGTTTCATTTCACATTGCTTCTTGGACCCTTTAATTCAATTTTGTGACTCAAAGTGCCTCAAGATTTGATCTGTGTGTTGTCCAAATGCTGTCGGTAGCCTAGTGAAAGATTTAATATTGTTTATTGCCAAATATGTCTCCAAAAGTTTTAATCCCCTTATCTCTCCATTACCCATTTGTAAAGCAGGCTAATGCAATACTGGAGTCAGAGTGAGTCAATGCAGAAGCAATTCTAAATAAGAGGAAGGAAACTTGTCAATTGTTAAAGTCTTAGCAAAATATCATCAACTACTTTTCCAAACTTTTAAGGATAGTAAGGCTTAAAGATATTTGGCTGTAGGGTTGTTTGAGGGGTTATTTTGGGGTTTGGGCTTTTTTGTTGTTGTTGTTTTTGTTGTTTTATAACACTTGTAAACCAGATTTCTATAAGAAAATGTATTTACTGTGTCTAATTTGTTGGAGCTTAAATTTTACTTTTAAAGTAAATAAAGAACTAGTAATTAAGGGAACTAAGATCCTAGTCCTAATTTTATCATTTATTCAATATATTCAACACTCACTCATTGAAAAGCTCAAAATCCTGTCCTGATATATCACAGATGTGTTAAGTGGATGGCATACAAGACGCATTCCCTAGGAAGTAAGATCAAATTATCAACCCTACAAGTCTATATATTTTCCACAAAATCTTAAGCCCTTGATTAAACGCTGACGTCAGACCTTTAAAAACTCCCCTTCCGGAAAACGAATTCTATTTAGAGGATGATTATTGCAGAGTATAGACTCTACTTCATCTCAAGCCTGATTTTAACTATTACACATAAGCACACTGACCTTGAGAAATGCAGGGAAACAAAGCAATTAGTGTTCCTCAGTTAGATCTGACCTTAACTACCTGTCTTTTACAAACCAAACATTTGGAATGTTAACTCCTATTTTGCTATTACTCGAGGCAGAGGTGTTGATAAGCCAACAAAACCTGCTTGGAAACACTTTCATGTTATCAAGTAAGGGTTTTATTTGTACATCCAGTCTTCCTACACTAATTCCTTATCCAGTCCCTTATTTCTTAGTCTCTGTATCATTGCATACCTCTTAAAGCACTTCTCTAAGTATTTCAAATGGTACTGAGTACTAAAGTAGTAAAATAAGTATGGTAAGAAAGCAGCAACTTTATGGTCTATGAGGAAAGTCACCTAATATATAGCTCTCTTTGTATCTATTAATAAAGACTAGAGAGCAAGGAAACAAGCCATCTATTCATTAGTTCTTGGATATCCCTGAGACATTTTTATTCTATTTTGTTAAATTTTGTTCAGTTGAGGAGCACTGTAAAAGCTACTTAAGGTTTAAAAACTGACACTTATAATAAGTAGGGATGGGTGAATTCAGTTGCTTAATTATAGACATTTGAGTTAGGGAAATGGATAGCATCACAGTGGTTACTGTTATTTTATTTAAGACAGAAATTACAGTGCGCAAAAATTCAGTTCAACGCTTCTGGTATAATCTCTCCCCACCCCAGCTAAAATAACTACTCTGCTTTGCATCCACTAGGGCAATCATTAAGTCTTGAATGTTTCTTTTATGCGAATAAGGTATGCATCCTCTCAAATTTAAATCACTCAGTATCTTTTCAGTGTCTCCTACATCCATACTGAATCCAAAATAATTAATAATCATTCATTGATTCTACTAGGATTTTCATTCCTAATAGCCAAACGTTCTTTTTCTTCTGTCTTCTCTTTTTAATAATTAGGTTTTTTTAAGCATACTCCACATTTTCTTTTGCCCACTAGTCCAAACACCAACACTCAATGGCATACCCATTGAAGACAAAACATGAATTTTGCTTCTTCCCTCACTGAAGCTTGTTCTGTCTCATTTCTCCCTAAGTTGTTCTAGAGATTCAACCCAATCGCAAACAAAATCCCAGCAGGCTTTTATGTAGAAACTGGAAAGCTGATTCTAAAATTCACAGAGAAAAGGAAAGGACCTAGAAATGCCAGAATAATTTTGGTAATAAAGAGCAAAGTTGGAAAACTAATGCAATGCAATTTGCTTTTGAGATTTAATATAAAGCTAAGTGTGGCATTGAGCTCCAGATGAGTGGAACAGAATAGAGAATCCAGAAATAGAACCATATATATATGGATAATTTTTACAAATGTACAAAGGAAACTTAGTGTAGAAATCATGGTCTTTCCAAAAAGTTCTTAGCTAAAATACCAAAAGCATTATCTATTACAGACAAAAATGATAAATAGGACATTATCAAAATTGAAAACTTTTCCTCTACAAAAGATATTATTAAGGAAAGGAAAAAACAAACTACATAGGTGGGGAAAAAATACTTGTAAATCACCTATCCAAAAGACTTATATCCAAAATACGTAAAGAACTCTCAAAACTCAGCTATAAGAAAATAAATATCCCAATTTTTTCAACGGGAAAAATATTTGAACAAATCCTTCACTAAAGAAGATGTACAGAAAATGTACAGAAAATATACAGGTAATAAGCACATGAAAAAAGTCCCAACTTTGTTAGCCATTAAGGAAATGCAAATGAAAACCACAATGAGATACCACTATACACATCTAATAAAATTTGAAGAAAAAAAAACAAAAAACAAACATTTAAGGCTAAATGCTGACACTACCCGATGCTGTCAGGATTGTGGAGAAACCGGAACTTACACATTTTGCTGGTGGAAATGCAAAAATGGTACAGCTACTCTTAAAAACAGTTTCACTGGGGCACCTGGTTGGTGCAGTTGGTTAAGCATCAGACTCTCAGTTTGGCTCAGGTGGTGATCTCAGGGTCATTAAGATCGAGCCCAGCAAAGGGCTCCACACTCAGTTCAGAGTCGGCTTGGGATTCTACCCACTCCCTCTACCCCTCCTGCTTGTTCTCTCTCTTTCTAAAATAAATAAATCTTAAAAAAAAAAAAAAAAGAACAGTTTAACAGTTTCTTACCAAGTTGAATATATATTGCTCAATGAGGCCACCTTCCTCCCAAACTGTCAGGCACTCCTGAGTCACCCACACTTGCATCTAATGTTTTATTTAGATTACTCATACTGATATCCCTCAGGGTTCAGTGGATTAGCCCTTTTCTCTTCTTATAATCTACTTTCCTATACTCTATTTTCTCCCCCAGGCAATCTAACCAATCACGGATAATTCCCATTTTTATGTCATCATTTTTAATCTGTTCTACAGCTTCAGATGTCTGTATTTGAAGGTCTCCTTGATGTAGCAAATGTATCAAACTCTCCTCAAACTAACATGTCCCAGCAGTCTTTTTTCAGAGGTAATCTTCTTTGAGGGTTCCTTGTTCATTGAATGGTACAAACATATATCCAGTTACTTAAGACTGAAAAAGGGTCAACATTGACAACTCTCTCTCCTTTATCACCTCTTACTCTATACCCTATCAATTGCTAAGTCTAATGATGTGTTAACTATTTATGAATTCCATCCTTTCTTTTTATCTCAACCGTATTAGAAGCTGCCATCATATTTCCCCAAGACCACAACAAGCTACCCAACTTATGACATTCTCTTTGTCTACTGTCTCCTTTCCCCAGACCATTCTCAAAAAAGCACATGAAGTGACCTTTTAAGAATGCCAATATAAAAAAAAAAAGCAAATCTGATTTTATAATTCTTCTGCTTTAATCCTCCTTCAGTAAATTCATAAAGCTTTGAAGATGGTATTTCAAATTCCCCACATGACCAAGTCCCTCTATAGTCTCTATCTCTAGCCTCAACTCACATCATTATCACTCCTTCTGTCGTCAGTTCCTTGAAAGTGCTGGACCTTTGCACATGCTGTTTCCTAAAATACATATTTTCCTCCTTTGCTCCTGTTCTTTTACATAGGATCTCCTATTCATTATTCCAATCTCAAATCAAACAGAATTTTTTTAGAGAAGCCTTCACTAACTATTCAATCTAAATTAGATTCTCACATTATGATCTTTCATATCCTTCACAAAAGTTTTGCTATTTGAAATAATGGATTTATTTGTGGCTATTCTTAATTTGTTTCTCCCTCCCTATGCTATAAGTTCCATAAAATCAATAACCATAGCTATTTTGCTCACCATTGCACCCCTAGCACTTATCCAGTGTCTGGTACATAATATAAGCTCAATAAATATGTATGATAAATATATCCCTATATTACAGATATAGAACCTGTAATTAGAGAAATAATAAAACTTGCTTCAAAGTCACAATGCCAGAAAGAGGAAGAAGCAGGATTTGAACCCACGTATGTAAAACCCTACATACTTATTGTATAGCTGAACCACTTATTCAGCTGAACCACTCCCTTTATCATAACTCTCTCAGACACAGAAACTTAAGACAGGTTTGCCCATCCTTTTCCCTTAGTTTCAACAGCTTTGATAAATAACTTCAAATCGCAATAATTATCTCAGTACAATGCCAACTGGCTGAACCAACAATACCCATTCCACTTATGCAGTGGCAAAATTCTAGATGACCAATTAGAATGACAACCAGAATATATGTGATTGACATGTGAGTGTAACTAGTGAGTCAAAATGTTTTTAAAGAGTTAAATTTATCTTCCATTTTTTCCAACAGCTGGCAAATCTATAGTTGGCAACTGTGAGAGAATTGTTTGCCACATGCAGGTGGTAGAAGAGAATTAAATTACAAACACACGAAAATGTGGTTTTCAGCTGTTCCACAGTGCTATTATGTTGGCCGAGAAAGAAGTGGAATTTCTGTTGGCTTACATTTCCTGAGATTTTTTATTTGAGTCAAATGAGTTCAAATTAGGGTCAAGACTTCCCAAACAAACAAATAAAATATACATGGCTTTTCCTTTTGTGTCTCTAATATTTCATATTAGACTAAGTTGGATCTACTGAGTTATAATGCTGGCTGTCTTGGCTGAGGTTAACTGCTGACATTAACATTTATTTTTCTCTATTAAATGATTGTCTAATACAGTTTAATAACTTTTTTTGAAATTCTTGTCATAAATTTTGACAGAAGTTTCTTTCAGAATTTTGAAAACAAATCAAATGTTAAAGTAGTATCTTCTATCTCCCATCTGGCAGAAAAATCTAAGGTTCCTATAAATAAGGAAAATTATCATTTCTGTAAATATGGGAAAATTGATGTTTAATAAGATAAAAAATGTTAGTGGGCTATAAATTCTTTGTTCAAATATTTTGAATAATTTTGAATTGTTCAAAATAAACAAATACTTTAGAGTATTTGTTCAAATGTGTAGGAGAATATGACAAGTATATGGGGAATATGGCAAATTAATATAGTACATATATGAGTATGTACATGTATATGTGTGTATAGGAGTGATCAATTCTGCCTAGAGACTCACAAATGGTCTCCCCTCAGAGATGATGTTTAAGCTGACAATGAACAAGTGTTCACACATTGAATGATTAGTCTAAGGTCATTCCAGGTGGAAGGAGAAGCATTGCAAAGAAGACAAGATGACATTATCTTGCCCCTCTCTCTCTCTTTTTTTTCCCTCCTTTTCCTTCTTATTGAAGCTCTTCTCCCCATCCCCCCACCCCAACCCTCCACCGGCATATGCTTTGCTCTTCATTTTCTCTTTTCTCTAGACTTCTGCAAACAGAGGTAACTTTGTACAAGTTTTTTTTGTTTGTTTTTTAAGATGTCCCTTCCTTGGGGCATGCAACCCTGTACCAAGACGCAGAGGATTAATGAGTAAACCAGGGCTTTATTTCCAGTCCCCCTTCTCCGGGGGCCGTAGGTGGAGGACACTGGGCACCATCTAATGAAATGAGGTGACTGTAGACTCCATTCCATTTGATACAAGTGTCTTCCTCTCCTTTAATCTCTTGGCAAATAGTCCTTTTGTCCTCTCATTTCTTTCTTTTTTCTTTCCTATTATTTTTCTCGCATACTCTCTTTTTCTTTTTACCTTCACCTCTGCTATACTGACCATAATATGAAACTTAAGCAGACATTTAGAGATTTTTATACCCTTAAAATAAATGAAAGTTACCTGCTTTCATTCCACACACAAAAAAAAACATAAGTAAATTTGTTTTTGTATGTGTCTCTGAAAAAAAAATTCCTTTTAATGATTTCCTGTAAAAAAAATACTTTCCCTATCTCTATGTTCTGATACTACTAGAATGACTGGTTTTCTATCTGACTGGAAATGTGCTGTCATTGGTTGTGAGCTGTGGAAAAATCTGTAAGCAATGGTGTTGAATCAGTGGAAACACATTCCTTCAGATTGCTGTGAAACCTGTAACACTTGTCAAATAGGTTCCGGGATAACATTTTGTAAGTTAAGGTAGCAATGAAATGCTTTGTTGCAGAAGTCAGAAATGATCTAGGTAGGACGTTTTAGGCAGTTTGGACCCTAGATAGGAACAACTGAGAAATCAGTTATCTGACAGTCAAGATGAAAAGTTATCTCTGTAAGTGTCCTGCAGAAGGCCAAATTGAAATGACCAAATAATAGGTACTCTAAAAATAAAAAAAAAATCTACATGCAACTCTGGACATAGTAAAGTAAATACAATGTTGGGAAGGAGACTTTGGCAGAGAGCTCAGAAATCCACAAGTAAATGTTATGTTGGATTTGCGGGTTATGACTTAATTCTGACTGCACACTAAAATTACTTGGAATGTTTTAAAAGAAAAAAAATAGTGCCAGTGAGGGGCCTGGACAAAATTTGTTTTTGTTTTTGTTTTTCTTTTTTTGCTCCCCAAATAGTTCTGATGATCTCATAAGGGCTGGGAACCAAATGTTATATAACTTGTCCATAAAACTCTTTCCTATAATTTTTTAGTGGGGAGTGAAAACTACTAGATTGACTCCTTTAAATCTTCTGTTATAAAACTACAGGAATTAATGAGGAAACAAACAAACAAAAAGAACCAGTAAAATTTAACTACATTGTACCTCACCCCTCCTAAACTTCATTATTTTATAACCAGAAAGGGAAGAAATTGTAGAATCTTCTGAGTCACACTAATAACAATAGAGAATGACTGTTTTTCTTCATTCTGTGGCATTCCAGGAGGTGTAAGAAATTTTAGTTACATGTACCTTTAAAAGTTATTATTCCTTTAAAAAAATTTTAAATCTAGTTATTGAAATACTGTATTGAAACATCTTCAGGAACACAGTGTAAGAGTAAACAGGAAGAGCAGCAACAGATTTTTAACAGAAGTTAATAAGCAAACATCACCCCAAATTTGATACTATAAATATAGAAAATGATGGATAACTGAATATATGAAAGCATTTGTAAACACTATGGCATAAGCAATAAAGCAGTGCATGTAGAAAAAGAAGGTTGGGTTTTTGGCAGGTTTGGATTGAGTGACTTCTTTACCATCTCCAAGATGACATCTTGAGTGTATCACTTATATCACTTGGTCTCCTCATCTCTAAAATGGAGATAATGAGTACTTATATCATAGGGTTACCAAAAATTATATAAATATGGTTTGAGAAACTTCTTCACACAAAACAGCTCTCTAGTAAATATTATTCCCATTACCAATAAAAGAATGCTATAATTTATAGAAGCAGAAAGTAGATTAGTGGTTGTAGGGGTCTCAGGGTGGAAAAGAGAGCAAAGGAAAATGGGTGTAAAGAATCTCTTCAGGATGATAAAAAACGTTCTAAAACTGGATGTGGAGATGTTTGTTCAACTCTGAAAATTTACCAAAAGTCACTGAATTTTATACCTAAAATAGGTAAATTTTATAGTTTGTAATTTATGCCTCAATAAAGCTGCTTTGTTTTTAGTGCCCTGGGGGATAGGAGGAGAGGGAGTTTAATGAAAAAAGACTGGCCATAATAATTGCTTAAGCTGGGTAATGGGTACATGGGGTTTACTAAGCACTTATCTTTAGTTTTGCATATATTTGAAATTTTCTGCAATAAAAAGGGAATGTTGTAATTAATGACAATTAAGTTTTCTAATTTTATCATTGTTAAGGTTATCTAGTTTCTTAAACTAGATATAAGGTCTTATGTCTTAACAAATATAATGCTGGTAAGAAATAAGAATGACGAATGAATAGAAGGCATAGGCCAAAGTCTTTTCCAGCTATCACCGAGGAGCAGAAGTTAATTGGAGGCTATTCTTACATTTTTGCAATCGTTCTTTATATCACCATAGATATCATTCTGCTTTTGCTGAATTGTAAAGATGGAATTTCCTCCTTTACTGAAAATTCAACATAAATTTAAAGCAAGTAGCAGAGGGTTCTGAAAACATAAACCATCAATTGAGAACCAGAACATTTACACTTGATATATTCAAAACGAACTTCCTCCCACCCCTCTCAACCGATTTTTTACCAAAATTTAATCCTCCATTTGAATCTCCCTGAATCTCAGTGTACAATCAGCTGCACACACAAAAAAATTTGCAATTACCTAATTCCGCTTCTCTCCTTCATTTTCCACATGCTATTGTTGATCATTTTCTATTAATTACACCACTTGACATTTTCATCTGCATCCCCTCTTCTCCACCCACAAAAACACTTACTTAGTTCAGATCACATCACCTTTCAAGATGACAGAGATCATCTCCAACTGGTATTCCTACTGGCCTCTCTCCACATTCTCTACATTAGCCATTCTCAATCCACGTTTCTTCCGGGAAGCAAAATGAAAGATGTTCACAAGTACACAACCACATTTTAATGAAACTGCAAAAGAAAAAAAGCACATAGATAGAATAGTAATTTGTTCATAGCTCTAACTATTAATAGTATCTCAGTAATGGCCACTTTCAAAGGCCCAAGCAGTAAAAGGATAGGCCATGGGTTTGGTGTGGTTCCAGGCCAACGGCACTGATCTTTCTGCCCCAGAAAGCAAACCAGAAAATAAATGAGCAGAATATTAATAAAGAACACCTCCTAATACAATGACCAAACCACTTTCAACTTAAATGTTTCTATGGCTCCTCACTGTCTACAGAACGAAGTACACATTCTTTAATAAATTTTATAACTGCCCCCCAACCTCATAACCTGGATTCTCTCATCTGTTCCCTGCCCATACCTTCAATCTCAAGTTCTGTCACATTCCTAATCTAATTCTACATTCTAGCCATACTGAGCCACTCAAACATCTCTAAATTTTTGATTGTGTCTCACACTTTTAGAACCCCAAGACTAGTTATAAATAGATTGTTTTTTTAAATGAGGAAACTAAAAATTCATATGTTGCAAGCTGTTGGTGAAAAAAGAATATTCCCTGTATGACACATAACAACATAATAGAATTCTGAGGAAATTCAGAGGCCTGATGACCATCCAACTTATCCCAATCTTAGTTATTTTTACTGCAGCTAAAATTACTTTGTATTTCTGTTCCTAATTTCCAAATTTGCCTTTGGATCTGGAATTTTTACCTTCTGACATTAAACCATCTTATCCATAAGAACAATGAAATACTGTAAAATAATTATACCATATATAATGTCCAATATTATATAATACACTAAACTAGTCATAGTTACTGACCAAAAAATTATATTTTTTAAAAAATCCACATAATTTTTTCTGTATTTTACTTCAAAACTGAATTTCAGAATATTTTTAAAGTACTCAAATACAGATATCTTTATAAAGTCATTTTTATAAGAAAAGCTAAAAGGAAGAACATGAAAATGAAGTAAAAGAGGTGGAGAAGGGAAAGGAAACTGAAGAAAGGTTGCACTTACTGATTTTCTAAATGCTAGATCTAGATATTTGGTGTTGCCAGTATTTTATAAAAAATGAGAATTATTTTGTTTTTAAAACTAGTGTAATGGGAAAAAATGATATTTATGATACTGCAGTCTTAGAACTAATAAATGAAAGTCACCATTTTCTGCTGCAAAGAGTTCAGCAGAAAAGGGTGGCTTTCATTTATTAGCTCTCTAATGAGTCTGCATATGCAATGTTTTGAGATTAGAGGTTGTAAAAGACATGAATTCACTTCTCCACAAAAAACTGAGAGTAAGTTGGGGTTACTTGGAATATGCAAAAAATGCAGAAAAGGGGGAAAAGGAAAATATAGGAACATGGCAAGGGAGAAAGAAGTTAGCAAACTAGTCTGAGGCAGAAATGCTGTATGATGTGAGATGGTCAGTGAAACATCCCCATTTCTTGAGTGGCTGAAGAACTTTTAAGACAAAAATATTCATTTTTATTTTATTTTTTTTAAGATTTTATTTATTTGTCAGAGAGAGAAAGAGAGCACAAGCAGGGGGAACGGCAGGGAGAGGCAGAGGGAGAAGCAGACTCCCTGCTGAGCAGGGAGCCCCATGCGGGGCTCGATCCCAGGACCCCGAGATCATGACCCGAGCCGAAAGCAGACGCTCAACACAACTGAGCCACCCAGGCATCCCAAAAATATTCATTTTTTAAAGTTGGTTATTTTGTCGGAATATTATATGCCCCAAACTCACGTAGTCACACACCTCCCTTGTAAAACTAAGCAGGCACATGGCTCGAGTGAGAGTTTTGTTTGTTCATTTACTTGAAACAAATCATGAAACAGAGATGAATTCCAGGTCTGAGCCAACAGAGAGGGTAACCAGAGCGCCCTGTTAAGGGAGGTGAGATAATCCATAACCTGAGTCCAAATCAACAGAACCAGTGGCTCTGAGGCAGAAGTTACTGAAGAATGGAAGTCCTGGGGGAATTCCCACAAGTGCCACAGAGAACTGTGAACCTCCAAAGGGAGGTTCAACTTAGCCCACCCACTTTTGAAGGGGCAGGGAAACCCCAGCTGATAATTAGGCGACGTTAGCTTTCTAAAACTATCACAGAGCCACCAAATGTTAATAGGTATGCATTTCCTACATATCAAAAAATAATACCTCATGTGCTACATATCAAATGTATTGCTATATATCAAAAAATAAAACATCATTTGATATTTATCTGAGAGGAGCCACAAAGGGAGTAAAATGTGACAGTTTTATGAGCAAAATTCCATGGATTTGATGATGACTGTCAACCCACTCAAATCAGAATTATATAAAGAGTTGTGTAATAAGATACTATAATGATCAAGTTACTAGTATTATAATCCTATAAATCTATACCCACTAATTATCAAGTTATTAGTATTATAATCCTACAAATCTATGCCCACTTATAAAAGAAATATGGCAATATTCATACCTCATTCATAAAGATATTGAAAAAAAACACCAGATGCTAACAAAATCTCTGGATAGTAAGACTATGAGAAATGTTGTTTTGCCTCCCTTTCTTCCCATTCATATGGAGTTTTTTTCATAACATTTTTATTTTGTACTAGAAAACAAAGTGTAATTTTTAATTGCTCATGAACATCTGAACTATATGTATGTAATCAGAGATAAAATGTATACATACAATAGTTCCATGATAATTTTAAGTACTAAGGCTATGCAACTATGAGACTTCTAAATATGAATCTGTTTATACCAATCCTCTTATTAGTTCTTCATTTTCTTAAAACAGGACAAAACAAAGAGACTTTGGAAAGATGACCTACTGACAACACAGCTTAGCTTTCTCCCATGCTAAAGCTATTTTGTCTTCCACTGAAAATGTTACTGCTCATTAACTAAACCTACTGAAATTGGATATTCCTTACCTTGGGTAATTCACAGTTTTAAATGCTTAAGCCTACCTGACTGCTACCATAGTTTTCCTCACATCAGTCTCAGCAACAGCTGGGGCAGTCACTATTTATTTGTAATTGTATTGTTAAGGATGGAAATAAGTGAAAGTAGTAGTAGAAAACTGCAATTGCTCTGCTGGACAGTTTATACTCTAAACTTTTAGGGCTGTCCAATAAGGACCAAATTATTTTGTTGAGCAGAAAAAAATAGTGTCAAGCTGTCAACAGTGGAAAATATAGATGTGTCATTTCTCAGTAATTTAGAACACTAGAACATATCTTTTCTCAGGCAACTTTTGTGTGTGTGTGTGTGTGTGTGTGTGTGTGTAAAATTGAGAGAGAGAGAGAGAAAGAACTGTAAAAACTTCAGGATATATTTTTTTAAGTGAGCTACTCTGCTTCTAAACTTTAATATCTATTATTTTTCTTTCTCAGATACACAAAACTCTCTAAACCTTTAGAATTTCACCCACTATTTCTTCAACCTGAACACCAACCTATGCTTTAGCAACTGAAAAATTCTCACTCATTCTAGAAGGTTTCGCTAAAATTCTTTCTACCTTTTCTATGAATCTCAGACTGTTCTAGGGAGATTTTCATGCTTATATTTCTATTCAACCAGCTTACCCATTTAAAACAATTGCCTTTTATGGAAATACATTGTAAATTTCTTGAGAATAGAGACAATAGAGTTTCATCTTTGTATTCCAAAAACTTAGCAAAATAAACACTATTGAAAGATAGATCTTAGGAGTATGGCTGTCTGATTCTAATACTCCCATACTAACTTTAGGAACATCAGCAAAAAAGTGAACCTCTCTATGCCTCTATTTCTTTAATCCTAAAATTGTAATGATGATAAATCCTATCTCATAAAGATGTTGTGACGATTAACTCATATACTATATGTACAACACTAAAGAAAGGGCCTGGCTTATAATAAACTCTCAAAAAATACTAGCTGTTGTTTCAATAACCAGTAATAGCTTTGATTTTGTGTGTATCATAAAGTAAATTCCACCTATGCCAGATAGATAGATGAAAGATCCTACAAACATAAACTAAGCAGAAATGAAATAATCTCATTTATTGAAAAACAAAAGGGAAATTTTAATACACATTTTATGTTAACATTATCATTTATCCCACCCATCCCATACTATTTGGATTCAAATGGAAAATCATTTTTATCAAAAAACTTATTCTATGAATAAACTCTATTTCATTTACTTCTTGTCATTTTATGAAAAGTTTTTTTAAGAGCTAATTGATAATAAAATTATATCCCTTACCAGATTTCTGATGAGAAAACACAGAAATAACATATTCTTAAGGTTTTTCCTCATTATCAATCATTTTTCCTAGGATTCCCAATGAATATAAGAAGGTTCTTATCTGAACTAGGAAAGTTTGTATTCCTAGTGAAATTTCTCCAAAAGGTGATCAAAATCACTGTCACAGATAACTGGACTTGAAGGTCTTTAAGTTACCAGTAGATCATTAAAAGCTACACATGCAATTCTTTTAAATGTAGTCTATCCCCTGTAGGATATCATAATGATGAATATATGTCATTATATATTGTCCAAACCCACAGAATGGATAACACTAAGAGCAAATCATAATGTAAACATAGACCTTGGATGATTATGATGTGTCAATGTACGGTCATGAATTGTAACAAATGTACCAACCTAGTGGGTGATATTGATAGTGGGAGAGGCTATGCATATGTGGGGGTAAAAAGTATATGAGAAATCTCTGGTAGTACCTTCCTCTCAAATTTTGCTGTCAACCTAAATCTGCTCTAAAATAAACAGTCTTATGGGGTGCCTGGGTGGCTCAGTCTGTTAAGCATCCGACTCTTGATTTTGGCTCAGGTCATGATCTCAGGGTCATGAGATTAAGCCGCACGGGGCTCCACACTGCTGGTGTGGAGCCTGTTTAGGATTCTCTTTCCCTCTCCCTCTGCCCCTCCCCCTCCCCACTCATGCCCTCTCTCTTTCTCTCTAAAAAAATAAATAAGTAAAATAAAATAAGGGGCACCAGGGTGGCTCAGATGGTTGGGCGTCTGCTTTCGGCTGAGGTCATGATCTCCAGGTCCTGGGATCAAGTCCCTCAGCAGGGAGTCTGCTTCTCCCTCTCCTCTTCCCCCTGCTCGTGCTCACTCACTCTCTCTCTCTCTCTCTCAAATGAATAATAAAATATTTTTTTAAATGAATAAATTAAAATAACAATCTTTTAAAAAGACAGAAGCACTTAAATTGGTTAGAAATCTAGAAATATGTTACTAAGACATATATCTAAACTAAATTGTTGTTTAAAAGATTGAAATAAACAAAGGGTCTGAGATATACTAAAGAAATCCTATCAGAAAGAAAAAAGAAAAGGAAGAGCAGATATGAACTGAGTTCACAAACTTAGGTATATAAGCAATTTTTAAATGATTCATTACTCTTTTGTATAAAATTATTTAAATTCCAAGCCTACATCTTTCCAAGCTCAAATGAAATTCAACATCAGCAATTCTTGAGATTCCTCCTTAGGGTTGAACTGAGGTCTTGGGGTCCTGGTCAACACTAGGATATTGGGGCGCGGGGGCCATTTCAGTCATCATTTGTTTATACTGATTATCACTTAGTCCTCAATTATTCCAGCTCACATATACCTTTCAGATCTATGTTTACTCTAGTACTTTCGCAAGCACATGTTAGACACCATGTCTTTAATGAAGTTAGGATATCCTGGACTGAAATCAGTTTTCCTGGTGCACCTAATGGCCATTCCCTCTGAGGACTTCCACACCTGAATGTCATAACTAGGCATTTTTTTAACTAGGTAGATTTTTTTTAATGAATAAATCCACAGACCTTCCACTCATCGCCAGCAAACAAGGAAAATTTTTGTGGTCTGTGGAAATCCCACTCTATATCCTTTAAGAGCTCTTTCTCTTTCATTGAACTCTATTGTCTTCAGTGGGCTTAAGCTTTTGGAAACAAAAGACAGGAAACAGGGGAAATGTCTGGTACACAATTTCTATTCTCCCCAGCCAGAACTTCTACCTAGCCAGGAAATTCCCACGGTAGAAAAATCACAAAATTGATTACCTACTTGAATGGGATAAGGAAAGAGAATACACCAAAAGAAAACACGTAAGAATGTGTCAAAAATTTTCATGCCACAGTGATATATTGCTGAGGTTACAGAACAATGTGTATCTAAGAATCTTATTTCATAAAAGTTTACGTGCACCTGCAGCTTTCTATGGAGGCAACTGGGATAAGATATGACATATTTTAAAAAGAAGGAACCCTGAATTCTAATCAGGAAACCTAGATGTAAGGACTTTATTATTCTCAAATAATAGGTCTGGGAAGGATACTTCATCTCTGTAAGCCCAAATTTCCTCTTTAGTAAAGATTCCTTATAAAAATTCTGGGGAATCAGCGGGACCTGGGTGGCTCAGTTGGTTAACTGTCTGACTCTTGATTTCAGCTCAGGTCATGTTCTCAGGGTGGTGAGATTGAGCCCCGCGTCATGTGTGGAGCCTGCTTAAAATTCTCTCTTTCCTTCTCCCTTTGCCCCTCCCCCACCCCCTCTCTCTCTCTCAAAAAAAAAAAAAAATCTAGGGAATCAGAAAGGTGCAAATGTAATGTAATAATATTATTATGATTTATAATTTATTCTATACTCTCTGATTTTTAAATACATAGAATGTATTCATTTATATCCTAACAGATTGAAGCTATAACTGGATGTTCTTACTCTTTAACATTTGTCTATTCTTTCTCTTACCATGAAAGAGAAGAGAAGGAAAAATTGGTAAGTGTTAGAATTATCACTGAGTGTATTACTCAAAATGGAGTGTGCTATGTCATCACTGAGTACCTGCTTACAAAGTTTAGGAGTGCCCAACACTACCATTACTCTGACATCAACTGTAAAGTTCAGCAGTCCCCAAACAACTCTCACTTATGACGCCAGTTGCAAGGCCAAGACTATCCTCAAGTTCCATAATTTACCAGTAGGAGTCACAGAATTCACTGAAAGCTATTATACTCATGGTTATGGTATCTTACAGGAGATGGATACAGGCAAAAATCAGCCAATGGAAGAGACACAAGGGACATAGTCCAAAATAGTTCCACATCTTTAACTTCCAGTTGTCCTCTCTCAATGAAGTTGTGGACAGTGCTAACTTCTCTAGGTAATGATGTGTGACAATATTCATAGAGTATTGCCAATTGGGGAAGTGTACTCAAGCCATGGTATCCAGAGTCTTTATTAGGGCTTAGGCACATAGACATGACTGACCACCTATATGACTGACCTTTAGTTGTCAGCCCCTGTGGAGGCTAAGCTGCGTGGCCCAAAGCCCATACCATAATTCACATTATCAGATTATTCAGTGTGACCCAAGGCCCACAGATAAACAACAGCACTCTTATTGGCAGGTCAATCCAAGGGCTTAGAAATTATCTCTCATGAACAAAGATCTCTCTGTGGGTAAGATTAATTCTTTACTACACAGCAATTATGATTACCAATGATGTTGACTGATAACTTCTTAAAAAACCATCAGAAAACAAACCTAAACTCTTTAGATTTACTATAATAAAGAACACCACTTTCAACAAAGTCATGGCAGGGGCCCCAAAAGAAAAGGATAATAAGAATGCTACTTATATAGAGGGCGCCTGGGTGGCTCAGTTGGTTAAGCGACTGCCTTCGGCTCAGGTCATGATCCTGGAGTCCCTGGATCGAGTCCCGCATCGGGCTCCCTGCTCGGCAGGGAGTCTGCTTCTGCCTCTGACCCTCCCCCCTCTCATGTGTTCTCTCTCATTCTCTCTCTCTCAAATAAATAAATAAAAATCTTTAAAAAAAAAAAAAAAGAAGAATGCTACTTATATAGAGTTTTGGGGTCTAAGATGAAGTGGATTAAGGTTAGTGTTTCAAGGCAGGAAACAAATTTTGGATTGGGCAAGCCCATGATATAATAGTTTAGGATTGATGGACACATAAAGAACACTTTGTGTTCTTTCTTCATATGAAAATGAAGCACACCTTCATAAGTGGACTGTCTTTTTGATACATTTGTTATTTGTCCAAGTTAGCAATCTCTTCCCAGGCAAGAATTTCCTGAAACAAATATTTAGTCATGTTGACATAAGTAATCTCAGTTCTCATTTACAATTTAGTACAGTGGATGTAAATGGTCTCAATTCTAAATGGTAAGAATAAAATTCCAAAACTCATATGGAAGTTTTACAAAAACAGAAAACTCGCACTACAAAAGACCATGTTTTAATGAAGTATGTGGGTCAGAGCAGTCAGTTGAGGTTGTTTTTCTAAAAATTTTAGCTCATCTATTAAAGAATAAACAATTAAAACCTTAAGTCCTCCTGAGACTTGGTCTTTTTATCTTTAACATAGAAATAATAATACCTCCACTGAGGTATTGAGCAAGATCAAATAGCTACTAAATGACAAAGTTGGGACGCAAACCCAGTCTGTTGGACTCCCAAGCCTCCCATCACACCACCTTGCCTTACATATTCTCATTCTTATGCTGAAATAACTGAAATATTAAGTAAAATAATATATGTGAATGTACTTACCAGAACTTGGCACATAGTAGGTGTCAGTAAATATTAATGTCCTTCCTTAATTTGTGAAGATTACTGCTCTCCATTTAAGGTCAATGACAAGGAGAAAGGGGTATAAATGAGAGACGATAATTAAGTCACACACATCTAAAACTTTTGGAACTTATGCAACAAAGTTCTTTCCCTGTTCCTTATAAATGAAATAATATGCATTTATTTGTCTGGACTGAGAGAGAGAGACGGTGTAGAGAGGTGGGAGGGACATGTAAGGATATAAAATGGTCTTTGGAATCTAGGGTTGGAAAGGGAAGAATACCAAACATTTAAAGAAGAGTTAATACCTATTCGTCTCAAACTGTTCCAAAAAAATAGGTATGGAAGGAAAACTTCCAAACTCATTCTATGAGGCAAGCATTACCTTGATTCCAAAACCAAAGACCCCACTAAAAAGGAGAATTATAGGCCAATATCTCTGATGAACATGTATGCAGAAATTCTCAACAAGATAATAGCAAATTGAATTTAAAAGTACATTAAAAGAATTATTCACCACAATCATATGGGGTTTATTCCTAGGCTACGGGGGTGGTTGAATATTTGCAATCAGTGTGATACACGACATTAATAAGAGAAAGGATAAGAACCATATGATCCTCTCAATAGATACAGAAAAAGAATTTGACAAAGTACAGCATCCTTTCCTGATAAAAAACCTTCAACAAAGTTGGGATAGAGGGAACATTTCGTCAGCATCATAAAGGCATCATACAAAAGACCCACAGCTATTATCATCCTAAATGGGGAGAAACTGAGAGCTTTTCCTCTAAGGTCAGGAACAAGACAGGGATGTCCACTCTCACCACTGTTATTTAACATAGTGCTGAAAGTCTTAGCCTCAGCAATCAGACAACAAAAGGAAAGAAAAGACATCCAAATCAGCAAGGAAGAAGTCAAACCTTTACTATTTGAGGTGACATCATACTCTACGCAGAAAACCCAAAAGACCCCACCAAAAAACTGCTTGAACTGATACACGAATTCAGTAAAGTCGCAGGATATAAAATCAATGTACAGAATTCTGTTGCTTTTTTTTTTTTTTAAAGAAAATATTGGTTTAATTCATTTATACACACCCAACAAAGGAAGATGATTTTCACATTACTGGTCTCAGAGACCTAAAAATCCAGGAACTTAAGCTTAATTAATACAGAATATGTATAATATAGTCACCCTGGGAGAGGAGGGGGAAAAAAGTCTCTTAGTTGCTGACTAGTAATACAAAATTTACGGAGATTGAGAACTTTCAAACTGGGAAAACTCTAGGGAAACTTTTCTTAATCATCCTAGGAGAATAGAATGCTTGTAAGCTGTTTACCTTTGAATTGCTTTCCCTCTGAGGGAAGTGTTTGTTGCGTTTCTATATACCAATAATGAAATGGCAGAAAGAGAAATCAAGGAATCCCATTTACAGGAACCTCTATACTCATCTTTAATCATATGGGGTTTAAAAAAGTTTAAAAAACTTTTTTTTTTTAAGATTTTATTTATTTATTTGACAGAGAGAGAGAGAGAGATAGTGAGAGCAGGAACACAAGCAGGGGGAGTGGGAGAGGGAGAAGCAGGCTTCCCGAGGAGCAGGGAGCCCGATGCGGGGCTCGATCCCAGGCCCCTGGGATCATGACCTGGGCCGAAGGCAGATGCCCAACCGACTGAGCCACCCAGGAGCCCCTAACATTTAAAAAACTTTCATAAATTGTGAATAGAGTTTTTTGTGTTTGACTCTTGTTCCTTTACCACCCACAGTCCCAGAAAGATTCTCTGTTGCCTACAAGTGAGTTAAGTGCTCTTTTTCAATTAATTTTCAAGTCAAACTCAAGGACGAATTTTAGAATAAAAGTGAGAGCATTTGTCCTTGGACCTCTCATATTAGGTGACAGCAAGAAAGCATGGAAGAAGGACATAAAGTGAAACTGAAAACAAGCAGGATTGCCAATATTGAATGGATGGATACTGGCATTTTCATTTATTTCAATGGTAATAGCCCGATGTCTCTGCAGTTTCATGTCTTACATAAAAAGTTTGGAAAGGTTGTTATAAATAGAGTTAGTCAGATTATCCATTAAAGACGCATAAACAAACTTTTCTAAACTCAGCTACTAAACTCAGGCTGATACATTGATGGAGGGCATAGCTAAAAATTTAGATGAAGTCAGTTAGGATTGCAGTAAGCAGCATTCAATAGGAACCTTACCACAGTGTGGTTCGTATATAACAAAAATGTCCATTTGTGATCAATCCAGAACCCACTGGACTGGCAGAAGAGTTATCCTGGACACAGTTTCCCTCTAATTTACTGTTGTGTCATCTTTAGGATACCACTTTCATTCTTGTGATTGTCAGATGGCTACTCCATCTTGAGATATTGTATCTGCATTCCAAGCAGGAAACAGCAGAAGGATGGAGGGCAAAAGACAAAAGACCAGCTGAGTTTCGTCTATTTCCAAACATTCCCTGAAGTCCCTTCCAACAATTTTTCTTTACACCCATAGTTCCCAAACTGTGTGTCAAACTACCTCATGGTGTCAGTTAATTCATGGGAACATGACAGGATATTTTAAGTTTTTGAAGAAAGTACTGTAATATTCAACATTTATCAGACTAAGTGAAAAACTAACTTGAGCAAATTTGGGTTCAACATTTGATCTTGGTATATTGAAATGACCTATCTTTGAAAAGCTGGAATTTTGACAATGCTATTGTTAAAAAGAAAGCAAATACCATATGCAAATTAACATCAAACAAAAAATGAGGTCAATAGGGTCTAATCTGATTCCAAGATTTGAAAAGTTGCACAGCATTCAAAGCACAAACCTCCCATTCTGCATAATTTGGTTGGTCAGGAATGTAATAAAAATAGTTTTTCTCTTAAGTTACTTATATTATTTTTTCAAATGGCTACTACCTTATTAGAACATAGATATTTATTAAGTTGTTTGGATGGAGGTATTTCTTTTGACTTAAGGGCACCATGAAAAAATTACTAAGGCACTAAGAGCTCCATGATTGAGAAAGTTTGGTAACCTCTGCCTTAAGTCTTTAGCCATCTCTACCTGCAAAGGAATGTAGGAAGATGTAAACTTTTGTTAGACACACAACCAGGACTCTATTAATAAAGAAAAAGGAGAGAATGAATATTGAGCAGGCAGCAAGCAGTTTCTACCCAACAGATCGAGAATTTTAATACTATTCCCATTTCTTTTCTTTTTTTTTTTTTTAAAGATTTTATTTATTTGACAGAGAGAGACACAGCAAGAGAGAGAACACAAGCAGGGGGAGTGGGAGAGGGAGAAGCAGGCTTCCCGCCGAGCAGGGAGCCCAACACGGGGCTCGATCCCAGGACCCTGGTATCATGACCTGAGCCGAAGGCAGACGCTTAACGACTGAGCCACCCAGGCGCCCCTCTCTTTCTTTTTATAACATTTTATTTTCAAGTCCAAGGAAAGGACAATTTAATAACTGGAAAAACATGATAAATTACCAGTCAATGCTCATGCTTACTAATTACATACTTGGGTATTATCCTTGTGGACTTTGTAAAACTCACATCACTTTATTAGTTCAAATTATTATAAATTAGTTCAAATATTATAAATTTTAAATTATGTTAAGTATGTTAATTGTCACTGTCAGTTATAATGGATCTAATAAACTGGGGCTAAGTTAGGTATCTTATAGAATTTCATTAACATTTACCAAAATTGTATTCCAATAATTAAGAGATTTAGTTCAGCTTTCTAAACCCAACACAGGAAGTAATTTAGAAATCAGAAATTTAAGATTCAATATCTAGTAATGAAAAACTTTAAGCATTTACAAAAAGAGCTTAAAATTGGCATTTTATATATTAAACCCATTCTAAGTCAATAACCTGGTGCTATATTGAATTAAGAGAAGCAATAATTATCAAAGAGTAGTATTCTTTAAGTCTCTATTTTACCATACCATATATATTGTGTGATGACAATTGCAATGAAAATACATAAAAGAGATAACCAAATAGTACTTAAGGAGCTAAAATACCCATCTTAAATTTTATTTCGGCAAGTTCGTATTCATTTAGATTTTAGAACATTGGTATAATGTGTTTCCTTGTAATCATACCCAGAAACACTTAAACTGAAAATACTCAGTGGCTACATCAGCCCAAAGCTTAGAAGCACAAAATGAAAAGAGTAACTGATACATTTTTTAAAAGACCCAATAGCCTTTGTAAATTTGACAGAAATTTTATTTAGACCAGAACTGCCACCCGAGTCTGTAGAAACTGATTTCAGTATAGTACATCTTATGATATGAATTGAGGTCCCCTCTCTCTCCCCCACCAAAAAAAAAACTAAAAAAGAAGGCAAAAAAATAAATTCAAATTGGAAGATCTGTATCTGGAAGCCTCCTACTGTCCACATCATTTGATGTTAGCTATAATGTGGATTTATTGATACTAATAACCTAAATCCTCTTAATATCCAGCTCTGGCATTAAACCAGTGTCATTGTGGTTTAAGGCCTGAAATAAATATTATGTGTTGCCTTGACATCTGATTCCAGCGTCTTAAAAGGCCTAACGACAGTTCCCTGCTCCACTCTGCTCTCAGAGACAAAATCCCCTAGCCAAACAAACCCATCACAGAAACCAACTCCGTGCCTACTTATCCTTGTATCCCAGGTTTCAGTTGACCACCAGCCTGCAGAATTACTGGAACAAGCCAATCACATCCTCCCATAGGACCCCAGAGTCATCTCACCCTCTTGTCACTACAAAGCCTGCTCCCTTAGCCCTCTATTTGTTCCTCTGTTCTTAAGATCACCTTCCCTTGACATGTGGTGTGCGGCATCCTCCTCCATCAGACTGTGAGTACATGTGACTAATAAATTGCTGTTGTCTCATCTTTCCAGAGTCTGGTGTCATTTGTTTGGCCTTCCCCATAACCCTAGGGCAAGAATCCTTCCCTTACTAATGGGGTGACAAAGAGGTGATCAAAACAGTCATAAAAACATGGGACAAAAAAATCATAACTCAGATATAAATTAAAATGATTATTACTAATAAAATGATGATAATAATTACCATTGGGGCACTGGGTGGCTCAATCGGTTAAGCTTCTGGGATTGAGCCCCATGTGGGAGTCTGCTTGAGATTCTCTCTCTCCCTCTCCCTCTGCCCCTCCCCCCACTCGTGCTCTCTCTCTCTCTCTCTCTCTCTCTCTCTCTCCCCCCTCAAACAAATAAATAAATATTTTAAAAGTAATAATAATTATCACCTATACAGCTTTCTATATGCTAAGTACTGTGCTGGGTATTCTACATACATGTTGTTATTCAATCTTTTGAACAGCTCTATGATATATTCACATTTTATGGACAAAGAAAATAAGGTTTACAGGAGTTAAGTAATTTAATCAAGGTTATAAAACTATTCGGGCAATAAGCTAAGATTTAAATTTAAGCAGTCTGACACCATCACCCTAAAAGACAAAATCATTATCATTCATATAGATCTAATCTATATATTTCAGTTCTAGTAAGAAGTCATCTCATGTCTTTCAGGGCAACTTATCAAACATCCATAATATAATGAACTCTTTTCAAAGGAAATAATATTTATTAAATCCTATTCTTTTTTTTAAGATTTTATTTATTTGGGGCACCTGGGTGGCTCAGTCGTTAAGCGTCTGCCTTCGGCTCAGGTCATGATCCCAGGGTCCTGAGATCGAGCCCCGCATCAGGCTCCCTGCACCGCGGGAAGCCTGCTTCTCCCTCTCCCACTCCCCCTGCTTTTGTTCCCTCTCTCGCTATATCTCTCTCTGTCAAATAAATAAATAAAATTTTATTTGACTTTAAAAAAAGAGATTTTATTTATTTATTTGACAGAGAGAGAGAGAGCACAAGCAGGGTGAGGAACAGGCAGAGGGAGAAGCAGGCTCCCTGCTGAGCTGGAAGCTGACGCTGGGCTTCTGCACATTGTCAGAAGACATGAACAGACATTTCTCCAAAGAAGACATTGAGATGGCTAATAGACATATGAAAAGATGCTCAACATCACTCTACCACTCTCCTACATTTTTTAAGCACAAGGAGAGTCCTCAAATCTCTATCCATAAGACAAATATAGACAGAAATGCAGAAAGGAAATGCAGAAAGGAAAATGAAAAGAGGTTATAAAAGTAAGGAAAATATTTTAAGTCATCATAGTCACTTGACTATGTCTAAGGGCCAAAATCTTGTCTAAGGGCCAAAATATTTTTGTGAAATTACCTGCACAAATTTTGCTACAATTTGTGAGTTGAATTAATATTAAATATAAAATATTAATAAAATCCTAAAAAATTTAAATCACTTTTAAAGAGTCATTCTTTGTTCACTTGGTAATGAACAAACTTAAAATGTGACTCTTTTGGAATTGCTTCATTTTCTGAGGCAAAACATTAGAGATTTTTAATAGTACTTCATTTCTATTAAGTTAAATTTATCATTTAGAACCAGGGAAAAAATGCTGAGAGAACAAAACATTTCTCCTAGTGAGGTGAAAATAAGAGCTTGAGTGGTTATCATGTGAAATAAAACCGAGAAGGGTGGGGCATGTTATGATAGTTCGGGGCTTAAAGGAATCAAATAATACTTGCTATTCCTCCCCTAGGTTTGAAAACAATTGGGAGATAGACTCAAATTTCACGCTATTACCTTTGTTTCTAATGAAACAGACTGGAGAATATGGTTTAGAGCTGCAATTTTGCCAGGTATCTTGATACTTTACAGACGTGTTTTCAGGCAAAAGCAGTGCAGGACTGTTTCAGGCTTCCGCCCAAAGGCAGACAGAAAGAGACCCAAATTCAAGCACTTTGTGGCAGTCAGACTGAAGAACCAAGAGACAGGGCGAGAAAAAGAATAAGTTATTCAGTTTCTTCTCCCATACTTACTAGGTTGCATTATTCTCTCTCAGAGGAGTGAATGAAATGTGGAAAAAGAAACTGGACATTTTACACCCCGTGAAGTCCCTCCACATGGAAACAAAAGGCCAGGATATGGAGGTTTTCCTCTAACAAACGTGTGTGCCTCATAATTCTTACTTGAATACTGGGGAAATCCCTAGGATCACCAACTTCTACTAAAATTAAAGTGGTTTTAGGTTTTTATTTTTAGTCCAAATTTGGTAAACCATCTCATAAGGAAAGGAAATGTTTATATTCATGTGTATATGTTTTTGTTCTCCCAGAGAACTATCCACAGAAAAGTAAATTCAATAACTTTCATTGAAACCCCTACACACTATGGGTATAGGAAAACAAATATCCATGTGATTAAGGAAAATGATTAAATATGAGAACAGATAGAAACCACAGGCCATATCCAAACCATATGAGTGTGATGGAAAAGAGAGTCGGTAAGGTCAAACAAAAATCTTAGAAAATAGGGCGCCTGGGTGGCTCAGTTGGTTAAGCGACTGCCTTCGGCTCAGGTCATGATCCTGGAGTGTCTGGATTGAGTCCCGCATCGGGTTCCCTGCTCGGCAGGGAGTCTCCTTCTCCCTCTGACCCTCCCCCCTCTCATGTGCTCTCTCTCTCATTCTCTCTCTCTCAAATAAATAAATAAAATCTTAAAAAAAAAAAAAGAAAATCTTAGAAAATAAAGAATATTTGACCAGGCATAAAATTTACAGAGATTTCAGTAAAGGGTAGAGTAAGCTACACTTGAGAGGAATAGCTACTGTATTTATTGAGGGTGTACTTAAACCTGTAATACTATCACAATAGACAAGATTCCAAATAACCCTTTTTATATTTTTCCAACAGAGTGAGAGCCAATGGTGATCTGATTTCTGTTTCTGGTCCTACAAAATCTCTGTTCATATGACTGTTGAGCATCAAGTACTGTAACAGTTCCTGAAACACCAAAAGATACTTTCTGTAAATGCCACAGTTGCTAATGTTTAATGGCCATCAAAATGCTCTATGTGGAGTATAATTTAACAGAATTGGTTCTGTGACTTACCACAGCAACTATCTTAAAGTATGATTGTAAGAATAACTTCCTGACTGAATGTTGATAAAAGTTTTTGAATATTTAAATTTCTATCAATATTTAGCTAAGAAAAATATGTTTAAAAATCACACTTGCCTGTAATCATACTTAAACTGGGATAAACTATCCAATTTCTCAAAATATGGCATTTTGTGTAACCTTCATTCCAGCTCTCATCTAAGCATCTAAATAACGAAATTTTTTTGACTACTATCAGAGAAAAATAGTTTGTTAAAGTCTGCTTTTGAGATCCAGAGAGAAATTTTTTTACTCCATCAAAAATGATCCCTTTTCAAGTCTTGCAATTATTTTGACAAAAAAATTATTTTATATAATCACCTATTTTTAAATTATTTCATCAGCTGCTCTCAAAATTTAGTTAATATTTAGTATGTGCAACTGAATTGTAACAAGCACTATGTTGTCATTTATCAAAACTATTTCTACCATATATATTTCTAATTATGTAACTATGAAATAAAACTGAAACTGTTCCCTATGATAGAAAAATAAATGTCAAATTTCAAGTTAGAGTTGAAAACTTGTTTTCTACCTCTTAGATTAATTCCATTTTTATACCAAGAATGCTCCTTCATTCAGAGAATATTATTTTGCCATTATAGTATTTAAGAGTGGTCTTAGATTGAGTACCATTTTTCAGGAAAACTCCATAAATGTCTTCACACTTTGTACTCTAATATCTCCTCCAGTTCCAAAAAGACACTGTTCAAACAGTATCCTTGATACAGAAGAAAGAGCATTAGCCTTATCAATTCCTAAGCCATGATCATTCTAGCAGATTCTATTTAAGAGCAAATTTTATCACAAATGTAATCCCAGAAATATTGAAACTATATATTATTGAGCACACATATAAAATTCAATTACCAGAGTAATTTAATTGATAGGAAATATATATTCTTCTCCTATGGGAAAATGAAATAAAAAGAGAATTTTTCCTTTCAGTATTACTGAGTTGGAATTAATATGAAGTTCTTTAACCCAATGCAGTCCTAGACCTTATTACCAGCATCACGTGTACTCTAAAGAGAATTTCTACCAATAGAAATTGGTTTGCATTAAGTCAACCAAAAGTTATCTCCCAGAAACTTTTAACTTTACCAGACTCCTCTAATACCTTCCCTACTCAGTGTTGTCTCTCTACACCTGCATCTGTCTGGAAGGCACCTTTGGCTACTTCTTCTTTCTAAACTTCACCAATTTTGCAAGGCCCACTTCAAGGTCCCTATCATCCATGAAGTCTTCAAGCTCTCCCTCACCCCTGAATGTGTAAAAATCTGATTGTCTATATATTCATCTAGCTTTATCTTTTTTTCCCTTGGATAATTAATTATACTCTCATAAATCTATAGATACATAGAAATAGAGTTATGATTTGTTTCCCCAACTAGACCAAAAATTCTATAAGGAACTATACTGCTTAGCCAAGATTATCTACTCTAAAAACGGAAAGAAGCAACAAGAATTATATGTTCTGTAAACTACAAGATAGAAATAGCCACAATCCCTGCCCCTTCCACTCTGGTTTATAAGAGCAGGAGTTTTACTGTCACATATCCCTCATTAAGTTATTTGACCTGATAATAAGATGACTAATAAGTATTTGTTACATTAATCTATTTATTCAAAATGACATTACTCTCTAAATGTATAAATTTCATAAGAAGTAAGGCATTCTGAATTGGGATTTTCCTGCTAAACTCTAAAGCCTTACACATGATTAAAACAAATGCCTCACATGTCCAGTCTACAGTGCTCCACTCTACCAGCTGAGCTATGGAAGGGTGCACTCACCATCACTAATCATCAGAAAAGTGCAAATCAAAACCACAGTGAGATATCACCCCACACCTGTCAGAAGGGCTATCATCAAGAAGACAAGAGATAACAGGTATTGGTGAGGATGTGGAGAAAAAGGAACCCTTTTGCAGCCACTATGAAAAACAGTACAGAAGTTCCTCAAAAAATTAAAGACAGAACTACCATATGATCCTGCAATCTCACTTCTATCATATCCACAGGAAATGAAAACAAAGTATCAAAAAACTATCTGAATGCCCAAGTTTATTGCAGCATGCCATAAATAGCCAAGATATGGAAACAATATACATGTCCATCAACAGATGAATTGATGAAGATATATATATACACACAGAGACAATGGAATATTATTCAGCCATGAGAGAAGGAAATCCTGCCATTTGCAACAACTGGATGGACCTTAAGGGCATTATGCTAAATGAAATAAGTCAGACAGAGAAGGACAAATATTATGCGATTATCACTTACATGTAGAATGTAAAAAAAAAAGCCAAACTCATTGTAGAATGGTGGTAACCAGGGGCTGAGAGGTGGGGGACTGGGGAGATGTTAAAGGGTATAAACTTGGCAACTAGAAGGTGAATAAGTTCTGGCAATCTAAAGCAGAGTATCATAATTGTGGTCAACAATACTGTATTCTATACTTTAAGTTGCTGAGACTAGATCATAAATGTTCTCACCATGAAAAAAAAAATTATAATTACATGATATGATAGAGGTATTTACAGTGGTAATCATATTGTAATAAATAGATGTATCATACCAACATACTGTACACCTTAAGCTTACACAATGTTATATGTCAATTATATCTCAATACAAAATAAAAATTAAAAAAATAAAGCAAGTGGTTCAAATGAACTGCCTAGTGATCTTACCTTCTGAAAATCTCTATTATATCTGTCAGTACAAAATCCATTGCATCCTTTTGGCCTTTGGATAAGAAATTATTCACCACCTCTAATCTCAATTAAAAAATCTCAAAAGATTCTCAAGTTGTTGTTAGAATCAATAAGCCACAAAAAATTAGCCTAGATATTTATTTTAAGGTGTTTCTCTTCTCTTTTACAATAAAAATTATTTGTAGAAATACATGTTAGAATGCGTTGTTTTAAGTTCAGCTTTAAACTGATAAAGTAGCTATCCATTATGTTAGGTCCCAGGTCATACATGGGTCAATAAATTTTGCAATACTCTAATTGGGCTAAAATATTAATATAAGTAGGGCTAAAATATTCACCCTAGTCCCAGCCTTTCAAATGGGTACTGTTGTTCATAAACCTAGAATTGAAAACAGCTCAAATCCTTCTCTTCAGAAATGAGATCACAATTCAAAGGATCCTTCACTAAAAGTTACCACCTTGGGGCACCTGGGTGGCTCAGTTGGTTAAGCAACTGCCTTCGGCTCAGGTCATGATCCCAGGGTCCTGGAATCAAGCCCCATATCGAGCTCTCCACTCAGCAGGGAGTCTGCTTCTCCCTCTCCTTCTGTGATCTCTCTCACTTTCACTCTTTCTCAAATAAATAAAATCTTTTAAAAAAAATTACCTTCTTTTTAAGAATAGAAAATTATATACTGAAGAAATATTAAATGTTCCCTAGCTCTTCTAAATATTCAAGATAATTTAAGATGAATAGAAAAAATAAAATCAGTGTCCAGATTTTAACAGGATCAATTATTTCCATCTATGTTGGTAGGATAGGGAAGATCGTGAAAACTCTTCTTTCCACTTGCCCTTAATTGTCAGAAGAAAACTGCAACAACAAATTTTATGATAGAGAGATAACCACAACTAAATGGTGTATTTCATACACTTTAGAATGAAACAATATGGAACAGTGTGGTTAAAACTGCTCTCCAACGTCAGACTACCTGGGTTTGAATGCCAACTCTGCCTCTCATTAGCACAGTAGCATTGGATAATGGACTACCTCCTCTGGGTTTCAATAATATTAGAACCCACCTCACAGATTTGTGAAGAGGAGGTACTCCATGTAACGCACTTGAAATAATACCTGATACATAGTAAGCACTTGATAAGCATTAGCTAAATATAAATTATCTATAAATTAAAGTTTTACATATTTTTAGAAAAAGATGTAGTGATTGCTTTCACTAATTTAAACAGAAAAAGGAATACTTTTTAAATTTGAAAATACAAGTCGTTCTCTCTCAATGCAGAAATGCATTTACTAAAGGTAGACAGACTTTGATTAGGGACTAAATGAAGGGTAAAATAACAAAACATTTTATGAAAAATATAGAAAGAAAGAAATAACTCAGTGGGAAACATTTCTGATGTTGTTTAATCGCCTGACCTTTGATATCCTGCCTGCCATACCAACCAGTGACCCGAATTAAATCCAGCTGTTCAGATCACACCACTTTGCTACCTAAGCCTTTCAGGCAAGTGGGATCCAGTTCTTGTCTACCGGCCTTCCCTCACTGTTTGCTCCTACAGCAAATATGCCCACAAACAAGCTCCTACCAATCTTGGTTCTTTGCCTGAACAGAAAAATAACTTTGCAAGAACTGAAGTAAGCTTTCTCAGGTGAACGTCTTTCATAGCACCAAGTACGGGGATGCCATCATTCTCATTATAAAAAGAACTTTTTAATTTAACAGACTAGAGTACTGTTTAAGAATGTATTCTATTAGTGACACTCATTAATCTTAAGTTAAAATGTATATTTTGGCAGCTTATTCTTTGCTTTAAATGAACTATTGCTTTAATCACAGGCATTTGCAAAACAGTTTGATTTTTCTTAATTAATGTCTGCTAAATTTACTTATGATAGACACACTCTTTTGCTAGAGGTAAAACAAATATACTGTGTGGTTATTAATTCCCACTTTGCACCATACAAAATTATTAACTGAGGTGGAACTTTTCTGCCAAGGTACTTTAATTTCTTTTTTTCAAATGAAAAGATGTAGGAGTATGACTGACTGCCATGCCCGTCCAATGAATGTAGTAATTTTTCGCTGCCTGTCAACTTGAAGACAATGTTTCACCCCAGCGTTTTCTTTCAAAGAGCTCCAGAGGAAATTTAGCAAGATTAGGAGAGACAGAATGGAACTGTACAAACGTTATTGCCTTTTTTTCTTTCTTCTTTCATACATTCTATACACAATAGTGACATCTTCTGGTTGGCTGGAATATTGATGTTTGGAGCAATGCTTTGAAACCACATCAAACTTTTCTGATCACTCACCAAAACATGCCTTTTTGCATTAAGATACTAAATGAAATATTCCTGAATCAGAAGCACCTCAGCTTTATATATATGCCATCAAAATTCCAATTTAAGTTTTTTTTATAGAGAAAACACAATAGAAGAGTGGATACTTATTTCTTCAAAACAAATTTGAAATTCTTCAAAAAAAAATTGAGGTTAAATGTAAAATTAATTGGCATTAAAAAAAATCACTTGACACAATTAAACATCCACTTATGGAAATTTCATTTTCTAGAAAGTTCATTGACAACTGGAGAAAATTATAAAAAAAGAGAAAAGTTCAATAATATATTTCCAGGTTATTTTTAATGAGGAATAAAAGAGATTTGGAGGGTCTGAGAGAAGGAAGAGCCTGACATTAGTGACATTCCTTTCCTCTCCAACCTTTTCAGAGGGGTCTATACTTGTGCAGGACACCATGGAATTCTGAGGATGCCCTAAAGCACTATCCTCAATGCTAACCTCTCATTTCACCAATGTAACTCTCTCCTAGGGTAGGCATCCACCTACAGCGGCATCAGGTCTAGACTGGTCCTGGTGATAGCAACCTCAGGGACCCAGAATCCCATGAGGATTGATCCAGGCATTGTGTATCTAAATATAACATATTTATATTATAACCCCTTTCTCAAGACAATAGAGGAAGGATGACTTGAGTAGTTCCAAGGTGATTTGCTTATACCTATCTCCCTAGAAAAGATGAAAAGTACCAAATATCCTCATCATAAATCAACTAAATAATCCACAGCAGAAAATTCTAACCAAAAACTAAAGGAAACATAATTTCATATCAGCAACTATTTGTAAAAATTGAAAAGTGAAAAATTAAAAGACAGGCGCCTGGTGGCTCAGATGGTTAAGCGTCTGCCTTCGGCTCAGGTCATGATCCCAGAGTCCTGGGATCGAGCCCCGCATCAGGCTCCCTGCTCCGCGGGGAGTCTGCTTCTCCCTCTTCCTGCCTCTCCCCCTGCTTGTGCTCTGTCTCTCTCCTCTCTCAAATGAATAAATAAAATCTTTAAAAAAAATTATTTAAAAAAAGGAAAAGAAAAATTAAAAGAAATTGAATTAACTTTGTTCTGTCTGTCATGAATGCAATGCAACTGTAAGTATTATAAATTCCAGTCACACATTTTATTTAATTTTATTTTATTATGTTATGTTAGTCACCATACATTACATCATTAGTTTTTGATGTAGTGTTCCATGATTCATTGTTTGCATATAACACCCAGTGCTCCATTCAATACGTGCCCTCTTTAATACCCATCACCAGGCTAACCCATCCCCCCACCCCCCTCCCCTCTAAAACCCTCAGTTTGTATCTCAGAGTCCATAGTCTCTCATGGTTCATCTACCCCTCCGATTCTCCCCCCCTTCCTTTTTCCCTTCCTACTATCTTTTTTTTTTTTTTAACATATATTATTTGTTTCAGATGTACAGGTCTGTGATTCAACAGTCCTACACAATTCACAGCGCTCACCATAGCCCACGCCCTCCCCAATGTCCATCACCCAGCCACCCCATCCCTCCCACCCCCCACTACTCCAGCAAACTTCAGTTTCCTGAGATTAAGAATTCCTCATATCAGTGAGATCATATGATACATGTCTTTCTCTGATTGACTTATTTCACTTAGCATAATACCCCCAGTCACACATTTTAAAAAAATGTAATTCTTAAGAAAAAATATGTATATCAGTGTTATTTAAAATGGTTTAAGTAACAATAAACCAGAGAAGCTTATTATTAAAATTATACTAATTACATTTATCCTATCATCTGGATCAAGCTAGTGTCTCTCTTGGTAATAACAGCCCTTTACAATCTTGTTACTGTACGTTGAAAGGATATTTGTAAAGGAAAGACCATGAACATTTTTAATGCTAGAAAATATATTAAAAGAATATAGGTCACATTCTTCTTCGCATTTATTAAGGTATCTATGTTATCTGAAATTGCAAATCAAATTTGACCAAAGAAACAAGCTATAAATGATATGTATAATTATCCTTTAAATGATGCATAAACTATTGTGATTAGCAGGAATTTACTATTACAATCAGGATTAAATGCTGAATATATTTCTGAATTCGTAAAAATATTATACTCTCAGATGTGACAGAGATAAGCAATCAATTCATTTCCTACCTAATCTGTGAAAGCTCTGCTAGTTGTTTCTGGTATGGTGATTGCTTTATTACTCAGTTTTCTAATCTCATTTTCAAAAAATGTTCTTTGTGTAAAGAAATAAACAAGCCTCATAGAATAGATATCCTACGATAGGCATTTTTCAAAATTCAAAATATCCTTCAAGTCAGTAGTAAAATAAGCCAACTATAAGGTATGGGGCTGTTATCTGGTTGACAATAAAATCAACTCCTCTCCATGTAAGAAATGCAGAAAATATAAATTTTGTCTTTAGATACAACATGTTCGGTCTATTTGCAATTTTACTCAAATATACTCAGTAAATAAAATGCTAATATTGACTTGCCATTCATATGAGTTCAAATAGATCAATAAAAGCTACAACATTGAATTCATCTGTACCATGATCTATCTCAACAATTGCATTAACCAAAACAACTTCTGAATGATCCAATATCAAGAAAACAAAATAATCAAGTTATAGGATTACAAGAATGCAATTCTAAGATAGCTTCTATAAACTACATGTTTTTGAATAGCTATTTGCTGCCGAAAGATTGACTTTTTCAAAATAAAACTAAATGTTAATTTTTAAGGACGTTCATCCTTTCCAAATTATTTGCAAGGTTTAATGTAATTGCAACCAAAGCTCAAGTGGGATTTAATTTTACTTTTTTAAAATTTGGGCAATTTCTAGTTCTTTAAATAAATGTTTACTGAAATAGAACACATGCAAAGAAAGTACACAAATCCTGGGGCGCCTGGGTGGCTCAGTTGGTTAAGCGACTGCCTTCAGCTCAGGTCATGATCCTGGAGTCCCTGCATCGAGTCCCGCATCAGGCTCCCTGCTCGGCAGGGAGTCTGCTTCTCCCTCTGACCCTCCCCCCTCTCATGTGCTCTCTCTCATTCTCTCTCAAATAAATAAATAAAATCTTTAAAAAAAATAAAAAAAAGTACACAAATCCTAAATATAAGCTGACTTAGCTATGCCTCACTCTTCTAGGAATTTCATAACTCTTCTTCTCAGCTCCTTTTTATTTTATTTTTAAAGATTTTATTTATTTATTTGACAGAGAGAGAAAGTGAGAGAGGGAACACAAGCAGGCGGAGTGGGAGAGGGAGAAGCAGGCTCTCCGCGGAGCAGGGAGCCCGATGCGAGGCTCGATCCCAGGACCCTGGGATCATGACCTGAGCCGAAGGCAGACGCTCAATGACTGAGCCACCCAGGCGCCCCTCCTTTTTATTTTTTTAAGATTTATTTATTTATTCGAGAGAGAGAGAGCACAAGTGGGAGGGGCAGACGGAGAGGAAGAGAGAATCTTCAAGCCGACTCTCCGCTGAGCACCGAGCCCAACACAGGGTTCGAGCAGGCTCTCCTTGGGGCTCCGTTCCACGAACCAAAAGATCATGACCTGAGCCGAAAACCAAGAGCCAGATACCTAATCAAATGTGACACCCAGGTGCCCCTCTCCCTCTCAGCCCCTTTTTAAAACAAGGTTGGTTTAGTAGCATTGGGCGTGGTGAGACAGTATACTCTTTATGGAATTGATTTGGGGTATTTACTGAGCCCTTCTTTTTGAATGAGTTTATTGTCAATTTTTATAAATAGCTCATGTGTGCTTGAAAAGAGTATTTCTCTCTCTCCTTGGTGGCATAAATTTATATATGAGCAAAAGCATACCACCTGTATTATTAAAATATCTTTGCTTATTTCTTTCTTAGTATCAAATTCTCTGAGAAATATGTTAAAATCACCTTCATCTGTTGTTGGCTTATTTATCTATTTTAGTTGTTCTGTCAGTTTTTGCTCTATTTATGTTAAAGCTATATTGTTGCCTACAAATATGTTTGCAACTATACTATATCTTTTTATGTCCTATACGATGTTTTGGCCATTAATTCCATGTTGTCCAAAATTAAATTTATAACCCAATTCTCTTGACTCGTATTTGCCTATTTTATTTCCAAACTTTCTTTATAACTTAATAGTCACTACATTTGGACATCTTTGAAAAAGCAATCTGAGATTCTCTTCTGTTGTCAGTGAGGCCCAGATCTTAGCAAAGACAACTGTGGCAAGGAAGTGGAGCAGACCAATGGGAAGTCTCTGTGAAGGGTCTTACTTTTTGAGTGCTTTCCCATAGATGAATCACATTTAACATACAGATTTAATCTTCCCCTCCTACACTGAAATATTCCTTAATGACAAACTCTTCTGGGCCGTGGTGGAGAACAAATATGTAACCGAGTAAAGGAATACAGAGTAGCACACTGTGGGCGTATCTATGTTCATGAACTTTCAGTAACCAGCATCAGGTAAAATGGGATTCCATAAGGAGATGGCGAGTATAGAAAGAGTATGTTACCATAAGGAAAACTAAAAAGTGGACAACTCAAGAAGGACAAATAAAAAATTCCACAGTCTCGTATATACCAGTGGGATATAAGTCTTGAAAAGAGGAAAAAACGAACACTTGGTATACATTTAGAAACTCATGACAGTCTACATTCTCTAAGTATAAAGTGAAAAATGAAGTAGTTACTCTTGTCATCACCATACAGAAGATGAAGTTGTGCTGTGTTTTTATCACCTCACTCCCTTTTTTTTTTTCTCTTGACTGATTTTGGAAACATAGACTCAGATTATTGTTACTACTCTTCCCTTTTAAAACATAATCTTCCTTTTCAATAGTAATTTCTAGAATGTGCATTTAATTCTGTGACAGTTTCCACTTTAGGATTTCAACCCTCACAAGTCCTTTCATATCTTCCAATTCTTGAGTTTTCAATTTTGATCCTCTACCTGTTACCTAGATTCTTTCTTTATCCTTCAGCTAAAGTGATGGAGATGTTCACAGAAATCTCCCACCTATTCTCCAGAAAATCTTTGTTTTGGTTCAGAGGATGGAGCTTTTCATCCTGTTTCTTAAGCCATCCTCATCAATTTTAAAGAACATGGGATTATCATTTTCTGTCTTTCTTGTAGTAAGCCCTTACCCCTTTTTTTCCAGGGCTCATGTATGTTTTACTTTTCTATGTCTTTATTAGTATTCCATCAGAAGTTGAGAAGGGCAAACAAGCTCTTTATTAAACCACCATCCTAACCTGCAAGTTTAATATTTGCAGTCATTGTTATCACAGAATCCAATTCCCAATCTCAGTTTATAGGCTTCTATCTGACCAGCCAGCTCTAACTCCTAAATCATGAAGGAACACTTGAATATCACCCTTCCATTGTTAAATGATGTAACTATAACAGAATAACCCAAAGTTATTTAAAATTTTTTTAAGTTTTTTTTTAGTTCAGTCACCTCTCATGCCCATTTTTTCAATTAACTTTTTAAAATTATTAAATCTGAAAAAAATAAAAATTTCATTAAGTATTTTTTGTCTGAAAGAAAATACTTGAACGCACTAAGGTACACCAGAAATAGGCCTAAATGATGAATTAGGGGTTTGAGAGTATCCACTTTTTTTTAATTCCAGTATAATTAACGTACAGTGTTAAACTGGTTTCAGGTGTACAGTATAGTGACTCAACAATTCTATACATTACTCAGTGCTCATCAAGATAATGTACTTTTAATCCCCATCACCTATTTCAGCCATCTTCCCACCCACTCCCCCTCTCCTCTGGTAACCATCTGTTCCCTAAAGTCTATTTTTTGGTTTGTCTTTTCCTTTGTGCATTTGTTCCTAAATTTCACATATGAGTGAGATCATACAGTATTTGTCTTTCTTGACTGACTTATTTTGCTTGGCATTAGCTCCATCCATGTTGTTGCTGCAAATGACAAGATTTCATTCCTTTTTATGGCTAAATAATATTTCATTTTACATATATATACCACCTCTTCTTTATCCATTCATTTATTGATGGACACTTGGGCTGCTTCCATAATTTGGCCATTGTACATAATGCTGCAATAAACATAGTGGTGCATATATCCTTCAGAATTAGTGTTGTTGTATTCTTTGGGTAAATACCCAGTAGTGTGATTACTGGATCATAGGGTGGTTCTATTTTTAATTTTTTGAGGTAACTCCATACTGTTTTCCACAGTGGCTGCACCAGTTTGCATTCCCACCAACAATGCATTGGGGTTCCTTTTTCTCCACATTTTCACCAACACTTGTTTCTTGCATTTTTTATTTTAGCCATTCTGACATGTGTGAGGTGATATCTCATTGTCATTTTGATTTGCATTTCCCTGAAGATGAGTGATGTTAAACATCTTTTCATGTGTCTGTTGGCTATCTGTAATTCTTCTTTGGAAAAATGTCTGTTCGTGTCTTCTGCCCATTTTCAATTGAATTATTTGGTTTTTTTGGTGTTGAATTAGGTATTTTTATAAATGCAACACATTTATATTGTAACTTACAAGTAAATTAGTGTTTTGTTTCCAAAAGTGAGTATTTCTTAAAGTGTCAACTTATTATAAGGAATTAAGAAATGAGCCATCAGCATTAGAAAGAACAAGCTTGTTTGCATTCGCATATCATTTTGAGAACCTTAGAATTTGAAAGAATCTTACACCCCTTTTAGTTTATCCTCCAATTCAGTTCTGTTATACTCCCACCTCTGGTCTAGACTCTTAAAATTACTTATGTCATTTTAACTTTCACATGATCCTCTAGGCTATGATCCTCAAACCTATGAAAAGTAAAAATGGTGCAAAACACATTGTTTTTATTAAAAGTATATCTTGCATTTATTGCTGGATAAGTGTTTGTTAGGGGAAACAAGGGCTAGCTGATGATAGGCCCCCAGGTCAAAGGTCCCAGGCACAAGTCTTCATCCTCTGAATACTTTCTATAAAGGTGAATTTACTGAGTCTTAAAGAAATATGTTTCTAGCACTGAATCAATCTATTTTCTTTTAAAAAAAAAAAAAGATTTTCTTTATTTATTTATTAGAGAGCGAGCGAGAGGGAAACAGCATGAGAGGGGAGAGGGTCAGAGGGAGAAGCAGGCTCCCCGCTGAGCTGGGAGCCCGATGCGGGGCTCAATCCCAGGACTCCGGGATCATGACCCGAGCCAAAGGCAGTTGCTTAACCAACTGAGCCACCCAGGCGCCCCTCAATCTATTTTTTCTTGCCTTCAGATTCAAACTGAAACATCTACTCTTCCTAGGTCTCGAGCTTGCTAGCATTCACGTTGAAACTACACCATTGGTTCTCGTGCGGTACAAAGTGTGACCAATGAGAAGATGTGTTAACACTTCAAAAGTACTGCTTAAGTTTTCTAAACAGACAGAAATCCAGGAAACACGTATGGGAAGGGATATTAAGGGTATGGGATAATGGTGGAAGGTACATAAAGTTGGATCAGGCTGAATTTACTGAATGGACTCATGAAGCAGATCTGGCATCTAATGTTACAGTTTGGGGATATCAGAGGGGTCTCTAAAAGTTTGGTTGGCTGATTGGCTGAAACATGGATCAGAAGATTGCCCACAGCGAGCAAGGTAGAAATGGCAAGTTAGTATGGCATTTGCTTACTGATCATGGTGTCCTTAGAATTGAAAGGAAAAGCCCACTAAATTCTTACTTGATCTGTATAAGTAGGGAAGTTCTAGGTCAAGTGAACCAAAGTCTAACCTGAATCATAAAAACAGGGGTCATGGCCCCTCAATCAATTTCCTGATTTAAGCCAGTTTACAGACCCAGAATCCCATGAATGAAATGGAGGCCTTCCCCGTGAGGGAGGATCCTAGTACACTGCCAAAAATTTATACTGGTCATCATTCTCCCAGTCTTCCCCAAAGGGACCTATAACCTTTTACTAAAGTAACTGCAGATTGGGGCAAAAGAAATAATCATACCTTTCAGAGACTACTGCACACTGGCTCTGAACTGACACTAATTCCATAAGACCCAAAACATCAATGTCGTCCACCATTAGAATAGGGACTTATGAAAGTCAGGTGATCATTGGAGTTTCAGCTCAGGTCTATCTCACAGTGAACTCAGTGGGTCCATGAATCCGTCCTGTGGTTATTTCTCCCATTCCAGAATGCATAAGTAGAACACACATACTCAGTAGCTGGCAGAATCCCCACATGCTAGCTTATCAGTTGCTTGAAAAAAAAATCATATTTTCTCGAAGTCTTCTCCAAGTCACACATTTTCATTCCTTTTTATATTTCCTTAAATGAAATTATTTCCAGGGTCTTCATCATGCCTAACATTGTACTATATTTTTTAATGCGTGACTAATATTGAAATTGTATTTACAAAAATCCCATGAGAATTTTTTCACATGAATTGCCAACAAGCAGAGTCGTTCGCAAATGCACTAAAGCAAACCATTTGAGCCTAAATAATGAAATTTATATTTACTGCTGTTAAATTTCATCTTCTTGTTTCTGGACTTGCACTAAAAGCTATCAAAGATATTTCTGAATCATAAGTAATTCAATAGGCAAACATTTATTGATGGACTACTCTGAGTCAAGCCTGGTAATGGAGCTATAAAGATGAATAAGACACTGTCTTTGACCTCCAGTTGCTCTGTCTAGTAAGAGACATAAAAAAAGTAAATAATATAAATAAGCAATGTGATAAGTACTATGGGAGTGTTATGTTTAAAAAAAAAAAATGAGTAAATGGAGGTGCTGGGAGAAGGACAGAAAAGACAATCAACCCTGAGCATAGGCTTGACATGCCACTGCAAGGAATGGCAGATGGAGGGCTGAGAGATGAAAGAAAGAAGCAGAAGGGATAGGAGATGAAAAAGAGAAATACAGAGGGAGGCCAGTGGAGGGAGGGGGGGGGAAGGAGGCATAAAAGGTTAAGATTGAGGGCCAGGGAAGAGTCTGAAGTTTCCAGAACCCTGGATTTCCGAAACCCTCAATCCAATGGCCCCTTAAGTTTTACTGTAAACTTTAAAAATCACTTAAATAAGTAAGTTTTAGATAAATTGGTATAAGTGGTAAAATAAAATACAAGTCATTTGGTTAACTGATCTTTCGACAACTGAGCTTTTGATAAATTTACCCAGAGTCTTAGATTTGTAAGTTGTGGAAGATTGTATTTTCTAAAAATGGCTGCAAAAATATCTCTCATCTTCTATGCTCTTCTACAAAGTGAACTTGCCCCCAGTGAGGAGCAGAGTTTATTATTCCACCATCTTATGACTGCTTTGACCAACATAATATGACAGAAATGACACTTTGTCACTTGCAGGAATAGCCCTTACCTGCCCTGGTGCTTTTGCTTCCTGCCTTTTGTAAAAATTGCTTTTGGGACACTCCTTCTCAGAACCCACCTGCCAAGCTGTGAAAAGTCCAAATTACCTGGAGAGGGCACATGTAGGCATTCTGCTTAACAGTCCCGGCCAAACATCAACTGTCAGCCATGTGACTGGGTCATTCGGAATGTCCAGCCCAGTCAATCTTTTAGAGGACTTCAGTCCCATCTAAAATCTGACTGGAACTGCATGAGAGTATACAAATAAGAACTGCCTTACTGAGTCCATCGACCTGAGCAATAATAATACAATATTGTTTTGAGCCATTAAGTTGAGTTAGTTTGTACACATCAGTAATTAACTAGAAAAGAAGGTTAGGGAAAACACAGGGTTTACTAGCTGATGACTAAGTAAACTGAACTACAATGGAATTAACTAAATCACAGAGTGGTTAGGTTAATAAACCCTGATAATAGGAAGAGGGGATATTCTGTTCTCAAAGTTCAGATATGGCCTAAGTGTTTATTTCTGGACCAACAAAGTTTCCTGCTTAAGAGATTATGTGAGCAGCAATGCCATTAACCAAACAGAATTTTTTTTTTTAAATGTTATTTATTTGTCAGAGACAGTGAGAGAGGGAACACAAGCAGGGGGAATGGGAGAGGGAGAAGCAGGCTTCCCGCTGAGCAGGGAGCCCGATGCAGGGCTTGATCCCAGGACCCTGGGATCGTGACCTGAGCCGAAGGCAGACACCAAATGACTGAGCCACCCAAGCGCCCCAACCAAACAGAATTTAAAAGGGAACAGTGCGTTCAACCAAAAAACTGAAGCAACTTTTAATATGTTGAGTTTGCGTTGTTTATATTTGTTTAACATGATCGATAATACTTTGTAAATATAGGCTTTGAACTTGGGAAGGAGATATGATCTGTATGTACCAGAGTCATTGGCATACAGAAAGTTATTTATCAAAGATAAGCCATAGAAGGTGGTGATATTACCCAGAGAAATTACAAAGAGAAGTTCCAAAAGAAAGCCATGAGAAATACTGACAATTAAAAGGTGAGCACAGAGAATTTTTGGCACAATTTCTATTAAAGACCATCATTTTCCACTTTCAAATAGGACTCAATTTATCTTATCATTGGGATGGAGAAAAGAAAGAAATACTGTTCTTTTTTATACAATCCTGTATAAATTTTAGGATTTGGACAAGGGAGAACAGGTAATGCTGCCTAATATGACTGAATTCACACTGAAATTGCATGATGAAATAGTATATCAACATCATACTGTTCAGGACTTGCACTGTATAAGTAATAAGTAATGTATATGTGATTGAGTCTATAATTACACCCAGCAATTTAGTATAAGATAACAGACCAAAATAGGACCTATAAACATCAGAAAATTAATTTCTTTCACACAATGTTTACAAAGCATTAATAATTTCATCTTATTTTCATGACAACTTTAATCTCTGCACAAAGTTCACAGATCAAGCTGTAAATTCAGACTATTTGAGGTTAAAAATATATAGTATACATTTTAGTGAGAAAATCCTGGTGCATATTATTTCCGGAAAAGTGAAGTATTTGTTCTAAGTATCAACACAAAGAAACATAAATCAAATTTTCTGTGTGAATATATAATCGGATTTTTTCTGAATTTAAATTTTTATTGATCACAAAAGCATACCAGTTGCATTTATTGTAAGTAATGTAGTAATTAATCAACAGTAGAAGGGCAGTGTAGTAGATTAGATGATTTTCAGCAAATATTTATTTCTTATCTCAAACCTCCATGGAAGTACATTTTCCAACCTCATGGATATTAGACTTGGTCATATGACTTGCTTTGGCCATTGAAATGTAGGCAGAAGTGAAAGAGTGTCAGTTTCAAGCCCAGGGTTTAAGAGATTTCTGCTTACCGGGCGCCTGGGTGGCTCAGTTGGTTAAGCGACTGCCTTCGGCTCAGGTCATAATCCTGGAGTCTCAGGATCGAGTCCCGCATCGGGCTCCCTGCTCAGCGGGGAGTCTGCTCCTCCCTCTCCCGCTCCCCCCTCTTGTGCTCTCTCTCTCTCACTCTCTCTCTCAAATAAATAAATAAAATCTTTAAAAAAAAAAAAAAGAGAGATTTCTGCTTACCTTGGGAACTTTCCACCCCTTCCATTAACCAAAAAATAAATAAAAATTAAAAATGGCCCCAAGGAGCTACTTCCTTCCAATTTGGGGACCAAAAGACATTTGGAACGGAGCTTCCCTGGCTGATTTACACACCTGCAGCCAGAAGGAGAGCGAGAAGCATAGCAACTGCAGAGATATAACTGTGCGAGTAAGTATCCTTTGAAGCCACTGAGTTGTGGCGATATTACTGAGGTAATAACTGACTGAAACAGGTAGCTCAGAAAAAGTTAATATACTAATTCATATAAAAATATTTTTTGACATCAAAATACTTCACAAACCCATATTCAATTTGTAAGAAGTAAGAAAAAATAAAGGCATGTTATATTTTTAATATTGTTAGACCTCGACTGGGATAAAAATAGAGGCGCGCCATCAATCAAATATGCTATATAATTAAGGTAAAGTTAAAAAGGACCCATTTGTAAATAATTCATGTCTACCTTTATAAGCAAAGTCAAGTCATGAAAATTTTAGTAAATGGTCATGAATAATAAACATTCAAATACTATAAATTTATGTATTAATCAAAGAGTAGATAAGTGTCTATTTCTGCAGAGGAAGAGAAAAATAGAGTGGTAAACATATATCAAAGTAGTATTCATAAAAGAAATAATGCATTGATTAGAGCTCTCTAAAATTAGAGGAAGTGCTATTATGACCATAAAAGCATTTAACTTGACGTGAACTTTTAATTTAATTGGTTTTTATCTGATCAAAAGTCATAAAAAGTCATTCAAGTCTCTCATAAATCAGGAACTGAAAAAAATCACTAAAACAAAGATAAATATCTCACATAAATAAATAACTCATCTTTCTCTAACTTTCTCAATGCACTTCTTGTTATTTGCCAAGAAAAAAGGAAACTTAGTGTCTTGTGAAATAAAAGTTTACATATATTTCTAAACATAAACATAGGAAATGTTTTAAAGGTCTCCTTTTATGAAAAAAAAATTAAGATTTTCCTATCTCAGTGCCTCAATGCAGAAAAAAAACTTAAGTATCATTCTACAATTAATATTTTTAATGTTTTGTATTTGAAAACCAATTTGAAGAATTCATTTTCAAGATTATTTGGAAACAATTAAAATAATACAATTTGGTGCTTTTTATTTTTAAAGATCTTTAAAAATTATGTCAGTTTGAATAAAAGTGAGCAAACTCAGTTTGGCCAGATTGCATCAGGTGATCATAAGCAAAGCAATATCAAAATACTCAAACCAGACTGACAGAAAAAGACTGAAGCGGGAAAAGTCCAGCTATGAAATCTACAATAGGAGGAAACAGAAAAGCTAGAATGACGTAAATTTAGTTTTGAAAGGGGGAAATATGAATGAAGAGGAAACACTACTAGGCTATCATGAAGCAGTTTAGTTACAGTAGATGCAAATCAGATGAGATATGAATGCAATGGGAATTACCAGCACCAAAAGGCATGTTCGGTGAGGGCTGAGGCTGGAATTAAGATAAGTCGAACTCTCTATGTTATTTTTGACAAGGTTACTGTTTGAACATAGCATAAAAAAATTGCCATGAAATAAACTGGTTCATAATATTGTGCTGAACTGTGTGTAATATATCAGCTCAGACAAGGAGATTGGTGCTGTTGTCCAAAGCATTTTCCCTTTTTCTAGGGTAAGTAGAAACTACAGTAGATGATTTAAGACTTATGATGAGTCATATTATGGGTCATAATAAAACTTATGATCCTTAAACTAGAGTGCTTCTGAATGAGGGAATGGATTATAGTTTAGAGTTATAATAAAAATGTACATCAATTTGACATTTTAAAAGTCCAAAATAGTATTTGAAATAAAATAATATGTAAATTATTATCCCTATTTAGTAACAACCTATATACATAAAGGGAGTAATAAAAGAGAGAAAAACAAGTCTGAGAAGGATACACTAAAATTATCATTATTACCATAGGATGAGATGGCAGAATAGAGTCCCTTTCCTTTATGTGCTTTACTATAGTTTGAACTTTTATAAACTTGTCTTTTTTTTTTTTTGAATTTAAAATTCATTTAAAAGTCTCACCTCAGAAGTATCTTTTTCAAGAAAACTGAGTTTCCTCTACTATGCTTCCCATTCTGTGCACTCTTATTTATTCATATTTCCACACAATATAATACATATAGAATTTAGCAAAATGCCAAGACATATGATCAAAACACAAAAATCAATTGCATCTCTAAATATAAGCAAGAATCATCTAAAAGACAAATAAAAATAAAACATTATTTACAATAAGATCAAATACTGATGAATAATAGGTCTAATGGAAGATGTTTATAAGCTCTATGGGGAAAAATATAAAACAAAAAAAATTAAAGGAAGTGATACAGTCTTCATGGATGAAAACACTTAATATATAAAACTGTCAATTCTCCCTAGGCTGATCTCTAGCCACAGTGCAACTTCAGTCTGCATGCAAACAGGGTATTTTTTAATTAGAACTGATAAAATGATTTTAAAATTATATGAACATGTAAAAAGCCAATGACAGAAGAACACAGAGAAGGAATCACCCTGCAAGAATTTGTGTCTTCTGCTGTAGTAATTAGACACTGTAGTACTACTTTAGGCACAGACAAATTAAATAATGCAGTAAAGGGCCCAGAAGCAGATGTATACATACATAGAACTTTGATATATAACTAAGATGTTCTGCCAGATTACTGAAGAAGAAGGTATTTATTAAATAAAGGAGACTGAAAAGTTATCTAAATAGGAAAAAAATAAGATAAAATTTCATCCCTACCTTATATTACATACCAAAAAAAAAAAAAAAAAATCCAGATGAACCAATTTATATGGTTGAACAAAGAACAAAGAACAAAGCTTTAAACTATTAGCAGAAAAGATAAGTAAATATCTCTCTGGTTTTGTGATACAGAGTATTTCTTTCCTTTTTTAGAGAGAGAGAGAGGCAGAAGTAGGGGCAGAGGCAGAGGGAGAGAGAGAATCTTAAACAGGTTCCAGGCCCAGCGCAGAGCCCAGGTTTCCCCAGAAGTATTTCATGAACGTGATAGAAAGGAGTGCTAACTATAAGGGACATGATATATTGGGGCTCCTGAGTGGCTCGTCAGTTGAGTGTCTGACTCTTGATTTAGGCTGGGGTCATGATCTCAGGGTCGTGAGATTGAGCCCCAAGTGGGGATCCATGCTTACTGTGGAGTCTGCTTGAGATTCTCGCTTTCCCTTCCCCTCTGCCCCGCCCCCTGCTCAAGTGAAATCGATTAAAAAAGAGAGACATGATATATTAACTATTTAAAATTAAGAATTATTAATCTAAAGACACTTTTTAAAACTGAGGGAAAATAATATTAAGAACACATTAAGAACAAATCATTACAAAAAAGGCAACCTAATCAAAAATGAAGAAAAGGCATGAATAGGCATTTTATAGAAGAGGAAAAAAGCATATACTGATATGAGCATACATTGTCATTTCCACTAGTGGACAGGGGAATACAACAAAGAAAACCCATTATTATCACTTGGTTGGCAAAAATTAAGATGCCTAACATTACAGGTATTAAAAATAGTATTTCTTACACTTTGCTGGTGAAAGTATACGTTAAAATAGTATTACAGCAAGTTGGCTCTAGATATAGAGAAACTCTTACTAATATAGACCAGGGGACTTGTACAAGAACGTTCATAGCAGCACTGAACATAATAAAAAACCCTTGAAGTAATCCAAAGAACACCTACAGAAGAATTAATAAATTCTGATCTAGTCATAAGTGGAATATTATATAACATACATAATATATAAATAATATAAAATGTATAAATATGTAAAGTAATTAATTGCTTTCATTTGCCAAACATTGAGTAAAAACACCTGTAGAAGATATAGTCTGATATTTTTTTTGCTTTATCAATAGACTTTATTTTGTAGAGCAGTTTTAGATTTTTGAGAAAAACTGAGCAAATAGTGCAGTGTTCTGACATACCCTCACCTGTGCAGTTTCCCCTATTATTAACATCAGGCATTTGTGCAGTATCATTCTTACAATTGATGAAACAATATTAATATGTTGTTATTACATAAGGTCCAAGACTACATAAGGTTCACTCTTTGTGTTGTACAATTCTGTAGGTTCTGACAAATGTATACGGTCACGTACCCACCATGACAATCCTATACAGAATAGTTTCTCCACCTGAGAAGTGCCCTGTGCTCCACCTATTCATCTCTCTCTCCCTCTCTCCTTCCGTCTCTTCTTCCCCTCACACCCCTAGCAACTACGGATCTTTTTACCGTCTCTATAGCTTTGGTTTTTTTCAGCATGTTAAATGGTTGGAATAATACAGTACATAGCTTTTTCAGACTGGCTTCTTTCACTTAGCAATATGCATTCATAGTTCTTTCATGTCTTTTCATGGCTTGAAAGCTCATTGATTTTTATTGCTAAATAATACTACATTGCATAGATTACCAGTTTGTTTATCCATTCATCTATTGAAGGACATCTTGGTTGCTTTCAGCTTCTGACAATTACGAATAAAACTTCCATAAGCGTTCATAAGCAAATTTGTGCACTGACATAAGTTTTCAACTCAGTTGGGTATATACCTAGGAAGCAATTGCTGGATCATATGGTAAGACTATGTTTAGCTCTGTAAGAAACTGCCAAACTATCTTCCAAAGTAGCAGTACAATTTTGCATTTTCACCAGCAACGAATGAGAATTCCTGTGGTTTCACATTCTTGCCACTTATTTTGTACTGTCAGCTTTATGGATTTTAGCCTTCCCAATAGGTATGTAAAGTTATTGTTGTTTTCATGTGCAATTCTCTAATGACGGATGATGTTGAGTATCTTTTCCTATGCTTCTTTGCTATTATTTTATCTTCTTCAATGAGGTTCAGATCTTTAGCAAACAATTTTTTAATTGAATTATTTGTTTTCTTGTTGAGTTTCAGGACTTCTTTGTATACTTGAATACAAGTCCTTTATCAAATAAGTGTTTTTGCAAATAGTTTCCCCAAGTCTGTGATTTGTCTTTTCATTCCATTAACATTGTCTTTTGCAGAGCAGAAGTGTTTAATTTTAATGAAGTCAACTTAACTTTTTCTTTCATGGATCTTACTTTCAGTGTTGTACCTAAAAATTATCACCAACCCAAAGTCACCTAGATCTTCCCCTGTTATTTTCTATAAATTTTATAAATTTTGTGTTTAACATTGAAATCTATCACCCATATTGAGTTAATGTTTGTGAAAGGTGTGAGGACTGTGTCTAGATTCTCCTTCCTTCTCTCCCTCCCTCCCTTCCTTTCTCTCTTCCCTCCTTCCTTCCTTCTTTCCTTCCTTTCTCTTTCCTTTTTGCATGTAGGCATCAGTTGTTCCAGTACTATATATTATAAAGATTATCCTTTCTCCATTGAATTACTTTTGCTCCTTTGTTAAATATCTGTTGATTACATTTGTGTGACTATTTCTGGGCTCTCTACTCTGTTTCACTGATCTGTCTATTCCTTCTTCAATGCTACATGAAATCTTTAAATGGCTTTACATGAAATCTTTAAATCAGACTTTGTCAGTCCCTCAACTTCTTTCTTCTCGTTCAAGGTTGTGTTAGCTATTCTGGTTCTTTTGCTCCTCCATACAAACTTTAGTATTAGTTTCCAATATCCACAAAATAACTTGCTGGGATTTTGATTGGCATTTCATTGAATCCATTGATCAAACTGGGAATAACTTATATCTTAACAATGTTAAGTCTTTCTATCCAGAAACATGGACTATTTCTGCATTTATTTAGATCTTCTTTGACTCCTTTCATTAGTTTCGAAGTTTTTCTTTTATATATATTTTGTTAGACTTACATCTAAAAATTTCATTTTTTGGTGCTACTCTAAGTAGTATTGTTTTTTATTTCAAATTCACATTGTTCATGGCTGGTATACAGAAAAGCAACTGACATATATTAACAACTTTTATACTATAACATTGCTATAATCACTTATGAATCACTTGTTAGCTCCAGGAGAATTGGTTGGGTTATTTCTCCAGCAATCTGTTAATCATTATTTATGTCTTCCTACCAGTTATTACTGTTTCTACTCCCCACAAGCTGATTTTCTGAATTCACCTGTCTCTCATTTTACAGGGCAAAAATTTGCCACTTAACTTCAATTTTCTGATGGACCTACAAAGAGTTGTCAATTTCCAGTTTATTCAGTGCTTTTCCTGTTGTGCAGATAGACGTGATGAATTCCAAGTCAGAACAGAAACTGGAAGTCTTATACACTTTTCTTAAAAATTAAAAACCAGGGACGCCTGGGTGGCTCAGTTGGTTAAGCAACTGCCTTCGGCTCGGGTCATGATCCTGGAGTCCCGGGATCGAGTCCCGCATCGGGCTCCCTGCTCGGCAGGGAGTCTGCTTCTCCCTCTGACCCTCCTCCCTCTCATGCTCTCTGTCTCTCATTCTCTCTCTCTCTCAAATAAATAAATAAAATCTTTAAAAAAAAAAAATTAAAAACCAGGGGCACCTGGGTGGCTCAGTCAGTTAAGCATGTGACTGTTAAGCATTCAGCTCAGGTCATGATCTCAGGGTGGTGAGATCAAGCCCTGCATCTGGTTCCATGCTCAGTAGGGAGTCTGCTTCTCTCTCTCTCTCCCCCTCTCCTGCTGCCCAACTTCTCATGCTCTCTCTCTAAAATAAATAAATAAATCTTTAAAAAAATTAAAACCAAACAGAACTAAAATCAAATGATTTACCTTTAACACAACATAGATAAATATATCTTTTAAAAACCAAAGTAAATATAACTGCAAATCAGGACAGTAGTTATCCTTTTAGGACAAAGAACTCAATTCCTTGTTGCTGTCAGCGATGTCCCTCCCCAACTTCTAGAGGCCGCTGGCATTCCTTGGTTCATGTTTCCCTTCATCCTCAAAGCCAGTATTGGTGGGCCTATCCGTTCTCATGCCTCATCTCTCCTCCCTTCTCTTCAATTTATAAATTTCATGTGATTTGCCTTGGCCCACCCAAACATACCAGGATAATCTCCCCATTTTAAGGTTCATAATGTTAATCCCATTTGCAAAATCCCTTTCCCATGTAAAAGAATATATCCACAGGTCCCAGGGATTAGGACATACATATCTTTAAAGGCCATTATATTGCCTAACACAAAAACTCATAGTTAAAAATTTCTAAATTCACAAGGAAATAAGAAATCATGAATAAGAATTGGCAAAGGCCACACAGTACAAAATAAAGCTCATGATTACTGTACATAGATGGAATTATGAGAAAAGTAATATGAAATAAATATACTTAATAAATAAAATCTTTTAAAAATTAAAAAATATACTTAATATGTTTAAGGAAATAAAAATAAGACGTTGAAAAATAAGACAAAGAAATAAAAGATTATCAATATATGTTAGCAGATTAGAAAAATAACCAGATATATATAGATATATATAAATATATATCTATATATATCTAGAATTTTTTTTAATAATAGGTATTAGAAACTCAATGCTTGGATTAACAAAATTAGTCATATTTGGAGAGAAAACTAAGAAACTAGAATATAAATTTGAATAAATTCACCAAGAGAAAAAGATGAAAAATCTGAAAACAGATTAGAAGATACAGCAGATCAAATGAGACTGTCCAACATATACATCACTAGAGGTCCAGAAGGAAATAATAGACAGAATGAGAGAAATGTAACATGTAAAGAGATAATGACCAAGAGTTGTCCAGAACTGATATAATAAACCATTTCTGAATTTCAGAAAGTGCATACCAAGACTCCCTCCAGAAGAAAACAGGAAACACACCTAATATATTGAAATAAAAATGCAGAAAAGTAAAGTCTGAAAAATAAAGAGAAAAAAAGAAAGATCATCTGCAAGGAGTGAAAATGAGTATATGCTTGAACCCTTGATTTACAGCAAATACAGCACAACCAAGTAGTGATTAAGAGATGACTTTTTTCAATTTGATATTATCACTAAACACATAAGCAAATAATCAATTATGAGTAAGAGTTAGTCAAAGCCACATACAATTGTAGATACATGAGAAGAAAAGAAAGTTGATCTCATAGCAAACACTAAAATGGATTCATAGTAATTGTATGTGTAAAATGCAAAATAATAAAGCTTTTAGAAAATAATACAGGAAAATAAATTTCATGACTTAGGATATTAAAAGTCTTTCTAATAAGATTATAAAAGCATTAACTGTAAAAGAAATGGGTCATAAATAGAATACATTAAAATTAAGATTTATGTTCACCAAAAGACATTAGAGAGAATTAAAAAGGAAAACCACAGAGTGAAAAATATCAGCAACAAATAAAACTAAAAAGGCTCATATTTAGAATATGCTTTAAAAACCACACACATTTACAAATAAGTAAAAGAAAATGAATCCCCGAAAAAAGACAAAAAGAAAACACTAAAATATGACTGACTTTATTGACATTCAGAGAAATCTAATGTAAAGTCATAAGGAGTTAATATTTTACTTCATTGGATTGGTTTCATTGGTTTTAAAAGTTAAAATTTGACAATACCAAGCACTGGAGAGAATATGGAAAAATGAGACTCTCATCCTCTGCTGGTACATATGTAAACTGATAAAATCACTTGGGAAAACAATTTAGTATTTCCTCCTAAAGTTGGAAACGCACATGTCCTACATCGAACAATTCTCTAGAGAAACTCCTACATGTGTGCATCAGGATACAATGAAAGTTTATTTGGAGCATAGTGCATAGTTTATTCCTAGTTTATTCATTTTTCTTCAGAGGAAAAAAAAAGAAAGAAAAACAAAAAGGAGGGGATAAATCAAATATCAATAATAATTCAATGAATAAATAAATTGTGGTGTCATAATAAAATGAAATACTATCCAGCAGGAAAAACAAATTAAATACAAGTATATAATATTGAGCCAAAAAAGCAAGTCACAAAAGAATATATACAGTATCAATCCAGTATTTATAGTTCAAAAAAGAGAAAACTAAACCACGATTTGCAGCATATGAAACAACTAGAAAGAATGTCTGGGGAAGACAAACCATAAAATTCAGGCTGGTGGGGAACAGGGGAGGGAAACCCTGTAGGGAAGGGGATAAGTAGGCTTCAGCGTCATTTGGTAACGTAGGTAGCATTCTATTTCTTAAGCTAAGTTATAGATACACACTCTTCATGTGTATGGTATATTTCACAATAAAAAAATATATTAACTTTTTAGTGGCTGCCTTTCTCATCACTCTAAGAATAAAATTCAGAATCCAACTTTCACGGACAAAAGCCAACATGATCAGGCCCCTGGCTCTCCTTTCATCTGATCCCCGGCTCTCCCCATTTCACTACAACTCCAGTAACGCAGACTCTCTGTTCCTTGAACATTCTAAGTTCACTCTTACCTTTGCATTTTCTCTTCCCTCTGATCTTTTAACTATTTCCTCCTGATCTTTGTAGAACTGGCTGATTTTTACCATTCAGGTCTCAGCTCAAATATCATCTCACCAAAGAAACTTTCCCTGAACATCTCATAGCAGGTAAGTGGCAGAATCAGAAATACATCTACTTTTCATGACAAAATTTCTGACAACAAAATTTATTGGAAAGTATCTTGTCAATGCTGTCCCAATATAATATAAAATAAAGATAGGAAAATTGGAGACGAAGTTGCTTTGGTGAATAAAGCAGTGTCAAATACTAACTATCAGAGCCCCCGGTGAAATGGAGAATGAAGGCATTAGAAATGACTTGTACTGCTATTTTAAAAGTTGACTACATCTTAACTTGTAGATACTTTGCTTGAGTTCATATGTTTCAGAATGATTACAGCTTGCTAATATAAACATTCTATTTATAGTACTTAATTCAGGGACTTGCTATTCTTCTTCTGAACTTATGCCCCAATCAAAGTCAACTGCACTATCATTAATACTCCTCCACTTTCCCCATTTTAAATCCATTTTAAAAATTGACTCCAGTCATTTACACTTAATAATTGAATATACTAAGAAGGGGGGGGAAGCTTGATTAATTTTGAGTTCAGATTAATTCATCAGACATAAATAGCTTGCATATTTCCTTTTGGAAATGAAAAACATGAAAAAGAATACCACTCACTACTTCAAAGGAACACGAGCAATTATCTGCATTTCTATATTCTATCTTTAAACTACTTATTAGCTCATTTGTTACTTAAACCAATTAGTTTTGGTTGCTGAAGATATTATTCAATATGCAGGAAAGTTGTTGCTTTGTAGTATTCTTATTATTCCTTTTTTTTCTAATTTTTACTGAAACTCAGCTCTGCACATTTTAATATGTTCACTTTATTTCAAACATTAATTCCCTGTCTCCCTGTTAACATGATATATCTCAAAAGAATTTGGTTTAAGGCATTATTTCTAATTTCTGGAAATACATGATACACTTACCAAATCTCAGTGTTAAAAAAATTAAACCCAATTGCTTATAATTGACTGAAGTCTATAAATAATACCTACTATATTTCTGATAAATGGCTTAAATGTTATTCCAACATAATGTAAGAGGTGAGTGATATGATTCTTCTTACAATCTTTGGCTCATCTTTATTTTCACCAAGATGATTTTATATATGTTTATAATTGGTTCTATATTACCTATTAACTAAAATATTTAAATGTAATTAGGTACCAAAAAGAATTATAATAATGTGCCCAAGTAAAGTTCTGATTCAGGTTCTATACCATGAAAAGTAAAAACATACATAGCCATCAAAAAAAAAAATCCAGTATCTAAATCTTTGTGAAAGAAAAAAAAATGGAACACAGTCTAAATAGACAATATCCATTATAAAAAGTGTTATAAGTAAGAATCTCAATATTTTCCATTCTTATTAGGTTGTAAGTATTTCTCAAACTCTCAATTTATTTGGGTAGAATTATCCATTATCCCTTCATGTACTACCCCTTTTTTGTGTCAACCATAAAGGATGTTCTAATGCTTACAAAAATTAAGCTATAAATTTTGAGAGATGAATCTAAAAAATCATATCAGTTTAAGTATAAATTAGATAGATTATAGATCAAAATTATAATTTGCTTTAAAGCAAAGCTCATTAAATACAATAAGATCTGCATTATGTAATTAATGATTAATATAATCAATTATAACTGCCTCAAATTGTAAAAGTCCACATAATTTCCATGTGTTAAATTTTGTCTAAAAGAAATATAATTTGGAAAATTCCAGAAAGCCAGCTCTGCAATCATTACTTAAACTTCTTCATGCTATTTTTAATAGCACTTGGGAATTGTTATTCATCAATCTCACACTTGAAACCTTCCAGGACTAACCACATAATCTGTTAGTTGAAGCAGATACTAAAGGACAGTAGAACTACATCTAGAATTTCTTATCTGAACTCTTTTAATCCCTCCTGCGAATGAGAGGAGGAAAGCACAGAGGTCAGATATATGAAGACTTCACATTTGTTGCACTGTATGGGTCCATAACGTGACATAATTTATAATCTACCCAGACTGGCAAGAGCTGGTATCTGGATTTGCTGGTTTAAATCTAAAAAGTTTAAGTCTACACTTTTTCCTTTATTTACTCCATTTCTTCAAACAGTACTTCTATCTATTATAGGATTATATCTGAAGAACCCAAATTTGCTTCATTTGGCCTTCAATTTTTTTATTATCTTTTCTTTGAAGTATCTCCCCATTAATTTACCAGGTCCTGAAAGTGGCCAACAATACAAAATACAGAATTTTTATTTACCCATTTCTATTTTGTGACCTCAACCAACTCCACAATTGGTCAAATTATTCTAGTTTAGAAAATGAAACTTAATTATTCATTATTTTGTAAAAAATAAAATGAAGATTATCATCACTTAAAAAGAAGGCAAAAGGAACATAAAATTTTTGTGGCATTTAATCTAAAAGTAAGAATTTCCTCCGAGTTTCTCACTATAATATTCCATAAAATTTTAGAGTTCATTTTTTATATATTCCAAGACAACATACTGTCTATTTTACTCCATTAATTTTGCTCTTCAAATATAATCACTAACAATTTTATTTAAAAGTTCAAATTTTACTTACATCAATAAATACTAGTCCCTATCAAGTGATTTATTATTATTAACAGACAAGGTTCACAGCATTTCATGCACCTCTAAATGCAGAAACCATTACATAATCGCTAAAGCAACATGAGCAAAGTGATAAGTATCTGCTTCTCCAAATTTAATTCAGAGATCAGAAATGCACCCACCACTAGCCATGCAAGTTATTATCAGAAAATAGTATTTTAAATTGCTCAGGAACAATAACAGAAAGAGAGGAGAAAAAGATTGTTAGTGTTTTTGTTTTTGTTTTTACATTAGTTAAAATAAGGATCAGAGCATAAAACACCCTCTGGTAGACAGAATCCTAAGACTGCACCCAAGATTCCTGCCTCTAGTGTGCACACCCTATATTATCCCTAGCCTTTGAATGTGGGTAGAACTTGTGAAGATGATAGGATGTCACTCATTTGATTAGGCTACATAAATCTTCATTTTAGAAAATAGAAGTCAGAATTCTCCTGTTGGAGATTGCCACGGAGAGTCCTACAACTGCCTACAAATTGCCATAAGTCCTACAACTGCAATGAAGTGAATTCTGTCAATAACTTGAATGACATTGGAAGATGACCCTGAGTTCCAGATAGAACTCATTCCTGCCAATGCCTTGATTTCAGCCTTGTGGGATCTGGAACAGAGGACCAGTGAAACTGTGCTGGATTCCTGACCCACAGAATTTGTAAGATAGTAAATGTGTGATGTTTTAAGCCAGTAGCATGTGGAAATTTGTTACACAGCAATAGAAAACAAATATAAACCATAATATATTTTGTAGGTGACAAGTCAGATAAAGTTGTTTACACAAAAGGTGAAAAATAAACTGACAAAAACATATAGAGTACACTGCACATCTAGCCAATGGAAAGAAAAAACAGAGTCTTCACAATTTTTTGCTGGACATACGAAGTACTTCCAAAATGTATATATTTGTATATAAAGATTTTTATCTAGCACCTTCAATTTGAAGACACAAAAGTGATACAATAACTATCACCATCCTTGAATTGTGTAATGATTGTCCTAAATTTGATTTGTTTTCTTATCCTTATCAATATTTTGTTTATCAACAGAATTTAATGCATAATAAACTGTTAAATGGATAATGTTTATCTGAGATATCTAATATCTACATTTCTTGGATCAAATACTTTTGATCCAGAGAAATACATTTTAAAGAGAAAATTCATGAGATAGATTTTATAACCCACTTCAGAGGAAATGGTTGGAAAGAAAATTAACTTTCCCTGTCATACATATATAATTTATACTAAACAAAATATTATTTTACCTTAAATTTCTGAGTTAAAAGACAGAGTAAACATTAACATATTCATGGAGTTACAATTCATAGACTAACATCAGCCTACATAATTTATAAGCTATGAATTATAAAGTACTTATATTTCAATTTTATCTACTACAATTTCCTTCAAAACATTTACCTTTTTCTTATATTCAGTATTTCTTGTCTTTTCAATATATAACAAAATGGTTGTATTTTAGATTGAAGACAGATAACAGGGCCATGTTATAATTTCCTTAAGCCACTAATATACAATAGATCACTATTTGTTCTAATAAAAAAAAAAGTTGACTATTTTAAAGCTACAGTTTCCACACACTTGTTCACCTTTTGCCTTAATTATACCTCATTGATTAAACAAAATTATATACTTGTAGAAGAGGTAAAATTATTTTCCTTATCCAGGAAGCAATCCCAGATTGATTCCATCTTTATTTTGTTGTTTTAAGGATTTCAAACATACAGAAAAAAATGTGTATAATGTAATATAAATATATTATAGCTTTACCTATAATTGGATGTTAGATATTATATCAGCTTAAAATATTTTCAAAAAGTACAACAGTATTGGAGGATTTAAGATGGTGGAGGAGTAGGGGGACCCTAAGTTTGTTTCATCCCTCAACTACAACTAGATAATTATCAAATCATTCTGAATACCTGAGAAATCAATCAGAGCTCTGAGAACACAAATGCTGCAAATCTACATGTAGAAAAGTGACCACAGTTTGGAAGGTACGAGATGTGGAGACTTGAATCTGGTGTGATATAGCTGAGGATACAGTGGCAGGGAGAGAGCCTGCTTAAGGAGGCTACCACAAAATATTATAAGGACCAGAGTGCAAAATCAGAACTTTTAGAAGTTTAGAAGTCTGCTACAGTGGAATATGTGCCAGACTTAAAAGTGCTCATGTGGTGAAATGGGGCAGAATCCCAGGTGACAGTGTGGTCTGAGGAGCCCCAGGGTCACAGGAAGAACAGGTGTGCCTGAGTGCAACAGAATTCCCAAGCATAGGAGCAGTGAAGCCAGCTGAGAACAGTGTCTAGGTGCTGGTGTTCTGCTCTGTGTTGCCGTAAACTGCAAACCACTGCTACCACTTTCCTGAGACATGTCCAGCAAAAGGCAGATGTTAGCAATAACCTTCCTGGGAGAAAGTGTGTGGGTCCGCACTGTGGAAGTCCCCTAAAATTTCAAGTTTTGAAACTCAGTTGCATGCCTGAGATAAAAACACTCAGATAAAGTCCAGGTGAACACAGAGTTCTAACGGAAACTGGGGAGACAAGAGTGATGGATTGCTCTTCTGTGAGGGCTCACTGAAGAGTGGGGGGCATGAATTTTCAGTTCTGGGACTAGAGAGTGGGGCACCACCATATTCATCCTGCCTATCAGTGCTGAAAGCCATCAGGGAGCAAAACAGCACCACATAGTAGAATTAGGAGTGCCACACACCAAGCCCTGCCTCCCTGCACTATGGAGGCACATTTCCATTAGGGCAAGGCCACCTGAGAATCATTGTAACAGCCACCCCCCCCCCCGCCCCGCCCCGCCCAGAAGACCAGCAAACATAACTCACTCCACCAAGTTTACTGATCATAGAAAGCTGCAAAGCTTCAGCTCCAGGGGAAAACAGTATATAGCATTCTTTGTATTTTTATTCTTTAGTCTTTTATTTTTTTTTCAGTTATTTTCTTATTTTTTCAATGCTTTCTTTTATTCTTTTTTAATTTTTATTTTTATATATTTTTTAATTTTTGGTTTCCTTTCATTGTATTTTATTTTATTTATATATTTTTTCTTTCTTTCTATAGTTAGAAACTAGTTTCTTTTAACAAGCAGACTAAAACACACCCAGAATCTAGTTTTTGTTTTTTTTTTTCATTCTTGTTGTTATTGTTCTTTTTCTTTCTTTCTTCTTTTCTTTTCTGGACAAAATGAAAAGATGGAGAAATTCACCCCAAAAGAAAGGAGGTAGTATGCACAACCAGGGATTTCATCAATACAGATATAAGTAAGATGTCTGAACTAGAATTTAAAACTATGATTATAAAGATACTAGCTGGGCTTGAGAAAAGCATAGAAGACACTAGAGAATATGTTACTGTAGAGATAAAAGAACTAAAATCTAGTCAGGCCGAAATTTAAAATGCTATACTCGAGATGCAGTTCCAAATGGAGACCAGAAAATGAGGAGAAATGAATTAGAAGATCAAATCAGTGATACAGAAGATAAAATTATGGAAAACAATGAAGCTGAAAAGAAGAGAGAAAGAAAACTATTAAAACACAGAGGTAGACTTAGGGAACTCGGGGAGTCCATAAAGAGAAATAATATCCATATTATAGGAGTCCCAGAAGACTAAGAGCATGGAAAAAGGGGCAGAAGGTTTATTTGAACAAATGAGAGCTGAAACTTCCCTAATCTGGGCAAGGAAACAGGCATTCATGTCCAAGAGCTACAGAGAACTCCCCTTAAAATCAATAAAAATAGATCAACACCATGATATATTAGAGTGAAAATTATAAATTACACAGAAAAAGAGAAAATCCTGAAAGTAGCACAGGACAAAATGTCCTTAACCTACAAGGGTATACACATAAAGCTGGCAGCAGACCTGTCCACAGAGACCTGGCAGGCCAGCAAGGACTGGCATGATATATTCAATGTGCTAAATGGGAAAAATATGCAGCCAAAAACACTTTATCCAGCAAAGCTGTCATTCAGAATAAATGGAGAGATAAAGAGTTTCCAAGACAAACAAAACTAAAGGACTTCATGAACACTAAACCAGCCCTGCCAGAAATATTAAAGGGGACCCTCTGAGCAGAAAGAGAGACAAAAAGTAACAAAGACCAGAAAGGAACAGAGACAATCTCCAGGAACAGCAACTTTACAGGCAATACAATAGCACTAAATTCGTATCTTTCAATATTACTCTGTATGGACTAAATGTTCCAATCAAAAGACAGAGGGTATCAGAATGGATAAAAAAATACAAGATCCATGGATATGCTTCTTACAAGAGACTCATTTTAAACCCAAAGACACGTCCAGATTGCAAATAAGGGGGCAGAGAATCATTTATCATGCTAATGGACATCAAAAGAAAGCTGGAGTGGCCATCCTTATATCAGACAAAATAGATTTTAAACTTTTAGAGACTGTAATAAGAGGGGTGCCTGGGTGGCTCAGTCAGTGAAGTGTCTGCCTTCGGGGCGCCTGGGTGGCTCAGTTGGTTAAGCAACTGCCTTCGGCTCAGGTCATGATCCTGGAGTCCGGGGATCGAGTCCCATATCAGGCCCCCTGCTCAGCAGGGAGTCTGCTTCTCCCTCTGACCCTCTCCCCTCTCATGCTCTCTCTCATTCTCTCTCTCAAATAAATAAATAAAAAAATCTTAAAAAAAAAAAAGTGTCTGCCTTCATTTCAGGTCAGGATCCAAGGGTCCTGGGATAGAGCCCTACATCGGGCTCTCTGCTAAGTGGGGAGCCTGCTTCTCCCTCTCCCTCTGCCTGCCACTCTGCCTTCTTGTGCACCCTCTCTCTATCAAATAAATAAATAAAATCTTAAAAAAAAAGACTGTAATAAGAGTTGAAGACTGACACTATATCAGAATTAAAGGGTCTATCCAACACGAAGATCTAACAATTGTAAATATTTATTCCCCTGACTTGGGAGCAGCCAAATATATAAATCAATTAATAACAAGTTTAAAGAAACTCATTGATAATAATACAATAATAGTAGGGGACTTTAACACCCCACTCACAGCAATGGACAGATCATCTAAGCAGAAGATCAACAAGGAAACAAGGGCTTTGAATTAAACACTGGACCAGATGGACTTCATAGATATATTCAGAGCATTTCATCCCAAAGCAGTAGAATACACATTCTTTTCGAGTGCACATGAAACATTCTCTAGAATAGACCACATACTAGGTCACAAATCAGAATTCAATCAGTACAAAAGGACTGAGATCATACCATGAATATTTTCAGACCACAAGAAAAAATTGGAAGGTTCACAAATACATGGAGGTTAAAAAACGTCCTACTAAAGAATGAATGGGTCAACCAGGAAATTACAGAAGAATTAAAAAAATACACAGAAGCAATTGAAAATGAAAACATGACAGTTCAAAACCTTTGGGATGCAGCAAAGGCAGGCCTAAGAGGGAAGCATATAGCAAAACAAGCCTTCCTCAAGAAACAAGAAAGGTCTCAAATACACAACCTAACCTTACACCTAAAGGAGCTATAAAAAGAACAGCACATAAAGCCTAAACCCAGCAGGAGAAGAGAAATAATAAAGATTAGAGCAGAAATCAACAATAGAGAAATTAAAAAAAAAAAAAACAGATCAATGAAACTGGGAAATGGTTCTTTGAAAGAATGAACAAGATTGAAAAACCCCTAGCCAAATTTATCAAAAAGAAAAGAGAAAGGACCCAAATAAATAAAATCATGAATGAGAGAGGAGAGATCACGACCAACACCACAGAAATACAAACAATTATAAGAGAATATTATGAGCAATTATATGCCAACAAATTAGGCAATCTGGAAGAAATGGATATATTTAGAACATATAAACTACCAAAACTGAAACAGGAAGAAATAGAAAACCTGAACAGGCCCATAACCAGCAAAGAAATTGAATCAGTAATCAAAAATCTCCCAACAAACAAGAGTCCAGGGCCAGGTGACTTCCCAAGGGAATTCCACCAAACATTTAAAGAAGTGTTAATATGTATTCTTCTCAAACTGTTCCAAAAAATAGAAATGGAAGGAAAACTTCAAAACTCATTCTATGAGGCCAGCATTACCTTGATCCCAAAACCAGATAAAGACAGCACTAAAAAGAATTACAGACCAATATCCCTGATGAACATGGATGCAAAAATTCTCAACAAGATACTAGCTAATAGGATCCAACAGTACATTCAAAGGATTATTCACCATGATCATGTGGGATTTATGCCTGAGCAGCAGGAATGGCTGAATATTTGCAAATCAATCAATGTGATACGTGACATTAATAAAAGAAAGGATAAGAACAATATGATCCTCTCAATAGATGCAGAAAAAGCATTTAACAAACTACAACATCTTTTCTTAATAAAAACCCTCCACAATGTACGAATAGAAGGAACATACTCTATTCGTGGGTATGTATACAGTCTTCTCATAAAGACCATATACAAAAGACCCACAGCAAATACCATCCTCAATGGGGAAAAACTGAGAGTTTATCCCCTAGGGTCAGGAACATAACAGGGATGTCTATTCTCACCACTATTGTACTAGAAGTCCTAGCCTCAGCAATCATACAACACAAAGAAAAAAAAGGCATCCAAATTGGCAAAGAAGAAGTCAAACTTTCACTCTTCGCAGACGACATGATACTCTATGTAAAAAACCTGAAAGACTCCATCAAAATATTTCTACAACTGATACAGGAATTCAGCAAAGTCACAGGATATAAAATCAATGCACAGAAGTCTACTGCATTTCTATACAATAAAAATTGAAGCAGCAGAAACAGAAATCAAGGAATTGATCCCATTTACAATCGCACCAAAAACCATGAGATACCTAGGAATAAACCTACACAAAGAGGTAAAAGATCTGCACTCTGAAAACTATAGAACACTCATGAAAGAAATTGAGGAAGACAAAAAGAAATGGAAAAACATTCCATGCTCATGGACTGGAAGAACAAATATTGTTAAAATGTCTATACTACCCAAAGCAATCTACACATTCAATGCAATCCCTATCAAAAATACCACCAGCATTTTTCACAGAGCTGGAACAAACAATCCTAAAATTTGTATGGAACCAGAAAAGACCCCAAGTAGCCAAAGGAATGTTGAAAAAGAAAACTAAAGCTGAAGGCATCACAATTACAGACTTCAAGCTTTACTACAAAGCTATAATCATCAAGACAGCATGGTACTGGCAGAAAAACAAACACATAGATCAATGGAACAGAACAGAGAACCCAGAAATGGTCTCTCAACTCTACAGTCAACTAATCTTTGACAAAGCAGGAAAAAATATCCAATGGAAAAAATGGTGTTGGGAAAATTGGACATCCCAATTGCAGAAGAATGAAGCTGGACCACTTTCTTACACCATAGACAAAAATAAATTCAAAATGGATGAAAGACCTAAATGTGAAACAGGAATCCATCAAAATCCTAGAGGAGAACATAGGCAGAAACCTCTGTGACCTCGGGCGCAGCAACTTCTTGCTAGACATGTCTCCAGAGGCAAGGTAAACACAAGAAAATACTGGGACTTCATCAGGATAAAAAGCTTTTGCACAGCAAAGGAAACAACAAAACTAAACGGTAACCTATGGAATGGGAGAAGATATTCCCAAATGACATATCAGACAAATGGCTAATATTCAAAATCTACAAGGAACTTATCAAACCCCCCAAAAAAAAAAATCCAGTCAAGAAATGGGCAAAAGACATGAACAGACATTTCTCCAAAGAAGACATACAAATGGCTAACAGAGGAGCGGCTGGGTGGCTCAGTCAGTTAAGCATCTGCCTTCAGCTCAGGTCTGGGATCGAGCCCTGCGTTGGGCTCCCTGCTCAGTGGAGAGTCTGCTTCTTCCTCTCCTTTTTCCCCTCCCCCAACTTATGCTCTCTCTGTCTCTCAAATAAATAAATAAAATCTAAAAAAAAAAAAAAATGGTTAACAGACACATGAAAAGATGCTCAACATCACCCGGCATCAGAGAAATACAAACAAAACCACAATGAGATACAATCTCACACTGGTCAGAATGGCTAAAATTAACAACTCAGGAAACAATAGATGTTGGCAAGGATGTGGAGAAAGGGGAACCCTCTTACATTGCTGGTAGGAATGCAAGCTGGTGCAGCTGGAAAACAGTATGGAGGTTCCTCAAAAAGTTAAAAATAGAACTACCTTATGACTCAGAAATTGCACTACTAGGTATTTATCCAAAGGATTCAAAAATAGTGATTCAAAGGGTCATACGTACCTCAATGTTTACAGCAGCAATGTCCACAATAGCCAAACTATGGAAAGAGCCCAGATGTCCATCAACAGATGAATGGATAAACAAGATGTGGTATATACATACACAATGGACTATTACTCAGCCATCAAAAAGAACAACATCTTGCCATTTGCAATGACATGGACAGAGCTTGAGAGTACTACACTAAGTGAAATAAGTCAGTCAGAGAAAGACAAATACCATATTATTTCACTCATATGTGGAATTTAAGAAACAAAACACAGTAACATAGGGGATGGGAAGGAAAAATAAAATAAGAAAATCAGAGAGGGAGACAAACCGTAAGAGACTCTTAACTATAAAGAACAAATTCAGGGTTGCTGGAGGGGTGGGGGATGGGGGGATGGGGTAATTGGATGATGGGCATTAAGGAGGGCACGTGATGCAATGAGCACTGGGTGTTACATTCAAATGATGGATGACTAAACCCTACCCCTGAAACTAATAATACACTATATGTTAACTAAATTGAATTTAAATTAAAAAAAAATTTTTAAATACAACAGTATTAACTTATTTGAAATGATCTGTATGCTTCTCCACATAAATTTTTATATCCATCTATCTCAGAGGTAACCACCCGTTGATGTTACAAAGATATTTACCGACATTTCTTTTAAAATTTTGAAGAAAAAATATTCACACTGAGATCTTTAACCCACCTAAAAATTTCCTTTGTTATAGCTTGAGATAACTGGCTCATTTTCTTTTAAACATGGGTGATCAATTATCTAGGCATGAAATAATTAGATGATCTTTTCATTTATTTATAGTTCCACTTATGCCATTATGCCATTATATCCATATCTGTCAACATTTATAGCTATTTATACATATTTTATATATAATACTGATTCTTGTCTCTCATTATTGGATTTTTACGACCATTTTTGCAATAACAACAACATACAATCTTAATTTATATAGTTTTAAATAGCCTGATAATTAGTAGGGAAAGATCCTGACTTCAGTCATCTCCAGAATTGTTTGTTTATTCTTGACCCCTTTCTCTTCCATGTTAATTAGGAATGGCTGTCACCTCTCAGGGAGAAACAAATATATATACTATACTATACTATACTATGACTATATGCTATACATTGTATAGTATACTATATAGCATATAGTAATATATTATTATATAACATATATAATATAATATAATATAGTATAAATTCTGGTCAGCAATTGTTGGTGGATAGGAATATTACAGGATCTGAAGAGAAGTGGACACATTTCTGTTCCAACAGTATACCTCATTTGCTTTCTTACTGCATTGGTTAGGACTTCTATTCCAATGATGAAGAAATGATAGAGAGCATTTTTGTCTTACTCTTGACTTTACTGAGAATGCTTATAGTTTCACCACTGGTGTGCTTGATATAAAAAAAATTTAGATATAGTTTTTCAAGTTAATGAAATTCCTTTCCACTCTTAATTTGTTAATGGTTTTTCTTTCGATGAATGGTAAACTTATCAATTCCTTTTTTGCATTTACAGAAGTGACCCCTCACCCTCTTCAGTCTATTGATATTGAAATTTTCTTGCATTTTGGTATGTATTATTGGGTTGAGATATATTAATTTTCACATAATGCTGAACTTGATTTGTGAGTATATAACTTAGAATCTGACTATTTCAGTTCATAAATAAGATTGGTCTACAATTTTATTTGCCTGCACTATAATTACTGTTTTGATACCAAAGTAATAGTGACCTCATAAAATGAAGTTTTTTCTGTTTCTAAACCCTGAAAATATATATACATCTACATTTGTATATAAATTCATAACAAAAATATTACAAATATATTTTTCAAACTTGCAGTTAGAAGACAAGTACTGGGGATCTAATGCACAGCAATGTGATTATCATTACAATACAGTATTATATACTTGAAAATTGATGACACTAGATATTAAAATGTTTTCATCACAAAAAAGAAATGATAATTATATGAGGTAATGGAGGCATTCACTAATGATACAGTGGTAATCATATTGCAATATATGTGTATCAAATCTACACATTATATACCTTAAACTTATACAATGTTATGTGTCAATTATATCTAAATTAAAATATTACATATATAAAAAGAAATATTACATATATAAAAAAAGAAATATATATATAAAAAAGAAATACCCTTTTCTGGGAAGTTTGATAAAATTTATCCTGAAGACCATCAAAGTATAGTGTCTTTTGCTGAGTAAGACTTAGATTACCGATTCAATTTATTTAACTTTTATTGATTTACTTGGATTTCTATTTTTTTCAAATTTCTTAATTTGTATTTACTACAAAATTATCTATTTTATTCAAGTTCTGACAGTATTGACATAAAATTGTTTTATAGACTTCAAAGATTTTTTTTTAATCTAGATATATTTCAGCTCATATTGCCTATTTGTGGAAAACTGTTATTTACTTGTGCTTTTTCTCTTCATTCTTTGATCATTCTTGCCAAGGATTTATACACAATTATTTTTTCCAATAACTGTCTTTTGTTTTTTTAACTTATTATTTCAAAAATATTTCTATGTAATTTTTTCTCTACTCATATCTTTATTTTGCTTTACTTCTACTTTTTTGTTGTTTACCCTGTTCTTTCCTAGATTCTTAACAACACATACCTTTCTGCCCTTTTTAGTAAATGCAGCCGAGGTTCTAAATTTTCCTCTAAGCACCATTTTAACATTACCTTGCAAACACTGACATGCAGTACTTTCCTTTTCATTCAGTTATAAATATTTTTAGTTTCCCTCGTGTTGATGATAATTCTGAGAATATTACTTTGGCAATTTTAGCTCTGTCTATATAGTATAGGGTGATGTCTACCACGGAAGCTGAGATACTGAGTCTCATTAGGAGAGCTGTCACAGCGCAAATGGAGACAACTTGTGAAATCCTGAAAGAGTAGATTTAACTGTCATTAGGGCTCAAAGGAGCACCTAGAGCCAAGAGAGTGGAATATCTTCAGCGAATCTAGCAAGCTTACATTTTAGAAATGCCATTTTTCCTTTCAGTTTTTGCAGAAGACTGTAGGTGATAAGAACTAATGTAGTTTCTGGCTAATAGATAAGACTCTGCAGTATTCTTTAATGAATGTGACTGAAAAATGAGTCCCACAATCACTGAAGAGGTAGGCAGACATTTTCCAGATGGAAAGCGTAAGACCACGGAACACTTTTTCCTCTGATAAAGCTGTGGTTTTCAAACAAGAGAAAAAAAGCCTCCTCCAGGCTTTGGTTCCAGTCCCTACAGCAACTTTATAGTTTTGCCAGGATTATGTTGTAAGCAAGTGGGACTAGGGCTATCCCTTTAAAGTCTTCTCATCAGTGCAGGTTTTAAAATGTCATCAATTTATCCTTGCCCTGGTAATAAAACTAACAGCTCTGGCTAATGCATTATTTTAACCAGCACTAATAGAATGTAAAAGTAGAATCCTCTCTTAAGTTATAATACACAGTTAATTTATAAGGATATAGTCAAAGATCACCCTGGGAAAGAACATATTATGAACAGTGCCAACGTTTGAAAAACTGTTAGGGCTTTTTATTTATATTATAAAGTACTATGATTATCCCTGATTAATGAAACCTAGAAAGAAAATCATTTTATGAATAGATATTATACCAGTATTTATGCATAAACATGAGTATGCTTCCTTTAACTTGAAAGCCACAATCATTGAAGTGTATTTATATTAGTCTTCTTACTTATAATTAAATTTAAAAGACTACTTTTCTTTTGATTTAACAGTCTTTTATCTCAAATTTGGTAATCACACAACTGTTCTGAATAAATTATGTTTAGAAAAGACCAAAACAAACTTAATTAATTCTATTATCCTTCTTTTTAAGGTGAGAAAGCAAATCTTTGTGTTCCTTGGGGGTCATTCTAGAAACTATATAGATAATTCAGTCACAAAAGATAGTTTTGTTATTTAGAATTCAGCTCTATCCTCATGAGTCAAGCACCTCCCAAAAACTCACCTTCCAATACCATCATCTTTGGGGGTTAGGATTTCAACATATGAATTTTGGGGAGGGAGGGACACATTCAAACCATAGCAGAATAATAAGGTGTGAATCTTAGATTGGGGATTTTGAGAGGACACACACTTTTGAAATAATAAGTAAGTGCAAATGAAAGGGAACCAAACAAAGAAAGTGCAAGGATAGATAAAGGGTATTGGGAGTTCAAATAATATAGAAACTGAACTTGTAGGGGGACCAATCCATCAACATGTAATTTTCTTTGCTGCACTGAGCACTCAGGCATAGGAGCAGAGAAGTCCGATTACATGAAATATGAAGTCATTTGTAGGAAGGACAAGGAGATGAGGAGCTTAGGGATAAAGGCAAGAGAGGAACTGAAGTAAACTTGAAAGGTCAAGAATCTGAAGACCTAAAAAACAGAAAAAATGGAGAAGATGCTTATACAGTGTCAGCAATGAGCCTGCCTCTACCAAGCACCTTGGCTACATGTTATTTGGTTCTTACCATTCATTAACCATTCATAACAGAGTTTATTTTACTGATGGACAAACTCAGGTTCAAAGAATTAAAATGAGTTTGATCTAGATCATTAACCTAGCAGGAAAGGAGATGATGATGAAAGAATGGGATATTCAAGTTTAAGATTTCAGACATTGAACCAAAGAACCTGGGCATATCTGAACATAGTTTAGTGTTGTAATCAAATAACACCTACAGGAATAATTTGACAGATATTAATGATATTCATCATAGTTGTTACACATAAGGTAATTACCCACAGATGATACCGAGTTTTCATTATTTTTACTGATAACTATCATTAGTATTAATTTTATACACCAAAGTCAAGTGTTTTCTTTTCCCTTTTTAGTTTTTTTTTTCCTTAAAGATTTTATTTATTTATTTATTTGTCAGAGAGAGAGCACAAGCAGGGGGAGCAACAGGTAGAGAGAAAAGCAGGCTCCCCACCAAGCAAGGAGTCCGACTCAGGCCTTGATCCCAGGACCCTGGGATCATGACCTGAGCTGAAGGCAGACACTTAACCAGCTGAGCCACCCAGGTGCCCCTCTTTTTAGTTCCTTAATAGCTATAAAAACCCTCCCTGGTAACAGATATTCCTGATTCTGAGGAGCCTGAAGTCATTATCACATAGTGTTGGAAAATGGTTACTGAGGTAACTTATTTACTTTACAGAGCTCCCTTTTATTTCTCCCAAGTTCACTCAATACTAGCAGGCACTAAAAAGTAGAAAAGGCCTATTAATTTTGTGTAGTGAATAAAAAGAAAAAGAGCAGAGAGGAATCAATTGCCCTTTCTCCCAATCTCTGCTGCTAGCTTTAGGGTAGATACTCATCCACAGGATAGGTATGTTAGCAAAAGGTATATTAAATGAACACTCTTAAACCAAGACAAAGCCCCCAAAAGGCTACCATTTTTAATTGTTCCGTTGTTTTTCCTCAAAAATAAGCAGCATAGTACTAAGAGCATAGGAACTAGAATCTGACTCCTGAGATTCTAATCTTAGCCCTGCTACTATGAGCTGAGTGACTAGGATAAATTAGTGAATGGGAGCACAGAGAGGGAATCTAAAAACAGGAAATGCAAATGCTCCATTAACTATATTTGGTATTTAAGCATCTTATGATCAAACAAGTAGATGTCCCACAGCAGTCCAACCCCTGAGTAAGACTCTGCCCCTTCTGTTATTACTTGACTAGCAGAAAAAAGCTAAATCTTCAGCAGTCCCTCTCCATTAGGCTGTTTTAAAAGCTGAGGACTCTCATTGTTCAAGGTCCTTAACGTGCAGATCGGTATAAAATTCACTTTTGTTCTTTAGAGATTTATTTATTTTTTAGAGGGGGGAGGGGCAGAGAGGGAGAGAGAGAGAATCTCAAGCAGACTCCCTGCTGAGCATGGAGCCTGATGCAGGACTCGATCCCAGGACCCTGAGATCATGACCTGAGCTGAAATCAGACACTTAACCAACTGAGCCACCCAGGTGCCCCCAATATTCACTTTTATAAATTTTACATTTTAAACGAAAACATGCTTATTATCTGACTACTTAACATTAATATAGGGTGTATTTCTATATTTCAAGGACAGAGATTATAACCACATCCTGCAAAAGAAAAATCTCCAAGTACAAGCTGTCATCTCAGCCTCCAAGATTAGCTAATCACAAACAGGATGTAATGAACTAACTATACACTAACACACACATTAATTGGAAAGCATGTTTTTGGTCCACTCCAGCCAGGAGGTCCTGAGCCTCTCCCACCTCTAGCTGCAGGTTTCAGAGCTCTCCTCTCCCATCTGAGAGGTTTTAGAACTATACACCCAAAACAGTCTTTGCTGCTCAAACTTTCTTTTCCAGAGCATCCTCTTTTGTGGCTGCAGTAGACCTCACATGTCTCTGAGGTTGTTTATCAGAGTGAGTTTTCTTTGCTTATTTCTTTCTACTGAAATATTACCACTTTCCCAGGGTCATTTTTTCTGTCTCAATTCTTGTGGATCAGCCTTTTCTCTATACCTACAGATCCTTGGTTGAACATTCACATTTAAAAATTAAGCCCTACTTAGGGGCACCTGGGTGGCTCAGTCAGTTAAACATCAGACTCTTGATCTCAGCTCAGGTCTTCATCTCAGGACTGTGAGTTCAAACCCAGCATTGGGCTCCATGCTGGGCATGGAGCCTACTTTAAAAAAAAAAAAAAAAAAGAATTAAGCCCTACTTAGACATTTCTCCAAAGAAGATATACAAGTATCCAATAAGATGCTCAACATCATTATCAAAATCATAAAGAGCTGCCATTCCCACACCTGTGAGGATGACTATAATAAACAGTAACAAGTGTTGATGAGGATGTAGGAAAACCTGTAATTCCCATACTTTACTAGTGGAAATGCAAAATGGTGCAATTTCTTTAGAGTAAGTCTGACAGTTTCTTAAAATGTTCAACACATAGTTACCATATGACAAAGCAATTCTACACTTAGGTATATACCTAAAGAAATGAGAACATGGTCATGCAAAAATGTGAGCATGAATGTTCATAACAGCAGTATTCATAAAGCCAAAAAGTGGAATCAAATTAGGGCAGTGGCAGTGGAAATGGAGAGAAATGAATAGGACTGGAAAAGTTTTTTGGGGGGCGGAATTAACAACCTTGATTGATAGGATGTGAGAGGTGAGAGAAAAGGAGTTAAGATAACACAGATTTCTGATTTAAGCAAACAAATGGATGGTGTTTCCATTTAAAAAAGAAAACAGGGGCGCCTGGGTGGCTCAGTCGTTGAGCGTCTGCCTTCGGCTCAGGTCACAGTCCCAGGGTCCTGGGATCGAGCCCCACATCGTGCTCCCTGCTCGGCGGGAAGCCTGCTTCTCCCTCTCCCACTCCCTCTGCTTGTGTTCCCTCTCTCGCTGTGTCTCTCCCTGTCAAATAAATAAAATCTTTAAAAAAAATAAAGAAAAATTAAAAAAAGAAAAAAGAAAACAAAGTGGAGCAGATGGGTTTTTGCAGAGAAGATCAAGAGTGCTGTAAGGATACCCTAATCATTATAAGATACGCAAGAATAGGGATGCCTGGGTGGCTCAGTTGGTTAAGCATCTGCCTTCAGCTCAGGTCATGGTCCCAGGGTCCTGGGATCAAGCCCTGCATCGGGCTCCCTGCTCCGAGGAGAGCCTTCTTCTCCCTCTCCCTCTCCCTCTGCCGCTCCCTGTGCTTGTGGTCTCTCTCTCTCTCTGACAAATAAATAAATAAAATCTCTTATTAAAAAGATATGCAAGAATAGACATCAATATCTTTATTCTCTCTATTCAGCTACCTAAAGTATTTTTTACTAACAAACATTATTTAGTTAATGGGCTTTTTCTCCTCTACTTTCTAACCCCCTCAAGAATTTTGTTATATAGAGAGGGGGGAAAGATGGTGAGGGAGTAGGGGACCCTATTTCAACTGGTCCCCAGAATTGAGCTGGATATCTACCAGACCACTCTGAGCACCCACGAAACCAGCCTGAGATGTAAGAAGATCTGGATCTCTACAAGCAGAATATCGCAGGCATTTGGTTTCGAGGTACAAAGTGGGGAGCCGTGATTCCGCGGGCAGATATCGGAGGATAAACGACAGCGGGAGGGTGTCTGGCCGTGGGGATCCTACACTGCCGGTGAGCGACAGCCTCGCGCGCTGTGGACGGGCACAGACTCGCAGACCGGTAGCAGCAGGGAAAGGACTTTAGGGCAGCCCCCGGGGTGGAAACCTGGAGTGGCGGGGTCGCGCGGGTGAACTGCAGCCCCTGGGGCGGAAACCCAAAGTGGCGGGGTCACACATGCGAACTGGGAGCGGCTGGCGGTTTTAGAAGCACAAAGGGTAGAGACGTGCCCCGACCTGGAGGCAGGACTGAGGGCACTGCGGAGGTGCGCACAACCCAGGACACTGCAGTTTATAGCAGCACGGACAGATACAGAGACGGTGTGGCCTGGAGAGCTCACTGAAGAACAGACTGCGGTCTCTCTGCTCTGAGGCAGAGGGTTGTAAACAGTCTATTCTGCTCTGACTCGCAGAAGAGATGCGGAAAGCCGCCAGGGAAAGCTGCCAGAGAACAAAAGCCCCAAAAACTGATTCCCGCTGAGGGCATCCCCTGCCACAGGGGGGCAGGGCAACTCCGCCCAAACAGGGTTGCCTGAGTAACAGCGCAGCAGGCCCCTCTCCCAGAAGACAGGCTGGGAAAACAAGAGGCCAGCAACCCTGAGATCCCAAGAAAACAAGTGTATCTTGCTTGGGTTCTGGTCAATAATTTGGACTCTATTCATTCCCTCAAACACCCATCAACAGAATGGCTAGGAGGAGGAGCCCCCAAAATAGAAAAGACTCAGAGATTATGACTTATGCTGCAGATTTACAAATGGATGCACATATAACCAAGATGTCAGAGATGGAATTCAGGCTAGCAATTGTGAAGACAATGGCTAGAATGGAGAAATCAATTAATGGCAACATAGAGTCTCTAAGGGCAGAAATGAAAGGTGAATTGGCAGAACTTAAAAATGCTATCAATGGGATCCAATCCAATCTAGCTAATCTAACAGCTGGGGTAACTGAGGCAGAAGAGCAAATAAGCGACCTGGAAGACAATATAATAGATAAAAAGGGAAAAGAGGAGGCCAGGGAAAAACAACTCAGAATCCATGAAAATAGAATCAGAGAAATAAGTGACACCATGAAGCGTACCAATGTCAGAATAATTGGAATCCCGGAGGGAGTGGAGAGAGAGAGGACTAGAAGATGTATTTGAGCAAATCGTAGCTGAGAACTTCCCTAATCTGGGGAATGAAACAAACATTCAAGTCCTAGAGGCAGAGATGGGCTTTTTCTCCTCTACTTTCTAACCCCCTCCCAAGATCAAGGAAAACAGGCCAACACCCCGGCATGTAATAGTAAAACTTGCAAATCTTAGAACCAAGGAAACCATCTTAAGGGCAGTTGGGGGAAGAGATTCCTTACGTACAGAGGGAGGAACATCAGAATAATGTCAGACCTATCCACAGAGACCTGGCAAGCCAGAAAGGCCTGGCAAGACATATTAAGGGTACTAAATGAGAAAAACATGCAGACAAGAATACTTTATCCGGCAAGGCTGTCATTTAGAATGGATGGAGAGATGCAGAGCTTCCAAGACCAGCAGAAACTGAAAGAATATGTGACCACTAAGGCGGCCCTGCAAGAAATATTAAGGGGGGTTCTATAAAAGGAAAAAGACCCCAAGAGTGATATACAACAGAAATTTACAGGGACAATCTATAAAAACAACGTCTTCACAGGCAACATGATGACAATAAATTCATATCTTTCAATAATCACTCTCAACGTGAATGGCCTAAATGCTCCCATAAAATGGCACAGGGTTGCAGATTGGATAAAAAGACAGGACCCATCCATATGCTGTCTACAAGAGACTCATTTTGAACCTAAAGATACATCCAAACTGAAAGTGAAGGGTTGGAGATCCATCTTCCATGCCAGCAGACCTCAAAAGAAAGCTGGGGTAGCAATTCTTATATCAGACAAATTAGATTTTAAACTAAAGTCTGTAATTAGAGACACAGAAGAACACTATATCATTCTTGAAGGGTCTATCCAACAAGAAGATCTAACAATTGTAAATATCTATGCCCCCAACATGGGAGCAGCCGTCTACATAAGCCAACTGTTAACCAAAATAAAGAGTCATATTGATAACAATACGTTAACTGTAGGAGACCTCAATACTCCACTCTCAGCAATGGACAGATCATCTAAGCAGAAAATCAACAAGGAAACAAGAGCTTTGAATGATACATTGGACCAGATGGACCTCATAGATATTTACAGATCATTCCACCTTAAAACAACAGAATACTCATTCTTCTCGAGCGCACATGGAACTTTCTCCAGAATAGACCACATACTGGGTCACAAATCAGGTCTCAACTGATACCAAAAGACTGAGATTATTCCCTGCATATTCTCAGACTACAGTGCTTTAAAACTGGAACTCAATCACAAGAAAAAATTTGGCAGAAATTCAAACACTTGGAAGCTAAAGACCACTCTGCTCAAGAATGTTTGGGTCAACCAGGAAATCAAAGAAGAACTTAAACAATTCATGGAAATCAACGAGAATGAAAACACATCGGTCCAAAACCTATGGGATACTGCAAAGGCGGTCCTAAGGGGGAAATACATAGCCATCCAAGCCTCACTCAAAAAAATAGAAAAATCCCAAATTCACCAACTAACTCTACACCTTAAAGAACTAGAGAAAAAGCAACAAAGGACGCCTAAGCCATGCATTAGAAGAGAAATAATTAAAATTAGAGCAGAAATCAATGAATTAGAAACCAGAAACATAGTAGATCAGATCAACGGAACTAGTAGTTGGTTTTTTGAAAGAATTAATAAGATCGATAAACCACTGGCCAGACTTATCCAAAAGAAAAGAGAAAGGACACAAATTAATAAAATTATGAATGAAAGGGGAGAGATCACAACTAACACCAAGGAAATAGAAACAATTATTAGAAATTATTATCAACAACTATATGCCAATAAATTGAGCAATCTGGATGAAATGGAGGCCTTCCTGGAAACCTATAAGCTGCCAAAACTGAAACAGGAAGAAACTACAACCTGAGTAGGCCAATAACCAGTAACGAGATTGAAGCAGTGATCAAAAACCTCCCAAAAAAAAAACAAGAGTCCAGGGCCTGATGGATTCCCTGGGGAATTCTACCAAACATTCAAAGAAGAAATAATACCTATTCTACTGAAGCTGTTTCAAAAATAGAAACAGAAGGAAAACTTCCAAATTCATTCTATGAGGCCAGCATTACCTTTATCCCCAAACCAGGCCAAGACCCCATCAAAAAGGAGAATTTCAGACCGATATCCCTGATGAATATGGATTCCAAAATCCTCAACAAATTCCTAGCTAATAGGATCCAACAATACATTAAAAGGATCATCCACCACGACCAAGTGGGATTTATCCCCAGGATGCAAGGGTGGTTCAACATTCGCAAATCAATCAATGAGATAGAACACATTAATAAGAGGAGGGAGAAGAACCATATGGTCCTCTCAATTGCTGCAGAAAAAGCATCTGACAAAATACAACATCCTTTCCTGATTAAAACTCTTCGGAGTATAGGGATAGAGGGAACGTTCCTCAAGTTCATAAAAGCCATCTATGAAAAACCCACAGTGAATATCATCCTCAATGGGGAAAAGCTGAGAGCCTTTCCCTTAAGATCAGGAACACGTCAAGGATGCCCACTCTCGCCACTATTGTTCAACATAGTACTAGAAGTCCTAGCAACAGCAATCAGACAACAAAAAGAAATAAAAGCTATTCAAATTGGCAAAGAAGAAGTCAAACTCTCTCTCTTTGCAGATGACATGATACTTTATGTGGAAAACCCAAAAGACTCCACCCCCAAATTACTAGAACTCATCCAGCAATTCAGTAATGTGGCAGGATACAAAATCAATGCACAGAAATCAGTTGCTTTCTTATACACTAACAACGCAACTGTAGAAAGAGAGATTAGAGAAACGATTCCATTTATAATAACACCAAAAACCATAAGATACCTCGGAATAAACCTAACCAAAGAGGTAAAGGATCTATACTCTAGGAACTAAAAAACACTCATGAAAGAAATTGAAGAAGACACAAAAAGATGGAAAAATATTCCATGCTCATGGATCGGAAGAATAAACATTGTTAAAATGTCTATGCTACCCAGAGCAATCTATACCTTCAATGCCATCCTGATCAAAATTCCAATGACATTTTTCAAAGTGCTGGAACAAACAATCCTAAAATTTGTATGGAATCAGAAAAGACCCTGAATCGCCAAGGAAATGTTGAAAAAGAAAAACAAAGCTGGGGGCATCATGTTGCCCAATTTCAAGCTATACTACAAAGCTGTGATCACCAAGACAGCATGGTACTGGCACAAAAACAGACATATAGACCAATGGAACAGAATAGAGAACCCAGATATGGACCCTCAACTCTATGGTCAAATAATCTTTGACAAAGCAGGAAAAAACATGCAATGGAAAAAAGACAGTCTCTTCAATAAATGGTGCTGGGAAAATTGGACAGCCACATGCAGAAGAATGAAACTCGACCATTCTCTAACACCATTCACAAAGATAAACTCAAAGTGGATGAAAGACCTCAATGTGAGACAGGAATGCAAATCCTAGAGGAGAACATAGGCAGTAACCTCTTTGACATCGCCCACAGCAACTTCTTTCAAGATACATCTCCAAAAGCTAGTGAAACAAAAGCAAAAATGAACTCTTGGGACTTCATCAAGATAAAAAGCTTCTGCACAGCAAAGGAAACAGTCAACAAAACAAAGAGGCAACCCACAGAATGGGAGAAGATATTTGCAAATGACACTACAGATAAAGGGCTGGTATCCAAGATCTATAAAAAAATTTCTCAAACTCAACACCCAAAAAACAAATAATCAAGTCAAAAAGTGGGCAGAAGATATGAAAAGACACTTCTCTGAAGAAGACATACAAATGGCTAACAGACACATGAAAAAATGCTCATCATTCTTAGCCATCAGGGAAATCCAAATCAAAACCACACTGAGATACCATCTTACACCAGTTAGAATGGCAAAAATGGACAGGGAAAGAAACAACAAATGTTGGAGAGGTTGTGGAGAAAGGGAACCCTCTTACACTGTTGGTGGGAATGCAAGTTGGTACAGCCACTTTGGAAAAGTGTGGAGGTTCCTCAAAAATTTAAAAATAGAGCTACCCTATGACCCAGCAATTATACTACTGGGTATTTACCCCAAAGACACAGATGTAGTGAGAAGAAGGGCCATATGCACCCCAATGTTCATAGCAGCAACGTCCACAATAGCCAAACTGTGGAAAGAGCTGAGATGCCCTTCAACAGATGAATGGATAAAGAAGATGTGGTCCATATATACAATGGAATATTACTCAGCCATCAGAAAGGATGAATACCCAACTTTTACATCAATATGGATGGGACTGGAGGAGATTATGCTAAGTGAAATAAGTCAAGCAGAGAAAGTCAATTATCATATGGTTTCACTTATTTGTGGAACATAAGGAATAACATGGAGGACATTAGGAGAAGGAAGGGAAAAATGGCGGGGGGGGGGAATTGGAGGGAGAGATGAACCATGAGAGACTATGGACTCTGAGAAACAAACAGGGTTTGGTGGGGAGGGGGGACTGGTTAGCCCGGTGATGGGTATTAAGGAGGGCACGTACTGCATGGAGCACTGGCTGTTACATGAAAACAATGGATCGTGGATCACCACATCAAAAACTAATGATGTATTGTATGGTGACTAACATAACATAATAAAAATAAATAAATAAATAAATAAATAAATAAATAAATAAATAAATAAATAAATAAAAAGTAACACCCACAGATAGTACTTGCTGGGGCCAGGATGCAAGCCCTGGTCACCTCACGACCCAGTTTGTCGTGAAGGGCCTTGGGCACCTCATGAAAATCACTCAGCAGAGCACCTGGCCCCCAAGCGCCATGAGCATTCTGTAAGTGCAGCCAAGGTCCCCAGGGGCAGGGAGGGAGACTGACTCCCAGGTGGTCACTGAGGGAACTAAGCAGAAAAAAAAAAAAAAAGAATTTTGTTATATATTCTACATAAACTATATTCTATTTTAATGAAATTAACAGAATTAGAATATAAGTTTTGTATACAATATTGCGTTGAATAAAGATTAAATTTTAATATTGCCAAAAAAAGTTAATACTGCATTTTCCTCCACAGCAACATAAAAATACATTTTACATAATTGCCTGTGGAAGGAGAAAATGGATAGAAGTAAAATTTAAATAGTTTCAGTTTTTTCCATCCCATAACCAAGGTTCACTTGTGTAGTTATAGGGTAAAACTGAAATTACATAGCCATTCAATTACTGTGAAAAAATTGAATCTTTTTAAGTTTCCTATGCAGAGTTTTTGAGCCAGTGGAAAAAGTCTTTTCTTCTTTACTTGTACAGAATTGAAATTCCCTTCACATTGATCTAGATTTAAATGTCATTTCTCTTTCGATCATACAAGCATAGGCAATGAGTGTTCTCAATTCTTTTTTGCATCATGCAGCATGTTTTACTTTTATGATGGTAATAAAAATACTCAAATTCATGATTTTATATATTCTAAGAGAAAAAAATCTTCTCAGAACTGAATATTGCATGCATCACTTTATTATATTTTAATTCCTGTTGAACTGTGTCATATAATACTTTTCTGAATTTCATATAAGACCTTGAAAGTATAACTACAATTTTCCCTGTAAAAAGTTTTGAATACTTGTTATTATTGTAATGTGTTCATAAATGGTTACAAATCATTTATTTGTACAAAATTAGGTAAAAATATAAAATGGGATAAAATGCAATGATTTTTGAAGAATGCTGGATAATCATAACTTTGTTTCCCTATCCTTCGAACAAAGATAGAGCTAGGGGTGCCTGGCTGGCTCAGTCAGAGGGGCATGCAATTCTTGATCTCAGGGTCTGGAGTTTGAGCCCCACATTGGGTGTGGTGATTACTTAAAAAAATAAATAAACTTAAAAAAAATTTTTTAAATAGAGTTACCTTTCGTGTAACATGTGGTCACTTCTTACTTTGTACTAGGAACTATCACACATATTCTTTGATGGAACAAATTTGATTGTCCTAAACAATGCAGATGAGAAAGGTGGAAAAACAGAGATGTTGAGTACTTAACCAGAGACCACGGTGGTACCTGGCAAAGGCAAGACTCACACTGCGCTTATCTGCCTCCAAACTTCAGGTTCTCATCACAGGGGAAAAAACATGCTAATTATTTTTTAATATCTGGGGAAAGTGTGAACAAAAAATTATAAATTAACTTCAAAAACATTTTATTGATATTTTATTAAAGAAGGAAAACACTGAGTGGGTCAATATGAAAAATTAACATAATATTCTTCATGGCTCTTTGTCCTCTCAGCTATCTGAAGGCAAAATTTGGAACCAGTAACTCATAATACCAATGGCATGACCATTAGGCAGTTGTTTTGTCTAAAGTGTTCAAAGCTATTGTGAAATTTTTTTAACTGAATTAATATTCCAGTAAAATAAATAAAGTGAAAGGGGCCAGAAATTCAAGTCTAAACATAAACTTCTCCATAGATCAACACTCTGAAGATTGAGAATTTATATAAATAAGCATTGAATTATTGTTTTTAAAAATCCAACTAAATGGTGGTAAACGAAATTGCATCCAACCAAAGAATATCTCTCATTAAAAGAAAATGCTGAGAGCTGGATGGTAGTCAGGCTGGAGAAGTAGCAACGGTTACCATGGAGCAAAATTGGACTGGCTAGAAAAGACCACAATGTATCAAACTTAACACCTCAACTTGCTTCTCAGTAATTACTTCATACCAACATTCCATTGCTTTAAAGGCATTCTGTGCTGGTTTGCTGTAAGAGTAGGCTGACATATCATTAGGCTTCAGGTTTTCATAGCTCTTATACAGAAAAACTTCTGTATAAGTTTTTAGTGTGATTTTTCTTGTTAATCTTCCTTATATTTTTGCATTAACATTTCTGACATTTTATCGAAATTAATGAAGAATATCCTAGTTTCTATCCAGTACGTTCACGAGAAAAAGAAAAATGTTCTGGGTCCAAAATTAAAAGTAAACATGACTATTTTTAGGAAAGAAATATTTACTCTTTCACACTAATAACATTTTTAAAAATCTATTGAATGAAACATGCAATGATTAGAAACAAACAAGCTGCTTTTATTCCTCACTGATTGGTTCCCAACATGAACAAGGGATTCACTCTAGTATCTTCTATGTGCATATTTTATTTTTTTTTTATTTTTTTTTTTTTTTTATTTTTAAAGATTTTATTTATTTATTTGACAGAGACACAGCGAGAGAGGGAACACAGGCAGGGGGAGTGGGAGAGGGAGAAGCGGGCTTCCCGCTGAGCAGGGAGCCCGATGCGGGGCTCGATCCCAGGACCCTGGGATCATGACCTGAGCCGAAGGCTTAACGACTGAGCCACCCAGGCACCCCTCTATGTGCATATTTTAAATGAGATCACAAATCGAAGAAATGTTTCGCAGGCCTAATGTGTTAGGGTATGCATTACAGCCACAGTACATCTATAATCATCTATATATTTTCCCAATTTTTTAAGCTACGTATGCATAACTTTCACAGTAAAGTTGAGAAGATTTATTTAATTTCTCCACTCCTTAGGCAATCACTAGCCATGGCCAAAAGATGTCCAATACATCACAAATATGAAAATGGTGAAGTGCGTATAGATTTCAAAATTACAAGTAAAACTGGTTTTATCTCCTACAATTCCATCACGTTAAATAAACCTACCCATCCTGGCATGTTGGTTTGTTTTGACATGTATTCTTCATATAACTAAATTGGCCTAATTTATTGAACACCTCATTATATTGTACCACTTCCTTTTATTTGGTCAGAGTACAAAAAGTTGTAGCTATAAAAATAAAATAATATGCTGAAGTAACAACTTTGTTACTTTAAGTGTTAACATATATTTCCTCATATAAATGTTCAGTTCTCATCAGAAATGCAAAATTAATTTTCTTGTCTTTTCACCGTTCCAGTCATGTGATGTCAGTAATTAACTTCTCATAAGATTGCATATTGGCAATATTTTAGAAATGGAGGCATTGGTTGTGACAGCAATCAATATAATGCACCGTAATTTGCTCAAACTCTTTATCATCTCTGCCAGCAAAAAGTACCACTATGCACCCAATAGATTAGATCAAATGAATCTCGATTTGCCCTTTCTCTCTCATTTTCTCAACACAATTAGTCCCCAAACTCCCTTTCCTAAACAGGTCTGAAACTGTTCCATCCATCAATATGGATTTTTAAATAAAAAACCACAACCTGGTTTTTTATTTTATCATATAGTTTATCTATACAACTGATTTTATCATATAGTTTATCTCACTGTTGCCATAAATACAGAATAATATTCCAGGCATGCTACCTCCTCGTTTTTAGTATAGAAAATATGATGACAAACAGAGATTTAACTGGATAAGGGTCTGATAAAGAAAATAAAATCATATGCTGTGGTACTTTATAGTAAATAAAAATAACAACTTTCTCAGGCCTTAAAAGAAATAGACAGGTATATCTTACTGTTAGAAGTCTTCTGGCTATAGGCCAGAACTTGGGCAGTCTTCTCCCTCAATTTATACTAAAAATATTCAATTTTCTTTTTACTATAATTGCCAATTAAGATTATCTGGAAAAAAGACATTAACTTGCTTCCTTTTGCACTCCCAATTAGCTTAAAGGAACTCAATTCTCAATTGCATTTTCCTCCTTCTTTTCAGCGATAACAAAGAAACACTAGGCTACAATGGTTGTGACAGAGCCCTCCATCAGATTGCCTGCAATTGCTCTAATTTTGAAAGAAATGCTAGGGTCTTAATTTATACGTGTCTCATTCTTAACTCTCTCACCTTCCAACAGGTCACATCAATATTAAATATGTAACTTAACCGAGCTCTGTGAGCATTTTACAACATGGATTATATTATGTGACACAAACATACACATGTACATTCATCCTCAACCCTCTTCCCTAATCTTTCTTATGAGTTTAGAGATACAAGAGGATGAGTATAATATGGAAGCTTCCCAAATGATATGCCTCCAGCAGGTAAAATGTGGACCACAATAATGATCTCAGCTTTGAGCCAAGCAAAGCAGGAGCTGGGGTGACTAGAACCTCTAGAAATTGGTTGCCTCCAACCTTAAGCAGCCTCTTCCTTTTATCTCATATACCACATTATCATTCTCTGTAGGTGTCATAACATGAAAAAGTTTGGGAAGTACTATAATGAGAATTAATATGTCTAACAACAAATCTCTAGTGTAAACATCATTTTCCTCACCTAAACTTGCTCTTAGTCTTGTATTCTCCACCACACTGGCTTGTTACCACATCCACTCAGTCGCCTACGTTGGAAATGTCAGTCATACATGACCCTTTCCTCTTTCTCATGATCTCCCTAATCACTATCAAATTTAACTTCTAAATATTTCCCCAATACCATGGTCCGATTCATCACCATCTCTTAAATGGATATGGCCTCCTGAATGGTCTCCTGGTCTTCAGTTTTGTCAGCTTCAGACTTATCCTCCACAGTGCCACCTTTCCAAAATCAAATCTGATGGCAGCACTCTATAGTCTCAACTGAAACAATGGTTTCCTGTCATCAATAAAGTCCATGTGTCTCAAAACTGGGTCACAAAGCACACTGTGATATGGCAATGCCTGTATCTTGAACTCCATATTTAGCTACATCCAGTTAAAATTCCAGAAGTATCATATCACACTGCTGATACTTTACTAGATATGACCAACTCTTTTTTCACTCCTTATGCAGCAATGTGGTGTATATATATAGGCTTGGGGAAAGAGGGAATGTAGGTAGAACCTGATTTGTAACATTTGCCAATTTCTGCATGGCAAATACTCCCGTTACAGCCTATTTCAAGCTACTAACATGGAGTCACTGAACATGGAGTTAGGAAAACATACACAGTAACACATAACTACATAGCGGTCCCACCACACAAACACAATAGACATAAATAAGCTTAACAAAGCTTACATTCACACAGTAAATGTGGTGAAATAATTAGAAAGTGATGAGTTTTCTGTTTATTACTGTTGCTTTTAATGTAACTTATTTAATTGCAAATTCATATAAATCTAATTTTAATAATGGCTGTGTTTAACAAGCAGCACACAAAATTCCTGAAGATTTAACAACCAACCTTGGCAAGCCAGTATGAATGAGCTCCAGCATACCACTGCTTTTTATGGCTTTGTTCAAGGAGTTCCTGTGCCTGGAATGCCATTTTATTCCATTATCTAGATTCCTTCCTGCCAGCTGAGAGCTACTCATCTTTTAAGGCAGGTTATTTCAAAGCGTGATCATGAACCACCTGTATCAAATGCCCTGTAGTGTTTGCTAAAATGCCGGTTCTGGGGTCCACCTCCCACACCTGCTGAATCTGAAGTTCAACAAGCTAGCTTACCGGGAGAGTCTGGAGCACTCTCCAGACTGCAGAGCTTGAGACCCTTTTGTTTAAACTACTTTTTGGTTGGGCGCCTGGGTGGCTCAGTTGGTTAAGCGACTGCCTTCGGCTCAGGTCATGATCCTGGAGTCCCTGGATCGAGTCCCGCATCGGGCTCCCTGCTCGGCAGGGAGTCTGCTTCTCCCTCTGACCCTCCCGACCCTCCCCCCTCTCATGTGCTCTCTCTCTCAGTCTCTCTCTCTCAAATAAATAAATAAAATCTTTAAAAAAAAAAAAAACTACTTTTCGGTTAAGGTGTCCCATCACCCAGAAGACCTTTCCTGTGTGACTCATGTCCAGGATGGCAGGATGGGGAAAGGATAAGCAAAGTTGCAGTGGCCTGAAACAGCACAACATAGAGAACTACAGGACGTTCAGCAGCAGGCCTATGGGTGATGCTGCGAAGAGTAAACTGAGAAGCACAGGTCTTAGAGAAGTAGCTAAGGGCTATCCCATGGAAGGCCTTTCATTCCACAATGGGGACTTTGGACTTCATCGTAACAGCAGTGAAAAATGATTGAAGAGTCCAAAGCCAAAGAGTGACAACCAATATTTTTTTTAAAAAACCAACTCAACCTTCCTCTTCCTTGTGTAAACTTTAAGAACTCATTGAACAGAATAAAAACATTTTAAATAAAATTATATGGCCTTTTTTCTCAGAATAATTAATAGCTTGCATGTTTTATCCATATGGAACATGCTCTCCTGTATTAAAAGCAAAAAGAAACAAAAGAAAAAACACAAGTTCTAAGTCTTTCATTCCTAAATAATAATCTTCCTTTAAGCAATGATTCCTGTCCTGATAGAACTTCTTCATGGGATTCCTTTATCCTAATCAGTACCACCAATCCCATTGTTACTCCCCACTCTGCTCACTCCTTAAAGTTTTTACAGCTTTGACCCATCAACGACCTCAAAAAAAAAAAAAAAAACCTTCGATGGACATTCTTATCCCTCCACTCCTAGCATTTAAACTTTCCAAAAAGGCTTTATAAAAATGCTAAGAGAAAAACAAAAAGGATGCAATGAATCACCAAAAGCATAAGAAAATCTCAGCTTACAAAATATGTCCTAAAACTCTCTTAAATGTGGAAACAATACATATAAATTTACTCCAAAATTCAAAACCTAAATAACTTCACAAGAATTATTACATACATACCTAACAATAAGTAGAGAATTACAGAGTCATATTGTGATGTGCTTTGTGGCAGCCAGCTAACTTCACTTACCAGATAATTTACTTGGTTGCAGCTCTCCTGTTTTGCAGCACCTTAAATTCAAATCTATGCCTCAGCAACACTGCAAATGATCACCTCAGGGGGATATATGTGGAAAAGTTGCAAACAGAGGAACCTTAAAATATGGAAATGCATGAATATCTACTAACCTTTTTCCTTAAGGAACACATATTTCTTTCCAATACATTATATAAATGCAAATATTTTCATCCTGACTCCCTGAACATTCTAAGATCATGGTAAACATTAGCACCTGGAACCACCTAGTCCCTTTGTTCACTAAATCTTTCTCTGATCCCTGAATAGTGATTTATATACAGTAGACCTTCAATAAATAATCTGTGAATGAATGAAAGTCCTTAAATGGACTCTAAACATGATTCTGTTTGAGTGTAATATGTCCATTCAAATTTTCCCATTTCATAAATAAATGTGAAGCTTTAAGAATCTTGCTGTGTAATTTGAGTACAGCTAGAATAGAGTCCTATGGCAAATAAAAGTTCTGACAATCAATTACTTATTCAATCTCATTCATTTGACATCACTACAAAAATTCAGATATGCATCTAATTCCTTTTATTTTATTTTAAAGAAACATTTTGCAAGGTTTTAAAAATAATATCTGATAAAATGTAAAGGTGGTCTCAATAATCCACAAAGGATACCTTTAGTCAAGAAAACAATTATTTGGGAGTTTTACCTGCTGCATCTGTTAAAACATGGCTAAATATATTACCTTTAGTTCTACAAGGTTAAAGTTGGAAAAAATAGTTTAAAAGAGTGTCGCATAGATTATAAGGGTGAACACAAATTTAAAATATTTAAATTTAAAAGTTTCCCTCGTGTGAAGGGGAAAAAAAACAGAACTTCTATCCTGTCTCCAGCTAGACCTCAAGACCCAACCCTTTTGCCTACCTGCTTGTACTCACTAACCTCAGTCTCAGCATTTCTCCTTAAGCTCTTCTCTCTAGCTTACCTTTTAACTCAGGCAAATGAAACCTGAAACCGCCCCTTAGGTGATGGTGACTTTCCTGATGCGACTTCCCCACCCTTTGAACTTAACCCCTGCCGGCCAACTGCACAGATGGACCACGGAGTGACCTCTGGAATGACGTACCATTACCTTTACCTCATTATAATACCAAAATCTCCACCCAGGGAGGGGCCTCAGCCTCATTTACATAACACACAACGTATGCACAGGCTTGTCTCCTTAAGGTGCATGGGCAACTTTATGCCTGCCTCTACATACGATGACAAGGCCTCCCTATCTAAATATCCATCCTAACCCTAAACAAAAGGTGCCCATTCACCCTCTCTCAGGCAGTTAGGGCTTTGGAAGCCATTCCCTGTGATCTTATTTGCTGCAAATAAAGTTTTCTTTATGCAACTCACCTGGTGCAGTTTCTCTCACCAAGGAATGAACAGACTCCCATTGGTTCGGTTACACTTCCCCAAGTCTTCCTTACCTTTAGCATTCCTTTTAAAAGACCTAAAATTATAAATGTTCTCTCTGTCTCTGTGAGATATAGATATATATAAATCTTTTTAAAAGTTAAATGAGCCTCAAAAAAAAGTTAAATGAGTTTCTTGACAGTTTTGCACCCCAGGAAGGTCTTTTTTGGGGGCCTGAGCTGTCCCTTTAAAATGTGCACATTTGGGAGGATGAAGCCCTATCTCTCTGTCTCTGTAGAGTTTAGCCTAGGTGCCTGGTTCCGTAACTTCCTGGTTGTCAAGAAGATAAATGCAGTTTCATTCTTCCATGGATAAAGACAATTAACATGTGTGTAATGGATTGTATCCGCCTGGCTATATAAAAAGTAGTATTTCTTTTCGTCTTTGCAATCTCTTTAGCATATTGCCTGTGATGCACACCATAGTTGGGTTTAATGACTATACAATAATAAAATTGTTTCATTCTTTTCTATCTACATTTTGTAGAAAAGATTCACTGGGTTGGCAGGAGATTTTACTTTTAATTATATTTTCCCAACAAGATTCAGATATACTAATATTTTTAAAAATTCATTTTTGTTATAAACTTGGAGAGAAAAAAAAGCTATGTTAAAACAAGAAAAATGAGCAAAACAATCAAACTAAGTCATTGAAATGTCTCTTGTCTATTAAAAGTGGACTAAATGTGATGTACTTGTCCCAGCAAGAACAAAAATTATAGAACTAATGTGCTATATACTGGGTATTGGGAAGCAGAGTTTGAAAAGCTCAGAGAATTCAGAGCTTTTGGTCTTAGCTAAATCCATCTGTGTAGGTTAATAAAAGGAAATTCAATAGTCCTCACATCAAAGCAACCTATTTATCTCAATGACAACTGCAAAGGAATTAAACTACATGCTAATAAAAATATTTAATTGATGAAAATTGAAGCAAAATTTTTCAAAAAAGCAGTAAGGCAAAGGAAAAACCCTCATCGATTAATATATCAAAACTTCATTGTAGAAGTAGTCTAAAAATTTTTCATTACTAAAAAAGCTCACATAAAGTTATCCACCATTATCGGTATTATCAATAATTACCACTTGGTTACATTTTACATGATCTAGTCTAGCACAGGAAGAAAAGTTACTGAAGATCAAAACACACGCATAATGCTTCTTCAATACCAAAGTACTGTCTGTGAAATTAGGAACTTCAGATTTATAAGCAAAGGATTCTGATCAAATAAACAGACCAAAAGAGTCTCAATCCCCTCAGCCTAAGCAACAGTCTTCTTCCTGACTCTAGGCTCTGGCCTCTCTTTTCTTAGAGCATTTTCTTTAGAAAAACTTGCAGTTGTAAATTATTTCTCTGCCCCTTTGAGATGTAAATCTTTCTAAAGGCCTCTTGTCAGTTTTATAGCCCAAGAATACCTTTCTCAAAGACCTGGGAACCAACCTTTTTGAAATGAAATCATCAAGAAAAGCCGCTATCTCTATCTCGCAGTCTCTAGGAGGGTAAGAGACTAACTTCTTTGGCAAGTACCAATTATAAACACAGATGGCCTAATCACGAGGAAAAAACATTTGCAAACTCAGGAAATAACTGAATGTGCTCAGCACAACCCATTGATCAACCTCCCCCACTAGCAGCCTCAAGTACTTTTCCCCTAGCTTATCTCTGTGCTTAAAACTCCTCCTGCCCTTTGCTTCTGCTGCCATTCCCCACCTGTAATAGACTTGAATAATGTCTTTGCCTGTTCAACTTGGTCCAGTGCAATTTTTGCTTTGATAAAACCTATCCTAAGAATTCTTAGAATCTCTACCAAAAAAAAAAAGGAAGTTTGAAGAGGATAAGAACTATTTAATTATTTATTTTCTTTATGTTTCAGAAAGAATTTTGTTGATTGTAGAGAGTTAGCATAAATGCATATTCTAGATCATAATATTTATATGTATATGTATATTTTTATGTAAATAAAATATACTTAAATATATTGAAAGGGACCAAAATATGCCATCCCAAAATATCCTCTTTGGTGTAAGGATTATTTTGAGCTGAAGGCAATTGAGGAAGAGCAGATGAAGGAAAAGCTCAAAAAACAGAGCATAAATTTCCCTTCTTTTATAGGAAATTTACATTATAAAGGAAACTTTCATTTGTAAAAGTGTCTCTCCAGCACCAGGAAGAACAACTCGTAATTTAATTTAATTTAATTTAAACTTTTAATTTAAATCTCAACTTAAAAACATCATTTTTATCTTGTTAAAATCATTTAGCTAATTATGTGCTTAATAATTTTTAGTGAGACAGAGCACAAGACTATAAAGAGAGCATATTTAGCCAGAGGAGAATTTTGAGTTAGCTCTGCTCTCTTGCTACAGAGACCAAGTATGAGTATGTTGAACAGACTATGCTGATAATGCAGGAGTTTTATTAATATCTCAATGTTCTTCTAGGAGAAGACACAAACCAACAATGTGATTTTCAAATCACCATTTAACCCATGTAATGAAGAGTTAAGATATCATGTTTCCTATTTGCTAAAGTTTTTAGACCTGTAAACAGTTGTCTGTTTGCCTATTTGCTTGTTCTTGAGTTAGGCACTGAGCAGTAGGTTGTTGGATGAGGATATTTTATTTAATATTTCAATATGTCAACAAAGAAAAAATGAGCAAAAACCCCAAAAGAGGGCGCCTGGGTGGCTCAGTTGGTTAAGCGACTGCCTTCGGCTCAGGTCATGATCCCGGAGTCCTGGGATCGAGTCCCACATCAGGCTCCCAGCTCAGCAGGGAGTCTGCTTCTCCCTCTGACCCTCTCCCCTCTCATGCTGTTTCTCTCTCTCTCGCTCTCTAATAAATAAATAAATAAAATCTTTAAAAAAAAAAAAACCAAAAGAGACCTATTATTAAAATATCCTCACTCTTCCTATGAAAAGGATCCAAGGGGAAGAGAGAGAAAGCTTGCCAAAATGTTTCAATTTCTGTTTTTAGTTCTTTCTTTGACAACTGGGGCACTAAATCATTTTTCCTTTGTGAATAAAACAATACTCTAAATCCTTTGTTCCCATAGATTAATTCAGATAAGTGAAAGTCCTCTCCTTTCTTCTTTCACAGTTTAGTCAAAGCCAGAAGACTTTCATTCCAGAATCTGATTAGAGTTTAAGCTTCTTCTTGAAAAAACTCTTATAAGCAACTCTTACCTGTTATCCCCTAAAAGCCCAACTTCTGAATTCCTAGAGTAGATGGAAGGTTGATATCAAAGCACAAATAACAACACCAGATTCATAATCACTTAGTGTATCAGTAAAGATAAAAATAGAATCAAATTCAAGAACCAAATGAACATTACTGTACGGTATTTACAGGTCATATACAATTCTCTAAAGCAATAGCAGACTTTGTTTCATGGACAGATCACACACTTAGTTTAACTGGCAAAAATGTAAGAAAAAGAGAAAGGCATCATGGTTTCAGGTTTTTCTGGGTCTTTAAAGAATCTTTTTCAATCACTTAGGGCTCCCCAAATTAAAATGTGATTAGAGGCTGCCATTAGAAAGACTATGTACTTTGAAAATATTTCCATTTTTGTAATGATGGTTACTACAGGCCCCAAGTCTCCCACTCTGAGCACTGACACTCATAACTTCAGCTTCCAGTATGTCTGAGATTCTCTCCACGTTCCCCTTTACTCCTGTATTCCTGCACCTCAATTCTAAATTGCATGGACTGAGTCAAGACACACAGCTTTTGCTCTTTTTCTGAGAAAGACACTTCTTAATAATACACAATTACCTAAAAAACATGCATAGAATCTCCTTCCTCACATTTCCCATTGCCTCCTCTTCTTTTTGTGGGTCATGATTTTTTTAGTTGGATTTCTGTCACCCTGACTTGTCACTACTGCCTACTCGGGAATTCCTTTCTGCCTCCAGCTCCTGATACCCAACAGAAGGGGTGAGATCCAGGCCCACGCCGCACTCCATGCTGGGCATGAAGCCTGCTTAAGATTCTCTCTTCCTCTCCCTCCGCCCCTCTCCATCCCTCTCTTAAAAAAAAAAAGAAAAGAAACATATATATATTCCTTCCTGAATCAGTATATTTTTCTATATCTTGAGCTAAGTTGGTTTCTTTTTTAATTGCCCACATAACAAAAGATCTCTTCATTTTTTATTGAAGGATTTTACCCTCCAATACACTTGGTTGGAGATAACTATGCCCATGATGAAGATTTATTTAAGGTCTATTAGAGGTCTAAACATCCCCAAGCAAAAAATAAAAGAACAGGGGAACCCATAGATACCCGGCAATCAAGCCTTGCAAGTAATCATAAATTGATATCTTTTTATGTATACAGATGTATCCATGCATTTTATTATAGCCCCAAACTCTAGTTTCTCTCAAACATTCGGTACCAAAAGGCAGAACAAATAAGTCCAAGTGGATCGCAGAGAGACTAGGAGACAATTAATGCAGGTGATCCTGCCAATGCTCCTTTCTGGACCCTAAAGCCAGTGAAGAACATCAGAAGGCTTAGGAAATAAGGTCCTGGTGCCTATCTCAAACCTTGAGAAAAAGAGACAAAGGGGAAAAACCTGAAGCCAATATTCTGGAATCGCATGAACTAATAATAATAATAGTAATAATAAGAATAAGAATAATAAAGAGGATGATATAGCAAGCCGGTGAATAGGAAAAAAAAATTCCCAGTGCCACAAAAATGTTTTTTGATACTAGAGATGAATGGAGAAGTAATAAAGAACAGGGCGTCTCTAGACTACTCCTGAGGCCTACAAATTCTAACGGTGAATGAAAAATTTTCATTCTAAACATTTACCATATCATAAACTTTACAGTCTCAAATTAAAATATGTGAATCTATGCTATATTTTTCCAGCTAATAAATTTATTGTGGATCTGATTAAAGTTGTTCAATATTTTAGTACTTCATGAATTATTAAAACTAAATATACTTGTACATGATTGCCTAAAACTAAATCATTACAAAGTCTATGCCCTAAAAAGAATCCTATGCCTGCAAGAGATAGATTAAAAGTGATTAATGACTCTCTTAGTTGAATATTATCATTTACTATAATTGAATTACTTTAAGAATTTGGCTCAGTAATGTACTATTATTAAATATATACAGAACAGTACAAGTAAAACGTGCCATGAAAACAATGTCTTTCACTTCCAAAAAACTCACAGTTTAATTATTTAACCAATCCAATTTATTATCATCAATGCAGAACAGCCTCTCAGTGTAGGATTCAAATATATGCCATATGTACTGTATTTGGAACACTTCCAGAGCCATCTTGAAAAAACTCTTATATCCATCCTCAATCCATTGTATATCATGACATACCAAACATCTCTCATTGCTATAATTTGAATTTCGGAGGCAATTTATACCTGTTATAATTTTTCTCAAAATGACCTACTTTCATGATTTTCAAATTACTATATCCTTATCATTGTTTATTTGGGATGGAAAGGGAAAGAAATTGGAACCCTAGTTTCAATTTTACATAACTTTTTTTGATAAAGAAAATTATTTATCCTATAAATTATAGAGTATATAATAATATAATTGGACTGAATTATCTTAAGATAAAACTGTTTATTAAGCAAGCTTGTGATTTACAAGGTTTATATACTGAATTGCACTAATTAAACATGTTCTTCAGCTAGGTTTTTTCTCCCAAATCTGACATATTTTTATCTCTTTGTGTTTTACTTTCAGCATTCATTTTTTTAACAACTTTATGATTTTACATATAGTAAAATTCACTCATTTCAAGTTTACAATTCAGTGATCTTAGTAATTTCACCAAGTGGTATAACCATCATCAAAAATTAGTTTTGGTAGATTTTCATCCAACCAATAAGATCTCTTATGTCCAGGAAGTTAATCCCTTTTCCCACTCCCAGTCCAAGGAAACCACTAATTTACTTTCTATCTTATGAACTTGTCTTTTCTAAGCATAAGGTAATAATATGAACTGGATTTTAAGTATTAGACAATCTACTGGGGAGAAGGAAGTTAAAGCAACTGGACTGTGATTTATTTCCCTCCTCTTTGGTAGGAGAGCAGTAATTCTCCTGGGGAAAGAAGGCATGTGTCCGGGTCTAATGATCTTACAAAATGTTGGTAATTAGACTGCCTACAAAATAGAATAATCATATTTGATAGAAGACTAGTCCTTATCTATGGAATATTCTGAGGAGAATGTACATGATTTGGGATTATTTATGGTAATCAAAGGATCTATAGATTTACAGGGGAAAATGTCACATAAGCAAGGTAACCATCAGGGTATAAAATGGATATATTTTATAACCTAAAGCCTACATTCTTCCCACAAAGCCTTCAGCCAAAGACCTCAGCAGAGATACTAGTTTCCAGCCATTTCCTCCTAATTGAAGGTCCTCAAGGGCAAGCATTAGCTTCAAAGTTCTCCATTGAGCTTCCTAAGATCTCTATTACTGGCTGATGCTTTTCCCCACCATCTTCTGCTTCCTTCCCTCATTCCTTTCATAGACTTATATCATAGCTTGAAAGCTTTCCTTGCCTAATTAATGCTTCTTTCCCTTTTATCTTCTACAGGTGTTAACCTCTCAATAAAGCTCGTTCTGGATTGAATTGTGACTTGTGTCTCCCCAAAATTCAAAAGTTGAAGACCTAATCCTAAATGTGACTGTCTTTGGAAATAAGGAGGACCTTTAAGGAAGTAATTATAGTTAAATAAGGTCATAAGGATGGGACCCTAATCCAATAGGACTGATGTCCTTATAAGAAGAGGAAGAGACCCCAGGGTTGTGTGTGTACGGAGAAAAGGCCATGTAAGGACATAGTAAAAAGACAACCATCTGCAAGTGAAGGAGAGGCCTCAGGAGAAAACAAACATGCTGGCACCTTGATCTTGGACTTCTGACTTTGAGAACCGAAGAAACTAAATCTCTGTTGTTTAAGCCACCTACGCTATGGTATTTTGTTATGGCAGCCCTAAGTAAAACAAACCCTTTGCAATCCTCACTGTCTCAGCATTGCTTCCCAGAGAACCTAAAAGTTACATTCTCTAAGAGTAGAGCGTAACACATTAGTCTCATTGAGGACTGACTTCCTAGTTCCTGAGATCAGGCTGAAACAGATTTGCAACACAATGAGTAAGCCTTTGCAGAAATACACATAGTTTTAAAGTATGGCTACAATACAAGCTACGCTAATGCTGCTTCCCATCCTCCTGAAATCCAATGGGAAAGAAATCCAATGTCCACACAAAGCCTTATATAAGAATTTTCATTATAACTTCATTGGTAATAGCCAAAGACTGGTAACAGTCTGAGTGTTCACATAAGCAAACTGTGGTGCATCCATAGAATGGACACTACTAACTATAAAGGAACAAATTACTGATATCCACAACAACATAGATAAATTTCAAAAATATTATACTAAGTGAAAGAGCCTTATCCAAAAGATAATATATGATTCCTCCTACATGAAGGTCTAGAAAAGGCAAAGCTAATTCATAATAAATGTGATCATAATTTGATCATAATCATAATGATTGCCTCTTGGACAGGGAAGAGGACAGAGATTAACTGGAAACCGGGTATGGCCACATTGCATAGCTCTGGACATTGAAGAAAAATAGTAAGAATAAGCAGAAGTCCTTAGGGAGTGCTTACTTTCCTATATAAAGCCAAACAGAGATGTTAAGGAACTTGCAGTTTTCAATCAACCAAAAACTATTCAATTATTTCATGCATCCAATATTGTCTCAGTCAAGAAATAGTTCCCCCCAAAAATTAACAAGGCTTAAAATTTTGAAATGGTTTTCTGTTTAACAAATGATAACAAACTTTGTCATCTAAATGTGTATTTCATAAATTGAATGGTGTATTTATATATAAGGAATAAGCAAAAAAAAAAGTAGTCATACACTTTTAGTGATAGCATAAGATCATGCTTCTTGGGGTGCCTGGGTGGTTCAGTCGTTAAGCGTCTGCCTTCGGCTCAGGTCATGATCCAGGGTTCCAGGATCGAGTCCCGCATCAGGCTCCCTGCTCAGTGCGAAGCCTGCTTCTCCCTCTCCACTTCCCCTGCTTGTGTTCCCTCTCTTGCTGTATGTCTCTGTCAAATAAATAAATAAAATCTTAAAATATATATATAAAAAAATGTATACCAGCATTTAGCCAGTAAAAATGTTAAAAAAATAAAATAAAATAAAAAGTAAAAAATAAAAATAAAGAAAAAGATCAAGCTTCTTCAACTAGGATAAATACATTCAGTACTATCCAGAGAAGTGTATGAAATAACAAAATAAATATGTCGCATGCTAGTAATGTATTCATTTTCCTTGCATATAAGTCATTTTAAGCATTGTATGCTTATTTAAACACACAGATACAAAAGAATGGGAAAAAAACTTACACCAATATATATCTTAAAACAGGAGAAATTCTGTTTTGAATAACGTCATGAAGAAAAATATTAAAAGCTGAGCTGCTGGAGGCGACTGGGTAGCTCAGTCGTTAAGTATCTCAGCTTAAGCAACCCATGATTTTGGCTCAGGTCATTTTCTCAGGGTTGTGAGATCGAGCCTGATGTCCAGCTCCATGCTCAGCGGAGAGTCTGCTTGAGATTCTCTCCCTCTCCCTCTGCCCTTCTTCCACTCACATGCACATTCTCTCTCTCTCCCCCTCTCTCTAAAATAAGTAAGTCTTTACAAATTAATTAATTAATTAATTTAAAAGTTGAGTTTCTGGACACAGATGACCTTTTGCTTTTTCCACTGACTCTGTACTAGTCAGCTTGAATAATAAATCATATAGTTGATATCTATGCTTTCTCATCAGCATCACTATAAGAAATAAAACTGCAGAGATCAGTAATCTCTGATGTTTGATGTAAGTCTTCAAAACAGTCTCAAAAGTCTGCTTTTAGGATTTCCTTCCTGTCCGTATCAGAAGCCAGGGAATGGGGAGCAGAACAAATTGCAAAACTCTCCCCCGAACTTTGACTCTTGAGCAAGTCCGACAGCCATGTTTGCACTGATGTTCTTCTCAGCAGCATGGGCAACTGCAGGACATGGCCCAAACTCTTCCTGCATGGCAGCCTCACAGGTGGGTCTTCCTGACAGGTCTCCCCAGCCCCACCCACAACTGCCTTGAGTCCTGCGCCTTTTCCAAAATTGGTCCTTCAGACTCCCAACAATTCTGTGAGCTTGAAAAAGATTTTGAATAGAGTTCTTTCTTGGCTTAAGTTAACCACAATTGATTTCTGTTTCTAAGTAACAAAAACAGACCCCCAGGCACAAACAACAGGAATAGCAAGATGCCTCAAACAGGACACCATCAAAGTTACACAAGCAATCACAACACCAGGATTTAATAGTAAGTAGGAGATGGTACCAAGCTTTAAGTTGATATTATTTTATAGTAATTACTTATACTTTGTTAAGAACAACTGTCCTGTTTTTCAGACATTCCAAAGTTCTGGCAGGACTCAGAGGAGAAAGAAATGTGCCAACCACCCACACTGAATCTCATGGATGCTAGTTTAAAACACAGCTTCTGGAACCCACCCCAGGAGTGAATCAGAATCTTAAGAGGGAGCCTGAGAATCTGAGTTTTAAACAGCCTTGCTTTGATGTATATGCAAATCAAAGTTTGAGAACAATTGGCTTAGGTGAATTCTTTAAGATGTATTAAAACAGACATCACATGTGCTTTATTTTTTTTTAAGATTTTATTTATTTACTTGAGAGAGAGAGAGCGCACACAAGTAGGAGGGAGGGGCAGAGGGAGAGAGAGAGAAGCAGACTCCCCACTGAGCAGGAAGCCAGATGCAGCTGGACTCCAAAACCAGAGATCATTACCTGAGCCGAAGGCAGAGGCTTACCCAACTGAGCCACCCAGGCGCCCCACATGTGCTTTATTAATAGCAGTTAAAAGTGTTATTCTTAACCCTTGGTTAAAATAGCATCCTTAGGACAGTCACAGTGCTATATTATAAAGAGCTAATGCCTGAATGTCCCCTTCTAGCTCTATAAACAACAAATTGTTATCCTCTTAAATCAATAATAAAAAGCTTTCCCTTTTTATTTTTCTCCCTTTTATATCCTCCTCTTCATATTCTCTGCCCTAGAGATTTACCCGATACAACTAAAAATAAATAAATAAATAAATAAAAAGAGGGCAATAGCACATCATTCACAAAGTCTTACCTGTTGTGGCATGTATCATTTAAGTGATGAATTGCATATGCTTGTTAGTGACTCAACAACTTGGTTATTTAGTTATTTTAGAGCTTTCAGTCAGCCTCCTTGATTTATTGCCCTGGGAAATAACAATACGTTCCAAGACCAGAGAGATAACTCTGTATGTATCTAAAACAGAAGATAAATTTTATTCTACAATCTAGGGCACAAGAGAAACCATGAGAGATTAACATGAACACTGCAGGATCTTCTCATTTTTATAATACCAAGAAGTAAGGGAATAAGTGAACAAATCTATAGTATTTAAAAGAGATAAACAACTACTCTATTTTTCTCCTTTTTTCAGAAAATGATTTATCTTTAATAATAAAGTCTTTAAAAGCTCACTTTTATACATCAAAGTCATGATGATAAATGTATGATATCAAATATATCATTAGACTTTTAAAAGAGTATTTGGAGGGGAAATCTCCAGAGTTACAAAATAGAACAGAATGCATAAAAGGATGTCAAAGGCTTAGAGATTACAGAAAAGATCTTAAGACCCTCTCTTTGCCCCTTCCCTTCCCTAGACCTTCCTCTAGAAAAGGTCAGTGTGAAAAGCAAGTACATTTGGATGGATCTCAGTACTACAGAATGTGATAATCACAGTCATGAGTACAGAAGTTAAAGGTCTGGACCTATCTAGGTGTTCCTTTCCCAGCTCCCTTTCGGAGCCTCTGACTATGTACTCCCATGCAGCTGCAGAAGAATCAACTGCCACTTGGGAGCTACAACCCCTAAAAAGGTCTCTAGTAAGGTACCTAAGCCAATTCTGCTCCAAGTCTTAGAGGTCATCCAGCAGCCCTACATCTTCTACCTGACCATCACACTTAGGGTAAACACAACATAGAAGATCACTTTGATTTTATTTATTTTTTTTTTTATTTATTATTTTTTTTAAAGATATTTTTTATTTATCTATTTGACAGAGAGATAGCACAAGTAGGTAGAGTGGCAGGCAGAGGGAGAGGGAGAAGCAGGCTCTCCGCTGAGCAGGGAGCTCGATGCGGGGCTCGATCCCAGGACTCTGGGATCATGACCTGAGCTGAAGGCAGCTGCTTAACCAACTGAGCCACCCAGGTGCCCCACTTTGATTTTAGGATGGAGTCTATATCCTTTTGATATAAAGGATCCTCAACATGGTCTCACTTAGCCCACTAAGCAACAGAATCAGGGTTTGAGAAGAATCCTATAATCATGATAAAGTGTTCTTCTGCCCGCCTGTATGTCATAAACCTATATATCTTCCCAAAGAAAAGCAAAAAGAAAGGATGAGTTGGAGGACAGAAGATAGAGGAGGTGACCCTTTAAGTATAAGACTGTGGGACTGGCAGTCCTGAGCTCAAGCAAACTCTCTTTCTAGGTTTGCCCCTCTCACTAGATTAGCTTATAGGGACTTTTCCCAAAAAAAATTGAGTTAAAGAAAGTTTTACATATATAAATATGTGAGTGTATGTGTGTTTATGTTTCTGTCTATGTACACAGATCAAAAAATGTGATTATTTGTATCTCTAATCCAGCAGTAATTCGAAATGCTATCAATCTCTGCTATAATATAGTGTAATGACAGTATATACAACACTGTAGTCTCACATTAATAGTGAAAATTGAAAAAATGGATAATGACACATTTTTAAAAGTCAAAACCTCAAGGTATCTGGTTGGCTCAATTGGTTAAGCATCTGCCTTTGGCTCAGGTCATGATCCCAAGGTTCTGGGAACGAGTTCAGAGTGGGGCTCCTGGCTCAGTGGGGAGCCTGCTTCTCCCTCTGCTGCTCCCCCTGCTTGTGTTTGCTCTCTCTCTCTGTCAAATAAATAAATAAAATATTTAATAAATAAATAAAACTCAAATCCTCATGTTTTCTAATGTATTACATATATACACATACATACACACTGTGAAAATTTTAATTATCTTGCCTTAGGAAAAAAAGTTAATTTACCACATTAATTTGATAATAAGAGGAACTGTTCTGATAAACATTCCTTCCAAAAACATATTATACCACACTTTACCTTTTAAAAAAACCTATTAGTCTATGAAATAAATAAGCAAAATTGTGGGTTGTTTATCTGTATTACTGGTTACTATTGTGTATATTCTACAGAAAAACATTTGCTTTAAATAACTGAAATCACCCACCACTCGGAAAAGTTTGCCCATACACTGCATTCATTTTCTAGGAAAAACAAGGAAGTGCTCTCTTTATTATATTACAGTTGTTCTCAGATCTATACTACTAGTGAAATCAGTACCGTATGTCCTTTGCAATTAGAATTTGTTAAATGTCCCAGATAAAAAACCTGCTACAGAATTTTAAGGTTCTTCCTTCATCAGAATAAAGACTATTTCTTGGTTAAGAAATACGGCACCAGACAGCAACCTGGTGGGCAGTTGGAAATAAAAAAGGCAATTTAATTTCAAGAAAACCACACAGAATCCAGTGAAGTGGAAAACTAGAACAGGCCAAACATGAGTCATCTCTACCATAATTTAATGCCTAAATAGATGTCCTATCAGGAATCTCTTCTCAGAACATATTAGATAATAGATATACAAAGAAAAGAGACTAACTATAATTACTGTTTAAGAGTGCACCTACTGAGCCTCCTACATGTTCAGACATAATAGCTTGAGTGCTTCCTACGTGGGTCTGCATTGTATTTAGTTAAGAGTTAATAATAATAGCCAACAGTTAATAAATATGTATTTGTACCAGGCACTGTACTAAATATTTTACATGGACTATCTAATTTAACGCTCAGAACAAGTACATAAAGTACTACTAACCCCATTTTTACCATTGAAATAATTGAGTCTTAGACTAAATAAACGAAATGGAATCATACAGTTCTTAAGGGTTGGAGCCAAATTTCAAAATCAGCCTGTCTAATCTAAGAGCCCTTCCTCATAAGTACTATGCCATCTTTCAAAAATTACATATATTACAAAATTTTACAAAGGGAGAAAATGAGCACCAGAGGTAGAGTTTTAAGGTGGACTCAAAACAATCTGTGCTCTTTGACTATGCCACATACCACTGCTCTGTCAACGAAAAGAATCAGAAAAAAATATTAAGCTTCTGGAACAAAGACTGGATTTGAAAAAGTAATCCCTGAAATGAGATGCAGATTTCACCATTTTCATTAATCCTTCTCTTATTCACAATGACGGTGCTCTGTGGAAGCAATGCAACAGCAGGAAGCAACATGCCCACGTTTCATCACTCACCAGGCAGGGGAGAACAACACTTTCCAGGCTAAACATTATTTTGAAATCACTTTGCACTAAGATTGCCAGAAGAAGCTGTCACAGTTTTCAGTGAAGAAACAAACACATAACTCTTATTGGGCATAATATTCAGTCCCAAGATGAGTAGTGAATTAAAGAACTGAAATCCCAAACTAGACACAAGAACCGTGGCTGCTAAACTCAGATGATGAATGGAACTTTTAAAGACTCTTTTTCTAAAAATGACTTAACTACATGTAATTTTCAATCATTTTAAATGGTTTACATCTAATTGTATCCATCTACTAACATCTCTAAAGCAATCTTAAAGTGGTTACAAGCACAGAGCATGTACATCCAGTGGTATGGATAAACTCAGGATGAGTAACATTATTACTAATTGAAAAAACAAAGATGGCTCAATTACTCTGAGCACAAATTAAACAAATACAGTAGTTTGGAGTTAAGGGATCTTTAAAGATGATCTGGTCTGACATTTTCTACCTAGTGAGAGAAATTAAGACTCATGGATTTGATTTTGTGATTAAGATGGCATCTAACTAGAAAACTCTATGTTAGTTTTCTACATATAAAACATCTAAGGAGGGGGGCGCCTGGGTGGCTCAGTCGTCAAGCGTCTGCCTTCGGCTCGGGTCATGATCCCAGGGTCCTGGGATCGAGCCCCGCATCGGGCTCCCTGCTCAGCGGGAAGCCTGCTTCTCCCTCTCCCACTGCAGCTGCTTGTGTTCCCTCTTCCGCTGTGTCTCTCTCTGTCAAATAAATAAAATCTTAAAAAAAAAAAAAAAAAATCTAAGGAGGAGAGCATAACACAATATTCTCACTGAAATATATATGAAGACACAGAATATATATATATGAAAACTCAACACTGTAGCCAGACCTCCAGGATCCTCCCTCTTAACAGATGGAAATCTCTCTAGAGACTTTCGTTATCTCTACCCCCCACCGCAACTTAAAAGTATATAATCAATTGCTCCTCACAGTCACAGCAGCTCTTTCTGCCCATGGGTCCTGTCCCCTTTAATAAAAACACCTTTTTGCACCAAAAAAAAGAAAGAAAACTCAACACTGTAAAACTTATATTTACACTCAACCTACTGACAGTTCTATAAAGAAATTTCATAAACTACAAGATATATGGGACTTAATTAATAACCATAATAAAAAATACACACATGCTTTATCATTGCTAAAAAAAAGTTGCAACAATAACATTATACTAAAAGTTGGTAGAAAATACTTGGTTTTGTTGGTTTTGTACCCTGACTGAAAGTCCCAGGATTTGTACCAATTATGAAGTGACCAGGCATATGATTATTGTTTTATCAAATAACTAGATTCTCCTTTTCACCCCAGTTAATGCTTCACCTGCTCCCACCATAGTGGGAATTGGAAAAGGTTAACCATCAATCCGATAGACTGAAGTACTAGAGGGCTTCAGTGATGCAATGTGGTGCTGATCACAGAAACATCATTAGTGATGACCCTCTGTGTTAAGATTGGGCACTCAATTTCACAAAACCACTTAAAGCTCAAGTCAAAGCAAGTCAATATATTTTTGTTTCAAGAATGTTTTGAGGGCGCCTGGGTGGCTCAGTTGGTTAAGCGACTGCCTTCGGCTCGGGTCATGATCCTGGAGTCCCGGGATCGAGTCCCCCATCGGGCTCCCTGCTCGGCGGGGGGTCTGCTTCTCCCTCTGACCCTCTTCCCTCTCGTGCTCTCTGTCTCTCATTCTCTCTCTCAAATAAATAAATAAAATCTTTAAAAAAAAAAAAAGAATGTTTTGAAATTGTTGCATTGCAACTTGACACAAGGAACACCCAAGAGCTCTTATATTTCAACATAGCTCATTTAAGAATGAGCTTATTTAAGGGCGCCTGGGTGGCTCAGTTGGTTAAGCGACTGCCTTCGGCTCAGGTCATGATCCCGGAGTCCTGGGATCGAGTCCCACATTGGGCTCCCGGCTCAGCGGGGAGCCTGCTTCTCCCTCTGACCCTATCCCCTCTCATGCTGTTTCTCTCTCTCTCTCTCTCTCTCAAATAAATAAATAAATAAAATCTTTAAAAAAAAAAAAAAAGAATGAGCTTATTTAAGTTCTTCTTAAGAATAAAAATTTTACACTTAAGAGACCCACTAGTTCACCTCCATCATTTTTTCAGATGAAACTGAGGCTCATAGGGCTAAGGAACTTGTCCAAGTTCAAATCTCATAGGGCTAAGAAACTTGTCCAAGTTCAAATAGTGGAATTAGGACACACAGTGTATCCTAATTCCACTATTATTACATCCAACCATACAAGATCAGAAAGAGTTAATTTTCTGATTTCTAACACTAGGAAAGAGAGGTCATATAAAGATGAGAAAACAGCTGCAGGAGAATTGCACACTAGGTAATTATCTCTACCTTGGAGGCGAAAAAAAACATGTTTTATTTTTTTCCTAAACAGTAAAAGGGTTGTATTTATATGAGGTTTGCTTACATTCATCATTAATTTTTCTACTGAAATTCTGTGAGTGATTAGAGTGAGCCAATTTTTCTTCTATTAATGAGCCAGTGTGAAAGTATTACCTCTAGTTAATTAATCTTAACAAGCAAGCCAGTGTTTCAACTTGGATTTTGATATGTGAAAAATAACTCATTTTTAGTACCTGATCCTGACAAATCTTAACAACCTATAATTTAAAAAATAGTAAGCCATAAGTCACTCACCTCATGGCCTCACTATACTAGAACACATAATTTCAATACCAAAGCAAAGAAAGGCAAAATTTTTTCCTACTACTCATAAATGGTAAATTGAGACACAACAATTTATGATGGGACTTATTAGTGAATAGGTGAATACTGATTTAAAAAGAGAGACTTCTGTGTTATTCTAAACTTGCCTTCAGTAATTTAGATATGTCAGAAGAAACTTTTACACAGAAAAATTACTGGTAAATCATGAGTCAGGATTATCAACATTCTGAATTATAATAAATTTTAATACTTCATATTTACCTGTGATTTAGTTATACTTTGCCTTGTTCCTATTGTGAACAAGGGTGGCTTGCAAAAATACATAAACTATAGCAAGAAGCAGAAATTTAAAGTTGTTTAAAAAATACAGCAGAAGTAAAATCAGTTCAGAGGCGCCTGGGTGGCTCAGTCGTTAAGCGTCTGCCTTCAGCTCAGGTCATGATCCCAGGGTCCTGAGATCAAGCCCCGCATCAGGCTCCCTGCTCTGCGGGGAGTCTGCTTCTCCCTCTGCCTGCCACTCCCCTTGCTTGTGTTCCCTCTCTTGCTGTGTCTCTCTCTGTCAAATAAATAAATAAAATCTTTAAAAAAAAAAAAAAGTAAAATCAGTTCAGGAATGTCTGAAGGAACCAGATAAAAGGGAAATGAAGAGTGGGAAAAAAGTCTAAATATGCTAATGTCTTTATTCGTGGCTGACAGTCTGTAGCTACCCTCTAACGTTGAAAAAATATACTTAACAAAATGCAACGACCTAATCTCTTAAATTTTTTAGAATAATTCTAGAGAGATACTTCAAGGCCTAATATGACTTCGTTATTAAAAACAAATATTTAATCTGAAGTTAAAATTTTTTACTAAATGTATATGAGATGTTATATTTTAATTAAAAATTACAAGTAGAGAATTATCCCATCTGCCCCAAGATTATTTTTACCTATCCTTCTATCTACATATACACACATAGATATATTCAGTGCTATTCAGCAAATATTTAAAGTGATTGTTCTGTCAAATAATGGCTGGTTTTTTACTTTCTTCCTTGTAATTTTCCATATTTAGTTCTTTATATGTAATGAAACTGTTCCATTCTTATGAAAATAATAAATACATTATTCTTTTTTTAAAAAAACTAAGTTATAATTTAAATTTTTTTAATGCAGGTGTTGGGCATTTGGATGTTAAATGTGTGCAATGCAATTTAATCTGCTACTAATCTTCTTCCCAAGTTACACCCTATTTTGGAACAATCAAGATCTAAGGTATAATTACAATCCTAATCATATAAGGCTTCAAATCCCAACACAGTTTTATAAATAGGACCACTACCACAGCTACCACCACACACACACACACACACACACACACACCCTCTATCCCATTTGGAGACTAGTTTCCATTCTGTTTATGTGCAGATTTTTGCACCCAAAGAAGGAAAACCATTACTCCATCATTTCTGGGAGGTCCAACATTATTGTCATTTCTACTATTTCAACTTTCTCACTCTTATGCTCCTGCTAATATACGAATGGAAGAATTCCCTCCCATCTTTCAATCTTCAAACCATTCCGGACTTTTCTCCAGGGCCCTCTGTAAGAAACCATTTAAGTTCCTAAGGGCAGGTACTATAGGGCAATTTGGATTAGCCTAGAAGGAAGGATTACATTTTCAAGCTGTGAACTAGCACCTGAGAAGCATTTCATGAGCTTTTCCTCCTTCCTTGAGAGAAGATACTAAGTCTGGGTTTAATCCTAGTTCTGACAGTTACTAAGTAGATAGCTTAGACACATAACTTCACCCCACTGTGTCTTATTCCCTCACCTGTAAAATGGGATATGTCCTGAAGTTGTGAGATTAAATGAGATAACTGAAGTTTACGAGCACACTATCTTACCATAACAGGCAGGAATTCAATTCACCTTTCCGGGTCTAACTTTCCTGCCTCACCTTCTTGCTTCTTTCCTTTCTTCCTTAAATACTGTCCTTGCTTGTCTTTTTTTTTTTCTTTAGTTCTTCTGTTCAACTGCTCTTTCCCCACCCATCTTGCTCTCTCCCCATCTTCATCCACTCCCAGACCATCAGGCAGCCTTCCTATCATATAATTTCCCAGGCAAGTTCTAATCCAGAGCTCCTGAGGACTTGACCATCTGTTACAAACTCACCCAATGACTTTTCTAGAAAGTATAGGAAATATAAAACCTGGAATCTAGACTTGACATTCCATAGGGCCTGAAGTCAGTAACTACATTAGGCACTATAAATCACATTTATCTGTCCAGAGTTGGAGGGAAATTTGACATTAATTTTTTCAAGAGCTAACGAAGGAAAAAAATATAAATAAATGAATAATATCTGTGAAATCTTGGTTTATGATATAAAATTAATATCAACCATGAGCTACTTGACACATAATTAACCATATGAGTAATAAATGTATACATATAATTAATGACTGATTAATGTACCTATTTAAAATGAATATAATATCAACCTTGCTCCCATATGGTTCAGAGTATGATCTTCTGCCAGAACTTAAAACAGTTGGAAGAAATCTTAGTTAGGATGTCTGACTTCTATCCTCCCTCTAACACTGGTTAGCTTTGTCACCTCAAATTAATACTTTAGCATTGCTGGCCCTCCATTCCCTCATTTATAAAATGAGGAGTTAGGGTTATACCATCCAAATAGCCCTCCTTGCCCATGAATTCAATAGTTCATTCTTGCTTCTTATTTTTAAGAATAAGATAGTGACAGTGTGAGCTACATGGCATTTCATTAAAGAGTCATTGATCCGCATGGCCCTTGCTTGTAACTATTAGGCATGTAATGATAGTTCAGAGCCTCTTCTTTTTTTAGAATATCCACATGGTAGCACAAAACATCAACATCAATTACTCCCTGGAAACTCTGCCTGCCTTCTTAGTGTTCATTATCCACCCCCAAATGAAAAGCAATGGTATCTGTGAGTAAACATCTCTTTGGTTTATTGCTAATTTCTATGAAAATACATATGATAAATACAAAAGAGAAGCAAAGTAGATAGCTATTTGATGTTCAACCTTCTGTCAGAAATTATTCACGCCGATTAACTAGAATGCTGAGGTGTTCCATCTATTTTAAAACACTCATTTTCTAGCCCAGTAGGTTTAGAATTTCAGGAAACAGTATTTGTGTTCTACTAAGCTCAAGGAAAATGATGTTGTTCCAAATATCCCTAAGAAATGTTATTAACATTTTGCTTAAAATAACCATTCATTTATTTGTCCAACAGTTAATGATTATCTATGACTGCGTCAAGAGCTAACGACACCTAGAAGAATAAGACAAATTTCCTGCCCTCTGGGAGCACACGGTTCAGTAAAAGAGGCAGATAAATATACAGATCTTGACAATTCAATTTGATAATGGAGATGTGCACAGGGCAGAATGAGAAGTGCCTGGTAGTAAAGGAATTATTCACAAAGGATTGACTAGCACAGTGACTGGCACATAACTGATGCTTAATAAGAATTTCTGAATATTAAATGAGTTGATTTGGAGCTGAAAGCTTAAAGCATATGTAAAGACTTGAAGACAAGATAGGGAAGGTCATGCTAAATAGAGAAAACAGCCTCTGCAAAAACATTTTAATATTGTACCCTGAGGTATGCAATAGTTTAGTGAGACAGATGAGGCCGAAGAAGTAGGCACGGTCTGACCACTAGCAGTCTTGTACGTCAGGATAAGAAGTTTGAGTTTTACCCTGATGAATATGGGGATAACATTTGCATTTGAGAAAAAGACTCTAAAATAATTTGCAGAGGAAAAAGATAGGAGGCAGGTGAACCTGTCAGAAGGATATTATAGTAATCTATGAAAAGAGGGCCTGAAATACAGCCCTTTCAGAAAAAAAAAAAAAAAGGCATATTGAAAACAATTTAGGAGGTAACAATTGATCACAAGCAGAAAGTAAGGCAGAGGGAAGTATCTAGAAAAATTCCTAGGACACTGGCTTGTCCTAGGAAAAGTCAGTTAACAGTGATACCATTTACTCAGAATTTAAGAAGAAATACACCAGGAGGGGAAGAAGATAACCCACAAAGTTTTGGACATGTTCAGTTTCAAATATTTGTGTCGTAATACCTAGGAGTGTACATTCAGCTTGCTGTAGGAAAAATGGATATGAAACTAAAGAGTACAGATTCTACTAAACATAAAAACTTGGACTGAAATTGGTTGAAACTGCGGGCATTAGAGAGATCACCTAGGAACAGCCTAGAGAAGAGGGCAAAGAATGAGACTCCAGGAAAGGTCAACATACAGAAGAGGGCAAAGCTAATCAAAGACCAGAGTATGCGGAGGCCAGAGGGGGGTGTGCCAAGACCCAAGAAAAGGAGGTATTACAGAAGGGAAAGGAGAGTTAAAAAAACAAATCATCAGTAATGCTGAACTGTGCAAAAGGTCAATTAAGATGAAGAGGAAAACGAGCTCAATTGATCATCCTTATGAACAGGCCAATACGCTAAATTCTTCACATAATTTATCTCATTGACAATTCTCAAAAACCTTGAATTATGTATTATTTCACCCATCTCACAGTCAGGAAATAGAGCTTAAGGAATTGTGATTTTCCTAATAAGAGCAAGAAATGGAAATCAAACACATGTCTGCTTGGTTCTTAAGCCCTGTTCTTACCAGAAAAACCAAGATTCCCAGAAAATTAATATTTTCATACACTAGTCTAAAATGCAAAATGAGGATGGTAAAATTCCCGGCTTCAACAGTAGAAAACTAAAAACCAATGAAAGCTGTGTTGGTTTGTCATTAACAGGAAGTTAAATAGGCACAAAGAAAATACTTTGCCTATAAAGGGCTCTACAGAGAAAATGTGGCACATAGTTGAGCTCATGTGGAATTGCCATAGGAAATGGGAGTTTCAGGTCTTAGCAAAGTACAACTATTTTCACCATGTGGAATATCCACACACATAGCCTACATCTGCAAGGAAACCAGTTATCCATCTCCTCCCTCTCCAGCTACCAATGCAGTTTACACACCACTATCAGATTATATTTTCTAAAGCTTGAGTCCCTTTATTTTCCCACCCAACTCAAGAATGTTATGGTTGTCCACTATCTCCAAAAGTCCAAACTTCAGAGCCAGGTATTCAAATCTATTCATAATATTTTTCCCAAATTTATCTTCATCTTTATCACACCCAGAGATATTCAGTCAAGCTAAATTCATCTCAGGTCCACGCAGACACTCAGTTTCCACTTCAATCCTCATTCTGTTTTCTCTCCCTGGAACTCCTTTTTCCCATATCCTCTTGTGGAACTCCTCCTCATGCTTCAAGGCTTCCTAAATATCACTTCCCCCTAAAACGGCTCCTGATTCTGCATTTCTATGTCCTTTAACCCACCTTTACCCTCCTTTAACCCACCATTTACTAGCTTTGAATTCATCTTTGTATACCATGCAAAAAAAGATCTCTGAAGCCCTGAACTCAATAGGCTTATGTAATAGAAAAGTTAAATGGATCCTCTCTTGTCAGATTAATAACATCTTTGGGTATTTAAATAAATTCATCCCAAGCATTTTTTTCATTACATGGCTCATATTCAATTTGATATAATGAATGAAGAACAAAAATCAATTTTATATCCCATAAGCTTCTCCTGCATTAGGATGCCTTCAACTTAATATGAATAAAATATCTTCTTTTGCCAATGCAAAATTGCTACCTATTAACAAAAATACTTTGAATAACCACTGTATCTATGTAATATTAACAAAGTGCTGAGGCAAATATAATTTATAATATATTTTATAACTTATTAAAATCATAATCATTAACTTACTTGCTATATACATATGTATATATTATGGTGTTTTACATTAAAACACAATGAAAATGCTGTGCCCTAAATGCCCAATGTTCAAGAGTTTAATCAGACATTCCAAACCATGTTTCCACTCTGGTCTGAAGTATGTTGTCACTAATTAAAATTTATACCGATAATCCCTCCTTGCACCATTAATGCCTTACTAAACATTTGATTAATTTCTCTACAAAAGCATGCTTTCTACATGGCTCTTAGCATTTAGTAGGAATAAAATATTCCTACTAATAGCTATTTTACATTTAAACATTAAAGATCTAAAATAGATAAATTTCTGAAGGAGTCCTTATTCCTATAAAATTTACTTTAATCCTGGAACAACTTTCAACTCCATGCAAAAATATTATCTTCATGAAAGCTTGCTTTCTTCACCACATAGAAGTTTGGAAGAGGAACAGGTCTGTAACACACTGTTTGCAGGCTATCTAAATGAAGATGTTGATAAGAAAGTTAGAGATGTTGGTGTGAGGCTTGGAAGTGAAACTGGATTAAGACTTAAATGTATGAATCACTCCTGCTGAAGGGATAATTGAAGTCATTGAAACTGTAAGATAGTGGGCAATTAGTATGGAAGAATGTGTAAAAACTGAAGGGGAAAAAAGGTGAAACACAGTCTGAGGAAGGACAGGAGAGAGACAAATCAGAAAAGAAAGAAAAAATGTTACAAGGGAGAAACAATGTAATAGAAGGTTGTGGATATCAAGAGAAGAGAAAGTTTTAGGAGGAGAATGAAATAAAATTATGCAGTCACTGATGACCATTAAGAGAGCAGTTTACTGGAATGGGAAAGGTAGAATCTAGAGTGACATGGGGATAAAACTGAGTGGCTGAAATATAGGTTACACTAGGGGGAAGATAAGTGGTAAAAGGAAAATTAGAATGTAGTTCAAAGATGTATTTAATGAAGAAAGGTTTTGGATCTTCTTGTTTTGGTTTTTTTGTTTGCTTTTTAAGTTCTCTGTTTCTGTTTTGTTCCTGCTATTGTTGTTGCGGGATTGTTGTATATTCCATTTTTTGTTTTGATTAAGTTTTAAGTATATCTTTCAGCTAGTCTTAATGTTCTTCTTAACTCACACCAGTCCCCACCACTTCCATCCCTACACCACCACTAACATTCCACTTGCTAAAGTCACTCTAATACTCTGTTCTATCAGTGTCAGAGACCACTTCTCTGTCTCGACTGTATTTGAAATTTTGGCTGCATTTAAAATACTTGATCAATTTGGTCTATAATGTTGTTCAAGTCTGCTGGTTGCTTATTGATTTTCTGTCTGATCTATCCATTATTGGAAGTGGGGTATTGAAGTCTTCTACTATTATTGTATTGCTGTCTATTTCCTCTTCAGATCTGTCAATGTTTGCTTTATATATTTAGGTGCTCTGAAGTTGTGTGCATATATATTTATAACTGTTATATTTTCCTGTTGAATTGACCCTTTTCTTAATATATAATAACATTCTTTGTCTCTTGTGACAGTTTTAACTTAGTCTATTAACAAAATGAAAGACAACCTATAGAATGGGAGAAAATAGTTGCAAACCATATATCTGATAAGGGGCTAATATCCAAAATGTATAAGGAATTCCTATAACTCAAAAGCAAAAGAACAAACAAGCTGATTAATAAATGGGCAAAGGACCCGAATAGGTATCTCCTCAAAGAAGGCATAGAAATGGCCAACAGGTACATGAAAAGGTGTTCAACACCACTAATCATCAGGGAAATGAGAATCAAAACTACAATGAAATACCACCACAAATCTGTTAGGATGGCTATTATAAAGTAAAAAAAAAAAAAAAAATTAAGATTTTATTTATTCATTTGAAAGACACAGAGAGAGAGAGAGAGAGAGAACGAGCAGGTGGGAGAAGTAGAGGGAGAAGTAAACTCCCCACTGAGCCAAGAGCCCAACACAAGGCTCGATCAGGACTTCTACTTGTATTTTCCATAGTTTCTTTCTTAAAGACAAGTTTTTGGGGTGTTTTTTTTTTAAAGATTTTATTTATTTATTTGTCAGAGACAGAGAGAGAGTGTGCACAAGCAGGGGGGAGCGGCAGGCAGAGGGAGAAGCGGGCTCTCTCCTGAGAAGGAGCCCAATGAGGGGCTCAATCCCAGGACCCTGGAATCATGACCTGAGCCAAAGGCAGACACCTAATTGACTGAGCCACCCAGGCACACCTATTATTTAGTCTTTAAAAAGAAAGAAATCCTGCCAATTCAAACAACATGGATGAAGATAGAGGGCATTATGCTAATAGGCCAGACACAGAAAACCAAATACTGCATGATACCACTTATATGAGGAATCTAAAATAGTCACTTATAGAAACAGAGTAGAATGGTAATTGACAGGGGCTGGAAGCAGGAGGAAATGGAAATATTAATCAAAGGTACTAAGTTTCAGTTACACATGATAAATAAGTCCTAGAGATCTGTATAGCATAATACCTATAGTTATCAATGCTGTATTATATGCTTAAAAATGTGCTAATAGGGTAGATCTTATGTTTAGTGTTCTTATCAACCAACCAATCAATCAATAAATAAAAGGGTAGGAGGAAACTTTTGGGAGTCATGAATATGTTTATGTCATGGATTGTGGTGATGGTTTCACGGATGAACACTTAACGCCAAGTTCATCAAGTTGTATACATTAAATACGTACAGCTTTTGTATGTTAATCATACCTCAATAAAGTGGTTTTTTAAAAATAAAATGTAATAAAATAAAATAAGTTGATCATTTCCTCCTTTTTGAAATGCTTTCTTTTCTCGGTTTCTATGACCCAACTTTTTCCTATTTACCTTCTACCTTATTCATCAAACTTCTTTGTTGTCTTTTCCTCTTCTGCTTAACCTCTAAATGTTGGGAGTGTTCCAGTGTTGGCCATGGAACTACATCTCATCTCTCTATTTTCCTTACCTTTAGGAAACCCCATGTCTTTAAATACCATCTTTAAATCAATAACTCGAAAACCTATACCTGTTCTGGACCACTTCCTCGAATGCCAGACTCATATATCCAACTGCCTACTGGACATCTCCATTGGCTATTTATTTGGCATCTCAAACACTAGATGCTCAAAAGAATTCTCAGTTTTCCCACTCCCCAACCACAACATCCCCGTACATTCTTCACTCTCTTACCTCACTCCTCATGTCTTCTCTAGCTCAGTAAACTGCACTATTAACCATTCAGTTGCTCAAGCCTAAAACCTAGAGTCATCCTTGACTTCTCACCTTCAATCCATCATCAAATTCTATTAACTCTGCTTTTGAAAATATTTCTCTAACCCATGTATTTCACTGCCGCTCCACTACCACCTCAGTCCAAGCCAACATCATCTCTCACTTGCACTCTCAAATAGCCTTCTAGTTGCTTTCTGCCTGACACTCTTGTCCCACTTCAATCCATTAACCATATAACAGCTAAAGGAATCTTCTAAATTATAAATCAGATCATACCAATGCCCTGCCTATTACTCCTAAAATAAAATCTAAAATCCTTTACCTAAATTGTTTCCTAAAAAGCCCTACACCATCAAGCCCTAGCCTACTTTTTCAACCTTATCCTGTGCCCGATATGTTCCAGCCCAGCCTCAGTTTATAGCCATAGTATTAATTAGTCTCTATGTGGAATGCACCCTCCTCCGAAATTTCTCTTGCAGACTTTTTCTTCTTATTCAACTGCTTCTGATTTGTCTTTGTTAATAAGTTATAAAGAAAAAAAGGAATTTGCCTGATCAGTAGCTGTATACTATGAACTACGGACAAAGTTAATTTGCTCAAGTAAAGAAATCACATCCAGAACACTACCTGCTAATGAAGTCACTACCTGATTAAGTCCTTCTCCAAGTGCTGTTGTCTTCTGTACAAGAGACAAGTTTAATAGGAATGTAATATGAATCATCATTCTTACTTCTTTTAAGTGTGTGATGATGCCACAAATGTCTGAAATCACTGCAGGGAAGCTCTATTGCATTTGTTTATTATTAGGGCAAGAAGAAACAGCTCCAGGGCCTTCCATTTGACCCTCCTTATCACTAAATAGGTCAGGGAACCAATATGAGCATTCCCACTAATTGTTGAGTATGTGCATTTTAACAATTACTGTGCTCTGAGTCAAGCAGCAACCGCACCTGGCTATCTAACTTGCTGCCAGGTTTGTCATCCCTCTCTATGTGCTATAAAAGCAGAAAAATCCATTTGGACAGGACTGATCCTTAACCATTCTCTTATTCCTGGTGCTACCAACATCAGCTTCAGTACACGTATCTCTCCTCGTATGTGTACAAACACAAGACTGACACAACTGTGTTTCGATCTGACTGAGACAAATTCATATGCCTCCTCTAACATCCAAACAGCCTTGGGTTATGCTATGTGTAGCAATCAAGGCTGCAACTACTTGATTACACTGCCCATGTGGTTAAACCAAAGTAAGGTAATGGTCATCCAAATCAGGTTTACCAACAAATCCCAAACCGAAGTTACCTGTGCTCTTCAAGTTGTATGTTTGTCTGTGGAAGAGGACGGTCCAAGAATGTCTTTCCATTGGGAATGACGATCAGTTTTGTACCATCTATTGCCCCTGTAACATTAGCAATGAAACCAAAGATCAGCAAGTCAGTCTAAACTCCTTTGAAAGAATCATAATGGGTAACAGACTGGACTTAGATTACATCCTGCCATTCTGAAATGAGACATACTGATCCTCCTGGGACTTACTCACACTTAACTGAGCCCAGGACCTTGGGAGACAGATGGGAGGTCAATACTGCAGGATGGCCTCATTCTGATGCTTAGAGTCATGTTGCTAGTATCCTTAATTAAATGTTGTATGAAACAAATTGAATGGATTTGTCTCAGCCTCAATCCTTCAGATTAATTAGAATGATCAATGAAGTGCAAATAAAGTTGAAAATCTGAGTTTTGCCAAGAACATGTAGGACAGAGGAGTAGACTTATGGGAAAGGCATTCCACCATGGACTCTGAGCAAAACTGCATGCTCTTGCCAGTTCCATGAATACAAGGCCCTGATTGCTCTTTATGCAAGCTATTTCCCATGGTTGTGTTTTCAGCAATCATTTCAGGTATGAAGTAATGTCTCCATCAACCAAAGCATACACTTGCCATAGAATAGGTAGATTCCCAAGCTCATTGTTCCTCATCTAAAACACAAACCCACAGCATGCACATCATCTACTTGTGCCCTCTGAATTATCCCTCTGAGACTTAGAGAACAGGGGAAATGATGCAGAAGTTATGCCCATACTACTTGTTATACAGTAATAAAGTTCTTTATATCTGACCCCAAGAGTCTTATGTATTCCATGAAACTGTAACAGGCTAACTTATTAGCTTGTAAGGAAAGTAAAATCAATCCCAGACTCTGACAATAGCCACTACTGGGTTCAGGTTTTAGTCAACCAACTGAGCAAACTTATAGAGCCTCTCCCAGGTACTCAAGACAACACTAAATCCAGAGTCTTTGCTTAGAAATATGCATATTGGCATATTTGGCAAGTTTGGTATCTCCTCCCAGGTCACATTTTGTATCCATCTTCCTGTGGCATATAGAGCTTTCTGTCTAATTATAGGTCTAGAAGAAATGATAAGAAGTGGAACTGAATTTTAAGGATGATTGACATTTTTCAGAAAGATGATATGTTCTTCAGGCAAAGGGAAGCTAATCTCCTCAGACAACAGTAAAAGAACTGTTCTTTTGGAATTTGAAAGACTGAAATTTGGAAGGCTCTAATCTACAACCATTCAAAGCAGAGCATTCTTGAAAATATAGTTCCCAGCCTCAGAAGGAAGTAGTAGTAATGGTGCTGAGTTGACAAGAGACAATCCAGCACAAATCCAGATAAGCAATCATTTATTGGATGATTTTCAAGCACAACAGTAAGCTTAAATTTCCCCCAAATTTCCCCACTCCAACTTATGCCGAATTTGAATTTCATTTACAGGTGTGTAAGCAAAATTAGAACTTTGTCCTATGTTAAAATGCAAATTCATAAAGTTTAATAAAATGTCTATTAATTTGAATGAATCAAATAATGCTTTCTTGAGATGGAGTTTTAAAGAGAACACAAAAGAACAGAGGACATGAGAACTTTAAGTTCCTGAGAGGGATCAATATCACAAAGTAAGAACAAGTGGAGAGAAGAGAAAAACAAGATATTGAGAGGGACTAGCTACAGTTTTTGCCTAAGGGTAGCCTAAATAAAATGAGGGGAAAATTGTGTTTGGTTTCCACGTTTAAGCAAATAAAATAAATTTAAATGCCCTTACTAAATTGTCACAATAAAATTACTGGTTTAAAAATAGGTCATTTTACTGAAAAAGAACTATTTTTTAAATTTTTTTATTGATTGATTGATCAATTGATTTATGTATTTGACAGAGAGAGACAGTGAGAGAGGGAACACAAGCAGGGGGAGTGGGAGAGGGAGAAGCAGGCTTCCTGCCAAGCAGGGAGCCCGATGTGGGACCCGATCCCAGGACCCTGGGATCATGACCTGAGCCAAAGGCAGACACTTAACGACTGAGCCACCAGGCGCCCCAAAAAGAACTATTTTAATTTATAATTAAACTTTTAATCATTGAACCATGAAAATAAATAAATTTACTGTGACACTCATGTTATAAAGGATAAATATGTTTTTATCAGTCAAATTTGAATTCTACTTCATTCCTCTTAATAGTTGGTAGGATTTTTCCCCCCAATGTTTTCTTTAGAAAAATTTCCAATGATAACACTGTGTTTATGGCTCCCCTCTACCAAAAAAAAAGCAAGCATGACTTTTATTTTTCATAGTAAAGTCATTTACCAGCTGTTAATTGGTAGAAGTCAATCATCTGAGAGGCAACCATACAATTGGGAAAGCTGAATCTCTTAAAGTATTTATTAGGAATATAAAAGAACTGCTGTGAGATCGGACTAGCACACATACAAATCAGCAAAGTTGGAGTCCCTAATTCCTTTCTACTACTAATTAGAAGAGACCCCAAGAGACATAAAAGAAATTGTAATCCCCAAAGGAAATGCCGAGCAAAATTGCCTGAATGATATGAAAAAGATATCTTGGTAAGGGAAAAGAGAGAGGATTAAGATAAATACCAGAGTTTTCAGAATACAATCAGAAGAGCTGAGACTAGTAATCCCCTGTTGATATATGATAGAAAGCACTGATGTAAAGTGCCTTTCAAGATACTGGCACGATGAACTGAATTCACAGAAGAACATTATTTACCTGTGCTCAGTCTGTGAATGTACTATGTAGAAAATAATGATAGGGATCAAAAATTTCAATCTTACTGACAGTACCTAGGGATGATACTGTAAGATTGTGCTGGCAACTTCATCTTAAAGTTCTGCTTTCAATTGTTATAAATTTTCTCAAAAAATAACACTTCAGTGCTGATATTTTTCAGCTGGTCTCTTGGTGACTTGTAAAGAAGATTGAGCAAAATCTATTCAACTGTTTTGTGTATTTCATCTAGTAAATATTTATTATTTCCCAATATTAATCCATAAAGCTGTCACTATATGGTTCCCTGTACTGATCAAAATGCATTCCCTGGGACCTAGGATTATATATATTCTGTAAGCACAATAAATAGTAAATTAAGGTTTTAACACAACAGAAAATGAAAAACAAAAGATCAGGTAAGAAATACATAATACAAAATATAAAAAAAATGTATTAACCCTAGTCACACTCTTAGGCAAAACATGTTTGTTACCTTATATGCATACTTTTCACCCCAATTTTAATAATGTCAAATCAAGAAGACCCCTAAGACTGCCTAAGGAATAAGTTTACTTGGATGATTTCATCTTCTCTGACATCTTACTAGAGTCTAAAATTTCATGATTGCAGATTTCTCTTTTGAATTAAAACATTAAACTGGTTCTTGCAAATAGTATATTAAACCTTTTTATATCTCTCTCCTTTAATGTAAAGCATTCATCTGATATTTTTCCGAATATGGAATTCAACGTGGCAAGAGCGTGCCCTCTGGAGCCATGAAAATGATCTTTTCCCTTTCTTTCCAAATCTCTCCCAGGACCTACTTTGGTCCAAAATCCCAGGAAGGAAAAAGTCCAGGAAAACTATAATCTATAGGGTCACCTCAGAAAGAAGGCAAGTTTCCAGTGCAGAGCTTTCTGAGGAATACAGCATAGCTTATGCGGAAACAACAACAAAAAAGACTCAATTAGTTCATGCAATGATTAGATCAGAAAGAATCTGAGCGGGGTGCCTAGGTGGCTCCACCGGTTAAGCGTCTGACTCTTGATTTCAGCTCAGGTCAGGATCTCAGGGCTGTGAGAGAGAGGCCTGCATTGGGCTCCATGATGAATGTGGAGCCTGCCTGAGATTCTCTCTCCCTCCCTCCCTCTGCCCCTCCCCACCCACGCTCTTTCTCTCTAAAAAAAAAAAGGAAAAAATCTGAGCAAATTCATCTACCATCCCTTTCAGAATCCCTTAAAAAACAGAATACACATGTATTAGTACTAAACTATATTACATATATAAGAAACTATATCACAGTATATTATTAATATAGTACTAAAAAACAATAAATAGTGATATCAACTGATCAAATATGTGGGGGCATTCAAAGAAGATAAATTGACAGAGAACGCAAAACAAAGACAATCCACAGTCAAATGAATGCAAGACAAATCTATACATGGTAAGAACAATTTCAGAGATACCCAAATCTCAGAAACGGTATATAGAAAGAGAAGTTAAGGGGCCCTGAAGTAAATCAAGAACTTTGTAACTCTACAGCCAAACGAAAAGACCCTTTATTCTCCTCCTTCCCCTGCTGAGTCAGAACCAGTAACAGCTTTCGCAGAAAGAAAAGTTTGTCTAGGGAGAGCTCCCAGAGCTAGGTTATAGTACACATTAGAATTGCCTGGGAAAAAAGGAAAAAAAAGAAAAAAAAAAAGAATTGCCTGGGAAGCTTTTAAAAACCCCAATGCCCAAACCTTACGCCCCCCTGCAACTAATTAAATAATAGTTTGAGGGTGGGGGAAGAGACCCAGACCAGATGTCACTAGTTTTTAAAGCTCCACAGGTGTATTCAATATACAGTCAAGTTTGTGAAGCACTATCCTAAAATAGTGGAACCAGAAAAGGAACTAGAAAAAAGCATAAACAAATTCTGAAATCAAGAAAGAAAGAAAAGAAGTAAAGAAAGGAGGAAAGAAAGAAATTAATTCTAAAATCTAACAAAACTGCAGCAAAAAAATTTTTAAGGAAAAAGAAATATTAATATCAAATATTGTCTATCTGAAGTAGAGGTTCCAAGAAGATTCCGAGTTGAGTCAGGGTCCACACTGGCAAAGTGCTTACTTCTAGCCAGTTGCCCCTTTAAGTAAGTGGAAGTCACAGGCACAAGCCCCGTAACAAAAAATGTACCAGGGGGCACATTGAGTCAAGGATAGCATCTGTTAGCCTAAACACCTTCACAGGACAAGAATCCAAAAGAAATGAAGATATGCAAACATTACAAACCAAAAGGAACTGGTTGAGGTAGCATTAATGTCAGCTAAGTAGAACTTAAGGCAAAAAATGAAGACATTAACCGAGATACGTCTTACGTAATAATAAACAGTTCACGAAGATAAAACAATCATGGCTATGTATATACTAAAACATCTAGTTTTGATACATATACAGCAAAAGCGGTTTCATATACAAGGAGAATTTGAAAAGCCCTCAGTCATTTGGGGAAAATTTTAACCCCTATATGTCAGATATTGATAGATCAAGACAAATTTACTGAATACATCAAGTGTTATAAAACAAAATTAGCAGGATGCATGGGTGGCTCAGTTGGTTAAGCATCTGACTCTTGATCTCAGCTCAGGTCTTGATCTCAGGGTTGTGAGTTCAAGCCCCGTGCTAGGCTCCACACTGGGTGTGGAGCCTTCTAAATAAATAAATAAATAAATAAATAAATAAGCAAGCAAGCAAGAGTGATCTAAGAAGTATAAATACTGGACTTTCTTTTTCTTTTCAAATATATATGAAACATACAAAAATGACCTCATAAAAGGTAACAAAGAAAGAGTCAAAAAATGCCAAAGCATTGCTTCCCATACACAGAATTCTCTGATAACAAAATTTAACTGGAAATCAGCAAGTAAAAACAGCCTTTCTTGGGAGGAAGGAAAACAATAGATGGCAATAACAAAATATTAAGAATTAAAACAATGCAAGCACTACACATGGGATGCAGCTAAAGTTGTATCAAAGTTTAATTTACAGCCACAAACACATGTATTAAAAAATAAGTGAGTTGTGTTCAATTCAACATCTTAGAATAAGAATCAGAAAATAAATCTACAAATGAGGGTAGGACAAAATAAAGAGACAACAAAAGACATTCTATAGAAGACAAAGAAAAAACCCACAAAAACAATTTTTAATTAATGAAAGAAATATATCTCCAACAAGGCTTACAGAAAAAAGGGAAACTGAAGCTAAACAATACTGAAAGTGAAAAATTAAACAAAACTTAGCTACATTAAAGATTGTCAAGGAATTTGAAATGTGGGTCGCCTGGGTGGTGCAGTCGGTTGAGCATCCAACTTCTGGTTTGGGCTCAGGTCGTGATCTCAGAGTCATGAGATGAAGCCCCCAGTGGGGCTCCCTGCTCAGTGCAAAGTCGGCTTGAGACTCTCTCTCCCTGTCCCTCTGCCCCTCCCCAACACGCACTCTCTCTCTCTCTCTCTCAAATATATAAAATCATTTTTTAAAAAAAGAAATTTGAAATGTAATTTTCTAGAAAGAGAGAACTAAATTGACTCAAGAATAATGGAATTAAGCAATAAACATTAAATAAATTAATCACATATCACAGTGTCTTCTCTCAAGACATGTGCCCAGACAGACAGCAGTTTTTCAGGCCAGTTTTCTTAACCTTACCAAAAAAAAAAAAAAAAAAAAAGGCAGCTCTAAGCAAGGATAAAGAAAAATAAGAACTCATATGCTGCTGCTGGGTTCATAAGTGTTAAAATCACCACAGAGAGCAATTTTGCATCGTCTAATGAAATTGAAAATTCCCACAGATAAAATACAACAATTCCTACTCTAAGTATTTACAAAAGGAAATTTCTTAAATATATTCTAAGGAGTAGTATACCTGACCTTGTTGCAGCATCCTTTACAATAGCAAAATTTGGAAACATTTTAAATGTTCTTCAACAGGAAAAGGAAAAAAGGAATACATATATGTTGTGATATACTCATAATGGATACAGATCAGCAGGTAAAATAAATGAAGTAGAGTTACATATAACAACATGGATATTTCTCAGAAACATAATTTTAATGAAGAAAAGACATGGCTCATAATGATGCCTACAAGTATGATACCATCTAAATAAAGTTCAAAAGCACACCAAAAAAGAAAGAAAGAAAGAAAGAAAGAAAGAAAGAAAGAAAGAAAGAAAGAAAGAAAGAAAGAAAGAAAAGAAAAAAAAAGAAAAGAAAGAAAAGAAAAGAGGGGTGCCTGGGTGGCTCAGTCGTTAAGTGTCTGCCTTCGGCTCAGGTCATGATCCCAGGATCCTGGGATCGAGCCCCACATCAGGCTCTCTGCTCAGCAGGAAGCCTGCTTCTTCCTCTCCCACTCCCCCTGCTTGTGTTCCCTCTCTCTTGTCTCTCTCTCTCTCTGTCAAATAAATAAATAAATAAATAATCGTTAAAAAAAAAGAAAGAAAGAAAAGACCACCACCAACAACAACAATAACAACAACAGTATATATCGTTTATGGATATATACAACTATAATAAATACCATGTAAAAAATGAAAATAAAAATTATCTTTAAAAAATACTTTCCTCTGGAGAGAAAAGAATATCTATAATGAAGAAAATCAAATAATATAATTTAGGCAAGTAAAGTATATTTGAGATTATTTTTTAAATACACCTTGCTTTAAAATTACATTTTTATTTTGGTATTTTAAATAATCCTCAAAAATTGAATATCTCTCTTTGCTAGTAATTTCAAGGTTACTTTTTTAAAGATTTTTATTTATTTATTTGACAGAGAGAGACACAGCGAGAGAGGGAACACAAGCAGGGGGAGAGGGAGAAGCAGGCTTCCTGCCAAGCAGGGAACCCGATGCGGGGCTCGATCCCAGGACCCTGAGATCATGACCTGAGCCGAAGGCAGACACTTATTGACTGAGCCACCCAGCTGCCCCAATTTCAAAGTTTCTTAAGTTATACCTAGCTCTTTTTATAATGCTTAAAACTATGATCCAATTTTTCAACAAATATTCCTATTATGCTCTGTAATGTCTTCTCTTCATTTCTTAATACTGAAAAATCCTGAACACTGACAGTAAGAAAATGAAAGCCAAGTACTTGTCTGAGTGTTGAGCACACAGAAATGCAATCTAATTCCTCATTATTAATTGACACTCTCTTCTAATGTTTTGAAGAAATTAAATTATCTGATGATGACTTAATAGTAATACACATTAATTTCCTTGTGTTTAGAGGAAAGCAAAGAAAATAAAACATACAACAAACAAGAAGAAATTTTTGTTCATTATAACCTTGAATATCTCATAAATGTCTATCTGGCAGTCTATTAAAACGAAATGTATAGATGAACATATGCATATATACATAAAAATCAAGGATAATATTCAAAAAAGTTAACAACCAGTATGGCATGGGCATCAATCAATCAGACAAGCAAACTGACCAATCAGAACAGAAGCTGACCATATTAAAAAAAAAAAAAGGCAAATCAGACCCTACTTTAAAGGGACTAAGAAAAGGTAAAAAAGAAAAGAAAAGAAAGAGATCATTTCCTTACTATATATAGTCCAGCTTTCTCATTTGATAGCCACACTTCTCAAACTTTAATGTGCATATGAATCAACTCGGGATCTTATTAAATGCAGATTCTGATTAATTAAGTGCAGAGACGGCTATGAAACTTGTGCTGTTCTAAGTGTGGTTCTCTGTCCATCAAAATAGGCATCATCTGGGCGCCTGGGTGGCTCAGATGGTTAAGCGTCTGCCTTCGGCTCAGGTCATGATCCCAGCGTCCTGGGATCGAGTCCCACATCGGGCTCCCTGCTCAGCGGGGAGCCTGTTTCTCCCTCTGCCTCTCTCTCTCTCTCTGTCTCTCATGAATAAATAAATAAAATCTTTAAAAAAAAAAAAAAAAGAAACAAAATAGGCATCATCTGGGATTTGGTTTGAAACAGAAAATCTACCAGGGCACCTGGGTGGCTCAGTCAGTTGGGAAGGTTGATTCTTGATTTCATTTCAGGTTATGATCTCAAGGACCTGGGACTGAGTCCCACAACCAGCTCCACACTCAGCAGGGAGTCTGTCTGACATTCTCTCTCACACTCTGTCTCTTTCTCTCTCTCTCTCTAAAATAAATAAATAAATCTTTTAAAAAAAGAAAGAAATACAAAATCTTTCAATATCACTCATCATCAGGGAAATGCAAATCAAAACTACAATGAGATACACCTCACACCTGTCAGAATGGCTAAAATTAAAAACTCAAGAAAACAACAAGTGTTGACGAAGATGTGGAGAAAAAGGAACCCTCAAGCACTGTTGGTGGGAATGCAAACTGGTGCAGACACTCTGGAAAACAGTATGGATGTTCCTCAGAAAGTTAAAAATAGAACTACCCTATGACCCAGCAATTGTACTACTAGGTACTTACCCAAAAGATACAAAAATACTGATTCAAAGGGATACATGCACTCCGGTGTTTATGACAGATTATCTACAATTGCCAAACTATGGAAAGAGCCCAAATGTCCACTGACTGATGAATGGATAAAGAAGATGTGGTATATATATATACACAATAGACTATTACCCAGCCATAAAAAAAAGAATGGATGAAATCTTGCCATTTGCAATGACATGGGTGGAGCTAGAGAGTATTATGCTAAGTGAAATAAGTCAGACAAAGACAAATACCATGATTTCACTCATATGTAAATGGAATTTAGAAACAAAACATGAAAATATGAAAAAAAAAAAAAAGGAGAAGCGAACCATAAAACAGACTCTTAACTATAGAGAACAAACTGAGGGTTGCTGGAGGGGAGATGGGCAGGGGGATGGGTTAAGTAGCTGATGGGTATTAGGGAGGGTGCTTGTTGTGATGAGCACTGGATGTTTTTTGCAAGTAATGAATCATTAAATCCTACACTTGAAACTAACTGGAATTTAAGTAAAAACTTGAAACAAAAAAATAAAATCAACAGTTTAAATTCTAAAAAAAATGAAAAATAGAGAGAAGTGGTGGGTGCCAGGGGCAGTGGGTAGGGGGACGGGCGAAATAGGTAAAAGGATGAAGAGTACATTTATCGTGATGAGCACTGAGTAACGAACAGAACTGCTTAATTGTATACCTGAAAACAATATAACTCTGTATGTTAATTATGCTTGAATTTAAAAAGTAAAAATGTTTTAATTTAAAAAAAAGAAATACAACATTTTAGGGCCCTTCCCAAACTTACTGAAGAAGGATCTGCATTATGCAAAACCCTTAGACAATTTATATCTCAATTAAAGTTGAGAAGCACTATTCTATATAACATACAACCTGAAACTTCTCCTAAATCACAGACCAAGAAAAGGGCAGGAAGATTTTACAAAATAAAAAAAGACTCAAGAAACAAAATAACCAAATGCAACATATGGAATGTGGTATATGGATTGGGATGATACTAGAGAATTATTGTTAATTCTGTTAGATGTGATAATGGCATGTGATTACAAAAAAAGAAAGGCAAAATGTTGACTATTATATACATTAGATAATGGATATATGAAGGTATAGAGGTTAATACACAAATCTCTCTACTTTATGTATGTGTGAAATTTTTCATAATAAAATGTTAAATAATGATTCCCCAAAGGTTATTAATTCATTTATTCAAAAAATACAGAGATACTGTGTTCAATTTCTTTTCATGCCAACCTGAGAAACTTTCAAAGTATTCCCATTATGTATATTTTCCAAAGTGTTGAATCCAAATTTTATGTATTTAAACTCCAATTTTAATAGCACATGAGTATTTATGGTCTTCTGTGTTATTTGATTGGTTCTTTAGAAAGGTAACACCTTGGGAGTGGAATAGGAAATAAAGGCTATGCTTCATTCACTCAAAGCTTCAAAAACAGTGTGAAAGGATCAAATTGATCCATAAACAACTGTTTTGTCAGAACAAATTCCAACACTCTTTAAAGAAATACAACAAAATTCTTCCAATCAACAATTCATATTTCACAACATCAAGTGCCAAATCAAAAACCATCTGGCAAGCAAAACACAGGAAGGTACGAACCTTAAATAGGAAAAAGAATAATCAATAGAATTAAGTCCAGACATGACAGAGATTGTATCTTAGCAATAAAAAAATTAAAAAAAAACTTAAAATAACTATTAGAAATATAAAAAGGCTCAAGGATTCAAAGAAAAAATATAAATACAATGTCTGAAATCAAAACATACTGAATGGGAATAACAAGTGATTAGATACTGAGGAACAAATATCAGTGAACTTGAAGACATAGTTATAGAAACTATCCAAAATGAAATAAAAAAAGAAAAAATAATTTCTTTTTTTTTTTTAGGGAGCGAGTGCACAAGCGCATGCAAACAGGAATGGGGGCAGAGGAAGGGACAGAGAGAGAATCTTAAGCAGGCTCCAAGCCCAGTGTGGACCCAACTCGGGGCTTGATATCACAACCCTGAGATCATGACCTGAGCTGAAATCAAGAGTCAGACGCTTAACCAACTAAGCCACCCGGTGCCCCAAATTTAAAAAATAATAATAGGGGCTCCTGGGTGGAGCGTTAAGCGTCTGCCTTCGGCTCAGGTCATGATCCCAGGGTCCTGGGATTGAGCCCCGCATCGGGCTCCCTGCTCAGCGGGGAGCCTGCCTCTCCCTCTCCCACTCCCCCTGCTTGTGTTCCCTCTCTCGCTGTGTCTCTCTCTGTCAAATAAATAAATAAAATCTTTAAAAAAAATAAAAAATAAAAAATAAAATAAATTAAAAAAATTAAAAATAATAATAAATAGTGCCTTGGTGTCATGTGGAACAGCAACAAAAAGTCTACAATGTATATCACTGTTCCCAAAAAGGGCAAGAGGAGAAAAATTATGTGACAATTTGATGGCCAAAATTTTCCAAGTTCTTAGAAGTTATAATGGCACAAATCCACGAAACTCAACAAAATCCAAGCACAATAAACAAAACCACATCAGGGCATATTACAACCAAATTGCTGAAAACCAGGCATAAAGTGAAAATCATAAAATCAGCAACAGAAAAAGACACTATGTACAGTGGAACAAAGATAACAATGACAGGGGCACCTGGGTGGCTCAGTCGTTGGGTATCTGCCTTCAGCTCAGGTCATGGTCCCAGGGTCCTGGGATCCAGCCCCGCATCGGGCTCCCTGCTCAGCGGGAAGCCTGCTTCTCTCTCTCTCACTCCCCCTGCTTGTGTTCCCTCTCTCACTGTGTCTCTCTCTGTCAAATAAATAAATAAAATCTTTAAAAAAAAAAAAAGATAACAATGACAGTAAAAATCTCATTAGAAACTATGTCACCCAGCAGACAATGGAATGACATCTTTAAATTGTTAAAAGAATTAAATTGGTGAAAGAACAGCTTAACCTAGAATTCTAGCCCAGTAAAAATATCTTTCAAAAATGAAGATCAAATAGAGACTTTGAAACAAACAAAAGCTAAAAAGTTCCACTGTAATGCCACCAACCTGGAATAGAATAAATGTAAAAGGAAGTTTTTCAGGCAGAAAGAAAATGATACCAGATGGAAGTGGTAAATTTATGGATGAATATAAAAGACAAATTTTTATATCTTAATCTTGTAAAGATAATTGCTCAAAGCAAAAATAGTAACAGTGTATTCTGTCATTTATAACATATGTAAAGTAAAATATGTGACAACAATAGCACAAAAAGGTCTGGAGGAATAGAAATATTGTGTTGTAAATTTCTTTCACAATATTTGTAGCAGTGTAACATTATCTTTAAAAAGTAAAGATGTAGGGGTGCCTGGGTGGTTCAGTTAAGTGGCTGCCTTCAGCTCAGGCCATGATCCCAGGGCCCTGGGATCAAGTCCCACATTAGGATCCCTGCTCAGCAGGGAGTCTTCTCCTCCCTCTCCTCTGCCCCTCACCAACCACTCGTTCTCTCTCTCTCTCAAATAAATAAAATCTTTAAAAAAAAAGAGTAAAGATGTATATTGGAAGCTTAAAGCAACGACTAAAATTTTAAGAAAAGGGTATATAACGAATAAGTCAAATGTGGAGATAAATGTGGAATTATTTTTTAAAGCCCAACTAATTTCAATCAAAAAGAATGCAGTAAAAGAGGAAATTTGAAAAAATACATATAGGACAAATAGACAACAAAGATAAAGAGGGTAAATTTAAACCAATGACACTGATACTTACATTAAATGTGTGAATGAAAATGATCTGAAGACTCCAATAAAAAAAACAGAGTTGTTGGGGCGCCTGGGTGGCTCAGTTGTTAAGTGTCTGCCTTCGGCTCAGATCATGATCTCAGGGTCCTGGAATCGAGCCCCACATCGGGCTCCCTGCTTGGCGGGAAACCTGTTTCTCCCTCTCCCACTCCCCCTGCTTGTGTTCCCTCTCTCTCTGTGTCTCTCTCTGTCAGGTAAATAAATAAAATCTTTAAAAAAAAAACAACAACAACAAGAAAAACAGAGTTGTCAGACTGCACAGAAGAAGCAAGACCCAACTATAAACTACCTATACAAAACCTGCTTTAAAAAAAAAACACAGATTAAACAAAAACAAATGAGGTATGGTGATTAACATAATAAAATTAAATTTAAAAAAGTATTTCAGAAATATAAAAAAAAATGGGAAAAGACATAGCATGTTAACACCAACCAAAATAATTTGGGATGACAATAGACAAAATAGGCTTCAATATAAGGAATGTTACTGGGAATAAAGGATATCATTATGTAATGATAAAGGGATCAATTTATCAAGAAGACATAAAAATCTTAAATATATATGCCCCCCAAAACAGCCTGAAAATATATGAAGCAAAAACTGATAGAACTAAAATGAAAAATAAGCAAACACATAAATATAGTTGAAATTTGAGGGCTGTTCTCTTGGCAATTGGCACGACAGACAAAAGAATCAAACAAAAAAAATATAAGACAGTGAAACAACACTCTGGAATATTAACCAAAAGAAACCACATACTGAGCCATAGAATAGTCTCAATAAATTTAAAAGTATTGAAATCATACAGAATATGATTCTTGATCAAAACTTACTATGTAAATAAACTATAAGTCAATAAGAAGAAAATATTAATATAATAACCCCCATGTATTAAGAAATCAAACAACATACTTCTAAATGACCCCTGGTTCAAACAGAAAATCACAATGGAAATTGTGAAAATATTTTGAACCTAATAAAAATGAAAAGTATATCAAATTATAAGATACAACCTAAAAATATTTAAAGTATAGACACTTTGAAAGAGAGTTTGGCACTTTTTTCACAAAATTAAACATATACTTACCATATAGCCTAAAAATCCACTCCTAGGTATTTATCCAAAGAACTGAAGATATAAATAAATAATTTAAATATAAATATAAATAATATATCCACTCAAAAAAATTATGTGAATGTCAGGGGCACCTGGCTGGCTCAGTCAGTAGAGCATGTGACTCTTCGGAGTTGTAAGCGCAAGCCCCAAGCTGGGTACAGAGTTTACTTAAAAATTAAAAATCTTTAAAAAAATTATGTGAATGTTGAAAATTATTTCACATATACTAGTATAATTTCAAAAAGGAAACACTTAGCAGAGATAATAATAACATATGTAAGATCTGCAGAATGAGAATTATAGGAAAATCAAAGTAGACCCAAATAAATGAAGAGATACACCATCTTCAGGAGACTTGAACTATACGATATCAATTGTTCAAACTATATGATATCAATTGTTCCAAAACAGAGCTACAGATTCAACAATAATGCCAATTAAAATCCCAGAAGGATATTTTAAATTGACAAGTTGATTTTTAAAATTACAGAAATGTGAAGAACACAGAGTAGCCAAAACAATTTTTAAAAACAACAAAGCTTGTTACACTGATCTGAAACCTTACTATAAATCTATAGTAATCAGGACAGTGTAGTATTGGTGTTAGATTATGTGTTTAGATAAATAGAACCAGATAGAGAATCCAGAAAAGATCCCTTCATATGCAATGACTGTGCAAGCTGAAATTGTACAAATTGACTTTAATCATCAATTGGAAGATTTATAATTATTTTATGACCTTTATAATTTTTTGTCAAAACATTAAAAATTCTCTTACTGTTGGCTATAAATATATAGGGAAGTGAAAAAATAGTAAAGCTGATATTTATTCAACATATTGTAATTTAAAACATTAGAAACATTAAGAATTAGAATACTTTAATTCTTTGTCTAAAAAATCTTATAAAGAGTAGTGTGAATGTGCTTCCTTGTCATATACTACAATACAGAGCAATCACCTCTTCTATGCCTTGAAAATTGTCATATTCTTGTTTGGATCAGCTTCTACACTTTTATCTTTATATTTTCTATGTCATGAAATACCCCCAAATGTTCCTTTAATGTTAAATTTTATGCCGGTGTCACTTTCTCTGGGACATCTTTCTCCTTTTCATCACAACTATTTTCCTCACGTATATTAGTAAGTTCACCATTACTAAATTCCTCAGGCTGCATATCTAGTGTCTCCAATGGCAAGCAGTGTTATCATTCCCACAGTCAGCTATTCCTTCTATAACTACATTTACATTCAATTGGAATTTCACTTCCAACACTATCATCTTTTGTTTCTTTGTTGTACTTTCATCTTGATTAGCCAATTTCCTCTTCCAAGTATCCATTTGTGTAAAATGACACATGGGTTTATCAGTTCGTGACAAAGAAGCTATACAACTTCACATTTTGCATTAATTGAATAACATGCTCACTGAGAAAATCAATAGATTTTGAAAGAAATGACATGATTGGTCACTAATCATAATGCATATGTTATTTATTTATTTATTTATTTATTTATTTATTTATTTATTTAGAGACAGAGAGAGCCTTATCATGCATGCATGTGGGTGGGTGGGGGGCAGAGAGAGGGGCAGAGAGAGAATCTTAAGCAGACTCCACCCCTAGCACGGAGCCCAAGTCAAGGCTCAATCTCACCACCCTGAGATCATGACCTGAGCCAAAATCAAGAGTCAGACACTTGACCCACTGAGCCACCCAGGTGCCCTTCCAATGGGCACTTCTAAAATGCAAAGGAATCTGTATGCCCAATAGGAAAATGGAATCTTATTTGTTAAACGACTATGCAGTTTACATCCCAGGAGTCCTCTAATCTATATGTTTTAATTTACATAAAAGGCTTTTGGGGTCTCGGAAGATAAAGGTCTCATAGTGAGTGAAAGTCAGCCTAGGACCAGAATTGGCGTGATCTGACTCCCATTTCAGTTCTCTTGCCTTTCTACCAAATGGCAACAACTTGCTCTCACTCTCATTCTATTTTCATCATTGCTTACTTGCCCTTTAATTGAATTCATTTTAAATTCAAATACTAAAATGCATTCAAAGAAGAAAAAACTTAAGCTGCTAATAAATTATACAACCAAAAATTACTTCAAAGCCAAGTTTTTAGGTGTTCAGATCAATACTATGGAAACTATAGATTCATAAACATATAAGGCATTTTAAATTATCTCCCTTAAATATGATGTGATAGATGAATCGCATTTGATTACATGCACAAAGATAACTCAGTTGTGACAATCTTAGCCCTTGGTGTTGACTCTTATACGCCACTGCTACCCATTTTCTTATTTCCTCATGAACATCAGACTTTCTTAATTAAACAAATATATCATCTATACCTTGTGATTACAATTCAACAATTAAAACCTTGGAATTAGAAGAAACACCATTTATTTTAGAGTATGCAGAGTTGTTCATCTTTCCAAATAACTAGAGAAAAGAGGCTCCCTACAGTTCATATGCTGTTTATGAAGGTAATATCGTCTAATTCATCATGAGATAAAACATGATAGTCAAGTTCAAAGGAAGCAACGGCATTTTAACTTTTGAGCCTAATGAAGCATACAGAACAGCAAAACATCCTGCTTGTTACTACTGCATGGTATTGGAGCACAAACTTTCTCTCACCTTAGGCCCCAGTTAACTCTATTATTAATAACTTTAGTATTATCCTTGAACTGTTTCTTTCTTCCCATATCACATATATAAGTAAGTCTACATTTTCTTCTACTACTTTTGCTTAAATATTCAGTTATTATTTACCATTATTTCTTTCAACTTGCCTTTTGCAATTTATTTTCCCATTCTTAAACCTCATATGACACACAGTGGATATGGTCTATGCTCTGCTTAAGGAGGTCTAGACCCTTCTGTCATGCCTGAAATTTGTACTGTTGTCATTAATTAAATAGATTTCTACCTCAAATGAAGTTAAATGTTCATAATTCAAAGACAAATTATCTACACTGGGCTCCAAACTGACCACATACACAAAGTGTGCCTATTCACAATGCAGATCATCCAGATAGGTAATTAAGGACAAAATAACCCTAATCTCCAGGAAGTTGAAATTTAACAGAAAAAAAATCTCACTCTCCTGGAGAACATGATAAGGATTTTTAATGTAAAATCTGACATTCCTCATTATTTCCTATGACTTGGAGCCCAATCCAGTAAAATTTCACCAAATATTTCACCAACATCTTACATATCAAAAAGGACACAAATGGCTGAAATGACTTTGAATTCTAGGAAAGCCAAGAAACGTAAGTTATCAGGAAAAGACCATTTAGAAAACTTGGAACTAATATCACAAGAATAAAAATATAACATGTAGATAGATCCAAGTTCAAATAACATTTTAGAAATAAGTAGGTTTAATCATCTAAGGGAGAACAGCCTTGTAGCAAAAACAGAACCAAAGAACAAAGACACTGGGAAAAATAGCTCAATTTAAGGTTAATTGATGTCTGTAAAATAAATTTAAAATAACTAACATAAATTTAAAATAACACCTGGGTGGCACCGTTGGCTGAGCTTTCAGCTCTTGATTTCAGCTCAGGTCATGCTCTCAGGATTGTGAGATCGAGCCCCACATCAGGCTCCATGCTCGGTGCAGTTTCTTGAGATTCTCTGCCTCTGCCCCTCCCCCCACCCGTGCGTGCATGCTCACTCTTTTTCTCTCTCTCTCTCCCTCTCAAAATAAATAAAATCTTTAAAAAAAATAAAATAAAATAACTAACATGGAGTTTTTTGTTTGTTTTGCACAATTAAGATTACAGAAGCATAATACTGTTTCTATGCATTTGGAAAGAAACCAACCAAGATAAGAATTACCATTGAGAAAGAACTGCCCAAGTACCAAACAAGGTAGCCTAGGACCCCAAACCTCTTCCCATATTATACTGATATGATAGCACTAGTATAATAAACTAGATGCCCAAGTCTAATAGTGGCACAAAATAAGCAGCATTTTGAGGACTCTCTAGGAGTTGGCACATACTGTTCCCAGAGTAGAAATGGGGAGAAACTCTGTGAAGGCAAAAGAGGGAACAATGAAGAAGGGGTATGACTTGTATTTGTAGATGTACATAAATTCACATATGCTTATTTAGAAAATGTCAGGGCTGTAGACCTGTCAGTGCTTCCACTGTCCCAGTAGTGAATCAGTGTAAATAAATCAGTGCTATCTGATTTCTGTTGCTTCTCCTCTCTACTCCTCTGCCTATGGGCACCTCCACAAATTCTTGGACTAAGAATCAGAGGACGTTAACTCTAAACAATACTTGGGAGTTGAATTGCCTGTTTAACAATGCTGACAGCCAACTAACTTTTCTCATATTCCGTACAGCTGCCAAGGAGATTACCTAGATTAAGAAAAAGTGGGGGGAGGGGAGCCAGTCAAGTAGAGTGGAATACAGTAGACCCCCCCCCTTATCCAGTTTCGATTTCCAGGTTTCAGTTAACCAAGGTCAACAGCAGTCAGATACAAATAATCCTGCTTCTGACACGCTGTCAGAAGGTCAATAGTAACCAAACACTAGATCACATTACCTAGTCATTCACTTCATCTCCTCCTCATTTGGCATTTTATCATCTCACATCATCACAAGAACAAAGGTGTGTATGGTACAATAAGGTATTTTGAGAAAGACAGAAAGACCACATTCACATAACTTTTACTACAGTATTATTATAATTGTTCTATTTTATTACTGTTGTTGTTAATCTCTCACTGTGCCTAATTTATAAAATAAACTTTATCATAGGTATGTATAGGAAAAAGCATAGTATATATAGGGTTCGGTAGTACCCGTGGTTTCAGGCATCCACTGGGGGTCTTGGTGCATATCCCCCAGGGGTGGGGGGGGGCTACTATATAAGGATAGAACATGGACGTCATAACAAAATCAAGCGTTAGCTAAGAATTGAAGTAGACACTGGGAGGAAGTTATAGCCAGTAGAAACTTCATCTGGAAAACTATAAATTAGATAATCTGTAAATTAGTTTATCTCAAATATTACACATGATTAATATGCCTATTAATTACAGTCAGGTAATCATCAGGGGGAAAAAAATCCAACTTTCAGTGACCGAATTCATGGTAAGTCCCATGCACTGGGAGTCAAGAGACCTGCTTTTTAACCAAGAATTTGTCACTAAATAGCTAAGTTATCTTGAGAAAAATAGCTATTCTATATCTCAATTTCCTTATCTTGAAAATTGTCATTTTTATTAGATTATTTCTTCTAACATGAAAATTCTATAACTCAACTAAAATTAAGTATATCGAACTTTCAGCAGCAAAGAAATTCAGGGTTAAGTTCAAGAGTCCGGAATAAGGGGCGCCTGGGTGGCTCAGTCATTAAGCGTCTGCCTTCAGCTCAGGTCATGATTCCAGGGTCCTGTGATCGAGCCCCACATCCGCTTCCTTGCTTGGCGGGGAGCCTGCTTCTCCCTCTCCCTCTGCCTGCAGCTACCCCCGCTTATGCTCTCTCTGTGTCAAATAAACAAATAAAATCTTAAAAAAAAAAAAAAGAGTCCTGAATATTTAGTCCTTGGCACTCTAACATCACAGACCATCACAGCAACATTATATACTGAAGTTTTTTCAGTCTTCTTTCCCGTTTCTTCCTCCTTAATTGTTTTCTTGCCAATGTGTCCAACATCACACATTGACACCTGGCAGTCACTAAAAATTGACTTAAAGGTCAGCATATGGATTGCTGGGTGGCCTATGAATCTTTTTTGAACCTGGTCTGCATCCCAGATTTTTGGAAATGGCAGAAGGCCACAAGTCCAACATAGTACAAGCTATGAAATACAGAAAAAGTAATCTTTTCTCAAAGATTAAAAGGAGAAAACCAATATATCTTGGATAGCAATTCAGGATGTTCTATACATTCCTATGTAAAATAATTTTAAATGTTTGCCCTTTTCCATGCATTCCATTCACACAAACACATACACATACACTCACATTCACACTTACTCACAGACTTATGCCTACTCTATATTCTCTAGCAAATCCAAGCACAATCTTCCCTCCAGAATCTTTTCAATCTGAAGAATGACAAAAATATTACATGGGAAAAAAGTCTGCAAAGGCTGTTAACAAAAAGTAATTTGTAATCCCCACACAACTTCTTGTAGGTTCCTCAGAAATAAATCCATGTGAATACATTCAGTAATCCTAGAAAACAATATCCATTTCCACCATTAATTTTCTTACCTTTTAATATAAAGGCTACCAAAGGTAAGGGGAAAGTTTAAACTAAATCTAAAGTAAAAAGACAGACAAGGAAATAGCAGGATCTAGTAGTAGACCAATTTTCTATCCTCTGCAGTTACACACAATGATCCCTTCAGTCCCCTTAAACCATATAGAAAGCAATTTCCATCTAAAACACACATGCAAATGGAACATCATGTCAAAGTTACTGAGAGTAACTTGTTAATAGATGATAATGTATTTTGCATCATATAAAGCTGCTCAGATCAACTTATATTCAAGTATAACATGGTCAAGATATTAACAGATAATAGCCAAATGAAAACAAGTTACATTACTGTATTATCTGGATCCTCTCTTTTAGAAAATTTCAGAGAATCAAACATTCTGGCTGGAGAATCATGACTGATTTATTCCCATTTCTTCAAAAAAGCAATTTTCCCTTGCTCCAACCCTGATCCAGCTTGGGTGAGATTCCCCAGCGATTCTTAGACACCTTCATGTATGTACAAACACACAGCCAGATACAAGGCTTCAGAACAAATATTCACTCAAACATATACCTTTAGCTATTTTATACTTAGGAACTTATTTCTAAAGAAAAAAATTGGGGGCGCCTGGGTGGCTCAGATGGTTAAGCCTCTGCCTTCGGCTCAGGTCATGATCCCACAGGGTCCTGGGATCAAGTCCCGCATCGGGCTCCCTGCTCCTTGGGAACCTGCTTCTCCCTCTGCTTCTCTCTCTCTGTCTCTCATGAATAAATAAATAAAATCTTTAAAAAAAAGTAAAGAAAAAAATTTAGTTAATATATATATCTTATATGTCCATGGGGACCTGGATGTTACACAGAGATGATGAGCCAGACATTGGCCTTCCAACAGATGTGAAACAAGTTCAAAATAAATTCAGCTGGATTTCAGCCAGTAATGACAGAGTAAGACACACCAAACCAACTCATACAGAGGGAAAAAAAACTATAAGATATGAATATAACACAAAAACAGGTACCTGAAAGTATTTGTGTACTTGTCATCCCCAAAGTATGATGGTAAGCTTCTTGAAGGCAAAATTATTTAATCATCTTCTTATAGTCCAAATTATTTAATTCACTACAGTGTTTTCCCCATAGTTATTACATAATATATAAAGGTTGGACTGAATATCTGTGCTCAATAAATACAAGAGTGATTAATTGTAACTGATATTAGCAAAATGCTCAGTCAATTGAGCATCCAACTCGGTTTTGGCTCCGGTCATGATCTCAAGGTCATGAGATCAAGCCCCGAGTCAGGCTCCACACTCAGCAAGGAGTCTGCTTGAGATTCTCTCTCTCTCTCTCCTTCTGCCCCTCCCCTCCACTCATGCAATCGTGCATGTTCTCTCTCTCTCTCTCTAAAGTAAATAAAATAAATAAATCTTTATTTTTAAAAAAGTGCCCTTTCCCTGGTCAGATTCTACACACTGATTATAGGTACAGGTGCACCTCAAGAGACACAGGTCTGTTGGCATGATCTGACACCTTACACTGGAAAAAAGTATAGCAGGAACACCTTTTCTAGAATTTTCTCTTCCATCACAAATATGGCAACAGTTACTACAAAGGGAATTATCTCTTCACCGTATTCAGGATTCTTTCTGGCTAACCCTCCTGGATTTAGGAGGAAATAAGAAAAATGTTAATAGGATAGAAAAAACCTTGAGGATCATCCCAGAATCACCTCAACTCTTAAGAATGACAGAATTCTGAAGAATAGAAGAAATAATTAAAGTTTAACTTATCTTCTTTTTACTCAAGGCCAGATACAAGATAGCAGGTCAGTCCCTAGCACAGTCTGACACATAACAGGAATGCTTTGAGAATATTCTTTATGACATCAATGAGTATCTTTGTTTGAGCTCTGTGGGTGTAATTTCTCTTAGGTTTCAATATAAAAAATAACAAAAACTGTATTGTGAAGAAGTCTTGAAGCTCAAAAGAGATAATATACCTAAAGGTGTTTAGCACACTGTCCAGCACATGAGAACTCTGTAAGTGGTACTATTACTGTTAGTAGTAGTATGTTCCAAAATAACTGCTTTATTCACAGCTATGAACACATAAATCATATAAATAATCTGTTCACAGAAGCCAGGAAATGAAAAATCTAATATTTATCTTCAGAAACTCACTGATTTCCTATGTGTCCCAGGCTCCTCCTCTTTCCATAGAATAATTTTACTTAATTTTAATAATATGTTGCCAATACCTTATGATCACAGACAGAAAATAACTCAAGTGATCTTGTTGCCACTGGATGAGGTAGTTTGAGGCCTTCTCTTGCCGGTGACTCAACAGTAATTGAAGGGACTTATTAGTCATCTTTCATGGATCAATGCTAACAGTTTATGCTTTTTGTGGCTGTTGTGTTTGCTTCCTATTATGTTTGTTTTGTTTTTGTTTTTTTCATTGGATGGGTTTTTTTGTACTTAGAATAACATGAGCTAAGAGAAACTTTAGTGAAGGCACAAAAGACTTATATCCAAGAGTAGTCAGTGCACTGAGATTAACTAGGTCAGCCAAGGTAATATCTTATTTTAGCTGGTTACTACATCAGCAAATTATATAAAGGAGTAAATTGGGAAAAGAACTCCACAGTCCCTACCGCTAATATCCAGAGTCTGAAAGAAAAACACAAAACTGTTGGGGCAATAAGCAGATGTGCTAATAAAGTTAATAAATAAAGCGGCAGCAACCTGGGAATTGGGCAGGTACAGCCCTTGACACGGTAGGTCACTGGGGAGCAACATCATTAATGAGTATTTATGGTTGAATCTTTTTTAATTAAGTAGAGTGGTGAACACAGAGAACCAAACTACCACTGATGTTGCTGTCAAATCACACTCAATATATGCTATGAATAAAAATATCCTTTTTTCTGCATGTGGACAAAATCACTAAGTCATTTAGGACAACCAGGTTCTGGATAGCATCTGAGGCTGTAGAAATTGTGTCATTCACAAAATTTAACCCAACAGATATATAAAAAGATGTTAAAATCACTAATCATCAGGGAAATGCAAATCAAAGCCACAATGAGTTATCACCTCACACCTGTTAGAATGGCTATTAGCAAAAATACAAAAGATAAGAAGTATTGGTATGGATGTAGCGAAAAGGGAACCCTTGTACATCGTGGGAATGTAAATTTGTACAGCCACTATAGAAAACAATATAGAGATTCCTCAAGAAATTAACTATGAAACTACCATAGGATCCAGCAACCTCACTTCTGGGATATATTTTAAAAAAACAAAATCAGTACCTTGAAAAGATATCTGCACTCCCATATTCATTGCAGCACCGTTCACAGAGTCAAGATACATACAGAAACAACTGAAGTGTCCATTGACAGATGAATTAAGAAAATATGGTGTGTGTGTTTATATACACAATGGAATATTAATCAGCTTCTAAAAATAAGGAAATCCTGCCATCTGCAACAATATGGATGAACCTAGAGGACATTGTGCTAAGTGAAATAAGCCAGATGTAGAAAGACAAATACTGCATGACCTCACTTATACAGAGAAGCTAAAAAAGTTAAACTCAGAAAAGCAGAGAGTATGATGGTGATTCCCAGGGACTGGGACAATGGAAAAAATGGGGAGACGTTAGTTAAAGGGGACAAACTTACAATTATGCAGGATGAGTTAGTTCTGGAGATCTCATGTACAGCACAGTGACTGTAGGTATAATACTGTATTATATACTTGAAATTTGCTATGACAGTGTATCTTAAATGTTCTCACCACAAAAATAAAAGTAACAATGTCAGGTGATGGATTTCTTAATTAACTTGATTGTGGTAATCATGTACACATGAACCAAATCATGTTGTACACCTTCAATATACACAATTTTTATTTGTCAACAATACCTCAATAAAACTGAAAATATTTTTAAACAAAATATTCTTTTGAAATTAGAAGGTTTTAATATCAGAGTTATGATGCAGAAAATAGGATAAAAGTTAAGCAACAAATTCACAATAGAGTTGTCCTTCTCTTTTATTTAAAAGGAAATACTAGGGGCGCCTGGGTGGCTCAGTCGTTAAGCGTCTGCCTTCAGCTCAGGTCATGATAGCAGGGTCCTGGGACTGAGACCCGCATTGGGCTCCCTGCTCAGCGGGAAGCCTGCTTCTCCCTCTGCCTCTCCCTCTCCCTCTGCTTGTGTTCCCTCTCCTGCTGTGTCTCTCTCTGTCAAATAAATAAATAAAATCTTTTAAAAAAATAAAAGGAAATACTATACTTCTCCATCTTTGGATATATTATCACTACTACTAAAAGCCTTATATATGAATTTTTAAAAGCAGTAATGCATCTTCTCCTGCTTTTAAAATCTAGAATAGAAACTTAAATGTTTTAGAAAAAGAACCTTTCTTATATATTTCTAGTGGAAATGCTATATAGTAATTATTAACATATTTAGAAGCTTATAATCAGATTTTATTTAGAAACGCCACTGTTATAAATGTTAATGCTTAGATTCCCCCGGACTCTAATTATGCTTCTGTAGTGCCGTGGTAACAGAGCAGAATATTTGTCTTAATTGAGTAAGCTCTTTAAAGGTAAAGAATCATTAACATTTTCAAGTTGCAAGCTGTAACCTTGCCAAATTTTATTTACAACTAATATTTTAATGGCAGTAAGATATAGTAGATGTATATAGAAGATCTAGCTTCCGATTGCAACTTCCACTAATAATATGAACTCGAACAAACCATTGTGCTTTCCTGGTCCTCAGTTTTCTTACTGGTAAAATGAGATGATTTGAGTTAAATTCTAGCATCAGGTAGAAAATGTTTTGAAATAAAAGTGCTAGAGCCTAGAACATTCTTCTCCAACTTAAAGGTGAAATAATGACAGTAAGTGAAACAAATTAAAAGTGAGACAATGACACCAATTTCAGGAGAAATAGATAGGAGCACAAGATGGGGTTCCATCTAATATATATTGGGGACCAATTTAGTTTATAGTCTTTATTGCCAAAGACAGATGCTGACTGGTAATTTGTTCAAGTTGCACAGCAGGTAATTTCTTGGAACAGTGACTTTTCCTCGGTGGTATCTTTGAATTTTTTCTGCATGCCAAAATCTGAAATGACCTTTCTTTTTCCCTAAAATGTAGCTCAAAAATAGGAAGACTGGATCAAAGTTTTAATATCTCTACTGTTATCACAATGGCTAAGGCAAACTCAGACCCCAGACATCCATCCTCTAATCGTGGGGTTCAATAGGAAGTCTGTTTGAAAAATCAAACATAATAGATGCATAGTTAGTATATATACATCATAGTCCAGATAATAATATCTAGTTCTAAAGATAAATGTTTGTTTTCATGGCTATGTTTTACTTTGTTTACAAAAAAAAAAAAAAAAGAAATCAGGTAAACTTGACCTATATCACTTAGAATGGTTAGCAGAACTTGCTTCTCAAACAAGTATTAGACTTTTTATACTTCTTTGCACAACAGGATTCTGTATCCTTTTATTGTTTGAGAGGTGATGGACAAGCACAAAGATGTGGGAGCCATAAGGAGTACATATGTCAGGAATTTCTACTAAATACCTACATCTATAATGTTTCTACTAAGCACACTAAATGGAGCAACTCAAAAAGACATGGCATTTTTCAATAAAATACAGCTTTTGAACAGTGATTTTTAATCTACTCTTCCAGTGAAATTTTTGCTATTAAATTAAGATAATTATACTTCTAATTCCTAAGGACTTTGAATTTCAATTAAAACACAGCATGATTTTCATAATGTAATTGAGATACGGTCACTGCCATTGTCTACAACTTGATTGCTGTTATAATTCTTGGTGATTTTAATAGCCAGGCAGTTCACTGACCTCTACTCTTTAAATAATTTTTATTTCCTCTTCTCTTAAGTCACACACTGCCCTAAATGACATCCCCTTCACAATCTCAATATTAAACATTACTCTCTTCTGCACCACCCCCTCCTCCACATTTCTTCATTCTCTCTGGTACGATTTTCAATATTTCTTCTACCCACTAGAACCTACAATCTTGCAACTTTTTTTCACAGGTTATTATCCCCGTTATATTCTCTCCTCCTTCCTTACACAGCACTTGCCTTCATGCAGGTGCAAGTAACTGGAGAAAAACACAGAACCATGTTGACTGGTCTCACTTTGAAGTCAAGAGCACTAACCTCAAGTAGGTCTTTCATGCTGCCCAAGCCATTTTTTTCCTACCATATACTTTGATTTTCCTTGTATTTTACAACTTTTTCACTTTCCTCAAATCTTTAATGCCTCCACCCCCAGATTATGACCACCTTCTTTCCTTCTATCTTAGTATGACTTCTCCATGTGTGCCCTAGATCCCAATATCCTCTACCTACTCAAGAGTATTGTTCTAGGAATTCTTCTCTCTTTAAGGCATCATCACATTACCCCCATGGATCATCCCCCCATCAGCACACAAACATGCAGTAATATACGTCATCTTTAAGTAACTTCTTGTTCCCATATATCACCTTCACTCTTCCCACCTTTTACAGCAAAAAAAAACTCATCAAAAAATATATTATACTCCCTGATGATTTTTTTCCTATTGAATGCAATCCAGTCAAGGCCTCTATTTCATTCAGTCTTGTGAAGTCACCAGTGATCACCTCCTCCTCCTTCTCAGACTTCACCTTACTTAACGTATCTATAGCTTTTGAACCACTTAATCACTCAGACTCCTTGTCAAAACCCTCCCTTCAATTGGTTTCCACGCATTTTCTCTTGATTCCACTTCTGTATCACTAACCATTCTTTCTAGTCTCCTTTGTTTGCTTCTCCTCGTTGCTCTACTTTCTTAACATTGGAATGCTCAGTACTTGGACTCCTCTCAATCTACACTCATTACCTCGGTGATAACTTCAATTATGATCTCCTCTATATGCTCTCTGCTTTCAATTTAATAATCAACCCAGAGCTCTTGCCTGAACTCAAGACTCACATCTCCAACTACTTACTCAGCATCCACTGGAATGTCTAATAAGCATATCCCCAAAGCAGAACTCTGGATTATTTTACTCCAAAATCTGTTCCTTCGGCAGGATCTTCCATCTCACCATCTCCATCATTCCAGTTACTCAGCTTCAAGAATTAGAATCATCCTTGTTTCCTCTGTTTCTCACATATCACATATCCAATTGACCAATATATTCTGTTGGCTTTATATTCCAAATATATCCAGAACCTAACAATTTCTCACTATTTCACCACTACTACCTTAGTCCAAGCCATCACACATCTCACCCACGTCGTTCTATTAACCACTCAACTGCTCTCTCTTCTTCTATACTTGACTTCTTTAAAGTTATTCTCAGGAGAGGCAAGATGGAGGAAGTATAGGGGACCTTGTTTCATCTGGTCCCTTGAATTTAGCTACATAACTATCAAATCATACTGAACACCCATGAATTCAATCTGAGGTAAGAAAAGAATTGCTGGAACTCTACAAGTAGAAAAGTGACCAAGGTAAAAGGTGTGGAGAAGTGAATCTGAGGGGAGATTCAGAAGATAAACAGAGTGGGGAGGGAGCCTCCCTAAGCTGGCTACAGGAAAGTGACATAGCCCTGGAGCATAAAATCGGAACCCTTAGAAATCTGCTCCAGTGAGAGATATCCCTTCCTGAAAGGTGCTCACTTGGTGAAGTGGGGGCAGAATCCTAGGTGGGACAGTGTGGTCTCAGGATCTCCAAGTCACAGAAAGAACGGGGTGCCTGAGCCAGTAGAGTTACCAAGCGTTGGAGCAGGGAAATTGGTTAAGGTCAGTGAGCTGGGGAGGGGGCTCTCAGCTCGGTTCACCATAAACCACGAGCCACAGCATGGGGACCCTGCAAAGGTCTGGAACACGAGGACTCTCCATCTTCCCCTGGGAGGGGCGGAGCACATGCTTGCATGACCAGGGGACAGCTCTCAGTGCAAGAGCCATGTAAAGGACAGTAACAGGCAACCCTCCGCCTTCCGCGGGAGGGGCAGAGTAGGAGAGCACTTTGCCAAGGCCCTACAAAGTGCAAAAATGCAGCTACCCTCTGCCTTCCCTGGGGAGGATCGGGGTGGGTACACACCATAGCAGTCTGCAGAGTTTGGCACACACAAAAGTGAAGACTGCTTATCCCTGAGGGTTTACTGAAGGGAGGGGACCCCGATCTTTCAGCTCTAGGGCTGGAGATCAGGTGGCCATTTTTATTTTCATCCTCTGAAGCAGGGCAGAAAGCCTTCAGGGAATAAAAGCCACATAGAGCAACCAGCTTACACTGAGCTCAGCCCCCTTGCAAGGGGCTGTGCAACTCCACCCAGGCAAAGACACCTGAGAATCAGCTCAGGAGACTCCTCCCCCAGAAGACCAGCTGGAAGAACAGGTGAACAGCAAGTTTACGGACCACACAGGACTGCAAAACTCCAACACAAGGGGAAAATAGTATATAGAATTCGAGGTTTTTTTCTCATGATTCATTTATCTTTTGGTTTAAAATTTTCCATTTCTTTTTTTTCTTCTTTCCTTTTTCAACTAGTTTTTTATTTTATCAACTCTGTTTTTAAGCCTTTTTTTAACTTCCTTTTTTTTACATTTGCATTTTTTAGATATATTCTTCATTTTTGGCTTCCTCTCACTGTATTCAATTTTATTATTTTTATGTATATAAGTTTTGCTTTCTTTACAATTTTGGGACTTAGTGTCTTTTAACACACTTTTAACATCCATTCTTCTTGGGCAAAATGACTAGAAGGAGGAATTTACAACAAAAGAAAGAACCAGAGGCAATACTCTCTGCCACAGATCTAATCAATATGGATATAAGTAAAATATCAGACCTGGAAATCAGGATAATAATTATAAAGTTACTAGCTGGACTTGAAAAAAGCATAAAAGACACTAGCGAATCTTTCAGTGCATACATGAGATCTAATCGGGCTGAAATTAAAAATGCTCTGAGATGCAGTCTAAATTGGGTGCTCTAATAGCTAGGATATATGAGGCAGAAGAGAGAGTGACATAGAAGACAAGTTGATGGAAAGGAAGGAAGCTGAGGAAAAGAGAGAAAAACAACTAATGGACCATGAGATGAGGCTTCAAGAAATCAGCAATGCCATAAAATGAAACAATATCCAGAATTACTGGGGTGCCCAAGGGAGAAGAAAGAGAGAGGGCCAGAAGGTATAGTTGAGCAAATCATAGCTGAGAACTTCCCTAATCTGGGGAAGGAAACAGGCATTCACGTCCAGGAGGTAGAGAGGACCATTCCCAAAATCAATAAAAATAGATCAACACCCCTACATGTAAGAGTGAAGCCTGTAAATTTCAGAGATAAAGAGAAAATCCTGAAAGCAGCTCGAGACAAAAGGTTCGTAACCTACAGGGGTAGGAATATTAGACTGGCATCAGACCTATCCACAGAGACCTGGCAGGCCAGAAAGGACTGGTATGATATATTCATAGTACTAAATGAGAAAAACATGCAGCCAAGAATACTTTATCCAGTAAGGTTGCCATTCAGATGGGAAGGAGAAATAAAGAGCTTCCAGGACAGACAGAAACTGAAAGAATATGTGACTACCAAGCCAGCCATGCAAGAAATATTAAGAGGGATCCTGTAAGCGAAGAGAGAGCCCAAGAGTAACACAGACCAGAAAGAAACAAAAGATAATCTACAGAAACAGGGACTTTACAGGTAATACAATGGCACTAAATCATATCTTTCAATAGTTACTCTGAATGTAAATGGGCTAAATACTTCAATCAAAAGACACAGGATATCAGATTATATAAAAAAGCAAGACCCATCCATATGCTAGCTACAAGAGACTCATTTTAGACCTAAAGACACATCCAGACTGAAAGTGAGGGGGTGAAGAACCATTTATCATGCTAATAGACCTCAAAAGAAAGCTGGGGTAGCAATCCTCATATCAGACAAATTAGATTTTAAACCAAAGACTGTATTAAGAGATGAAGAGGGACACTATATCATTCTTAAAGGGTCTACCCAACAAGAAGCTCTAACAATTATAAATATTTATGCTCCTAATTTGGGAGCAGCCAATTATATCAACCATTAACAACCAAATTAAAGAAACACATTGATAATAATACAATAATAGTAGGGAACTTCAACACCCAATTCACAGCAAAAGACAGATCATCTAAGCAGAAGATCAACAAGGAAACAAGAACTTTGAATGACACACTGGACCAGATGGACTTCACAGATATATACAGAGCATTCCATCCTAAAACAACAAAAGAAACATTCTGGGCGCCTGGGTGGCTCAGTTGGTTAAGCGACTGCCTTCGGCTCAGGTCATGATCCTGGAGTCCTAGGATCGAGTCCCGCATCAGGCTCCCTGCTCGGCAGGGAGTCTGCTTCTCCCTCTGACCCTCCTCCCTCTCATGCTCTCTGTCTCTCATTCTCTCTCTCTCAAATAAATAAATAAAATCTTTAAAAAAAATAAAAAAAATAAAAAAAAAAATAAACAAAAGAAACATTCTTCTCGAGTGCACATGGAACTTTCTCCAAAATAGGTCACATACTGGGTCACAAATCAGGTCTCAACCAATACCAAAACACTGGGATTATTCCCTGCATATTTTCAGACCACAATGCTTTGAAATTTGAACTCAATCACAAGAGGAAATTTGGAAGGAACTTAAAACACTTGGAGGTTAAAAAGCATCCTACTAAAGAATGAATGGGTCAACCAGGAAATTAAAGAATAATTTTATGGAAACTAATGAAAATGAAAACACAACTGTTCAAAACCTTTGGGATACAGCAAAGGTGGTCCTAAGAAGGAAGTACATTGCAATATAAGCCCCACTCAAAAAAATTAGAAAAATCTCAAATGCACAAGCTAACCTTACACCTAAAGGAGCTGCAGAAAGATAACAGCAAATAAAGCCTAAACCAAGCAGAAGAGAAATAATAAAGATTAGAGCAGAAATCAATGAAATAGAAACCAGAAGTACATTAGAACAGATCAGCAAAATTAGAAGCTGATTCTTTGAAAGAATTAATACAATCAATAAATCCCTAGCCAGACTCATCAAAAAAGAGAAAGGATCCAAATAAATAAAATCATGAATGAAAGAGAAATCACAAACAACACCAAGGAAATACAAACAATTTTTAAGAATATATTATGAGCAACTATATGCCAACAAATTAAGCAATCTGGAAGAAATGGATGCATTCCTGGAAACTTATAAACTACCAAAACTGAAACAGGAAGAAATAGAAAATCTGAGACCCATAACCAGAAAGGAAATTGAAGCAGTAATCAAAAATCTTCCAACAAACAAGAGTCCAGGGCCAGAGAGCTTCCCAGGGGAATTCTGCCAAACATTTAAAGGAGAAATAATACCTAGTCTACTGAACCTGTTTCAAAAAATAGAAATGGAAGGAAAATTTCCAAATTCGTTCTATGAGGCCAGCATTACCTTGATCCCAAAACCAGACCAAGGAGAATTACAAAAAGGAGACTTACAGACCAATATCCCTGATGAACATGGATGCAAAAATTGTCACCAAGATACTAGCCAATAGGATCCAACAGTACATTAAAAGGATTATTCACCACAACCAAGTGGGATTTATTGCTGGGCTGCAAGGGTGGTTCAACATTCCCAAATCAGTCAATGTGATACATCACATTAATAAAAGAAAGGACAAGAACCATATGATCCTCTCAATTAATACAGAAAAAGCATTTGACAAAGTACAGCATCCTCTCTTGATTAAAACTCTCCAGAGTGTAGGGATAGAAGGAACATGCCTCAATATCATATAAGCTATATATGAAAAGCTCACAGGAAATATCATTCCCAATGGGGAAAAACTGATAGTTTTTCCCCCGAGATCAGGAACATGACAGGGATGTCCACTATCACCACTGCTGTTCAACACAGTACTGGAAGTCCTAGCCTCAGCTATCAGACAACAAAAAGAAATAAATTGGCATTCAAATTGTCCCAGAGAAGTCAAACTCTCACTCTACACAGATGACATGACACTTTATATGGAAAACCCAAAAGACTCCACCCCAAAATTGCTAGAACTCATAGAGCAATTCAGCAACATGGCAGGATATAAAGTCAATGCACAGAAATGAGTTGCATTTCTATATACTAACAATGAGACAGAAGAAAGAGAAATTAAGGAGTCAATCCCATTTATGACTGCACCAAAAACCATAAGATACCTAGGAATAAACCTAACCAAAGAGGTAAAGGACCCAGACTCTAAAAACTACAGAACACTTATGTAAGAAATTAAGGAAGACACAAAGAAATGGAAAAACATTCCATGCTCATAGATTGGAAGAATATTGTTAAAATGTCTGTGCCACCCAGAGCAATCTACACATTCAATGCAATCCCTATCAAAATACCACCAACATTTTTCACAGAGCTGGAACAAATAATCCTAAAATTTGTACAGAACCAGAAAGACCCTGAATAGCCAAAGTAATGTTTTGTTTTGTTCTGTTTTGTTTTTTTCTAAAATAATGTCGAAAAAGAAAACCAAACCTGGTAGCATCACAATGCCAGGCTTCAAGCTATATTACAAAGCTGTAATCATCAAAACAGTATGGTACTGGCACAAAAACAGACACATGAATCAATGGAACAGAACAGAGACCCCAGAAATGGACCCTCAACTCCATGGTCAACTAATCTTTGACAAAGCAGGAAAGAATATCCAATGGAAAAAAGACAGTCTCTTCAATAAATGGTGCTGGGAAAAGTGGATAGCCACATGCAGAAGAATGAAACTGGACCTTTTTCGTACACCATACACAAAGATAAACTCAAAATAGATGAAAGACCTAAATGTGAGACAGGAAACCATCAAAATCCTAGAGCACAGGCAGCAACCTCTGTGACCACACCCACAGCCATTTCTTGCTAGACAAGTCTCCAAAAGCAAGGGAAACAAAAACAAAAATGAACTATTGGGACTTCATCAAGATAAAAAGCTTCTGCACAAAGGAAACAGTCAACAAAACTAAAAGGCAACCTATGGAATGGGAGAAGATATTTGCAAATGATGTAGCAAATAAAGGGCTAGTATCCAAGATCTATAAAGAACTTATCAAACTCAACACCCAAAAAACAAATAATCCAGTCAATTAATGGGTAGAAGACATGAACAGACATTTCTCCAAAGAAGACATACAAATGGCCAATAGACACATAAAAAAAATGTTCAACACCACTTGACATCAGGGAAATACAACTCAAAACCACAATGAGATACCACCTTACACCAGAATGGCTAAAATTAACAAGACAGGAAACAATGAATGTTCACAAGGATGCAGAGAAAGGGGAGCACTCTTACACTGTTGGTGGGAACGCAAACTGGTACAGCCACTCTGGAAAACAGTATGGAGGTTCCTCAAAAAGTTAAAAATAGAGCTACCCTCTGACCCAGCAATTGCACTAGTAGGTATTTACCCCAAAGATACAAATGTAGTGATCTGAAGGGGCACCTGCACCCCAATATTCATAGCAGCAATGTTCACAATAACTAAACTGTGGAAAGAGCCCGAGATGTCCATCAACAGATGAATGGATAAAGAAGACGTGGTGTGTGTGTGTATATATACATATATATTATATATATATATATACACACACACATATATATAATGGAATATTACCCAGCCATTATAAAGAATGAATACTTACCATTTACATTGACATGGATGGAACTGAAGGGTATTATGCTGGGCAAAATAAGTCAAACAGAGAAAGACAATTATAATATGGTTTCACTCATATGTGGAATATAAGAAACAGTGCAGGGGATCATAGGGTAAGGGAGGGAAAACTGAATGGGAAGTCATCAGGGAGGGAGAAAAACCATGAGAGACTCTTAACTATAGGAAACAAACTGAGGGTTGCTGGAAAGAAGGTGGGTGGGGGGATGGGGTAACTGGGTGATATGCATTAAGGAGGGCACGCGATATGATGAGCACTGGGTATTACATGCAGCTGATAAATTATTGAACACTACATCTGAAACTAATGATGTACTACATGTTGGCTAATCCAATTTAAATAAAAAATTAAAAAGAAAAAATTTTTAAATAAAAAAATAAAGTTATTCTCCACACAAAAGCCAGGGCAAGCCATTTTAAAACGTAAGTTACATAATATTACTTCTTTGCTCAAAACCCCCCCATAACTGCCTACCTCATTTGTACTGAAATCTAAAGCCCTTACAGTGGCTTAGAAGTCCTACATGATTTTGCACCATCTCTCTACTCTCCCCCTCCCAAAGACCTCTGTAATATCATCCTTCTACCACTCTTCCTTTTGCCCAGTTTATTCAAGCCACATGGGTCCCTTTGCTTGTTTATGGACATGCCAAGCATGCCCCTACCTCAGAATCTCTGCATTCTGTGTTCCCTCTTCAGTGAGGACTTTCCTGACCATCCTGCACAAAATAACAATACAGACTCCCCATCCCAGAAGCTCCAGCCCCTTCACATACTTATCTTTTGGCATACAACGTATTTATTTTTCTATTGTGTCATTCCTCACTAAATATAGGCACATGAGTGAAAGAATATTTCTTTGCTTGCTTGTTTGTTCATTCACTTATTCCAAAACCTAAATAATGCCTGGTATATAGTAGTAGCTCAATAAATATTTGTTGACTAAAGAAATCATTTTACATAATTCAAAATGGAATTTTGATCCAAAGGGAGTTTGTCATTATTTAAAAACACCTCAAAGCATTAGAACTGGAAAGAAGATAAGGACTACCTACCAAAAATAAAATAGTTCCATTGTCTTCTCTGGAAACTCTCGTGGGCAATGGGAGCATGAGTTAGGACCAGGAAAATATAAGTGCTCAGTTACCACCCTGTCCCAGCCCCAACCAAAGCAGCCCGATTTTGTTGTTGTTGTTGTTGTTGTTGTTGTTGTTTTCTATTTCAGGCTTAGACATAATGGTTTAATAAATATTTTAAAGAAAGTTCTGAAACCTAAAGAGTAGAACTGTAGATCTGGTGTAAATCTTCAGTCACAGAGAAAGAGATTGAATCCTGGAAAATGAAGTGAGTTAATCCAGGTCAAATCACAATAGTTTCAGAAAACCAGGGCTGGAAATCCAGGCTCCTCAATCTTGTCCTCATGCTTGCCCCACTCAAGGCCAAGATTTCTCCATGTTCTTCATGTTCATCAAGGGCATAATGCTTGAATGAGATAGGTATTGCCTTTCCAAAAAATCCAATTATGATTTCAGATTTAATTATCATATTCTCAATTTCTTACAAAATTTCTTAAATTTCAAATTCAATAATTATTCTTTCAGATTGCTGGAAACAATACACATTTGAACTTTTCATAATTTTTCATAAAAACTAATCTATATTCACATTGCTAAAGCAGTGCAGGAGACTTGATTACAATTTGCTATATTTAAGTATTTCCCTAAACAGATTATATAATCTAAATTTTCTGCACGCTATTTCTCAATTTCTCTTCATGCATCCATGGATCAACTTTTTAGCACACAACCCACAAAGTTAAATTGGTTTGTGATTGGAACAAATGAAAAAGAAAATGTATGACCCATGTGCATTCTACTAAGCTGACACAATGAATGTGTCTCTCTGCCAGATTTAGATTAACCACTGATTTGATGCACCAACTGGCCCATTTCTCATAAATGGGTTTTCTTCTATTCAGTGTTTAGTAAGCTCCTTGTCAAGAAAATAACCCCTAGGCTGAATAAAAATCCCCTTAGACCCTGACAGCCTTGGAGGATTATTTGCTCAGCAGTGATTTAAGGGATCTCTGACAACTTCATTTTGATATATTTTCCAAGAAAGTATATTACTAAAAACCCTAAACACTTAAGCATTTGCAATTTTAAAGACTTAATGCTTGGAGAAAAATGGGAATCCTACCAGGATTTTTGATGGCTATTTAGAAGATGGGATATCTAATCCATTCCTTCACTTATTGCAAAGAAAGCAAATTCAAGGCAACAGTAATTCACTTGATCAAAAGAAGTTTTCAGCCCCAACGGCTGTTTGTAGCTCTCATGATTAGTCCTGTGCAAAAAAAAAAAAAAAAAAAAAAAACAGACTGAAGGCAAAGAGTTATCCCAGCATAGACTTCACTTATCAACTACATTTCCAAGATCCTATTTGTTGGTAGTGGAATATTGAAAACCACAAAATAGTTCATGTTTACAGCTTACAATTATAGTTCATAAAATATTATTTACAACACAACAGAATTTATTGCTTCCTTACTTTATATAGTCAGTAATCGTCGTGTACTTAAAACTATTTGGTATATAAATTCAGTATACTGGGTGAGTGAATGGGTTAGCCTGGTGATGGGTATTAAAGGCACGTACTGAATGGAGTACTGGGTGTTATATGCAAACAATGAATCATGGAACACTACATCAAAAACTAATGATGTAATGTATGGTGATTAACATAACATAATAAAAAAATAAAAATTCAGTATACTGAGACCTTAAAACCTATCTCTGTCACTAATTAGTGGTATGATTTTGATCTTGGCCTCATAGATATGTGAAAATTAAGTATGATAATGTATCCAAGGTATCTAGTACAGGGAACGGACACATAGTTTGTCAACTGATGTTAATTTCCTTTCTTCTTCCTTTCTCCCTTTTCAAGTACATACAACCTTACTACATACAATGCCATAATTTTATTCATCTATTTATCTTTAAAAATATTTACTGAGTACACACTACATACCAGTTTCCCTGCATTGCACTGGGCAATAGTACTGTATACAAACCCAAGCCCAACAAAGTCCCTGTCTCACAGAATTTACACTTTCGTGGGAGATACAGAACAATAACAGCATTTTTCCTTAAATGGGTCAGTCATGAATGACTTCTCTAAAGAGGTAAAGCAAAAAAGTCATATGAAATTCTGGAAAAGAGCTTTCCAAGCAAACAGAATTGCTAATGCATAAGCATGGGTGCATCAGAACTTAACACTAAGTGGGGTAGCAAAGGCAAAATTCCATGGAAGACAGAGACGTAAATGAGACTCTCTTATTCCTAAAATGAAGCTGAAAAAATCTGCTTTCAACCACTGACCGAACCTATGGCTTATGTGACACTGGGAAGTGGAGGAAGAGGATAAGGACAGTCTGTTGACTACGGGTGAGTCAAGCCACCCACAGGCTGGATGAGGCATCTGTAATACCTTCTATATGACCAAAAAGGAGTTCCAATCTGGTAATATGAATCTGGTTCTTTCTTTGGGATCAAGGAGCTAGTGAGAAACATATGCAAACCATTCTGCATAAAGGCAGGATGAAAGAGAAAATGTCTTTTAAAACCTTCCACCACCTCCTTCTCACTTGCTCACGTGCTTGCTCTGTGGGAGGTCCTACTACTATGTTGTAAGAACCCTGTGGAAAGGCCCATTTGGTGAGGAATTAAGGCCTCCTGACAACAACCATATGAGGGAGTCTTCTTGGAAGCAGATGCACCAACCCCAGCCACGCCTTCACAGACTGCAACCCCCACTGCCATCTTGAATGCAGCCTCATGAAAGACCCTAAGCAAGAAACACTCAGCTGAGCTGTTCCAGGATTGCTGACCCTAAGAAACTGAACAAAACTCCACCAGTCTTTTCAGCTATAACAGAACATCTGGTAGTATTTCCTCAGGCTTGTAAAAGCTCAAAAATGAAATGTGTTGGGGTGCCTGGGTTGCTCCGTCCATTAAGGGGCCAACTCTTGATTTTGGCTCAGGTCATGATCTCAAGGTCGTGAGATCAAGCCCCGCATCAGCTCCGTGCTGGGCATGGAGCCTGCTTAAGATTCTCTCTTTGCCCTTCCTGTCAAGAAAGAAAAGAACAGAAGGGGAAGGGGAAGGGAAAGGGAAAGGAAAGGAAAGGAGAAGGAAGGAAGGAAGGAAGGAAGGAAGAAGGAAAGAAAGAAAGAAAGAAAGAAAGAAAGAAAGAAAGAAAGAAAGAAAGAAAGAAAGGAAGGAAGAAAGAAAGGAAGAAAGAAAAGAAAGATGTTTATCATTTAGTGCAAAGGCCAGAGAAGGAATCTTCCAGAACACAGGTGGGAGAGTGAGCTCATGGGAGTGACCAGTCTGGACTCTGGGCCAGGAGAAGATGCCAGCACAATTTCCTCACTTCCAGAATCACATCATTATCATGGACACATAGTGTTGGCTGAATTACAAACACTTTCATTCATGCTCAAAAATTTTCAGGGGCGCCTGGGTAGCTCAGCCAGTTGTGTCTCCCTTCGGCTCAGGTCATGATCCTGGGGTCCTGGGATGGAGTCCCGCATCTGGACTCCCCGCTTGGCGGGGAGCCTGCTCCCTCTCCCTCTGCCTGCTGCTACCCCTGCTTGTGCACTCCCTACCCCTGTCTCTCTGTCAAATAAATAAATTTTTTAAAAATCTTTAAAAAAAATTTTTTTTCAATGGCCCAAAGATGATATTGATCTACAGAATCTTAGATGACCTGTTTCCTGGCCCACATCTAGCCTAACCTGCCATTACTTTCTTTTCCTCATGTTCACTCCATCTAAGCATTTTCAAGCCTGGCCCAAAGGGCTCCATGAACAAAAGAAAGGTCGAGAACCACAGTCACTGCCATGCAGTGGTTGATGGAGTCATCTTTAGAGAAATGACCATGCAACCAAACATTTCTCCCTCGTTCTTTAAATGTGAGTTTTTCCTTCCTTGCCTGCCTCCCTTAGGGGCTTCCAGTTCAGAAACATAAAGCTTTCAACTTCTCGCATCTATATCACAGTTACAAGTGTTGTGAGAAGGAAACCCGAGAAAGTTCCTCTGTCTCTCTGAATGGTAAAATTTTATCTGCAAAATGAAAACTTTTTAAATAGCTAAACTTTTTCTCTTCCCATTGATAGTCATTCAAATTTAAACACAACTGTCTTTGGAAGCTATGATTTACTGGAAGCCATGTCCAACAGACACTGTCATCTCATCACAATCTCTAAGGTAGCTTTACTATCCTCATTTTAAATATCCCATTTTAAATTGAGCCTCAGAGAGGTTTAAGTAACTGACTGTGGGAAACAGAACGCCACAACAACCGCTGGTGCATGGTCGCTCAGACTCCGAGATCTCTGAGAAAACTGGAGATTGCAGGGTTAAAAAGAACCCGAAAGGATCAGAGTGAAATGCCCTTGAGGGCGCGGGGGTGGCTCAGTCGTTAAGTGTCTGCCTTCGGCTCAGGTCATGATCCCGGGGTCCTGGAATCGAGTCCCACATCGGGTTCCCTGTTCGGCGGGAGGCCTGCTTCTCCCTCTCCCACTCCCCCTGCTTGTGTTCCTGCTCTCGCTGTCTCTCTCTCTCTGTCAAATAAATAAATAAAATCTTTAAAAAAAAAAAGAAAGAAATGCCCTTGGGATGTGTGTGGTCAGTTCTAAAGTACGCAGCAGCAGATGTTTAGTAGATAGGAAGACAGCTGTAAACAGCACACCGTGCACTCCCCTCTTTGTTCCCTTGTCCGGTAAACAGCACACCGGGCACTCCCCTCTTTGTTCCTTTACTCTGTTTTAAAGATTCTTACGTGCTTGACTAATCCTGTGTACATGGAGGAATGTGCCTTACTACGCCCCTGCTGTAGAAGGTACATGAGTATGGAAAATAAACCTCTGTGCCTCGGGCTGTTTGCTTGGGGTCCCCTGTGCCTCGCTGTACTGTCGTCTCTTTTTCTCAGTTCCTTCGCCGCCCCAGGTCCCCGACTCTCTGAGGTCGACAACTGACCCCGATCATACAGCTACTAAACTAGGGATGTAGTATTTGAATCCACAACTCTGTCCCTGGGACATCATCACTATGGCAACTTAGCTCATTCTGACTTCAGTCCCCCTCACAAGACCAACTAACAACTATCCATAGACAAGGCACCAGTGTGAAAATTCCAGAACCCGGTGGATAAAGCCGAAGCAACCCCCTGACCCCCAAAACTGAAAAGGAAGGGTAAGAGGAGCAGCTACACTTCTACCACATGGCAAATTCACAGTCCTGCCCAAATGCTCGACACAGCCTCTAGTCTATCCGTCCGGAAGTCTGGCCACGGACAGCCAGCTGCTGTGGAACACAGCCTACCTTCCTGGCAGAGAGCCAAGCCAGCAGCCACGCCCAGCTGTTGAACACAGCTTCCAGGGCCACAGAACCAGGGACCCCGAACAGCAGCGGCATCCCGCAGCGCTGCCTGGCACTGGGCCCTGCCCCACCGCACAATGCAGCCTGTGGCCTCGCCCATATAAAGAGCCCAGCCAGTGACCATGCCCAGTGGCAGAGCACGCTCAGCAGCCACACCCGACAAGGAAGCCAGGACACCACCCGACCAGGCCACGGAGCACAGCCCCACCCCCAACTGCGGGACACAGCTGAAGGCCCCTCCACACCAGGGAGCCGGGCCAGCAACTTCACCCCCTAGAGGAGCAGAGCCAACGGCCCACCTGCGCTCGAAGCCTGACCTGTGGTCCTGCACAACTTCGGGACCCAGTTTGAGTCACGGCCAAACCACACAGCACAGCCTGAGACCCCGGTCCGACTGCGAAAGCCGACCGGCTGCCACCTGAACCCAGAATCCTGTGGGTGGCACCATCCAATCAGAGCACAGCCTGAGGCTCATCCAACCAGGAGTGACGGCGGCGCCCAGCCTGCAAGCCCTGCACAATCGCCCAATGCGTTAGTGGCACGGCCCTGCGTGGGAACGTAGCCCGCAACCACGCCAGACCAGAGGTGATTGGGGAGCGCAACTAGCGGCTCCAAACTCACCGCAGAGTGTGGCCAGCTGCCCTGCCTGAGCAGGGAGCCAACCCAGCAGTCTCACTTGAATGCAGAGCCCAGCCAGCAGACCCACCCAGCCTCAGCACAGGCAGCTACCTCACCCAACAAGAAACTCCCATAGCAGCCCCACCTGTCCCCAGATACTACCAGCTGACTTGTCCAGTACCCCAAACTGAGCTAACTGGTGAAGTTCTTTCCCTGTAACGTCTGGAAGAGACTGCTTACTCAAGTGCACAGATACCAACGCAAAGATACAAAGATCGGAAAGAATTAAGTAAAGATGATACGACCAAAGGAAACAAAGCTCCACAACTGACCCTAAAGAAACGGAGATCTATGAAGTTCCTAAAAAATTAAAAATAGAGGGGCGCCTGGCCAGCGCAGTCTATAGAACATGCGACCCTTGGTCTTGGGGTTGGTACCCCGTGTTGGGGGTAGAGATTACTTTAAAAAAATAAAATCTTAATAAAAATTAAAAATAGAACTAACATTTGATCCAGTAATCCCACTTCTGAATATATATCTGCAGATAAAATCACTATCTTGAAGTGATATCTGCACCCATATGTTCATTGCTGCATTATTTACAACAATTTGTTGTAAATTTCTGGATGGTGCTGGGCCTGGAAGGGTGGCTGGGAAAGCTCGGGGCCCTCGCGGAGACGGGGGCCTGTGGCCGGCTGAGGCAGCCCCCGGAGAGGCCTGGCTTCCAGATCTAGGCCCTGTCACACCACCCCGGCACAGGGTCCCCTGAGAAGCCAGGTTTCTGTAAAGCTCAGATGAACCGAGGAGCGCTGGCCAAGTAAAATGGGTGGAAATAGGAGCCCCCACTCCTCTGGGAGCAAAGCTTAGAGAGCCCGACTGCCTTGTTTTCTGCCCAGCTGAGAGTCACTCAGCAAACACAACGGCTCCTCTGAGGAGGCAGCCCCAGTGTCGTGGTTGTGGACAGGAGGAGCTCTGGGCCATCATGCCTGGCTTTGCATTGCTGTGTGACCTGAGAACCATGGCTTGACTTCTCTGATCCTGCTTCCAGTGAAATGTAGGGGTTGGACGAGAAGAGTCCCTTGGCAGATCTGATGATGACAAAATTCTGTCCTGTTCCTTTGCCATCACTCCCATGTCCCCCTTCCCCCTCCCCCCCCCCCCCGGAAGCGCAGGTCTGTTCTCTGTCCCTATTGCTTTGCCTTTGCCAGGATGTCACGTAGTCAGAAGCATTCCGTACAAAGACCTTCGCAGCTGCTTCCCTTGGCTTCGCAGGTGCTGAGGCCCCCCCAGCTGGTGTGAGTGCCGTGCTGGCTGAGGGGTGTTCTATGGTGTGGACGCACCACCATGGGCTTGTCCATTTGCTGCCCGTCGAGGGACATTAAGGCATTTACTTGGAGCCTTTTCATTCCTCCACAACTGTGTTAGTCCCCGGGGCCGCTGTAAGGGAAGGCCACAGACTGGGCAGACCCAGCAGCAGAGCCCAGACGCTTACAGAGACAGGGAGGCCGGGATCGAGTTGAGGGTCTGCTTCCTGCCTGCAGGCGGGTGTCTGCCCTCGACTTGTGTGTCCCTCCCTCTGTTTATAAGGACAATGATCCCCTCGGGGGCCCCACCCCCATGACCTCATCTAGCCTACTCACCTCCCAAAGGCCCCACCTCCACACCCTGTTGCCCTGGGGCCCAGAGTTCAACAAAGATTTGCAGGGGTCACAAACCTTCAGTGGACAGCAGCAACCCACAAGCCTCCTAGAAAGTCTGTGGCATGGAAACAACCTAAGTGTCCACCAACGGATGAATAGATAAAGAAAATGTATGGAATATTACTCAGCCTTAAAAAAAAAAAAAAAAAGAAGGAAATCCTGCCATTTGCAACACCATGCATAAAGCTGGAGGACATTATGCTAAGTGAAATAAGCCAGTGACAGAACAAATACTGCATCTTTCCAAATTTATGAGAAATCTAAAATGCTCAAATTAATGGGGCAGAGAGTAGAATAGTGGTTACCAGGGGTTGAGGAAAGGAGAAATGAGAAGGTATTAAAGAGCAGGTTACCACATGGGCTCTGGGACTAAATCCCACTGTGGGCCTTCTGAGAACCATGTAAAACATGCTTCACAATTGTCCCACTGATATATGGGAAGGCTGAAGCACGTGATCCACTGACTTCTGCCTCCTATCCGCTGAGGCTTTCTCCCACTCTTCCAGGTTGCCTCAGTGCATGGCAAGCTTCTAAGGTGCCAGAGAAAACCTTCAGACAGTGAAGCAAAGAAATTCAGGTGCTTAAGATGCAAACTGGTCAGTGTGCCAGAAACTCCCTACCACAGAAGCAGTAGCTCAAAGCTATTGTAACAATATGGGAAGGGACATTAAGAACATCTGTTACAATGTGTGTATTAGGTAACACTTGCTGTTGTAAAAGATAAATCCCCAAATCAGTGGCTTAATACAATAAAATTTATTTCTCACATAAAATTTAACCAATAGGACAGTAGGGCTGAGGCGGGGTGGAAGAGTAACAAATGTGTTCCTTGTCAGTATAAGGAAACAGCTAACAGACAGGAGAACAGAGAAGAGCAGATTGTGTGAGAAAAATTTAAGTAAGGCTACATGGCCACACCAAAGCAAAAAGGAGTTTGGGTAATGTGGTCTAACTGTGTGCCCAGCAGGGAAAGAACAGTGGATGAACAGCTAGTGATCTCTGCCATACATGCCAAGGGAAACAATTAACTCAGCCCAGAATGCTCAGGAAAGGCTTAAAAGCATACATGGCCCTTAAATGTTAAATGTAAAGGAAGGTGTGATGGTTAATGTTATGTCAATTTAACTGGCCCAAGGGAGCCCAGATATTTGGTTAAACATTATTCTGGGCCCATCTGTAAGGGTGTTTGTGGATGAGATTAACATTTCAATCCATAGACTTCTTAAAGTAGATTGCTTTCTGCCTGAATAGAACAAAAAAGTGGAGTTACAGAGAATTTGCTTTCTCTGCCTGACTGTCTTTGAGCTGGGACATCAGTTTTCTCCTGTTTTGGGACCTGGACTAGAATTTGCACCATTAGCTCTCCCGGTTCTCAGTTCTTTCAACTCAGACTAGAACTATACCATCAGCCCTCCTGGGTCTCCAGCTTGCTAACTATAGATCCTGGGACTTCTCAGCCTCCATAATCATGCAAGCCAATTTCTTACAATAAATCTTACATGTAGATCTTATATTGGTTCTGGTTCTCTGGAGACCCAGACTAATACAGAAGGGTGGAAATTTGTCATTGGATTAAGGAATAAAAGCATTACAGGCAGAGCAAATGTGTAACAAGGAAATAGAAAAGAACCCAGGCAGATTCAGAGAACTAAAGTAAATTTGTTTTGACAGGACCCAAAGTGGGTGTGGGTATACAGAAGAAGAATCCGCAAATGCAGAGAGGAATCTGACTTTAAGACTCCAGACGTTACACAAAGAAGGAAATGAGGAGCTAGAGAATTTTAAGCAAAAGTATAAAGTAATACAATGGGTTTTATGATACTATTTTGGCAACTGAAAGAAAAATGCTTTGTAAGAGCAAAAGGATTTTCTGCTTAATATAGTTGACCCTTCAACATCTTAGGGGTTAGGTATGCCAACACCCTACATAGTCAAAAATCCAAGTATTCCTTTTTTTTTTTTTTTTTTTAAGTAGGCTCCATGCCCAATAGGCTTGAACTCATGACCCTGAGATAAGTAGTCGCATGCTCTACCCACTGAGCCAGACAGGCACCCCCAAAATCCATGTATAACTTTTGAATCACCTTACTAATAACGTAAACAGTCAACGCATAATTTGTATGTTTTATGTATTATATGCTGTATTCTTGCAATACACTAAACTAGAGAAAAGAAACTGTTATTAAGAAAATCATAAGGAAGAGGGGCGCCTGGGTGGCTCAGTCGTTAAGCGTCTGCCTTCAGCTCAGGTCATGATCCCAGGGTCATGGGACTGAGCCCCACATCGGGTTCCCTGCCCGGTGGGAAGCCTGCTTCTCCCTCTCCCACTCCCCCTGCTTGTGTTCCCTCTCTCGCTGTCTCTCTCTCTCTCTCTCTCTCTCTCTCTCTCTCTGTCAATTAAATAAATAAATAAAATCTTTAAAAAAAGAAAGAAAGAAAATCATAAGGAAGAGAAAATGCATATACAGTACTGTACTCTATCTAAAAAAAGTCCACATATAAGTGGGTCTGTGCGCTTCAAGACTGTGTTGTTCAAGGGTCAACTGTATTGTTAAATATCAACTATCTTGAGTTCTGTGACACTTAACAAGAAAGACTATGAATAGTCAAAAAGTGCATGGGGGGCACCTGGGTGGCTCAGCTGGTTAAGCAACTGCTTTCGGCTGGGGTCATGATCCTGGAGTCCCCGGATCGAGTTCCGCATCGGGCTCCTTGCTCAGCAGTGAGTCTGCTTCTCCCTCTGACCCTCACCCCTCTCATTCTCTCTCTCTGTCATTCTTTCTCTCTCAAAAGTAAATAAAATTTAAAAAAAAAAAAAAAGTGCATGGGCTGGAAGTCGGGCAGACCTGAGTTTAACACTACCTAGCAAGTTATAAGAATCAGATGGTTTGTATGTAAACTTCTAGCACAATGTATGACCAATAGTATGTGCTCAAAGAAAAACTTAGCTCCTTTCTTTCTTCTCTGAACAACAAAATAAATAGAAAGCATGAGTTTGAGAACAAGAGCAAAAAAATGAATTGGTTGGGGGCACCTGGGTGGCTCAGTCGTTAAGCGTCTGCCTTCGGCTCAGGTCATGATCCCAGGGTCCTGGGACTGAGACCTGCATTGGGCTCCCTGCTCGGCGGGAAGCCTGCTTCTCCCTCTCCCACTCCCCCTGCTTGTGTTCCCTCTCTCGCTGTCTGTCAAAATAAATAAATAAAATCTTAAAAAAAAAAAAAATGAATTGGTTGAAGCTCTGATGCTGGAGAACTGCTTGATATTGCTAATTAGGATCAGATCCTACTTGTTATTTCATTAATAAACAAACTGATGAATAATTAAAATAAAATGCACTTCTATTATTTACCACCTAGTATGAACATAATAACAGAGAAAAGTAAAAGTACATTCTTACAACTGTAGGAAGTTACATACACCCAAATATATACACACATGCATATGCATATATGCAAATTAGTGTAGGGAAGAGTTCCTTAAGTATTTCAATTACTGATTATTCTCTAGAACTTTCACTCTAGTCTTTTTTTTAGATTTCTGTCCACATCTCTAAGCTCTTTCCTTATTTTCCTTCAGTTTGAACTATAAAATTATCTTCAACCAAATAACAAATTAAAAAAAAAAAAATATATATATATATATATATAGATATAGATTTTTGCCATACTGCCATACTACCATATTACAGATTAAAACTTCCAGAGTCATGAAGAAAACTACTAGTACCACTTCCTAATTCTGGGGACCTTTTTCTTTTCTTTTTTTTTTTAAGATTTTATTTATTTATTTGACAGAGAGAGACAGCGAGAGAGGGAAGGGGAACTTTTTCATTTTTTTATTCCTTTTCTTTTTCTTATGTCACTTAATTAATTTGTCATTTTACATTTAAAAAGTAGACTCTTTCTCTTACTGTTTAATGTATATCCATGCTGGTTAATATGTTTAAGTAAAGACATAGATTCTTTGAGGTCTTGAAGCTCCAGGACAGCTCACAGGACAAGTCTGTTGTACAGTAGAATACTCTGTCTTCTTACAGATAGGCACTGTAAATATATTTCTCCCCTGAGCAACATTAGGTTATATAAACTAAATATGCCAAGGGTTGGCAAATATCACTAAACACTATAATTTATGGTGGGTAGGGGAGAAAAGGAAGAAATAGAATTGGAAGATTAGAGAAATACATTCTTTTTGTTTGTTTGTTTTGAAGATTTTATTTATTTATTTGTCAAAGAGAGAGAGCAAGCACAAGCAGGGGGATCAGCAGAGGGAGAGGGAGAAGCAGTCTCCCGACTGAGCAAGGAGCCGGATGCAGGACTCCATCCCAGGACCCTGGGATCATGACATGAGTTGAAGGCAGACGCTTAACTGACTGAGCCACCCAGGCAATCCTAGAGAAATATTTTCTAACAAACTTGATTCTCTACTCTCCCTAGCCATCTATTATTTCATTTTAAAAAATAATTTCTCATTATGATCATCTAGAAATTAGCCATACTAAGTGGAAACTAATACATAACTGGTATTGTATACTTACTTTAAATATCAATAGTAGCAAACATACAGACTGAAAAATGTTATTCAAGAATTGTTCACAAATATTACTTAATCTTACTGTAATCATATATTTCCTGCCTTGTCTTACCCAAAATCCAGAAGAAGAAAATATTAATAATTTGGGTCTCCAAGCCTTCGGACTCAGCCCAGAACTACGTCTGCCCCCCTGGGTCTCCAGTTTGTTGACTGCAGATCTTGAGACTTCTCAGCCTCCATACTCACCTGAGGCAATTCCTTATAATAAATCTCTTTATGATATATACAATTAATAAATATGTATACATCTCATCTGTTTCTCTGAAGAATCCTAACCAATACACTGTTCAGTTGGTAAATAGTTTCAGACAGGAAAGATGAAAACATTCTAGAGATCTGCTATACAACACTACAGTTACAGTAACAATAGTGTGCTGCATACTAAAAAAGTTGGTAAGAGGGTAGATTTCACATTATGTGGTTTTTGTCACAAGAAAAAGGGTGGAGGAGGATTTCCTTTGTTGAGGACAATATATTTTGAACGGCAGAGTCACTGAAAGAAGTACACAGACTGCTAAGGTAACACCCTTGAAGAAGATAATGCTCGCTTGGATATAGAAGTTCTGACGTTTCTAAAGTCTCTCATTATTTGCCAGTATTTAAACTAAATTGTATTTAACAGTTTGTGGGTTTCATCACTAGAAAGTAAGGAGCTTTGAATAGGCATTAAGATGTTTTAAGGTTGAATTTTTTAGATGGATATCAACTACTGAATTATAGAAAGTGTTTTCATAAGCCGGAAACTACCATTCCCTCTTAAGTTGTCAGTGGCAGATCCCATGTAAATATCATGAGAGTTGCAGTTTTAATATTTAAAGTCATCACCAGAATCACAAACACATCACAAGCTATTACACTTGTGAAACCTTCAAAGTGTAACCTGAGAGTCTTTCCAGCCTGAAATGAATCATAAGAAATGAAGTAAATTACAAATATGTCCCCAGCCTGAGGTTAGAAAGCTCATGAATTACTATACCAAAAGAGCCCCCAAGCCCTAAATATCATTGTAAACCTCATATACTTTGTTGTTATGCATAGAACTATTTATAATATCAAAATAATATGCTATTTGGGATTTTCCCTGTAATTCCAGTACTCGTAATAGTTATAGTTTGCTTCTCAAACTACCCTTGAGAAAAAACACACATTAACATGATCATAATGAAGTCACTGGAGGACTACTGTTGCTTAGGAACATCACAGAATTCTAGCATGGATTGAGGATTTATTATCATATGAGCCATTGAAATCAGCAATTGGGTGCTTTTCCTTTGATTAGATGCTATATATCAATGTGGCATCTCTAATACTTCCCAGTTAAGTTGACGAATGAAATCAATTTTATATTACATTACTCATTGTCTGTTGTTTAATTTGGAAATAAAATTGAACCCTTATAAATCTGAAAATACAAACTATAGAAATGTAAACACAACATAGCAAGTGGTTTTACTGTTGTAAATATTTTTAGTATTTTCTAAGTTTTGCTCACTTTCATGTTTTTAGTTCTCTTTCTCACCTTTCCTCTTTATCAAAGAAAACACAGAATTGATACATTTTTCAAAGGCTATTGATGCTTAAACGCTTACTCAAAGGGCCATTTCTGATTACTAACATATTATGAGCCATGGGGATTTATGTTTACAACTGCCGAAATAAATGGCTCAGGTTTTAGGTTTTCATGAAAAAGACAAGCCTCCAAACTCAGAATTTTATTATATATAGCACTAATTTTTAAAATGACATCTTAATGTGGAAGATAGAAAAACCATTTCAACGATCTGCTTTCTCAGCTAACCTTTACAATTGTGTGCCAAATCATTTTTCTCAGATTAGCTCTATGAATTAGGCAGTTTGGGAAAAATACAGCTCATCCTCTGTTCCATTTATTTATTATTTTTTAAAGATTTTTTTATTTATTTGATAGAGAGAGACATAGCGAGAGAGGGAACACAAGCAGGTGGGGAGTGGGAGAGGGAGAAGCAGGCTTCCCACTGAGCAGGGAGCCCGATGTGGCGCTCGATCCCAGGACCCTGAGATCATGACCTGAGCAGAAGGCAGACGCGTAATGACTGAGCCACCCAGGCGCCCCGCTCTGTTCCATTTAAAACCTATCCATTGATGTAGAATATAGACTGCGTCACTAGAGTCTAACTGATTGCTTCTACCTTCTCCTTTGTATTTTATGTATCATTATTAAGATAAAGGAATGATAGAAAAATGAAGGGGGTGGAGAAATGTTGGGTATATAACAAAGTCAAATTCTGAGAAAACAAAGGGAAATTAATGTTTCCTATTTGAGTTCAAATACCAGATTAATTATTAGAATAAGATAAAGAACAATTTGCCACATTGCTTGGCAATTTGTTTATGAGGGCATATCGAATACAACTTTAGGTGCAAGCCTAAAAATAATGGTTTCCTCATAGTTAAAAAGTTTTCTTTTTTTTTTTTAAGATTTTATTTATTTATTTGACAGAGAGAGACACAACGAGAGAGAGAGAGAGAGCACAAGCAGGGGGAGAAGAAGGAGAAGCAGGCTTCCCGCAGAGCAGGGAGCCCGGTGCAGGGCTCAATCCCAGGGCCCTGGGATCATGACCTGAGCCGAAGGCAGATGCTTAACGACTGACTAATCCAGGTGCCCCAAAAAGTTTTCTAATAATCAAGAAACTATATCAGATCATTTTAACACAAAATGATTCATTCTTTTTTTCATATTTTTTATTTAAATTAAATTAATATATAATGTATTATTGGTTTCAGATGTCTCAGAGGTCAGTGATTCATCAGTCTTATATAATACCCAGTGCTCATTATATCACATGCCCTCCTTAATGTCCATCACCCAGCTACCCTATCCCCCCGCCCCTCTCCCCTCCAGCAACCCTCATCATTCTTATCCGGGAGAATCTCATTTCATAAACAGCTCTTTCACTCATTTGATCAGCAGTCAACAAATATTTACTGAACTCCTTACTGTGTGCTACACATGATACGAGATGCAAATAATGAAGCTGGGAACAATACAGACAAAATCCCTGCCCTCTTAGAGCTTTTTTTAGTAAGAAAGATGCCTGAAACTAATATTACACTGTATGTTAACCGACTGGAATTTAAATAAAAAAACTTAAAAAAAAAAAGGAAGACAGGCAAAAAGTAAACAGATAACATAATCTCAGGTAGTGATAAGTTTTTCAAAGAAAAATAAAACAGAAATAGAATGGAGAATTATGTTTAAAAGCTTTTAGTTTTAGGGTTAACAAGAAAGGCTTTCTAAAAAGATGACATTTGAGCAGAGACCTGAATGATGTAAGGGAGTAAGCCTCAGGAATATCTCGGGGAAACACATTTCGGGGAGTGGGAGCAGAAAGTGCAAAGGCCCTGAGGTGGGAGTGTGCCTGGCATTTTCAAAAACAGGAAGGAGATCAATATGGCTAGTATAATGAGTCAAGAGAAAGAGTAGCAAACAGTACAGATCAAAGAGGTAGCCAAGAGAAAATAACATAAATTCTATCAACTATAAGAATTATAATTTAAGTATTGAGGTAAGGGAACACTGGGGAAGAAACTGATGCAGATGAAGAATTTCTGTTTGAAGCATAAAATATCTATTTAAGATTCACATGGAGATTTTGAAAAAGACAGTTTGATAAATGAGTCTAGAACTCATGGGAAAGACTGGAGATAAAAATATGAGTCAGCACATTGATGGAAATCAAAGTCATTGGACTGGATAAGATGACCTGGCGAATGGGTGTAACTTGAGAAGGAATGAGGGGCAATAGAGAAGTTAAGAAAAGGAAATAAAAGCAAGGTAAGTGAGAAGATACGGCCAGTGAGGTGTGGGTTAAAACCAGCCAAGAACAGTACCCTAAGTCAAAAGAAGAGAGGGGTCAAGCTTGATATGGGGACTAGTTGTTGCCAAATGATGCTAATAAAGTCAGGTAAAATGAGAATTAAGATTTGGCCATCAACTTGGGCAATTTGAAAGTTATTAATGACCTTTACAAGAGTGACTGTAGGGGAAGAGAGAAAATGAAAGTCCTATTGGAGTGTGTTCAGGAGGAAGTTGAGGTAAAGAAGTAGAAAGAGGGAATGGAGATGGCCCTTCTTGAAAGGACTAAGAAAAATGGAGATAATAAATGGGTTAAGATAAAGAAGATAAGAAAACTAAGACTGGTACCTGGAGGGGAATGTGAGGTCAGGGTTATTTTTAAAGACAGCAATGTGTTGGTAATTGGTGGTAAAGGTCCAGCAGGGAAAAGGAAATTGTTAATAAAGAAGCCAAGGGGATAATTGTAGAGCCAAAATCTTTTAACAAGGGGATAATTGTAGAGCCAAAATCTTTTAACAGGGTGGAATCCAGTATCCTCGTGGAAGTGTTGTCACAAATAAAAGCAGAGAGAATGGGCCCATTGTAACAAGTGGTGGGCAGGGTATGTGGTTACAGACCAGGTAGGCCCTAAATTTGCTGGTATAACTATATACTTATTTTCTGAGTGCTAGTGTATTTATTAATACTCCTCTGTCAAGTCTGCCCATTTAGTCCCACGCAAATCAACCTGAGGGTATGGGCTCTATTTAACCCTCTACAGTCAATTGATTATTTCTTTTTTTTTTTTTAAAGATTTTTTATTTATTTGAGAGAGAGAATGAAAGAGAGAGAGCACATGAGAGGGGGGAGGGTCAGAGGGAGAAGCAGACTCCCTGCTGACAGGGAGCCCGATGTGGGACTCGATCCAGGGACTCCAGGATCATGACCTGAGCCGAAGGCAGTCGCTTAACCAACTGAGCCACCCAGGCACCCAAGTCAATTGATTATTTCTGTTCTGTGGCTACAAACTACATCTAAGAGAGATGCCCTTCTGCAAAGGCAAACCAGAGCTCTCATGATGGAACCCTGTAAAAGAAGTAAATAGGTTTGTGAGAATCTGTCACTATCAATCTCCATATACCTCCATCTTTGGATAATGATAGCATGTTTTTTGTAGGCTCGAGCACAGCCACTCCCCAAATCAGAGAAAATCTTGTTTAGTCAACACTATGTTAAAAGTTTCTTCCCCAGGGGTGCTTGGGTGGCTCAGTCAGTTAAGCGTCTGCCTTCAGCTCAGGTCATGATCCCAGGGTTATGGGATCGAGTCCCGCATTGGGATCCCTGCTCAGCGGGGAGTCTGCTTTTCCCTCTCCCTCTGCCTGTCCCTCCCCCGGCTTGTGTCCTCTCTCTCTCACGTTCTGTCTCAAATAAATAAATAAAATATTTATTAAAAAAGACGTTTCTTCCCCAGTAATAAATGAGGTTTAGAAATAGGTCAGTGGTCCCTCTCCATACTCAGACGGACGTGCAGGAGATAGGAGGAGAAAGCAGAGTAAGGAGCAGCAGAGAGATGTGGAAAGGAAGGATTTCAAACCCTGGTTATTAAAGTAAGCATCAAACAACAACCTCACTATCTGCTCCTCAGACCAGGTCTCTGATTCTCCATGCCTGAAATAGTTGAATCCTGATCCCTCTGGCCAGGTAACAGAGGACATGGACCTCCTACCTAGCTCCTTCTACCCCCTTGGCCAGGCACTATCGTCCCGATCCACACTATGAAATTACACACGAGGAAACAGTTGTCTAGAAACATTAATCCTGTCTGATTTCCACATTGAATATAATCCTGGCCTACATTAATCAAAATTTTTTCTTCCTTCCTGCCTCAGGCAGCCCCTCTGCCTAAGTTATTTGAACTACTAGCTCCTTCCAGAGGGTGCTACCCTATCCATCTTGGTTTATTCCTTTCTTCCTCATAGCCATCCACTCCTAGTCTCCTATCTTTATTCTTCTAAATCTTTAGATCTTTATTCCTTTCTAAATTCATTCCTTGTTTCCTATGCCCAGTTTGTCTCAGACTATGACAATCATTTCTGTTGAAAATAAATAGGTCAATGTCTTTGATGATTAGTTCTCTACCTACCTTACTTAGAACAGTCCATTCACTGTTTTTCCTTCTGCCATACTGAATAACTCATGAGTTGCCTAAACCTGTCGTGTTATTTCATAATCCTTTGCCTCTTCAGAAGACTCCCTCTCTCCCTAGTATGGCATCCCCTAATCTCTTCATACATCCGTTGCAGGATTACAGGGTTCTTGTCTCACGGAGTCGAAGAATGAATCTTGTGTACACAAAAGGTGAAATGAAGTGAAAGTTTATTAGGTGAAGGTGAGAGCAGAAAGGAAAGGAGAAGCTCTCTAGAGTGAGGGGTCCCGAGTGGGTTGCCACTAAGGGCTTTTAGTGACAGTCTTTTATTGGGAACTGACTGGGAAGCTTGTGGCCGTGAAATTCTTGTGCCAGCTTGGTTTGAGCATGGACTATTGATAACACCCTTAATGACTTAATTCCTTGAGGTTTAGCCATTTTCTATGATTATACTATAGCCACCAGAGAAAAATATTCCCAACCATTGGAGGCCAGGTGGTCTGCTTCCTTATCTCTTATTCACTTTGGCTTAGGCTTCTGCCTGCCAGGAATAGTTTCAAAGTCCAGCCAGCAGTCCCCTGTCTCTCCCTGCCTATGCCTTAACCCTTTCCTTACTCACTTCTAAATAAAACTCAAGCCTCACCTCTTCTAGGACCCCATCTCTGAATATCCAGCCCTGTGGTTCTCAAACTTCGCTGCACATTAGAATCACTTGGAAGCTCTAAAAATAAAACTGGGGCCTGAGACCCACCCTCAGAGATTCTGATTTAATTGGTTGGGGATGTCACCTGGGCATAGGGATTTTTAGCACCTCCCTGGGTGATTCTAATGTGCAGCTGAAGTTGAGAATTCCCACCCCAGATGACATGAATGCCCTCCCACTGCAACTCCATATCACGTTACACATCATTATCAGGACTTCTCCCCTTGTACATTTAGTTGTCTGTGGACCATATTTTATTAGACTTTGCATCCCCAGTGCCTGTCCCAAAAAACAGAAGAATTGGGGCACCTGGGTGGCTCAGTCGTTAAGCGTCTGCCTTTGGCCCAGGTCATGATCCCAGAGTCCTGGGATTGAGCCCCGCATTGGGCTCCCTGCTCCGTGGGAAGCTGCTTCTCCCTCTCCAGCTCCCCCTGCTTGTGTTCCCTCTCTCGCTGTTTCTCTTTATGTCAAATAAATAAATAAAATCGTTAACGAAAAAAAAAACAGAAGAATGTTCAATACACAGGTTTTGAGCAAATGAAGGAATAACATTATTTCATGTTTATATATGGATGTTATTACTGTTCAATGAGGTAAGAAAACCTGAAGTATCTTGGGGGGAAAAAATCACATAAATGGAGAATAAAGAAAAGAGTACAGCTGGAAGTGGCTGCATGATGTGCGAGCCATGTTGGGAAAACTTAGAATGATTCCTGAGCTACACCAAAAAAAAAAAAAAAAAAAAATCAGGAGGTCTTTTAAAAAAATAACAAAGTGAAATAACTGACAATCACACTTTTTCCCCAGTGTCCTAAAAGTGTCAACAGAAATGAATCTCTAGAACTGCTCTTGTACCTGCTGTTTCTTAACTCTGATGATTAGATAACATGTCAGCACTTCTTTTTTTCATTTTTTTCCAACGTGGGGCTTTAACTCACAACCCAAAATCAAGAGTTATATGCTCTACCCACTGAGCCAGCTGGGCGCCCCAATATGTCAGTACTTATAAACTAACCTACCTATTTGATCCCAAATCATAAAGTTGTTTTTAAGTTGGAGGCATCTAATGCCCTTTACATTACTGAGGCATCTGGATTCTCCTCACTTTATTATCCATACTCTATCTTCTTATTTGAAGGTTAGCATAAGAAGATAAAAGTGGGCGGGGGGGGGGGGGGAAACAAGTACAGTAAAATAAGCATGAAAATAAATCCTGGGAAGGCGCCTGGGTGGCTCAGTCGTTAAGCGTCTGCCTTCGGCTCAGGTCATGATCCCAGGGTCCTGGGATCGAGTCCCATATCGGGCTCCCTGCTCAGTAGAGAGCCTGCTTCTCCCTCTCCCATTGCCCCTGCTTGTGTTCCTGCTCTCGCTATCTCTCTCTCTGTCAAATAAATAAATAAAATCTTTAAAAAAAAAAGAAAAGAAAAGAAATCCTGGGAAGCACTAGGAGACTAGATGTAATGCCAAACATAGTTTTATTGGAACATGCTCCAATTATGATATGTCTAATCTTGAGTAAATATTAGCTATAAATTCAATGATCAGATTATTAGGTAATATAAGCCAATTTTGCAAAACAAGTGAACAAAACCTGAATTTTTGTTTCATGCTTAGGTATATGTTATGATAACATTTACTTTTTCTTAAATTTGTAATGATAATTGCAATAAAAATCAAAGTATTTGGAACACATTATTTTCAAATTAAAGGGAAAGAAAACATTTTTAAGAAAAGTTGTCCCTGTCGTTGAAGATACAAGCTCCAAAGCTGATAGTAAGAATTCAACAGAATTCTATCAGTTTTCAGAGGATCTGGAATTGAAACTGTTGAATCCTAAGATGTCTATGATTCCTGACTTAGGTATAGACATGTTACAAAATAGGCTATGCTGGACACAATACTATTTACAGAAGGGAAGTATGCTACCGTTCTGAAGCTAAAGAACAAAGTAGATCATTTTTATCTATTTAGGGGGAAGTTGATTTGTTTTGCTCTTTTCTGTTTTGATATAATCAGCTATTATTTTTGTTACTGCTGCTATTTCTTTGGCCTTTGAAAGTAGTAGATGAGCACGAGTATCTGAGTTTGTATTACTGTAGCTGATGCTCTGGTAGGCAATTTCCACATTCCACTCATAACTCAGGAGAGGGAAATTGTCTTGCTTAGTAATAAATCCTTAGGATGAATGCTTGAAACCACAGACAACAAACGAATATTTACAAGAACTATTCAGGTAGTATAAAGGAAGGAAGCCAGCCATTAAGACAACAGGAAATGCTGGGAGCTAAAGAGAATTGCAAATGTCATGTTCCTTGTAAAGGCATTCAGATTATCATCATCATCATCATGCTGCCCACCATTTGGCCCCTACTTTAAATTCAATATTTTACATAATGGTTTTCCCTAAAATAAGGAATTTTAACAATAAAATTTGTCAAGAAATCACACACAATAAACTTTTGTTTATAGATACTCCTTAGTCCTAAACCAACTACATCCATTAGCAAAATTGCATGGCTGAAATAACTTGGCACAAAATTACACAAAAGATTTTTCTTCTTGCAACATATTTTCTTAGATTTACCTGTTACCTAATAGAGTTTGCAACTAGGAGGAAAGAATAAAGAAAATGTAAATATAGACATGAATATTTACTTAGTACCTAATATTTCTAGAATCTATACCAGGATTATTTCATATATTTGTTCATTTAATCCTCACAGTAGATTATAACCCAGGCACACTTGATGGAACTGAAAACAAAGATATTAAGGGACTTAACTCAAGATCACAGTAATACACAACAGAGTTAGGACTGGAACTCTTATTTTTCTGTCTTAATTCAGTCTCTTTCCACAGTATCATTAAAAAAACAAAACAAAACCTTATCCTTAATAAACCATTATCATGGGGGCGCCTGGGTGGCTCAGTCGTTAAGCGTCTGCCTTTGGCTCAGGTCATGATCTCAGGGTCCTGGATTCGAGCCCCACATCCAGCTCCCTGCTCCGCGGGGAATTTGCTTCTCCCTCTCCCACTCCCCCTGCTTGTGTTCCCTCTCTCGCTGTGTCTCTCTCTGTCAAATAAATAAATAAAATCTTTAAAAATAAATAAATAAATAAAATAAACCATTATCATGATGACATTAATGTTTATTGAAAAAGGTATATAGGTGTATTTTGAGCTTCTTTGTCCAAAATAGTCTTCACTGAGATTGCTTTACTTGGTAATTTCTCTGTGGAAACACTAAACAGTGAATTTTTTTACAATGTATCAGTAAAGTCTATCTTTCAACTACATTGACATAAAGCAAACCATCTTTTATTAAAAAAATCTAAAATAATTTTGCTGATGGAAATATCATAATTATGCTCTCTTGTAGAAAATAGCTGAGAGTAACATTTGGCATCACAGAACACTCTGTCATGTGAAATTTGTCTTAAAATGTTATTCTGGACAAGAGGTATTTGTCATTCTCCTCCAAATATCAAACATAGAAATAATTCTCAAATCAATTAAATGCTGCTAACTTAAAAAAATAGTGCAATAAATTGCCAATTTAGAATCAGATCTCAACGTCATCACAATTATGCCTGAAAGCATCTGGACAACACAAATTTCAATGTGGCCAAAAGCCTATTAATATTTTTGTGGTAGGATTGCCTGACCTCAATCATTCAGTTAGATTTGTGTGTAACTACTGAGAGGTGCCTCTAGAATATGAGATCTAGTTCACACTTGAAAATGAATGTTTTTTAAAATATGTTTCATCATTTCTCTCTTTGATTCAGTCTGAGAGGTATTTCGAAGTGGGAATTTATAAGCGTCTAGAGAGAGAATACATATATGTTTATATAATTGTTAAATGCAGGTGTGGAAAATGACCTCCACATATCCTCAAATAGATGATACATGCATGTTAGGAAAACAAGAGAAAAGAGTGAACACTTTAGCGCTTGTTTCCTAGGTTCTCACCACTATTGTCATCAGGGAGAAATGTTTTAAGTATTTAAAATACAGGCATTAAGGCAAACATACACATTTTAAAAACCTAGAATGACACCTTCACCCTACCCTTTGCTGAAGGAAGTTGGCTTTTGTACCAATCAAATTTAAGCACAGAAATATAATAGAAAGAGCAGCATCGAAAAATCAGAGCAGCATGTACTTTCCCCCATAGACACTCCTGTTATTGGTATGATACTTAAAATGAACCTCTTCCCCATGTCCTCTGTTCTCTGGGGTTAACCAGCTTTGTGCAATGACAGCAGCCAATCCTCCTGCTGTCTGAAGTCCAGACAGTAGCTAACCCTGCACCTTTCTCACTTGCTAGAAGTTACAGTGGCGATTACTAGGCATGTGCGAATAAGCCAGTACAAAGAAGACTCACTGCTAATGTGAGCATCAATCCCTGTCTTTGTGCAAGAACTATAAAACCGACTCACACAAAGTAACACATTGGCATCTCCATGATAAATATGTGGGATCCAGGCTCCAGGATGGCCCCCAGTGAACCTCATCCTTAGAATTCTCACCCCTGTGTATTCCCCTGTCACAATGGATAGGACTGGACCATGCTATCAATAGAATGCTGTAGAAACCACAAAGTGCAACTTCTGAGTCCTGGTCACAAAGCCTTCTTTCTCTTGGATCCCTCACTCTGGGAAAGGTGGTCACCGTGCATTGGGGAAACTCAAATAGTCCCATGGAGATGTCTTTAGGGTAAGGAACTAAATAAAGCCTCCTGCCAATTTCCAGCACCAATTTATCAGCCATGTGAGTGGACCATCTAGGGAGAGGATCCTCCAGCCCTAGTCAAGCCTTCAAATGACTGCTGGCATGTGACTGCAACCTCATAAAGAAAAACCCAAGCCAGAACCAACCAGCTAGACTGCTTTAGAATTTCTGCCCCATAGAAAGTGTGTGAGATAATAAATGTTTGTTGTCATTTTAAGCCACCATATTTAGAGCCAATTGTTTGTGCAGCAATAGGTAACTAATAACAAAGTGTTATAGATTCTTAGGTCACAGCCAAAACAGCAGAACTTTAGCCTCTGATTTTTCTCTATTGGCCGCACTGTGGGAATTAACCATCATTTGACAGTGAGTAGACAGAACAGAAAGGTATGTTTATGAAGTCTCTATTAGATATGGTATTGTTGTTGTACAAAATATTTTATCTATTTTTTTAAGCAATAAATCCCTTTGCAATTAGGGACAAGTAGTTTGCATTGTTACTTTGACTCTGAGGAGCTGAGGGCAGGCCACCCCAAGATGGGCCTCTTTGGCATGAAGATTATTCTGAGCTGAAGGCAGTGGAGACCCTACCACTTCAAGAGAAATTTTGCCCCTTCCTTAAATACATAGAAAAATCTAAATTAGGGGTCTTTCCCAGAATGAGAGCTATTAGCCTAAATAAATTTTATTTGAGTGACCCATTTGTATGGCAGGGCAAGCATCTAATTACCAAACATCTGCTTTTCTGCTTATTGTGCTGTGAATTGCATTCCTTTTTTCTGAAGTCTCAGACCCCTACCCCCCCTCTCCTTAGTTCAGGGTGACACATATACTTCATTTTGCCGAACTATCTTTAGAATTTCCATGTCTGCGTTGATTCCCCACATAGGATATTAAATTTGATTTTCTCCTGATAATCTGTCTCATGTCGATTTGATTCTCAGTCCAGCTAGAAGGACCCTTGAAGGGGACAGAAATTCTTGCCCCCTTTCAACTTTTTGTACACCGATGACTAAAATCTATTCCACATGGATTGGGAATGGAGTAGTGCGCAGGAGAAGAAAAATTTCAGTTTAAAGATTTTACTTACCAAATGTTCTGCACTTATAAATAATCTTTTTCGTACAGATAAGCCCTACCTATGCTAGGTTGAAGGCTTTAAAAATAGTTTTTAACATTTTAGTTACCAAGTTTATCTCAGATAAATACATGAATTGGCATAGATAGTCCTGATGTTGAAAAGTAACTTAAATATTTTCAGAACTACTGAAACTGATAGGTTAAGGTAGCAAATGTTTGATCATGCTACCCTTAAGAAACTCTGGCTAACTTGATTTATGAGCCTGTTTTGCAGAAGTGGTACTGACCACCGATGAGACTAGCTAAAACTGGAGTAAACCAGGAGGAATTTTTGCAGTTGTGCAGAAGGGATAAGGGTGAAGGAAAGTAGCCTCTATGAGGACATACCCTGAGATCCTCCTGTCCATTCCTCAAGTTGGCAGGCCATTCATTTTTTATACATAGGAGGGATGTACAAGCGCGTCACTAGGGGGCGCCTGCGAGAAGCAGTGATACCTTCCCTTCCCCTTACCTCACCTTTTTCCAACCACCAATCACCTACATCCACCCTCAAGACACCCCCCACCCCGTAAATTCCTATAAATTCTCAGCTTTCCCTTTCCTTGGGGATGCGGATTTGAAAAATTTTTTTCCCATCTCTGTGCTTGGTGCCCTGCATTAAAACCCTTTTTCTCTGCCACAAAAACTGGTGACAGCGTTCAGGCTTTGCTGCACATCGGACAACAGGATGCTTGGTCAGTAACACTATCATGGGTGGGTCACTTTTGAGCATCCAGGAGCCCCAGCTTGCATAAATCTGTGTAAACCCTTATTTCACTAGTTTATTTTTTCAATAAAATAATTAAGAATGTAACTTAGAGGGACACCTGGGTGGCTGAGTAAGTTAAGCAGCTGGCTCTTGATTTCGGCTTGGGTCATGGTCTCAGAGTCCTGTTATCCAGCCCGGGGTGCCCTCCCTGCTCAGCAGAGGTCTGCTTGAGGATTGTCTCTCCCTCGCCTGCTTGCCCATGTGCGCGCTCTCTCTCTCTCAAATGAATAAATAAGTCTTAAAAAAAAAAAAAAAAAAAGAGGGGCACCTGGGGGGCCCAGTTGGTTAAGTGTGGGACTCTTCGTTTTGGTCTCAGGTCATGATCTCAGGGTCCTGGGATCCAGGCCTGCACTGAGCTTCCCGCCGAGCTTGGAGTCTGCTTGAGATTCTCTCTCCCTCTCCCTCTGCCCCTTCTGCTCTTGCTCTCTCTCTCTCTCTCTCGAATAAATAAATAAATCTTTTTAAAAAATGTAATTTAGAACTTCTACAGCATATTTTTGCAAAAGTCTGAAATAGTTTTCTTTTTCCTGCCTCTCCCCTAAATGTCCCTTAAGCTACTGTCTGATTTCTCTCCTGCTATCCTCCTTTTTCTCACTCCTCAACCTACTGTAGTATGGTTTGTACCAATCATGCTATAGATACTATTCTAAGAAGTCACCAAAATCTTCTAACTCCCAGGTCCAACAGTCTCTCTTTGTATGCCCTTCTGTAAGCAGAAAGAGTTAGGGGTCCCCAGAAAAAGAAAGATGAGACGTATCTTTCTTGACAAAAGTCATTTTAGGCTCCCAGACATCTTGTGATCTATGCTATTTTCCCAAAGCACATTTCTTGCAAAACTTCCTGGGATTTGTTGAAATTGCAGAAGAACTGACCTCGGTAGATAATGATTTTAAGGAAATAAACAAAAACAACAACAGCAAAAATGTAAGAACAAACAGCCACTGTCAGGTCAGGAGATAGCCTAATCCTATCAGTGACAATAAATCAGGGGTAAAACTCCCATTGCTGGTTCAAAAGTAAAGATTGGACTAACATTCTTGAGTTATCTTTGCCAGCTCTAAACACCTTTGGGCACTCACATACTGGACCAACTAAGCCAAAGAATTAAAGATGCTGGCTCTTGCCAGCCCTGGTGACTTTGACCTGGACTCAGTCACTTTAAGGCGACTTTTGCCCCTCTTCCCCCGTGTGTTTCATGGGGAGCAGGAGGCGCCTGGCTGTCCTGTGAAGATGCCTCAGCACCCCTGTCCTGTCTGCCCCGCCGGCGGGCATTTTCAGCCTTCACTCAGGAGGACAGTTGGTGTGAGCGTGAAGTGGACGACGAGGACGGATGCGACCAAGTGTCCCCCAGCCTATGGGCGGAGTTCTCAGCCAGGGTGTCATCAGAGCCTAGGAAGGGCTTGTTACCCCAGTGGGACAGGGATGGGTCTCCGGTTCTGCTCGATCAGCACAATGGCATTTTCTGGGCAGTTGCAGGTGGCCAAGTCCAGGAGGTGGCCTGTCCATGGCCTCTCAATTCCCTGTTGGCTGCTGTTCGCCATCCTCCTCGCCTTCCTCCTCGCCATCGCCTACGTGATCATAAAAGAGTTAACATGCTGAGAATTTGAAGAATAAAGACAACATAGATACTGGGCTACTAGGATTCTGGACTCTACTTGCAATATCTCTATCTGCAGGATTCTCTTGCTGTCGATTTTCTTGGAAAGTGACTTATTTTGACTCTTTTGAGCCAGGAATATTTCCTCCTACTTCTCTTTCACCTGTCAGATACAAGAAACTGACCAGACATTCTTTCCACATAGGCTATATAGCATGGCAATTTTGAATGACATTTTAGTTGCTCTTAACTAGAGCATGGTGCCTCATGTAAACCCACACCGAAGCAAAAATTTTGGCAAAACTTAGTCATGATTGCTCTGTAATAAGAGGGAAGAACATCATTTGCCTATTCAGAAGACCAAGAAACCTGCTATTCATTGTGTGGTTCAGATATGTGTCATATCATTGTCATTATGGAGGACTTCCTGTTTATTTTTGTTTTGTTTTGTTTCAGAGGATCTTTTTAAGCATCATTCTAGAGCTTAAGCATGGAAAATATCTGAATATTAAGTTTCAAATAATTCCCTAAAACTGTAAGATATTTACCTCATCTTTTTACTTTTGTGTGTGTTGTCCTCATAAGTTATAGAAAGCATTTTAATGGAAATCAAACACAAAAATTTGAATACAGGGCAATGCCTACCTTTCCATGTGTAATACTACACTTCTGCTAAGAAATATTAGTAGTACTATTCAACTGCAATAGAAATACTTATTTATTCATGATATTAGGAAAACAAACAATGCATATTACTTTGACATTTTATAGAAGCTACTTTTAATCAGAATAGTTTTCAATAATTATAAAAATCAATAGAAGGTGCATCATATATTTTTATTTTATTTTATTTTTTTAAGTAGGATCCATGCCCAGCATGGAGCCCAATGTGGGGCCTGAACCCACAACCCTGAGATCAAGACCTGAGCTGAGATCAAGAGTCAGACTGCTTAACTGACTGAGCCACCCAGTCACCCCAATGTGCATTTATATTTTTTAATGGGGTATAACTCTTTATGTGGTTTCTTTTTACATATTTTCCTACTATATATTGAATTTGTATGTTTTTAAAATGGCTACATCTAGACAATGTAAATGTTATTTTTTAGCTTGTGCAAACTTAATGCCTACCAATTTAAGTAAGTATGTTGTCTTTTACAAAAAAGCAAAAAAAAAAAAACCCAAAAACCCAAAGACAAAAACAAAAAAACATACACTGACTTGAGTTTAAAATTAAGTAAACCTATTTTAGTAAAAGAAGATTAAAAAGAAAAGTAGATTATTTAAGCAGTTAAAATACGAATTTGAATTGTTCATTCAGAATTTGAATTGTTCATTATTTGTGTTTCCAAAGTTGCAAATATTTGTCTTGGTGTATATATGGTTACTCCAACAGAACTGATGTTATTTTGTTTTTAATAAATATAGATCTGAAATTTTTATATTTAGAAATGCTTGAACTACTCTGTTTTTAATCTCAAAAATTTAGTTACCAAAATAGAAAAGATATTTTGATATAGTGTATATATGTATACTTTTTTAATATATAGTTTCATAATTTTCCTATTTAAACGTTCTTCTATAATTGTGGTGTTAGTTTTCTTTTTCATAGTAACTAAGCTTAATTGTTCCCACTTCCTTTCCTGTATACCTGTTTAGAAAGTCACTTCAATTTTAAGAAGATGGACCATTTAAAATGCTGTTTTCTCTGGCCATGGAAAAACTTATATTAAGAAAGCATTGTGTAGCTAAACTCCTAATTCAGGTTAAATGGGAAATGAGTATGTACAGCCTCATTACTGTTACCTGCTAAGTGTTGTTACTGAGTAAATGATTTAATGATATTTCTAAAAAAAAAAAAAAAAAGACTTTTGCCCCAGTGCCATGCTGAATTCCCCACTCTGCAAACTCCTTCATGAATATCATGCACCATTAGCTTTAAACTTCCCCAGTTTTATTGTTCAAGGAGACACTGCTTTAGGAAATATCCCTGGTGTTCTCCTTTACTTATTGCAGGTAAAACCTTTCCTTTTCCTCTTCTTTGGCTTGCCTATGTCTTTTGGCTTGCCATCCACCAAGTGGTGAACCCAGTTTCAGGTAACACTTGATTTAACTCTCTGAAGTACATTGTGATGTTGTTGGGTGCTCCTCTACTAAATTTCATGACATCAGTCTTTCTTTATTCACTATTTCTCTTGGATGACTTTCCATCTCTTTTGCTGACACCTTGTGCTAACCTCTCAAATACCTGTTTTCTTAAGATGTCAATTCTCAGCCTTCTTCTTTTTTTTATATTACAACTTCTCCCAGGGCAACACGATTTTCTTCCTGATTTTGATTAAGACCAATATCAATACGATTTTCAAACCTCTATCGTCAGCCCAAATTTTTAAGCCTCAGAACTGTTTCCTCTAGGCCACTAAAATCCCCACCCAAATGCCTTGCAAACAAAATCTATTTCAGTATGATCATGACTTTCCCACCAACCTGCTCCTCTTCCACATGTCCTCTTCAGTTGGTAGTACCACTCTCCATTCCGTCTCATTCTGTCATCTCCCCTCCCACACCGAGTTGAGCAGTTAGTCTCAAGGTCCAGTTCACTCTATTTTCAAACTGTCTCTTAAGCTTCCCTCATTTCCCTGTCATTTCTTGTCCCACCATCTTCCCTATATTATTGAAATCTTCTCGGGGTGCCTGGGTGGCTCAGTCATTAAGCGTCTGCCTTCTGCTCAGGTCATGATCCCAGGGTCCTGGGATTGAGCCCTGCATCAAGCCCCGCATCGGGCTCCCTGCTCAGTGGGAAGCCTGCTTCTCCCTCTCCCACTCCCCCTGCTTGTGTTCCCTCTCTCACTGTGTCTCTCTCTCTCAAATAAATAAATAAAATCTTTAAAAAAAAAAGAAATCTTCTCTGATCTATCCTACTTTCAGAGTTACCTAAGAAAAATATAAATTGTTCCTGTTACTCTCCTTTTAAAAATCTCTACTAATTGTTGGGACACCTGGGTGGCTTATCCAGTTGAGCATCTGACTCTTAATTTCAGCTCAGGTCAAGATCTCATAGTCTTGAGACCCAGCCTTGCCTTACACTCCATGCTCAGCAGAGAGTCTGCCTAAGGTTCTCTCCTTCTTCCTCTGCCCCTCCCTCTGCTCTCTCTTTCTCTCTCTCTCTCTCAAATAAATAAATAAATAAATAATCTTTTAAAAAAAAATCTCTAATGATTGTCAATAGCCTATAAGATATAATTCAAAAATCTTCACTTACAAAACTCATTGCCACTTACTCACAGCTTAGCTTTTCAGGGCCATCCCCCAACACTCCCCAAAACATTCCTGAAAATCACTCATGTCAAACTATTTCCTCTTTTCCAAACACACCTTGCATTCCACACCTTTTACGTTTGTTTACTTTTTTCTCTGTTCCAAACCTTCTGTGCCACATATCTCTCCCTGGAAAGATCACTTTTTTTTTTAATATTTAAGATAAACATTGTCTCTTTTCTGGAGTCTTCACACATGCTTTCCCTAGTAATTACTTGTTCACTCATCTGTCTTCCCTCAGCACATTAAGTTTACAGTAGTAGAGTATTAAAATATAACGTATTACATTGTGTTGTAGTTCATTGGGTGTGTTTTTATTTCGTAGGGAAAGGAATCTTGTCCTAGTCATCTTTTATTCCCAGCACTGCAGCATGCTAAATCAGGAATTTAATCTAAATTTATTAAATAAATGAACTAACGAATTAATGGAAGCTTGAATGTACTATCTTTCCTCTCTCATTTTTTTCCTTCAACGTTGTATTGGTCATAAGCTCCTATTTATTTTACTTTCAGGTTGTCTCCTCAACCCATTCTTCCTTCTTTCCTCCATTTTCATTGCTTTGGTGGAACACCTAGATGCAAAGGGACATAAAACTGTTTAATCAAATGATGTAAAAAGAGGCTTCCAAATTTTTTTAATTCTATATGGGACTTAAGGCAGGGAAGAAAAGGGTTAATGCCTTAACACTGACACTTGGGTTGGATTCCATATGTGACTGTCAAAACTAAATGAACAATAAAATGATCATTGGAATCGCAAGATAATATTTTTGTGGCCCATAGAAAGTTCTGGATTATCTAATTACTGAATATGCAGTTATAATTCATGTTCAGTTATTCTAATATATTTAAGTCTCATCATTTCCCTTAGTTGACTTCACTACCATCTCCTTAGGAACCATCAAATGACATCTTTTTGACCATACTTCAAGTCAAATCACTGCTACTTTAGCCAACTTCTTAATGTTTAATAGCTCATCATAACTCTTTGTGTTGTGTCTATATGTTTTAAGTATATATACTTTGTGTATGTGCTTAACATTATTAAGTACATTCATGTGATGATAAAAATAATACCATAAAAACTTAAGTAGGGGCAAATCTCAGAGAACTCTACCCAATTATTTTTGAAAATATAGAATTTTATTTTATTTTTTAAGATTTTATTTATTTGACACAGAAAGAGAGAGTATAAGTAGGGGGAGTGGCAGGTAGAGGGAGAGGGAGAAGCAGACTCCCTGCTGAGCAAGGAGCCCAATGTGGATCTCCATCCCAGGACCCTGGGATCATGACCTGATCTGAAAGCAGACGCTTAATCAACTGAGCCACCCAGGCATCCCAAAATTACAGAATTTTAAATGATGTATAGGAAGCATCTGATTTCATGGCTTCAAATGATGGAATTAAATTTCTGTACCAAGTAGGAGACTTTCTGCCATGTTTACGCAAGTGCAAACTATAATCCAGCTGGTCTATCTGCTACAACCAAATTAGTGGATTCATTAAATAAGTGCCTGCTGTCATTGGTATTAAACACAACACAAGGAAAAAAAAACAGCAATTATGTAAAGCAGACTCAAAAGAGACTTTTAGCCAAAATACCCGCACTCGTTTCCAAAGTTTTGGAAAGGAGAACATTGTTTACTTTCATTAATTACCAAATTAAAGAGAAATTATTTAACTTATTCAAATGGTCAGCAAACAAAAAATAAAATATTAATCACCCAGAACCATATCAGTTTGTTCAACCAAAAAGTTCATTTGATTTTTTAAACTTCTGTGTATATAGTATTTATCTGTTTATATACTATTATATTGTACTATCTAATCTACAGTTCTGCACTGTAGTAATTAGAAAGTAAGAATGGTCACATTTCCCATATAATATACTCCTATTTTTGTGTGGAATTCTAGGTTAAAATTCTAAGATTTCTGTTTCCAACCATGACTGAGTTACCGGTACTAGATTAACTATCCTGGTTTAAACAACTATAAAGTTGAATAAAATAGATGAAGCATCAGATGATACATTTTTGGTGACAGGTAGCAAAGAACAATAATCTATGAGACAAAAGGAACCCACTGTGATGAGTAGTTCAATTCCCCAGACTTTGGTCTGGAAGCACTTTCCAAACCACTGCACAAAGACATGGAGCCCAGGCATAGCACAGCAGTCTCCTTTTTGTAGAAATTAACAAAAACTATAAAAATTGTATGAAAGTGAAAAGGATGCACAATAGCCAAAATGATCTTGAAAAATAAGAACAAAGTTGAAAGATTCACATTATCTGATTTCAAAACTTACTACAAAAGTTACAGTAATCAAGGCACTGTGGTGTTGGCTCAAGGGTAGACAAACAGACCAATGGAATAGAATAGAGTCTAGAAATAGACACTCAGTTATATGGTCAATTGATTTTTACACACATCAAAGTAGTTCAATGGAGAAAGAGAAGTTCATTCAACAAAAGGTATTGGAACAATCGGATATTCATATGGAAAAAACCTAACTTCAAATGTGCCTCTCATAGTTCTCAAAAAGTATTTCAAGAAGGATGATAGATCTAAACACAAAAGCTATTATAGGGTCTTAGGAATTCTTCATATATTCTAATAAAAATCCGTTTTTTAAATATAAGTACTGCAAATATTTTCTCAAATCTATGAACGCCTATTCACTTCACTTTTACATCACTTTCTTTTTCTTTCTTTCTTTTAAGATTTTATTTATTTATTTGTCAGAGAGAGAGAGAGAGAGCACAAAAGCAGGGGGAGCAGCAGGCAGAGGGAGAAGCAGGCTCCCCGCCGAGCAGGGAGCCCAATGCGGGACTCGATCCCAGGACCCTGGGATCATGACCTGAGCTGAAGGCAGACGCTTAACCAACTGAGCCACCCAGGCGTCCCTTACATCACTTTCTTAATGGTATCTTTGATAAGCAGAAGTTTTCAATTTTTATGAAGTCTAATTTATTATCTTATCTTTTTATGATTTGTGCTTTCCATGTCTTTTTTTTTTTTTTTAACTCATTTATTTATTTGTCAGAGACAGAGAGCACAAGCAAGGGGAGTGGCAGGCAGAGGGAGAAGCAGGCTCCCCGCTGAGCAAGGAGCCTGACGTGGGACTCGATCCCAGGACCCTGAGATCACGACCTGAGCTGAAGGCAGACGCTTAACCGACTGAGCCACCCAGGCGTCCCTGTGCTTTCCATGTCTTATCTAAGAAATATTTGACTCCAAGTTTGCAAATATATTCTCTATGTTTTCTTTACTATGTAGAGGTTCAAATACAAAAGGTTGTGTGTAATGACTACTCAGGTGTCTTCCTCAGTGGGTATTTTTTAAAATAAAGGATTTAGCACAAGTTCCTGAAAACATTAACTCACACTTCTAGACCAGATCATTGTTGGCGGTGCACAAAGGAGAGTTACAAATGTCAATTTTCTCTTTATTTTTTTTAAAGATTTTATTTATTTATTTATTTATCTGGAGGGGAGAAAGAAGCAAAGGGAGAGGGAATGAATCCCAAGCAGACTCAATGCTGAGAGCAGAACCCAACACAGGGCTCAATCCCAGGACCCTGAGATCATGACCTAAGCTGAAATCAAGTCGGACACTTAACTGACTGAGCCACCGTCTCTTACTTTAAATATGATGTCTTAGGGGCACCCAGATGGCTCAGTGGGTTAAGTGTATGACTTGATTTCAGTTCAGGTCATGATCTCAGGATCATGAGATCGAGCCCCGCGTGCTCAGCTTGGAGCCTGCTTAGGATTTTCTCTCTCCCTCCTTCTCTGCCCCTCCCCACCTACTTGCTCTCTCTCTCTAAAAAATAAAATTAATCAATTTTTTAAAAAGTTTTAAATATGATGTCTTAAAATTTGATCCTGAAAGAAAAATAAACTACATGGTATCTTGCTAAATTTTCTTGTATATCATAACAACAAACACTATAGAGCATTAAAATAAAACTAAACTGGTTCAGTTGGTAGAGCATGTGACTCTTGATTTTGGGTTCATGAGTTCAAGCCCCATGCTGGGTGGAGAACTTGCTTAAAAAATTTTTTAAAAAACTAAAAAATTAAAAAAAAAATTTTTTTTGACCCACATGACACTCTTGAAAAAGAAAATTTGTGTCAAGACTCAACAAAACTGCCCCACCTTGTGTTAAGGCTCAATAGAACTTTTCTACCAATACATATGGTATTTTCAATCGGGCACCATGCTGAAATTATGATAGATCCATGTCATCTGTTTCTGAAGTGTCCTTTATCTAATTACTGAAATTACACACACAAAAAAATGCCCAAATCTATTCAGTTACACAAACTAAACCTTGTGTGAATTTCAAGGGAAGTATGATATGCTACAGGTGGGACTGACACAACAGGAAAGAGAACTTGAGTATACAGGAAGATATTGCCTTACAAAGCAATAGGTAGAACACTGAGTGCTGGTCTGGCCACCTCCCCAGATGTAACCCCTCCCTCACAGTTTCTTATCTACATTCTTACACTTTAGGTATTACATTGATCATTAAACTAAGGGCACATCTCCATGAAGAACTGGAAATTTGAAGGAACAATATCAATTCATATATATCCATCTGGTGATATATAACCCTTGTATTCTCGATTGCTGATTCAGCAGAAAATCAAAGAGTGAGCCAAAGTAGATTCACCATGTGTACCAATAGATGAACTTGGACCAGCCTTTGAAATCTGACATAGTAAATGCCCAGACTTGTGCTAGGTTTTAGGAATACAAAGATGAATGAGACACAACTTAAGCCCTCAAATAGCTTAAGCTATTGAAATAGCTCTCAAATATTATGAATGAAGCCAATTTTACTGAGACATGACCCACACCCAATTTTCCTGACTCTTGATTTACAAACAAATTTGGGGAGCATTATGTATTAACTTTCTTTAGTAAGAGAGCTATAAATGAATTATTTTAAATTAGAATCTATCTGTGCTGCATACTCTTGGATTATATGAGCAGTTCAAAGTTGATAAATCATTGATAAAATGACATCAAAAATAGTGGTTTTTTTAACCTAAAATTGAGAATAGCAGCAAATTAGGAATCACAGTACCACAAGGAGTAAAAACCTAAAAACCACATTTCCCAGACATCTTGGCAAGCAATTTTCTGTTTTAAATTCTATCAAAGAGAGGCACTCAAAATGTGAAAGATTGAGGAGAAAGAGAAGCATTGTTCTCCTCCAGAAGCAATGCGTACAACATGTGTTTCTCAGACCATGAGTGCAAATAGCTTGTGCTGGAGGTGATCCAGAAGCAGGAGTGGGAAAATCAAACAGGGAAGGGAAAAAGCCAATAAAAGGACACTGACATGTGGATTACAACATAGTCAACTAGGGCTGAGTCCTGCTGGAGACCCTCTGAGAGACTACGTAGAACAGATTTCAGGGAGAAAATTGAGGAGCAATCAATAAAAAGTAGAAAGAAAACTGGAAAAGAATGGTGTCAAAGAAGCCAAGGAAGAAAACAATTTCAAAACTGACCATAGGATCAAATCGAGCAGATTTGGCAAGAAAGATAAGTTCCTGAAGTGTCTTTGAAATGGGCATTGTTGGGGTCATTGATAATTGAAGCAAAGGCATTTTCAGTGGTATCACTGGGACAAAGCTTGACTGAAGCAGGTTGAAATTTAGAAATTTAGCTGTGAAAGTGAGCAGAGAGTAAGGGAGGCTGCTAGAAAAAAATATATAAATGTAAATGTCTGTATTATGAATTCTATAATAAATTCTTATATTATTCATTTATGTATACTCAAGTTCACAAAAACACTATAAATATAAATACAAATATTAAGATTTTTATATTCAACATTTCATATAGGTTTTTAGGACTTTGTTATTCATGGTGAAATGGGATAATTTTCTCTTGATTTATTAGTTTATCTGAGTAGTCATTTTAAATGTACAACTTTTCCTCATATTTAATAACATTAAATAAAAAATTGAGCTCCTTTATATACTCCAATCATTTGGTTTCTATGTTTTTTCCATGCTGAAAGTGACAAAGCTTTTAATACTTTAGAGTTGCCTACTAAAAGCTCAGAAATGCTTGTACTAATTGAGAATTTGTCAGTATGTTACCCTTGGATGCATGTGGATAAGTCACACTGGTATTAGGAGAATCACAAAAATGCAATGCAATAAGGCTTTACAGTCTTTTATTTTTTAACACAATTCATGGCTTCATGGCATACCCTATCTTTTCTAAATTCACATTTAGAAAATCCTATTCTAAAGCAGCTTCTTTTTTCCTATATTAGAATTTACATCTGTGGTACTATCAAAATAATTCCATAGGTCTGTATTCAAACAACAGTGCAACCAACAGTTTAGCCTATGCTAAATATTAGAGATATGAGCATCGAGAAGACATGCCTTGGAGTAAATTTTTTCAAATCACAGCTTGAGATCAATTAGAATTTCATTAAATCAATATATTGGATTGCACCAATGTAGCTAAAGAAATGGAATGGAATGGAAAATATCAGAGGTACATTTCCCTTAGCAAATATAAATATTGTTTCATGAAATTTAATTTCAGTATTATAGGTTAACTCTAACAAAAGGTATTTCTTACGATAGTTGAAATCAAAAAGATTTGAAAGCTATTGTTATAGACTATTTCATAATCCAGGGTGATGGCTGAGGGAAGAGGGGGCTGTTTGATGATAAACATGTAAAGAGAGCATTTCAATGTAATAATATAAGTGCTACGGTAAAATGATATTCAGGGTTGTATGGAAACTGGAGAAAGGCATTTATTTAACCCAGCCTGTAAGGTAACAGATGTTTTTAAGGAGAAAATAAATGCAAGTGTCTACCAATTATACTATTCAACATAAGGTTATTTGTTAAATAAAGTTTGAAATGTGTTACATAAAAATAATTTGAAGTACTACTCTTAGAAATATTCTTATGCCTTATAAAATGCTGTACAATACTGCTTAGGTATTAAGACCTCACAAACTACAATAACATGTCTTTTAATGGAATTAAGAAAAAAAGTTATATAACTTTTATCCACAAATTTTTGAAGTTTCCTTTTGAAGTTATAAAATATGTATTAAAACAAATATGCTGTTATTCACATTTGGATACATTTCAAATCGATTTTTAGCTTTATATTAAAGAAAAAGAAGCACAGATCAAGAATGCAACATACATATTTAAAACAGCCTCTAAGGAGTAGAGTGTTTCAGGTTTCAATAACCACTTACACAGTAACGGTTCCAGACCTGTATCTTCCAGTATTGAGCATCTCCTTCTGAATTCCCACAAATACCTCAAATTCAACATTATCAAAATAAATTTTTTATTTCAAAAATAAGATTCTCTTCGGGGTGCCTGGCTGGCTCAGTTGGTGGAGCATGGCGCTCTTGATCTTGGAGCCATGAGTTTGAGCCCCACATCATGTGTAGAGCTTACTTTAAAAAAAAGAAAATACTAATTAAATTCTCTATATACCTGACCTGGTTAATGGCATTGCCATCTAAGTAGTTACTTGAGCCAGGAACCAAGTAGTTATCTTAGATTCCTTCCTTTCCATCATATATCATTTCCAATTAGTTAATGAAACCAGTGGGTTTTCCATACTTAATTTACCCCTCCCTTTTCTTTTACCTTCCACTGCTTTAATTAATTCATCTCTTACAAAAAGTTTAATAGCCTTCATACCTCCCATCCTGGCCTCCTCAAATCCAACCTCTTTTCTGCTGTAGAGTGATGTTTCAATAAAAGAAATCAAATGATGTTTTTCCTCTACTTAAAATTCTACAATACCTCCTTATTTCTTATAAAATAAGATCTGAATCTTGCCACACCCACGTGAGCTCAGATGAGACCACAGCTGAGCCAACACCTTGAACTGAAAACTAAGTTATGCCCAGCCTTCTGACCTATGGAACTGTGAGCTAATAAATGGGTGTTTTTTAAGCTATTTAGTTTATGGGAATTTGTTGCACAGCATCAAAAACTAATACACTGATGTAAAGAGTTCCTTATTTGAATTTTGGAATTCAGAGAAGCAAGGTTTCCTAGGTCCATAGTTGTAATTGATTAATGACCCAAAACAAGACAATGCCTTTCTTTACTCTGTAAAATCCCATAACAAAACAACTTAATATTGTACAAAATAATATATTTAGAGTTAAAATAACCTCTTAAAACAAATACATAAACAAAATCTTCACTGTATTGATCCTTTTCTTGCTTTATAAAAAATATTTCTTATCTGCCATAAAAATGGGTTAATTCTAATTATGAATTTAACAAAAAAGGTATATGTTATTCAAAAGAACCTCAACTATCGGTTCTGACATACTTTCTAAATAACATATTAGTATTTCATGTGCTTAGTTTTTAATACTGCTGAAACAATCATTAATATTATAATTTATTCTTTTTTTAAGATTTTATTTATTTATTTATTTGAGAGAGAGAGAGCACGAGAGGGCAGAGAGTCAGAGGGAGAAGCAGACTCCTCGCTGAGCAGGGAACCTGATGTGAGGCTTGATCCCGGGACTCTGGGATCATGACCTGAGCCAAAGGCAGACGCCTAACCGACTGAGTTCCACCCCTATAATTTATTCTTTAATCCTACTTCTCTATAGGTAATTTTAGGTAAATATTCTGACAGAAACCACTGCTCTGTAGGCAGGAGTTAAAAAAAGGAAAGAGAAATCTATTCGGTTTGCCTTGTTAAATATTCTGAGGAATCTCTTTAAAGCCCACTTAAACAACGAGATATCGACATTTAGAATTTCAGCAGTTTTTATTCTTTTAATGATTGCTTCAGTGTTGATGTTATTAAAATAAAGAAAAAAACATTAAAATTACCATGACAAAGTAGCAACATAATTTATTTCATAAAAGAAGTTGGCTGCCATCTCTTGGACTATCTGAGCATTGTGCTTTCAAAAAGAACAAACAAATTAGGCCTTCAGCCTTCACATTGCTAAAATTTCTTCAAGAAAGAAATCAGACAAGTTATAATATTGTTTTTATGTACTTGATTATTTTACTAAAAAGCTGGCTTATAAAACATTTATGTATGTGGTTAAATTTTCCTGGATATGTTCAAAGAGGCTTATCCAAACAGAAGGAAAAAAAGTATACATTATCCTAACCTTAAACTTTATGTTTTTATTTAAAATATTACCTGAGGGGCACCTGAGTGGGGGGGGCAGTGGATTAAGTGTCAGATTCTTGGTTTCGGCTGAGGTCCTGATCTCAGTGTGGTGAGATCAAGCCTTGCATCAGGCTCTGTGCTCAGTGTGGAGTCTGCTTGAGATTCTCTCTCCTTCTCCCTCTGCCCCTCCCACTCGTGCTTTTTCTCTCTAAAATAAATAAATAAATCTTTTAAAAATAAATAAATAAATAAATAAAAATATTACTTGAGTAACTCCACTTAGTGACTCTTCTATCTTGTCATATAGTCATGGCTACAACACTGGTCACTTTTATCCTTAATATGTTGGTTAGTAAGATGCCAAGGCTGATTTAATTCTTTTGAAGCTAGTTGATAATGTGAATCAAGAGATGAATAATTATTGCTTCTCTCGATATACGTATAATTAAATCAGTTTTTTTTTATTTTATGGACATCGTACAGCTAAGACTAATAGGACAAAGAGAAAGCTTAATTATTAGTATAAAACTACAGTACAAGTAAATAAATTCATTTTATAGAAGTTAATGATAAAAACTCACAGTTTAATCTTCTTAACACTCGTGATTGCTTATCATCTTCATGATTGTGCATTCATGATTGCATCCATTTATATTTTTTAATTTTTTAATATTAATAACATTAATATTAATTATGCTTTTCTAAAAGTTAAAGAGAAAGTATTTGTGATGCCTCAATCTCTAAATACATAGTTTTACTTAGAAAATGTTGAAAGAACAAGACTCAAAAAATTAAAACAACAGAATATAAAAACAAAGCCATTTATCTCTCATTTAAAAAGGAATCTTATAACAACCTACAAATAACTAAATTAAAATTCTTAAGTGATTCTGCTTTTCAAAGTAATAAGTGTTAATAAACTCAAACATCATAATCCTTTTGGGCTCACTCTGTGCGTGAAAAGTAGAAATCTTTGTTGGCAATTAGTAAATTGCAGTAATGGTATGAAAATAAAAGAGCATTTTGTGACTCTTTAAAACCTTGGTTTTCTATTTTTAATGTGTTCTATTAAAGAACTTGAGAAAGTAAAAAGAACATCATTTAATTGCTTCTGAGGTTGTGAAAATTGCTAGGGCATTTGAAATGATCTAACTTTAAAGTAATTGTTATGATCTTGTTAAGGATTGCAGGTGCATGTAATTCATAATTATTAACTCTTTCACCAGTCAGATCATCTAGGATGAGATTATAGAAAAAGTAAGGAATGGTGGGTCTGATGTACAAATAATTTGAATTTGGACTAATTGCTCAAGTAGTAAAATCCATATTGCTTGATTTCTTAATTATCTAGGCAAAAACCTCAAGTGAATTACAAATATAAAGGAAGCAAAAACATGTTAATATAAATAGAATTCCAACAATTGTCACCAAGAGAGAAGAAATTTGTTGGTACGTCTGGCTTAGAGTTGTAAACTCCTTATGACACCTGGTGGATATTGTTGAAAAGGCAAGTAACAGCCTAATGCTTCCAAGAGGGCAACCACTAGTCAGTCTGCTGTGGCTGTTAAGCACTTGAAATGTGGCTAGCCCAAATTGAGATGTGATGTTCAAAGACTTAATATGAAAAAATATATAATATCTCACTAATAATGTTCTAAGTTGATTACATGTTGATAATATTCTGGATATATTGTTTAAATAATATTAAATTAATTTCTCTTGTTTCTATTTACTTTTTCTTTATGTGGCTATTAAAAGCTTTAAAGTTACATATGTGGTTCACATTTATGGCTTGGATTATAATTGTTAGTACTATGATAGCATCTAAGCCTTAGATATTACTATAAGGGTATTACAAAATTTCTTAGCTCATTTGTGAAAATAGAAAAAGATTTGTAATTTAATATTGATAGGTGTGGTAGGCAGAATTTTTTTTATTTTTATTATTTTTTTATTTAAATTCAATTAGCCAACATATAGTACATCATTAGTTTTTGATATAGTGTTCAATGATTCATTAGTTGCATATAACACCCATTGCTCACCACATCAGAATTTTAAGATGACTGCCAATGATCCACATCCTTGTATAATCCCCTCCCCCTTGAGTGTAGGGCCTGCGAAAATGATGAGATAGCATTCTTTTGATTAAGGCACAGTATATGGCGAAAATGAAGGGATTTTGCAGATGTAATTAAGGTCCTTAATTAGTTGACCTTGAGTTACTCAAAAGGGCTATTATTCTGGGTGGGCCTGCCCTAATCAGAAGAACCCTTAAAAGAGACTCAAAGTAGCAGTAGACACTATCCTATTGGCTTAGAAGCAAACTGGCATGTTGTGGAGAGAGACACATGGCAGGGGATGGCGGGAGTCTCTAGGGGCCGGGGGTCTCAGATCTTCAGCTGTAAGAAAGAGTTCTGCCAACAACCAGTGAGCCTAGAAGAGGACCCAAACCTCAGATGAGTTGAAGCTCCATCTGACAGCTTCCTTGCAGCCTTCTGAGACTCTGAGACAGAGAACCCCAGCTAAGCTGTTCCTGGACTCCTGACCCACAGAAACTGCAAGATCATAAATATTGTTTTAACTACAAAGTTTGTGATAATTTATTATGCAACACTAGAAAACTAATATACTATACCTCGAGCCACTTTTTTACTTTACTTTTTGTGTTATGATCATATGAATAACAGTAATACTAGTAATATAGCCTTTTTTCTTTTTTCACTGAAGACATATTCATCATAAGAAGTCAAAACCCGCAAGAAAAACCATAACTTTACTATAGCACACACTAAACTGTAACTTTATTGTCGCATGCATTTTATCATAGCACATAAGTGGAAATAGAAATAAATACAAGAAAATTACATAAAGTCTAATATAAACCTCTCAACAGAGCTGTGCTACTGTGTAAATTATAGTAGCCCCAACACAGAGCTGTTTTAAATTTAAAGCAGGGACACATTCTTTTTTCTTCATCATTTAGTGCTATTTTGGCACTTAAGGTCACTAGACTGCTAATGTTAAAGAGACAAGTGTGTGCTGGTAAAGAGAAATCCAGGGTATGTGGAGAGGTAAAACCAATCCTAAGGAGCTCATACCTAAGCTGGGACCTCTAAACAGAGGTTTTTTTTAATGATTTGGAAGTTCATCTAGTATCAGAGACCTTTCACTCTGCTGCTTTGAATTCCTCAAATTTATAGCATCATCTTGACCCACATTTCCTCAAGTTGCAGATTAGCTCAAAGAAGAGTGGTGCACAAAGACCTCTGCCCTGTAGCCTTGCGAATGATTCTGTCACTCCAGCTTCTCCAATCAGCTTACTATTCATCAAACTCACCATAAGTTTTCTATGTTCTCAAGCCTTTGTGCACACATTTTGCTTTTCCTGGAATGAATTTACCATTGCTTCCATGACTGGAAAAGCTCAGCTCTCCTGAGAACCTTTCCCATCATCTTGAGTTGACTTCCTGAACAGCTTCTGTTTTTTTCCAGTTAGTTTGTCTTATTCCTGGAGGCCAACTAGCAGAACAAGTATGGCAACATTGGGTGGCAATTTTGTGATTTATTAGCTACACTGATTTCATCAGAGTCAGTGAGTGAAGATACAAGTTTGCAAAAAACTTCTCGAGTACATAGGTTTAGATACATACACTTGTACAAAAAATAAAAACTCCTCTCTTTGTTTCCTTCCTTTACCACTTCCCCTGAGATTGCATTGGACCCACTCCCACACCTTTCTTCCATGTGTATGTTACTAAAATACAGGCAGTTCTCTCTCCCTTTCTTGTTATATCTCCCTCATGTCTGCTGGTATCAGGCCAATGGGTCTGTTTTCTCACTATCCTTGTATTTTGGCTTCTGATTTTTATAAGAGATTTTCTTTCTTAAATTACTTTTTACTATGTCAACACATTTCCAAATACAGTAACACCTACTTTTATATCATATTACATTTCTTGTCACCCTAAGATAGAATTAATTGTTCTTGGCACTATACTTTCAGAATACTTTGTAGACTTCTGTTACAGAATTACCATATGGTATAGTAACTGCCTCAGGTCTATATTGTAGGGGCCAATGGCAGGCTGCCCCAAGTTGCGCCACTTTGGCACAAAAACTATTTTGATTTAAAAAACAATCACAACCCAGCATATTCAGGAAAAGCTCTTTATCTCCCCTTCAACAGCCTTAATCTCTAAAAAGCAACAAAACAAAATAAAATACACTATGTAACTTAGCTTAATTAAAGCATTTAAGACAAACATCTCTAATAGTAAACTTCTTATCCCTCTGCAATAAGCAGATGTTTTAGATGGCTGACCCAATGGGGATGGGGGAAGGAGAGGACTGGGCATGAGGAGGTTACAACAGTTTGTGTCTACTGCCTCTCCAGCACCCATAGTGACTTAACATTTGTCATTAGCTAAGATTTCAGAGCCAGGACTTCTTCAATGAGTATTCAAAAAATCGAAGGAGTATTCAAAAAAAAAATTCCTGTGGTGAAGCTGATGTTGTAGATTTGTAGAAAAGATTTGTAGAAAAGATTTGTAGAAAAAGAAGAAAGTGAGAGGAGGTAAAAAGAACATAGTTCATGAGGGAAAAAAAAAGACTAAAAAATACGCTCCTTTCCATACTGAAGGTCATGAGTACCCTTGAGGTGTTTTGTTTAGCTTCACTTCTCATTATTGGCGATATTTACTTTGATAATTATGGTGTAGAAAGGTTTTTAAAAATGAACATTTTTTGACTCCTGTATTTATCTGAGTTATTATCTCTGTATGAGCTTAGCTATTGTTTGAGCCTGTCTCAGCCAAGTTTATTGGCAATTGAAGTCTATTTGCCAACAACTTAAGGAGTACTCATTTTAAACTAAAGTACACCCCAATCCTTATATGCAATTCTGCCTCATGGTTCATAAAGCCTAATCAATAGAATCATTCAAATCCAAGGTTAACTCTTATCTTGGAACCAAGCTCATTCCTATTGATTAAACTTTTTTTGCCTTATTATAAAAAACAAAAGGACCTTGGGAGGACTGTAGGAAGAAAGGCACCATAAACAATCTATGACCCTTCGAAATACCAGTTAATTCATATAATTTTTACTTCCATCTTCATTCTAATATACTAAGGTATCTTCTTATATATTAAGAATTATTTTTCCTGATTGATGAAAGGCTTTTCAAATCCCAACTGCTATTAGTATTGTCTAAAAATATTGTGGGAATGAGAAGAATGGGACTAAAGCAGATTTACCACACATGAAACAGTCACAGAGTTCTCTTTAAAATTGGAGAAGAAAAAAGTGTGTTTGTTGGTTCTTGTTTCTAAGAACTAATCTGTTTTTAAGGACTTCTAATTTACACTAGACTTGTAATTGGCTCTAGAAAAGTACTTGATGTTTTTATTTTCTCTGTTTTTTCTTTAAGGTCATTTCAATAACCTTTTTATTTTGTCTATGATGACAAAAGCAAATATACAGGTAATTTTAAGGATAAAAGATTTATGGAGCAAAACTAAAGTTTCCCAGAGGAGAAGGAATTTTGGCTCAAGATGGTGACAGGACTGCAACTATTGCTTGAGTTTATGGCCTGCCCATCTGCCCTACAAATTTCAGGAATGCTAGCTCCCAAACTCACATGAGCCAATTTCTTATAATAAATAAATACACACACACACAAACTCACACACACATTCTTTGGAGAACACTCACTGATATAATAGGTATATACTGTATTTCCAACTGTAGACACATTCGCAAGAAATGTCAAATTCCATTAATTCTTATAAATCAAATTAATTTCATCTCCAACTTCTCATCCCATGGACCAGCAGGAAATTCTTCGTAGGTCCTTAAGAGTTCACAGGCATCCTCTGATCTTTCTTTGGTGTGTTCCCCTGTGATGTCTTCCAAGGCCACTTGTTCCTGAAGGCAGACACTCTGCTCATTCCATGTCAAACCTGAGCCCTAGAATCTTTGTCAAAGCTGGGAGTCCCATTGTTGTGGACCAGGTCTCTCTAGGAGCACCACACAGTGAATCTATTCAGATGTATTGCCAGTTCCTGAGGGTACTGTCAGGTACTAGACTGTGGATCATCACTATTCTTGAGGTTCATGAACCTCCATTCCTAGTGTTGGGGAATTTCTCTTCCTTTATTCACTTCCCTCAAAGGGATTCAACTTTCTTCTCTGTGCTAACTGTTCTGTTCTTCGGAAGCTCAGCTCTCTCCATAAAACAAAGAAAACAAGCTTTTTGCAAGTAATATCTGCTTTCTATCAAGTAATACAAATTCTTCTCAAGATGAAGAAGAACAAAGGCCAAACTATCTGCTCCTAATGGAGGAGAGATACAAATATAAGAGGAGAAAACTCAAAATAATGTAATAAAAAATCATCATATTCCTTGATATGTTGGTAAATACCTACCAGTCAGTTCTCTGGGGGCGGGGGAGTGGAATGAGGGAAAAGGGGGGAAAAAAACCCCTGATTTGTAGGAATTGCCTATTTCCATATTGTGAATATTCCCATTGTGGTTGATTTCAAGCTAATCATGTGACATGACTGAATACAGTGAGAAAGAGATGCACACTAGCACATAATCATGTAGTGTTGCCACCATACAGATATAATAGACATCATCTCAAGAGTGTGGAGAATGCTGAATATTTATCACTTATTTATTGCTTTAAAAATATTTATTATTCATTTGTAATACAATTGATTTACTTATAAGCTTGTATAATTTAATTTCTTAAAAATTGCTGTGTTGAACAACTGTCATGCATAATTCTTAAAAATTTACCAATTTACTTTTATGAATTAATAATAGCTGTAAAAAATGGCAAAGGTCTAAGAGCTGGCTGTAGCTCACCACTGATCCTACTGCACAGTAAAAACCCCAAGCCTGACATTGATGGGAACTCTATGTAATGAAAATTGACTCAGCCTCTACAAACAAGGGCAACAGACCCAAAGTTCCTTTTCTCTCTTCAGGATAGAGAGAAACATTATCTGTTCAACTTAGGACTCCAAGTTTTCTATCATCTGTCTTATTGCTTACCACGTACAACAGCAATTTTCAAATTTGTTGGCCTCATGACCACTTTGTGCTCTTAAAAATGATTGAATCATGGAACACTACATCAAAACCTAATGATGTAATGTATGGTGATTAACATAACATAATAAAAAAAATGATTGAGAAACCAAAGAGCTTTTGTTAATGAAGGCCAATCTCTGAATATTTACCGTACTAGAAATTAATACTAAGAAGTTTCTTTAATACATATTCATTCATTTTGAAGATTTTATTTATTTATTTATTTATTTGAGAGAGAGAGATTGAGAGCAGGGAGGGGCCAAGGGAGAAGGAGAGACAGTTTCAAGCAGACTCCGCACTGAGGGTGGAGTCTGACACAGGGCTCAGTCTCACAACCCTGAGATCACAGCCTGAGCTGAAATCAAGAGTAGGTCGATCAACCTACTGAGCCACCCACAGGCCCCATATTCACTCATTTTAAAGTAACAATAGGAGCGCCGAGGTGGCTCAGTAGGTTAAGCAGCTGACTCTTGGTTTCAGCTCAGGTCATGATCTCAGGGTCCTGGGATTGAGCTCCTCCCATCCCCCGTCGGGCACCACACTCAGCAGGGAATCTGCTTGTGGATTCTTTCTCTTCCTCTTCCTCTGCCCCTCCCCCCATGCTTGCTCTCTATCTCTTCTCAAATAAATAAATCTTTTTAAATAAATAAAATAAGGTAACAATAAACCTCTTACATGTTAACATAAATAACATTTTTATGAAAAATAACAATATTTTCCAGAACAAAAAACTTAATGAAAGAGTACTATTTTTGCAAATTCCTTTAATATCTATTAATAGAAGATGCTTGGATATTCATACTTGCTTCTTGATTAAAACGTATGATGAAAATCTAGTCTTACACAGATATGCTGTTAGAAAAGAGAAGAAACTTCAATATTTTTAAAAATCATTGTGAAAAACATTATTTGATAATATACCATGACTCAACAAATGGTAGTTTTTGTTTGTTTTGTTTTGTTTTGTTTTTTTAAATAAAAAGATCTTTACTGAAATAGAATTGACATACAATACCCTATTAGTTTCAGATGTTCATCATAGCAATTTGGTATTTTTGTACATTACAAAATGATCCCGACGGTAAGTCTAGTTACCATCTGTCATTATACAAAGTTATTACAATGTTATGGGCTTTATTCCCTATGCTGATCTCACTGATATGAGGAATTCTTAAACTCAGGAAACAGACTGAGGGTTGTGGGGAGTGGTACGGGGTGGGAGGGATGGGGTGGCTGGGTGATAGACACTAGAACAAATGGTAGTTTTTTAAAAAGGTTAGTTGCAATGTGGAATCTAAAACTATGTCAATTTTCCTACTTTGTTACATTAAAATGACACATCTTGCACTTTTAATGGGTATTTTACCCACATGTAATTTGTTAATTCATGCACTGGTCTTTTGAAATATATCAGTTTAACTAGTTATGTAGATTTTCCAAGTCTTTATTTTTTTTCAAGTTTGTATTTAAATTCCAGTTAGTTAATATACAGTGTAATATTAGTTTCAGGTGTAGAATTTAGTGATTCATCACTACATACAACACCCAGTGCTTATCACAAGTGCCCTCCTTAATGCCCATCACATATTTAGCCCATCCCCCCCTCATCTCCCCATAGCAACCCTCCATTTGTTCCCTATAGTAAGAATTTCTTATGATTTACTTCCCTCTCTGTTTTTATCTTATATTATTTTTCTTTCCCTTCCTCTATGTTCATCTGTTTTGTTTCTTAAATTCCGCATAGGAGTGGAATCATATGGTATTTGTCTTTCTCTGACTGACTTATTTTGCTTAGCATAATACATTCTAGATCCATCCACGTCGTGCACATAGCAAGACTTCATTCTTTTTATGGCTGAGTAATATTCCATTGTGTGTGTGTGTATATATGTATATATATACACACATACACAATGTATATATATATTGTATATATATATAATGGAATATTCATTCTTTTTATGGCTGAATAATATTCCATTGTGTGTGTGTATATGTGTGTATATATATATATATATATATACATACACCACCTCTTCTTTATCCATTCAGCAGTTGATGGACGTTTGGGCTCTTTCCATAATTTGGCTATTGATAACGCTGCAATAAACATCAAATTAGTATTTTTGTATCCTTTGGATAAATACCTAGTAGTGCAATTGCTAGGTCAGAGGGTAGTTCTGTTTTTAACTTTTTGAGGAACCTCCACACTGTTTTCCAGAATGGATGTACCAGTTTGCATTCCCACCAATAATGTAAGAGGGTTCCCCTTTCTCTAAATCCTCACCAACATCTGTTGTTTCCTATGTTGTTCATTTTAGCCATTCTGACAAGTGTGAGGTGATATCTCATTGTAGTTTTGATTTGTATTTCCCTGTTGATGAGTGACGTTGAGCATCTTTTCATGTGTCTGTTAGCCATCTCAGTGTTTTTGGAAAAATGGCTATGCATGTCTTCTGCCCATTTTTTAACTGGGTTATTTGGGTTTTGGGTGTTGAGTTTGACAAGTTCTTTATAGATTTTGGATACTGACTCTTTATTTATTACATCATTTGCAAATATCTTCTCCCATTCCAAAGGTTACCTTTTAGTTTTGTTGATTGTTTCCTTCACCATGTTTTTTATCTTGGTGAAGTCCCAATAATTTATTTTTGCTTTTTGTTTCCCTTGCCTCAGAAGACATATCTAGAAAGAAGTTGCTACAGCCCATGACAAAGAGGTTAATGCCTATGTTCTCCTCTAGGGTTTTGATGGTTTCCTATCTTACAGTCAGGTTTTTCACCCATTTTGAATTTATTTTTGTGTATGGTGTAAGAAAGGGTCCAATTTCATTCTTTTGCATTTTGTTGTCCGGTTTTCCCAACACCATTTATTGAAGAGACTGTTTTTTTTCCGTTGGATATTCTTTCCTGTTTTGTCAAAGATAAGTTGACCATATAGTTGTGGATCATTTCTGGGCTCTCTATTCTGTTCCATTGATCTATGTGTCTGTTTTTATGCCAGTGCCATACTGTCTTGATGATGACACCTTTGTAATATAACTTGACATCTGGAATTGTGATCACTTCAGCTTTGCTTTTCTTTTTCAAGATTGTTTTGGCTATTCCGGGTCTCGTGTTGTTCCATACAAATTTAGGATTGCTTGTTCTAGCTCTGTGAAACATGCTGGTAGTATTTTGATAGGGATCGTATTAAGTGTGTAGATTGCTTTGGGTAGTATAGACATTTTAACAATATTTGTTCTTCCAATCCAAGAGCATGGTATGTGTTTCCAATTCTTTATGTCATCTTCAGTTTTTTTCATCAGTGTTTTATAGTTTTCAGAGTGCAAATCTTTTACTTCTTTGTTAGGTTTATTCCTAGGTATCTTGTGGGTTTTAGTGCAATTGTAAATGGTATCCATTTCTTGATTTCTCTTTCTGCTGCTTCATTATTGGTGTATAGATATCAAACATATTTCTGTATGTTGATTTTGTATCCTCTGACTTTACCAAATTCGTGTATCAGTTCTAACAATTTTTTTGGTGGAGTCTTCCAGGTTTTCTACATAGACTATTATGTCTTCTGCAAATAGTGAAAGTTTGACTTCTTCCTTGCTGATTTGGATGTATTTTATATCTTTTTGTTGTCTGATTGCTGAGGCTAAGACTTCCAGGACTATGTTAAATAACGATGGTGAGAAAGGACATCCCTGTCTTGTTCATGATCTTAGAGGAAAAACTCTCAGGTTTTCCCCACTGAGGATGATATTAGCTGTGGGTCTTTTCTATATGGCCTTTATGTAGGTATATTCCCTCTAACCCCTACTTTGCTGAGGGTTTTTATCAAGAATGTATGCTGTATTTTGTCAAATGCTTTTTCTGCATCTTTTGAGAGGGTTATATGGTTCTTACCTTTCTTTTATTGATGCGGTGTATCATGTTGATTGATTTGCAAATATTGAACCACCTTGCAACCCAGGAATAAATCCCGTGTCATCGTGGTGAATGATTATTTTAATGTACTGTTGGATTTGATTTGCTGGTATTTTGTTGAGAATTTTTGCATCCATGTTCATCAGGGATCTTGGCCTGTAGTTCTCATTTTTAGTGGGGTCTTGTCCAGTTTTGGAATCAAGGAAATGTTGGCCTTATAGAATGACTTTGGAAGTTTTCCTTCCTTTCCTATTTTTTGGAGCAGTTTGAGAAGAATAGGTACAAACCCTCCTTAAAAGTTTGGTAGAATTCCCCTGTGAAGCCATCTAGCCCTGGACATCTGTTGGGAGATTTTTGATTACTGATTCTCTTTGTTGATTATGGGTCTGTTCAAGTTTTCTATTTCTTCCTATTTCAGTTTTGGTAATTTATGTTTCTAGGAATTTATCTATTTCTCCCAGATTGCCCAATTTGTTGGCATATAATTTTTCATAATATTCTCTTATAATTGTTTGTATTTCTGTGATGTTGGTTGTGATCTCTCCTCTCTCATTCATGATTTTATTTATTTGGGTCCATTCTTTTTTCTTTTTAATGAGTCTGGCTAAGGGTTTATAAATTTTTTAATTTTTTCAAAGAACCAGCTCCTGGTTTCATTGATCTGTTTTTGTTTGTTTGTGTATTTCCATATCATCTGTTTCTGCTCTAATCTTTATTATTTCCCTTCTTCTGCTGGCTTTAGGTTTCATTTGTTGCTCTCTTACTAGCTCCTTTAGGTGGAAGGTTAGGTGGTATATTTGAGATTTTTCTTGTTCATTATTTCTTTCAATATTAAGGGATTTACTATCTGAAATCAGAAAAATTGACTATCAAGCTAATGCAGTACACAAAACAAGTATTTTGTAAAAAAACCTAAACTTTATGAACAGGAAATTATGTAATTTCCTAAGTTAATGTAAAACCACAAAATGAAAATTTGACTTATAATTTAATCATTTTTAAAAACCAATTTCACCAAGATAAATAAAGCACAGTGGTTCTCAATAAATACTGGCTGAACTGAAAACTGAACACCAGTAAAATCCATGCTGCCTAATTACTTAAAAGCCCAGACTTTGAAGAAGAAGGTTCCTGGCTCTTTGACTTAAATAAGTGACTCTAGACAACTAATGTGTTTTACATAAGCCTAAATTTTCTTGAAAACTGGAGGTAATTATAACTCTATCTTTAAAAACAGATTTTTTTTATTAGCTTATATTAGGTAACATAAGTGAAAGCATTCTGCAAATGGTTAAGCCACTACACAATACTTATGCCTATTCAAGCAAAGCTATCAGACCACAAGCACTGAGACTAATTTTCAGATTACAGCAACTTAAAAACCTATTTTCTATTTAACTGACAAAAAAGTGCATTTGATTTTTAGCCTTGACATATGGCAATGAAACATGAATTACACATTGGATTCACATGTAAATGTCAGAAAATTTCTGTATTTTTTTATATGAAAGTTATTCCATTTGGAGGATCTGTTACATTTTCATAGGAAATTAATAACTTGATCAAAGCCATGAAATAAAGTTTGCTGCATTTATTGTGCCTTCTTTCACATATGGCTTTTTCAGATCTGTGCGCGATGCCTACCTTTGCCTCACAATGCAGAAAGGAGACCATTTACTGGAGGAGAGTGCTTGCTCTGTATATCTTTGAGTTTTGTTTGCACTTGACATTTGAATTAATATGTCCCAATTCTCCCTCCAATTTACTTGAGAGCTTATTGTAGTTGGTTAAAAAAAAAAAACCGCCGGTAAGTCAGACAATAAACTGTGATCTACTAAGCCATTAATCCTCAGTAACAGGTAGGAGTCAGAAAGCTGCACAGACAACTGGGCTATAGCCTTCAATAAGACAACCGATAGTGAATCAGCATGTCACTTCCTATATCCTACTCTGTAGGCCACAATGAAGTAGCCGGTATTTTCTTCTTCTTTTTTTTTTTTTTTAAGATTTTATTTATTTGACAGAGAGAGACACAGCGAGAGAGGGAACACAAGCAGGGGGAGTGGGAGAGGGAGAAGCAGGCTTCCCGCCGAGCAGGGAGCCCGATGTGGGGCTCGATCCCAGGACCCTGGGATCATGACCTGAGCCGAAGGCAGACGCTTAATGACTGAGCCACCCAGGTGACCCTGATATTTTCTTCTTCTAATGGAAGTTACATAACGCACTCCACTTAAAGAAAAATCCTTACTTCACAAGAACATACAGGAAAGAATATATTTTAAACACATTAAAAATACCAATTTGCATGATTTTCTCCAGCAGTATTCAATAGTAGATGCGCTGGAGGGAAAAGGTCCATTGTGGAAAGAGACAGATCAAAGAAGGAGAGACTGATCTGGAATGGGTGAAGAATGCTTCCCAGTGAGGTCATAAGTTACCTGCCTATCCACCCTGCTCTCCTTACTTTTAGTCAATGGTTTTTCTTTTAAGTGGACTACTGGAAAAAAACCTCACTTGTTTTTACCTTTACCTCCAAATACCTTTATTTGTACCCACTCATACTCCTTTTCCTCTTATTTCATAGAGACTGGTATTTTCCCAACCTTTTCCAAAGAAAGCATTTCTTCCTATGTTTTCCATGCATTCTTATTCAGCCTCCTTGATTTTGACTAATTCACTCATAATTGCTATATCTAGTGGCAGCTGGGTGGCTCAGTGGGTTAAGCATCTCACTTCATCTCAGGTCATGAGTTCAGGGTCATAGGATCAAGCCCCATGTCGGGCTCCCTGCTCAGTTGAGAGTCTGCTAGTCCCTCTCCTTCAGTCCTTCCCCGTGCTTGTACTCTCTCTCTCTCTCTCAAATAAAGTCTTTAAAAAATAAACTTAAAATAATTGCTACATCTAGGCTGTCTTCGACCTCTCAATCTATAAACACATTCAAGCTTCCCCACTACTTTGGACAGATCTTTCCTTATTTTTGTCATTCCCTCAATCAACTTTTTTCCCTTTTATTTCCAGTATCCTTAAGATTTCATTTATATTTATTATTCCCACTTTCTAATAGATTTTTCTATGTGGCTTTCATTACCATAAACTCTAACAAAATGAATCTCATTTAGATCACCAATGCCCTCCTAACAAGAACCAAAGGTTTTTTCCAAGTGTAGTACTTCACCTATTGCATTCAACACAACTCCTTCTCCTAAAAACTCTCCTGTCTTGGTTTTTTCAACACTTTCTTTCCTTGTTTTCCTCCTACCTCTCTGACACTCCTTGTCTTTTTTCTTCAATGTCTTTGTATAGATAACTATCTATTCCTGTGTAACAAATCACCTTAAAACTTAGAGGTTCAAAACAACAAATATTAATTAACTCAAAGCGTCTGTTGGTCAGGAATTCAGGAGCAACTTGGGGTGGGGGGACAGGGGCATTCTGGCTCAGGGTCTCTGATGAGGTGCAGTTAAGACATTGACTGGAGCTATAGTCATCTAAAGGCTTGAATGGGGCTTGAGGATCCTCTTTCATGATGCTTCATCCATGTGGCTGTTGGCAGAAGTCCTCAGTTCCTCTCCAGCTTTTTATAGATGTCTCAGTTCCTCACTGGCTGTTTGCTAGAAGCCTCAATTCCTCACTATATGGGTCTTTCTGTAGGTTGCCTGAGTGTCTTCATGACGTGGCAGATGACTTCCCCCAGATCAAGCAAAGAGATAGACAGACAGACAGACAGAAAAGCTGCAATACCTTTTATACCTTAGTATTTAAAGTTGTACACTGCCACTTTTACTTTAATTCTATTTGTTGGAAGTAAGCCACTAAGCTCAGCCCAACACTCAAGAAGAGAGGAATTAGATTCTACCTCTTGAAAAGTATCAGTTAATTTGTGGACATATTTTTATATTACCACAGACTTCTACATTGCATTCTTTGAATGTTACTGGTCCTTAGAGGTCTTACCTCAGTCCTCTTACCTTCTCACTTTATTCGCTCTTCCTCGGTGATCTCAGCTACTCCCATGGTTCCAAATGCCATCTCTATTGTTGGATATATTCTTCTATATTGAATCTCAAATCATTATTTGAGATTCTCTATTCTAGTTCTGACATCTCTTCCAAAACTCATATTTGTATTGTCAACTGCCCCTCATGTCACCAGAAAGCCAACTTGTCTTAACCAAAACCAAATTGTTTTGCTCTCTCTTTGCTCCCAATTCAGCTCTTTCTTCTAAATCTTCAACCCCATTATCCAAGATAGAAAACATGAAATTATCCTCAATTCCTACCTCTCCTCACCTCTCATCACCTTTGATATAGATTTATCCTCATTGTTTATACCTCCTAAATCACTCTCAATTTACTTCCTCTCTTCATCATCACTATCTCTGTAAAGCTGTCATCATTTCTAAGACTACTACAGCAGCCTAATAATTGATCTCTATGTCTAGTCTCTCTAATTTATCTTTTGTCAGATTTATCTTGGTTAAAATATATATCTGAGATCATATATCTCTATAAAAACCTTGAACGGCTCACTAACAACTTCAGTTTAAAGTCAAAGTCCTTTAAAATGATATATAAGGCTCTTTAAAATCTGATCCTAAAATGTTTTTAACTTCATCGCTTGTCACTGTCCTGACACATCTTCATCAAATCACTGGCATTCCCCAAAAATGCCATGTACTTTCACATAGTCATATGTTTGCACATGCTCTCTTCAGTCTGAAATACCCACTACTCTCCACTCTGCTTGTAAACTCCTATATTCGGAGTTCAAACAGCACCTCCTTTAAGCTCCTCTCTCTGACTTCCGTAGGTGAGAAGTCATTTTTATCACACCATCACATCTTGCAGATACTGTTGACATATCTTTGTCACCCATATGTCATGGATGTTTTTAGGACCGCTTCTATTTCAGATGTTCTGTCTTTATTTCCTCCTAAGAACATGAATAAATTTGTCAGACTATGTTTCCCAATTTTTAATTCAGAAAATGTGATTGCTAGTGACACTACTTGTCCCCTCCAGGAATTCCAAAGTAACCTATTTCAGGAAGACACTTTCTCTTGCAGAATTTTTGGAACATAGTTAAATTTTATGTTGTTAACACTCATCATTAGAGAAGACAAAGAGTCATTTCAAGACCAGAGCACAAGTAAATATTTTAGTAACGTTTACACCCTTCTCCACATTGCCCATTCCCCATCCCCCACCACCGCCAACACACCATTACAAATCCACATTTCATAATAAGCAGCTGTTTCATCAGGAGAACTGGAAGAAAGGAAGCCTACAAATGTGTCTCTACACCTAATTAAAGATGTTTATCCTCAGAAATCTCACCTATTAATTTTGTCCTTTTCTTGTGGAATCTTGGCATTTAGTGACATACAGTACGTCCCCATAATTACTGGAAAATTCCCCAGATGGAAGTGGATGCTCAAAACATCTTGGCCCAGAGGTTTTTATTAAATTCATTTTCCATAGATAAGATAAATACAAAAACTAAATATACTTTTGCAGAGCAAATGGGAAGGAACTCTTCGCTCTCACCTTAGTTCTTAGCCATCATTTACTTAAAAAAAAAACAAAACCATTCATTGAGTTACTTCTAAGACACAGATTGTGTTAGGTGCTATTAATGCAGTGGTAAACAAGAGACTTAGGATCCCTACCCCCATGAAGTCTACATTCTGGGGCAAGAGACACCCAATTAAGAAATAAAGAAACAGGGGCGCCTGGGTGGCTCAGTCGTTAAGCGTCTGCCTTCAGCTCAGGTCATGATCCCAGGGTCCTGGGATGAAGTCCCACATCAGGCTCCCTGCTCAGCAGGAAGCCTGCTTCTCCCTTTCCCTCTCCCACTCCCCCTGCTTGTGTTCCCTCTCTCGCTGTCTCTCTCTTGCTGTCAAATAAATAAATAAAATCTTTAATAAAAAAAAGAAATAAAGAAACAAAAGCACAAAGTAATTACAGATTGTGGTAAATGCTATTAAAGAAATGGTGAGTGATTAGATGGAGATTAAATGGGAGTGGGGGATGAAGCCCTTTAGATATAATGGTCACACGTAGGTATTTGAAGGAATTGGCATTTGAGCTGAGACCTCTGAGATGAAAATGGGCCAGTCTTGTGGAGATCTGGCAGAAGAATATACCCCAAAGAGGGAACAAGGGCAACCATACCTTAAATACGGTACCCTAATCACAAAATGCAGGTTACCAGCAGATGGCAGTATCCATATATACAAGGAAAGAAATAGAGGCCAACACAGTTTGAAATATCTACAAGCATCAAATCTTTGTCTTACATTGGATGCCCAGTACAATTCATCCTAATTCTAAATGAGTAGCCAAGTTTAGTCAAAATTACCCTCTTGACAACTTCTTACCTGAAAGGTTCTTCTCACTAAACATCCCTGTCAGTTGCCTCTTCTCACTTTCCTCCCTGAGCTGCTTTTCCTGTATTTGCCTTTTAAATGTTGTTCCCTATATTCCTATTGTTTTTGCTCTGTATAATACCCCCCAAAGTTGTCCATTCCCATTGACACCCATATGTTCCAAATCTCTCCTGAGTTTCCAATATGCCATATGTCAAATACCCATATGTTATTGAATTTCTCCATATGAATGTCCTGCTAGCACCCTAAATTCAACAGAGCCAAAACTGGATACATTACCCCTGCCCTGCTCACACACTCTGAACATTACCAATGTAACCCACCTAACACCATCACTGATCATTTGGCCATGCTTGACACATGGAAATCGTCTCCTTATTTTCTGATTTGTTCTCCCTCAGCTCCCACACCTAGTCATCCAATCTCCCACTTCTACATTCCTAATATTTCTTGGACTAAGTTCCTTTAGAAATTAATGAGTCAACACTAAATTATTTACTTCTTTATACTATGACCTGGATTATATAGTAATATAAACTAATTTTATGCTTACCATATGTCATGCACTCCGATGCATTATGTCATTTCATCCTTCCAATTGCTTCATAATCTATGAACAGTATAATTATTTCTCTTTTACATATAAGGAGACTGAAGCTTAGAGGTGCTCAGGAATTTGCCTAAAATCACTTACAGAAGTGGAAGGGATGAGATTTAACCCATATATTTCTGACTCTAAAATTTGATCTTCTAAACACTGTATCATAGGAAAGAAGTAGAAGTTAGCTTTCTTAACAGAAAAATCAAGCATTTAACTTGATAGTTCTTTCCAGGAACAAACTTAAAAACCACTTCAAAGATTTTAGCATTCTGGGATAACTGGCACTAAATCCAGATACATGGTGACATGGTGTTTGATTAATTAAATCAGTTATTCTAAAATGTGCTCAGGTAGCAAACATCTGGAAGTTGTGGTGTTATTTGGGCAATAACAAAAATATATATACATTTAATTTCACAAAAACCTAGATATGTTTCAAGCAGAAAATAAGACTGCATTTTATATAATATCCTCAGATTATTTGAAATGTATATAAAACATGAAGTCACATGAAGTATTTTATCCTTTGCTGCTTATTTCCTCTTTGTTCATTTGATGATCTGCTAACTAAAAATGTTAGCAATATACTTTTTTTTTTTTTTAGATTTTATTTATTTATTTGGCAGAGAGACACAGTGAGAGAGGGAACACAAACAGGGGGAGTGGGAGAGGGAGAAGCAGGCTTCCCGCAGAGCAGGGACCCTGATGCGGGGCTCGATCCCAAGACCCTGGGATCATGACCTGAGCCGAAGGCAGACGCTTAAGGACTGAGCCACCCAGGTGCCCCAATATACTAACTTTTAAAGAACACATGTGAGGAAAAAGATTGAAATTGAGAATATGAGTTTTTTGCAATAGCTCAAGCAAGAGATCTGACCTGGAAATAAAGTAGTGAGTTAGGAAGGGCATAATTTGAAAAATACTTAAAAGGTAGAGTAATTAGGGGGCACCTGGGTGGCACAGTCTGTTGAGCAGCCCACTCTTGGTTTTGGCTCAGGTCATGATCTCAGGGTCATGGGATCAAGCCCCGCATCAGGCTCTTCTGCTCAGTGTGGAGTCTTCTTGAGGATTTCTCTCCCTCTTCCTCTGCCCCTCCTGCCCCCCTCCCTGCTCGCTCTCTCTAGCTCTCTTTCTCTAAAATAATCTCTTAAAAAAAAAAAAAAAGAGGTGGAGTAATTAGGACTTGACTGGATTTGGAAGCTGAAGGAGGAATGGAAGATGACTCATCAGAGTTTCTATTTATGGTACTTAGATGAAAGGTAGACAGTTTCTGTTATTTACATGAGGCTATTTATGAAAAACTCAAAGAGTGTGGAGTCTAGTATGTGGGGCACAGAGGGGATAGGAAAAGTTGGCCTAAAATGGAGAGTATAAACTGAAATAACCAGATAAAATGTAGACATTATTGGGCTGAGGAAAGAATAGAATCATTAGTATTGAATTCAAAGGGGCATAGGAAACCATCAGAAAACTATTATTAGGGAAATGACATGATTGATGGGAAATGGTTTTAACTTCAATGAAGCAAAAAATATTTGGAAATTGTACATCTTGATATCTTGACAAATGCCATAATAACTATTATCAGAATGGCACCAAGAAATATTTCAAATAGCAACAGATAAGTCACCCATGTAAGTCACCCATTTAAGAAAATTTTATGTCAGTGTAGGTTGAAGTGAAGGTTTATGGAATTGAAACTCAAACTGACAAGTTAAAAGAGATTTTACATGCTCTATTGAAACATTGGCAAATCTTTTGTAATAGTTTATTATTTTGGAGAGAAAAAAATGTCTTAAAGGAGACTGCCTACATGTCAGAAGCATTTTGAAGAATCCAATATTTATATTTAAATCAAAATACTTTCTAATACGTACTGCCTCAACTCATAAAATGAATCAGTGACTTCTATGACCAGATTGGTTTTGTCTTTATGACAAGAATTTATTTAGATAAGCTAGCAGTCTTGCCTCTGCTCACCGTAATAGCAACATCCACAGCAGAGATTTGTCCTTTATCAGTCAGGGCTGTAGTAGTTCGCTAGAGCTGCCATAACAGAATATCACAGATGGGTGGCTTAATCAACAGAAACTTATATTTGTATGATTCTGGAGGCTAGCAATCCAAGATCAAGCTGTTAGCTTTTTCTAGGGCCTCTTTCCTTGGCTTACAGAAGGCTGCTTTCCTGCTCTATCCTCATGTGATGTTTCCTTTTAGTGCAGGCATTTCTAATGTCTCTGTGTGTGTCCAAATTTCATCATCTTATAAGAATACCAGTTAGATTTGTTTAGAGCCAACCCTAATCGCCTCATTTTAACTTAATCAGCTCCTGAAAAGCCCTATCTCCAAATATAGTCACATTCTCACATTTGGAGGTACTGAGATTAATGCTTTAATACATGAATAAAGGGGGGGGGCACATTTCATCCCACTACAGAGTCCTTCATTGCAAACCACTAAAATCAAGCCTAACTTAAGTAAAAAGTGAATTTATTGGAAATACTGCTCACAGAATTTAAGGAACCCTGGAAATCTTAATAAATCAGAATCTTGGGGAGCCTAGAAAATCAGGCTAGGAAAACAAAAGCAGCAAGAGATAATAGCAAAGAACGTAATTAAAGTCTAGAGCAGATGCTGCCACTGGTCTACCACCACTGGACTTGTAATCCCTGTAATGCCCTTAAGAACCCCAGAATTCTTCCTGAGTCTTGTCTCATTCCTTTGAGAACAAAAGCCTTAGGTGTAGGTGGGAACAGAACAGAGGAATCTGCCTGCCCTGCCCCAAATTATGTATCCAGGATCTGATTGTGTGGGATAAGGGAAAAGGAGAAACTTGCCCCCATTTAGCTTGTAAAGTGGGAATTTTAACATAATGGGTAATTTCCCTCTCTCTCTCTCTCTCTCTCTCTCTCTCTCTCACACACACACACACACACACACACACACACACACACACAGGGAGGACCTTAGTTTGCTTTATTTTGGGTCTTGGATCTCTACCCCTTGGATCTTGGATCTCTACCCCTTTCTCTTTCTTCCCCCCCATTTTTATTGATACTTAAGTAACATATAACACTGTAAGTTTAAGGTATACAACATGATTTGATATATGTATATATTGCAAAATGATTACTATGATAAAGTTAGTTAACACATCCATCATGTCACATAGTTTCTTTTGTATGTGTGAAAGAACTTTTAAGATCTATTCTCTTAGCAATTTTCAAGTATATAATACAGTATTATTAACTATGGTCAGGAAGGACCTTTAGATGTTGGGTAACAATGACAACAACCACAACAACAACTACTTCCATACCAAGTCTCCTACATCCTAGCGACGCAGGCTCAAAAAACATATTCTGATGTCTTCTAAAGATGTAAAGTTTTGGGAATGGTATCCAAGGCAGTAAATTCACAGCCTGTGCATCAAATCAGCCAGGCGGGTTTGGCGTCTTTTTTTTTTTTTTTTAGCTCTTTAATGGTGGGCATTTACTTCAGGCTTGGCCCTGGTCCCATTATTCCCTAATGTATTTCACTCATCTTGACACCCAAATTTATATCCCTGCCTTCTGGGTATTTGAATTGGTAACCCCTGGACTACAACTTTCAACTTTGTTTTGTGGGAGTTTAGTTTGAATTATGAAGAAGTAGAGTAGAAGGTATATAATTCCTCCCCCTGTTGCCATTTTCTATCAGAGATTGCAACTTAGCAATTACCTTATTTCAGAAAACAGTAAATTCAGTGAGTCAGATTTCTAATCGATGAAGAAATGACTATGAGAGGGAGAGAGCTATCAGAGAAGACACCATGTTTAGAAATGTTTATTTTTCACCTGAGGCCAGGGAGAATCTTCTTCCACTACATAAACCACAACTTCAGGGCAGAAACAAAAGCAAATGTGAAAGGCAGAAGGTAGTTAAAAATTAGGAACCTGGCAATACTATTATAATTTATGAAATTCTAGATTCTGTGTATTTTCCCCATATTTGTTACTTATTACTCATCAGATTCATAAGAATGATTGCCAGTAAAATTCTTCAAAAAACAAAGGACCCAAAGTGTATTTTTGAAAGCACTAAAAAGAAACAATTAAGGCAACTACATTCCATCCCTCTTAAAGGAGAGGATCTCCAAAGAATCAAATTGATTATAAAACTGAGTAAAGGGGGAAGCAGGCTGGGTCCCTCTGTGCTCTAACAAGAACAACTACAAAAATTACAAAAGATTAACAAGGAAGTAAATAAGTAAGTAAAAGACAGGGTAGTCCATCAACCTGGGACAGGAGTCCAGACAAAGAAAGTTTCATGAGTGTGTATACAGACAGTCCCTGACTTATGAAGGTTTGACTTATAATTTCTTGACTTTCCAATGATACAAAGGTAATATGCATTCGGTAGAAACCATACTTCAAATTTTTTCCCAGGCTATTGGTATGTGATAAGATACTCTCTCCTGATGCTGGGCAGAAGCAGCAACCACAGCTCCTAGTCATCCACATGATCACGAGGGTAAACAACCAACAGACCCATAACCATTCTTCACCCATACTGCCATTCTGCCTTTTGCTCTCAGTACAACATTCAATAAATTGCATAAGCTATTCAATACTTCATTATAAAACAGTCTTTACATTAGATGATTTTGCCCAACTGTAAGCTAATGTGAGTGTTCTGAGCATGTTTAAGGTAGGCTAGGCTAAGCTATGATGCTCAGTAGATTAAATATATGAATTGCATTTCGACTTAATGATATTTTCAACTTATCAGGACATAACCCTATCATAAGTTCAGGAAGATCTGTATATACAAACATACACACCAGCACACACACCCATACTTGGGATTCCTTGGCATTATCTCTTATGTAGAAAGCTACTACTCAAATAATCAATTGCACTAATTAAAGGGACTCTTAGTTCTCTCCTTATGCAAATTAGTGAAAAATATTTAAAACTTTTATCTATAAAGATGACTCTAGGCCCTATAATACTTCCTAGCAGAAACAGTTTAAATAACAATCATGGAACAAAAATAACAGCAAAGCTTTACATTTTTTTTTTTTTTTTTTTTAGATTTTTTTTTTTTTTTTTTTTTTATTTGAGAGAGAGAATGAGAGAGAGAGCACATGAGAGGGGGGAGGGTCAGAGGGAGAAGCAGACTCCCCACCGAGCAGGGAGCCCGATGCGGGACTCGATCCAGGGACTCCAGGATCATGACCTGAGCCGAAGGCAGTCGTCTAACCAACTGAGCCACCCAGGCGCCTGCAAAGCTTTACATTTTTTAAAAAAAATAGTACTTTGGTTTGTAGAAATATTAACAGGTGCCAACCATTCATTCACATTCTTTTATAAGCAGGACCATTATTGTAATATTAGTGATAGGAATTTAGACTTTTGTAATATTAGTGATAGGAATGTAGATAGGAATGAGACTGCCAAAGTTGAAATCCCTGGCTCAGCCTTTAACATAACCTTGGGCATGTTTCTTTCTCTCTGTGCTTCATCTATAAAATGCAGATAGTAACAATTCCTACCTCAAAGTCCTTGTGATAACTAAATGAAATAATGTGTGTAATGTGCTAAGTAGTTTTCAGACTTTCAAGAACTTTATGAAAGTTGTTGAGTTGTACTCTCCACCCCCAAACTAGGGGTAATAATAACACATTATAAATGGGTTTTTGGGAATCATTCAGACACTTTCCTAAAATCTGAAAATAAGTATTGTACATCATAAGAGTTCAAGTTCCCCCTTCTCTGGGCAGCCACCCCTGGCGTCCTTCAAATGAAACTTTTTCCATGTCTTAATAAAGCTTCGCAGGAACCCGAAGCATGCTGTTTTCACCAGCCCTGTTCCATCCGTGCATGAGAAGAAAGTTAACTGAGTACCGTGACCCTCCAAGCAGCCCTGAGTTGCGGCGGCTGCTCGAGATCATTCAGGATGGGGATGGTAAGTGCAAACATTAACCGAGCACGCAGGACAAAAGAATCGCCCATTCTCAGCAAAAAAGAACGTGAAGGGTGGTCCAAAGCGCAACGAGCGCCAACCAACTCGCCTCATTGATCCTGAGGCCTGACACAACTTAGAAAGGACCTGGTGGATGAGCGACATCACAAGTGATGCCAAGTCATTTTCCCACGTCCCTACCCTGCCCCCTCCTGGTCGGCCGCCGCAGAAGCGCACGCGCAGCTCCGCTTCCGGGCGCCGCTCCTCGCTACCCACAATGCTCTGCGGCACCGACCTGTCGCAAAGGCCCCGTTTCGGCGGCGAGTGAGTGCCTCGCTTTCCGTGCGGTGCGGCGGCGACGGAGGCCCGTGTCCTCTTCTTCCTGCCGCCGGGCCAGGTACCCTGACGGTGTCCAGCTGCGCTAAAGTCTGGCCGGTGCCACCTGTCTCCGCAATGCCCCCCAAGAAACAGGCTCAGGCCGGGGGCAGCAAAAAGGCGGAGCAGAAAAAGAAGGAGAAGATTATTGAAGTGAGTACCCACCCCCTCCCCCACTCATGCTGCGAGCCTTCAGGGAAGCAGCCTCCTGGTTCCCCGCTCCACGGCTCCTGCTCGCGTCTTCCGGGACGACGTGTCCCCCTCTGGCTCTGTGGCCCACTGCCCTTTCCCCAGCCCCGTGATGACGCTCCCTGCCCCTCATTGCTATAGTGACGCTGCTGGCGCCCCCGTGCCCAGCCTTTGCTTCTCCGCCCACATGCCCGCCTTCACCCACCCAGGTGGGAAAGGGCACCCCGCTCCCCTGCCCGCTTCAGGGTTTTGACCTTCGCTAGTACTTAAAATTGAAGACATTTCTAGATTGGTGTTTTTAAAAAGTACGCTGAATGGGCTCAGGCCAGATTCTTTCTGGGGGGTCGGCTCGTGACGAGCCTTTGTGTTCCATTTTTACCCATCGCTTAGGAGGAGTAGTTCTTTCGAGTCAACAAATTACCACTTCGTGGCTTTTTCGATCCATTACAAGTTCCATAGAGAGTGGAGATTTCTTTAAGGTCGCAGCTCACTGTTTTGTACGTAGTTCTTGATAAATATACATTGTGAATTACATTGACTCTGCTTTAAAAGAGATTGTTTCAGTGTCATTAGCTGTGTTAAGTGCCGTACCCGAATTTGGTATATATTCAATTAGTGCATTGAGCCTATAGCTCTTCATGGCCGAGGAACACTTTTGACGTTCTTGAATGTTTTATATTTGCCTTCCAATGACTGCACCAGTGAGTTTCCTGAGAGTGAACCATCATCAGTGACTTTTAAACAGTTCTTCCTTTTCTTTGGATGTAATTGGAAAAAGCCATGACCGTTTTCCTGCTTCTGGTATACCTGAATAATGGACAGCCTTTGTGGAATTGTCGCTTTTTATTAGAACTCCACCAAAATGCATGTTGGGTGTTTTGAAATGAGTTTATTTATAAATGATTACTGGTTTTGTTTTTCAAAGATTTTATTTATTTGTCAGAGAGAGAGCGAGGACACAAGCAGGGGGAGCGGCAGACAGAGGGAGAAGCAGGCTCTTCGCTGAGCAAGGAGATGAGGGGCTTGATCCCAGGATCCTGAGATCGTGACCTGAGACGAAGGCAGACGCTTAACTGACTGAGCCACCCAGGCATACCTAAATGATTACTGTTTTTAGTATTTGATATTTACAGCCTTGAAAAACAGCAATGAAAGCCCTCAGGGCTTCATAGTATAAACCTAATCAGAACTTGTCTTTGTCGATTTTTACATAATTTTTAAAGTCTGCTGGTTTAATATGCTTATAAAGAATTCTAGTAATGTTTGCCAAGTTCCAACTCTGAAGCAGAACCTGTATTCTTTTTTTCCTTTTCTTAATTTTCTTTTCTTTCCTTCCTTCCTCCCTCCCTTCCTCCCTCCCTCCCTACTTGGAGCCCAACTTGAGGCTTGACCTCATGACCCTGAAATCAAGGCCTGAGCTGAGGTCAAGAGTCCTATGCTTAACTGACTGAGGCAGTCAGGTCCCCCATCCCAAGAACCTGTATTCTTATTGCCAATTTGTACTATTTAAAACTGTGATGAAGCAGCATAGCCAGAACTTTAAAAGCAAATTACTGTCTTCCTCACATGTGTGTCTACTGTCACCTTTTTGAACAATCTGGACTGCTGGCACTTAAGTAGATCTCTGGGAATGGTGATGTCATAGCATTCAGTGCTATGTAAACCAGAGATTTACATTTCAGGGATCACATTTTACTTGTCAGTTTCCTTTACTAAGATTGAATTAACATGATACAAAGTGAAATTTCCTTAGAGACATGAAATTAAATGTTATCTGACAAAATATATCTCCTGTATTATTGAACTTTAACTATATGCAGTTATTTTATTTTTTAATTGGTAGGAGTATGACTTTTGTTTTAAGGAATTGTACATGAAAGTCATTGATAGTGTTTATCAACTAAAAGTGTAGGTATATAATGGCTTCATTCATCTTGTACACAGTTATTCTTAAGGTAAAGAGAAAGCAATCTTAGATTCATTAATGAAAACTTAGCCTAAGAAAAATGCAAAATAAGAGCTGCATTCTTTAACTGACTAAAACTACCCTAACAGAGTGGTGATATTAGCCTGCCCCCCCCATTTATTATATATGATGGGCATCTTTTTTTTTTTTATGGTAGTAAGGTTTTGTAGACTCAAGTGTCTTGCATGGATATTTGCTCGTAGAGGTACAACAATACTATGAATTTAATGTTAAGTTTTATCATTTGGGTGAAATGACATTTATAGAGGAAATTCTGTTACTCAGCCTGGTTAGGAAACAATATATCCCTCTTTGTTAAATATTGTAGGTGGCTTTTTTTTTTTTTTTTTTTTTACTTCCCCAAAACCCTAGCATGTCTTGATGGCTAGTGCATGGGGTTAAGATGAAAATTGATTGAGGAGCTGGGAGCAAAGACTGATGTACTTCTTATCAGCAAAATGGAGCTAATTCCTATATTACAGAGCTGTGGGTTAAATGAGATGACATATATAAGATACTTGACATATATATAGTTAATAAATGGCAGCTGCTATTATTTATTATAAAAAAAAGAACTAGTTAGTGGAAATAACCAGACTGATCTGTGCTGTTAGTATAGGGTTTACTTTCTGTCACTTGAAATAATTTCTTTCTGTTGCCTACATTTTTTCTTTCCCTCTTTAAACCTTCCAAAATTTATTAATTGATTTGGATTAATAGGTATTTTCTTTCTGAAATGAGTATATCAAAAGATGTTATGGTTCTCTTAGACATTCATGCAATTGTCCCAAGTGGCATATACCATTTGCTTTCTTATAGCTAACATTTAATAAACTGAAGTCAACTTTGAGAAATAGATTTGATTATGGAAAGAGAAACAATCCTTGGGTTGTAGGACGTGCAAATAAAGGATGTCCAGCTAAGGACTTGTAGCAGCAAGGAAATGGTAATAAGACACCTATAGAGGTGGAATCCAGATGTGTAAAGGATGGAGAAAGAGAGATGATTGGTTGCCAATGAAAAACTTTAGTTAAGGTCAATTGTTGATTACTTGAAGTTAGATTAACCAGCTGTAGAACATCCATTGCATGAGTGGAGAACAAAAATACATGAGATAGTGCATGTGGTGGACGGGGGGAGGCAGACACGACTAACGAAATAAAACAGTGCTTAGCTTCTGCTTACCCTAGTTTCCCAAAAGGTAGTCTCTGGTTGTCCTGGAGTACTATTCAGTATTGACCTGCTCTCCCAATCCCCCCTCCCTCTTTTTTTTTCTCAGACATCTTATTTAAGGAGTGGAGGCTGGCTGTAAAAAGAAGCATGATTACTTAATGGGATGGGAAGGGAAAGAAAGGGTCAGTTTTTTGTTGTTGTTGTTTTTTGGTTTTTTTCTTTTCTTTTTAAAGATTTTATTTATTTATTTGAGAGAGAGAGCATGAGCAGGGGGAAGAGACAGAGGGAGAGGGAGAAACAGACTCCCTGGTGAGCAGGGAGCCCGATGTGGGACTCGATCCCAAGACCCTGAGATCATGACCTGAGCCGAAGGCAGACACCCAACCGACTGAGCCACCCAGGCATCCCGAAAGGGTCAGTTTTAAGTGAAGTCTGGAGTTCACTGAATGTTAGGGCTCTTGGAGCTTCAGGGAGCCATCCTTTAAAAAAAAAACGTGTTTTCTAAACTCCTTTGTATTCAGTTTCCCAAATCTGAAACATACACACACACACATTATTCCTTCCTTATAACCTAACCTTTGGGACCTTATTGATCCAATGAGGACTACTATTTCCCAGTTTTATTTTAAGCACGATTTGGGTTTGATTGTAACCTCCAGTCTTCCTGTCTCATATCTCCCCACCCCCAAATCCAGGTTAATCTTCACGTAAGTGTTTGTCCTAAATTCAAGAAAAAGGGAGAAAGCCCTTTTGAAGTATTCCAAATTGTAAAACATCCTATTTTCAACAGCTGTTGTTGGTATCCCAGATCAACAATGTGGTTTTCAGAAAGCTTTTTGTGTACCAACCTGCACAGTAACCTAACTAGGTTTCTCTGGAAAATAGTTTTTCCTGGTGGAAAGAACAAAGACTTTGCTTGGAGTCAAATATACCTTGGTTCAAATATCATCTGTGTCACTTAATAGTTAACACTTAGTGATCCAGACATAATTATCAGTTTGTTGGAGAAAGCAGAGAAAACAAGCCATGTACAAGTGATAAATTTATGCAGCTTCTTTAATTCTCTCAGTGAGATAAGTATCATCACCCTTTTTATAATTGAGGAAACAGGCACAGAGGTTAAATAACTTGCCCAAGGTTACTAAACTGGCCATTGGCAGAACCACGATTCAAACCCAGGAAGTGTGGCTGTAGACCCCTTATTGTTAACCAGTGTGTTCTGCTACATCTTTGTAGTAACTCTTTTAACTTTCACAACGATCCTGAAAGGTTAGAGTGAGACCCACTTTACAAATAAGAAAACTGGCAAAGAAGGTAATTTGCTCAGTTTTGTTTGAGCTTAGAACTTCGGCGGTCTGACTCCAGAGCTTGTACTCTTAAATCATTACAGTATACAGTCTGACTTCAGAAGAATTGTTGAACATTTCTCAGCTTCAATGTAACATTTAGAGAGTGAGATAATATATCATAAGATTGTTAAGAGGATTCAATAAAATATATATTGAGTTTAGGTTTCACGAATGCTGAATAGATGTGTCCCCTGTCTCTGTGGAAAAAATAATTTCTGAGCTCTAACCTAATTAGAGACTTTAAAAACACAATTCATTCATTATCTCTTTTAGGCTGGTTAATTATGTGCTAAAGCAGTGTAATTAAACCTGAAAAACTGTTTTTCTTCTGGGATCTGGAGCTTATATACCTCTATCAGAAGCTGTTGTCATGAGTACTTTTTTTCTTGCTAGCCAAGTCCCCTTAGAGCACTTTTTTCTTTCCTAAATCTTCATGTCAGTATCTACCTTGCTATTTGGCCTTGTTTTTTCATATTTGCTTATTCTCTGTGGTTAACCTATGGGGCATGGTTTGAACCCTAGTTACGCTCTTCTCTGGCAAGGCTTATGTAGATGCTGTTGCACTTTGATCTTGATATTTTTATCTAGGATTTTCCATCTCCCCCGCCTCCCATGAGAATGCACTTTTTGTAAAAGGAAAGTGGCATTTCATACCCGGTTGCTGCATGGGCTCATTTCTCTTCATATATCACATTATACTTGACCATCCTTTCTTCTTACTGAATTGAATGTTAAACTCTCTTACCTATAAAAACAAGGGACACCAGCCATAAAAAACTCAAGTTCAACATGTATGTACATCCTACTTTTTTTACATGTGTAGATTATAGAAAATTCATGTAGAATTTTAAAATATGGGATATTAAAACATGAGGATAGAAATTTAAATAGGAGAAAGTGAAATTTTGGTATATGAATGGACATAGATGTGATGAATGAATAAAAAGATACTACCCAGTGAGAACCTTCTAGAACTAAAACTGTCTTCAACTTTGCAAGTGTTAAGAAAATTGAAAGATCCATTTTATTGATTTTGAGATTCTGTAAAGTTATGTCATATTGGATGTTTTCAAATACTAATATCAATACTGTTTTTCATTTCCAATGGGTCCACATAGGTATTCTGTAGCTATAACACTTTCTTCCTATTACCTTGTCCCTTTCCCTCAGAAATAATACCAAAATTAAGGCTTTAAAATAGTCAGTTTATTTCAGACTAAATTCTTTTCAGAGGTCTCAGGTTCCTTTCGAAAGTATAGACCTTTTTGCCTCTTCTTCCTTTCTCAGACCCACCCATAAACAAGAGAATGAGAAAGATGCAAACTCCCATTTTAAAATTAAACATCTAGGGGCAGCTAGTTGGCTCAGTTGGTAGAGCATGCAACTTTTTTTTTTTTTCGATTTTATTTATTTGTCAGAGAGAGAGCGAGCAAGCGCACAATCAGGGGGAACAGCAGGCAGAGGGAGAAGTAGGCTCCCCGCTGAGCAAGGCCTGATGTGGGACTCGATCCCAGGACCCTGGTATCATGACCTGAGCCGAAGGCAGATGCTTAACCAGCTGAGTCACCCAGGTGCCCCAAGCATGCAACTGTTGATCATGAGGTCATGAGTAGCTTACTATTGGGCATGGAGCTTACTAAAAAAAATAAATTTTTAAAAAGGATAAAATTAAACATGTATTTGAACCTCAGTCTACAAAGATTGATAGTGTATGGATAAATTGGTAACTGGCTCAGTAGCACAACAGAGCCCAACTGACTGAGCCACCCAGGCACCCTTAAATAAATCTTAAAAAAATTTTTTTAATTGTTTTGAGAAGATAATTCTCTTACAAAAAAACAGTGCAGTACTGTATCTTATGCAGTATTCCCCAAAATGTGTTTGATAGTACATAATCCCTTAGGGTACTCTAAGAAGAATGCATTCTGAAGTAAAAAAAGATTTAGAATTGCTATAATACTCCATCCCTTGTAATAAAGACTCTAAGATATCTTATGCTTAAGAATTAAAAACAATGTTAGCCAAGCATTTACCTAAACTTACCTGACTGTAGGTCATCTTGTCCTGTATTACAACTTTGCACATCCTGTAGAATTTATATTCTGAAACACTTTGGAAAAAGCATCATAGAGTAACAGGTTTAGTAACAATAGTTGTAAGTATGTATTTAATTGTAAAGGATCTGGGTCATATGTTGGCTTGACTTGATGTTTTAGTGTTTTGCATGTTTACATAGCATAAGAAAGAATAGTTTTCTTACCAGTAAGTAAATGAAAGAGTGATTTTTGGATATGACTAAAAAAATAGATAAGAAATTAATATAAATTGCTAAGATATTTCTATACTCTTTTTCATTCAGGACAAAACTTTTGGTCTAAAGAATAAGAAAGGAGCAAAGCAACAGAAGTTTATTAAGGCTGTCACTCATCAGGTTAAGTTTGGTCAGCAAAATCCACGTCAGGTAAATAACTTAAAATTTCTGCATTTTCTTCATACGGATGTAATAAGGCATCTGTTACAGATAGAAGTATTTGGTATGGTAATTGTATTTCAAAATGGAATCCTACTCTAAAACTTTTCTGCATCTTGCTTTTGTTACTCAGCATTATATCTTAGATATTCCTCCAAGCCATTTTGATATAGCTCTAGTTTATTCTGATGGCTTCATACTGTCTACAATGTGGATATACTATATCCATCCATTTCAGTATAAGTGACACTTCATTTCTAGCTTTCTGACATTAGAACAGTTCTACAAGAAATGTCCTTGTACATGGGTTCTTAACAGGCATTTTTGCTTTTATCTCTGGCATAAATTGTGACACATTTCTAGATCAAGGGAAACGGATTTCTTTTTTATTTATTTGTTTTTTAAAGAGAGAGTGTGTGAGAGCGCCAGTTGGGAGGGGAGGGGAGAATCCAGTTAGCTCGGAGCTAACGCAGGGCTCGATCTCCTGACTCTGAGATCATTACCTGAGTGGAAATCAAGAGTCTGATGCTTAACCAACTGATCCACCCAGGCGCCCTGGATCTCTAATTGTAATAAATTAGATTAGTTTCTGTAGAGATTGTAATCCTTCACATTTTCATTTGCAGTGCATGAGTTATAGGTACTAAAGTTCTTTTTAATGTTTTTCAATCTGGTAAGTATAAATTGAGATCTCATTTTTTACTTTGTTTCCCTCACTACTAGTGAGTTTGAATATCTTTTTTTTTTTTCTTTTGTTTAGTTTTGTTTTGTTTTGAGTATCTTTTCATATGGTTGTTGGCTGTCTGGGTTTATACTTCTCTGACTTGTGTATTCATATCCTTTGCTTTTCTGGTTGTCTTTTTCTTGTTAGTTTATGAGAGACACCTTTGTGTGCATTACAGATAATTTGTGATGTTTCTGTTTTATTTGCTGTACAATTTTTATTTCTTGTATTGTCAGATTTGTCTAGGTTTTTTTAAATATAGTTAAAAAGTCTCCTGCACCACTAGATTATGTGTGTTTTTCCTAGATTTCTGTTTTATTTTTACAGTCTATAATTTGTCATAAATTTATATGTCACTAAGTTAATTTTCTTTCACATGAATAGCCACTTATACCAGCATCATTTATCCCACCGAATTGAAATACCACTGTTGACATATAGTAGTCTCAAATATGTTAGGATCTATTCCTGGATTCTCTTTTCTGTTCTATTTATTGTATGTCCCTAAACCAGTATCCCATTGATTTTGATTATAGTGGCCTAGTAACATATTTTGTTAGCTATTAAGGGAAGTTCTTTCCCTCAAATGTTACTTCTTTTATATTTTTCTTGGCTCTTCTTAGGTATTTATCCTTCCATATGAATTTTGAAATTATTTTACCCATTGGCAATGCGTTCAAAAAAGTTAGCTCCTTTTCTTCATGTTCTTTAGATCTTTCACTTTCTTGAGTTTAAGATTTTACATACATGTATCTTTATTTTAAAAAGTACTTTTTTGCCACTCTGTCCTTTTCCTTAACTTTTGGAAATACTTTTTTTCATCTGAGAATATCAGAACATATATTTGTGACCCCAATCTGAAACAAACTTCTCTCATACATATTGTCTACAGATTAGTGCCTCCAACATTTTTCTTTCCTTACACCCAGCTTGATTCTGGAGCCAAAAACTATTGATCTTCCATGCTGCTAATTTAGTAGCCTGGTTTAATAAAAATATATGCTCAGATCTTGGAGTCATCTTATTTGTTACATGAACTTAAATTATTTAGTGACGCTTATCTATACAATGGAAAGGCAATTACCCTTGTAAGGTACCTGTGGTGGTTAAATGAGAAGATAATGTGAATCTTTTTGTGAATATAGGTGTGTGAAAAGAATTTACTTTTCTTCCCTTACTCCTTTTTTCAATTCTGTTCTCCTCTCCCTATTTTTTCTTCTAGTGGGAAGTATATTGACTGGTAATTTTATATTTCATAGACCCGAGAAAGCCATAAAATTGGTGGTGGTGGTGGTGGTGGTGGTGGTGGTGGTGGTTAGGATTGATGGTACATTCAGTATTATAATTTTTGATAATTTCTTGGGTACTTGGGCTTTTATCTGCAAAATGAGCAGCAGTCCTGCTGTTAGAGCCAGGCAATAGGTACCCCACTCTAGGCCCTGTGTTGTAGAGGATGACCCTACTCTATGTCTCCTGCAGACATAGCTCTCCCACAGGCAAGGAGTCAGTGAGGTTAAGGGAATTTGTACCATCCCTCTCCATAATACTTCAGGGCCTGCAAAGGTCATGTTACCTATATTTATCTTAGGGTATACTGTACTGTCAATATGCCTGAAGTAGTCAAAGGAAGGTTGTGTGTTCACTTCAACAGCATATATACCAAAAAAGAAGGGTGTGTGCTAGGACTATGGACAGATCTGAATCCATACCATATCCTTCCCCACACCTGACCCCTTCATGCACACACATGGTGGGATGAAACTCAGGGTGGGAAGAGGAGCCAGGAGTTGACTCTTGTTTTACTGCTGTGCTCCAGTGTGGAACTGCATGGACCTGAGCATTTTAAATTTGAACCCATCCTTCCAGGTTATAAGGTATATTTGTTAAGTAGGGGTACAAACCATATTTTATTTAGTTAGCATTAGTTTGATTTCTCACTTACAAGTATTTACAGAAATGGTTTATGGGCTTCCGTTGTATCCTTGCTCTGGGCCCATAAATGTTTGAGATGAGCCTAATGAGCAAAGGATATTTTTATTATAGATAAAATGACTTAAATTTTTCTTTTTAAAAAATGTTTTCCCATTTTTCCATTTAAACACATTTACCATATGATCAAAGTCAGGATCTGGGATGTCTTTAACCTTATAGCATTTGGCCATTCCCTTCCTAAAATTTCCCCTTCCTTAAGTACTTTTTTTGTGCTGGATTTCTACTTGTATCTTTGATATTTCTTGGACCCTTTTATGGGTTTTTTAAGGTTGTGTTGGCTCATTTAATATTGGTATTCTTCAAGGAACTGTCTTCTGTTCTTTCACTTTTTTTTTTTTAATCACTTCTTTATGCTGTTCTTGAGTAATCTCATACACACTCAAAGTTTTAATTATTATCTGTAACCTATTTTTAAAATCTTTATTTTAAAGCAGACTGTCTCTCCAGGTATCAAGATCCCTGTCCACTTGCCTTCTAAATAGCTCTATTCAGATGCTCTGTAAGCATCTCGTACTCAGTATGTCTAAAACTGAGCTCATCTCCACCTTCTACCCTGAAACCTGTTACTCCTGTATGCCTGTCTTATCTAACAGCACTAACCATGCATGGGATGATGCTAGACCCCACCCTGTCTTTTATACTTTATGTCTAGGCAGTCACTTGGTACTATCAGTTCTACCTCCTTAAGAGCTGTTCGGCACCCCTTTTCTTCATCCTTGCTACTAATGCCTATTTTAAGCTCTTGTGTTTTCTTGCCTACAGCAAGTGCATTAGCCTCTTAATTTTCCTTGCTGTTCTTGGGCTCCTTCTAGTTCATTTTTCATATAGTTGCCATTGTGATCTTTATAAAATACAATCTGATTGTGTCATTGACTTACTTTAAGCCATGGAGTTTTACCTGTCACCTACTGATACAGTCCAAACTTTTCATTGATGTTTCTCATACCTTGTTTCTTCTGGTACCTGTATCTTTGCATTGGCTGGCTTTTTCTTACCCATCAGAAAAATTCATCCATAAAGTATTAGCTCAGTCTAATTTTCATAGGCATTCCTTGTTTCCAGAGAACCATGTATTATATTATAGTTGTTGACATGTCTGTCTTCCCACTAGATTCTGAGCTTCTTTAAATAAGCATCTTTATCTTTTCATCTTTGTATTCCCTGTCATCTAACATAGGACCTGACATATAAATGTTTGGATGAATCCTCTAATCATATTAGGTATGTAAATCGTGTGCCTGGAACTATGTCATATGTCATATTTGTTTTTTTAATCTCCCACATTGACCTAGCTCAGTGTTTTTCCACAAGGGTAATAGGTATTTTGGGTGGTACAGTTCTTTATTGTGTGGGACTGCGCATTTCCGGATGTTTGCATTTCTGATCTTCAAAAGGCACCCTGATGTTTCTGGGGAGTGGGTGGTTGTCATAAGAAGAAAATCCCAGGTGAGAACCGTTTACTAAAAGTGCTGGGCATGTAGCAAATGCTTAATAAATGCTTATTGCTATAAGCTTTTGAATATGCTTTTTACTTGGCATGGTACCATTTATGAATTTTTTTAAGTCAGCTGATAGAAGATTTCGCAGTTTCATTTAATAGTTTAACCACACCATTTAATATATATTGAAAGGCCATTGTAACACTGATACTAAGAGGTACGGACTATATACACATAAATGTGCAAACGTTTTTGTTATGTTAGTGATGTTATATGTACTGTTGTATAATGAGAACAATGTTATTATATGAAACCAAATTTACATATTATACCTGGGAATATTATAGGTAGCACAAAGTGAAGCTGAAAAGAAATTGAAGAAAGATGACAAGAAGAAAGAATTGCAAGAACTAAATGAGCTGTTCAAACCTGTAGTTGCTGCCCAAAAAATAAGTAAAGGTAAACTTTAAATGTCAGAAGTATTATTTTTATCAAATGTAATTCATGTTTAAAAACCTTTTAATTTGTTTTATGAATACACAAAAGCACAAACAGACCCATAAATACAGAGAATAAACTGATGGTTTGCCAGAGGGGAGGGAGTTGGGGGCCTGGGATGGGCAAATGGATGAAAGGGAGTGGGAGATACAGGCTTCCAGTTATGGAATGAATAAGTCGTGAGGATAAAAAAAGGTACAGCATAGGGAGTATAGTCAATGGTATTATAATAGCAATGCATGGTGACAGACAGCAGCTACACTTGTGGTGAGCACAGAATAACACATAGACATGTAGAATCACTATGTTGTACACCTGAAGCTAATGTAACATTGTGTGTCAACTACACTTCAATTTAAAAAATCCTCAATTTGTTTTGATGTATATTTTCTTCATATTATAAGCCAGTGTGTCTGCTATGGAAATGATAATCCCTTAGTCAAAATTAAACTATATCGATGACTCTTATGGTTCTTCTATGTATGTGCTCAGCTATGTGATTGTACAACTATAACTCCAGCCACTAGCCCCCCACTTAAGGCAAAATTAAGGATTTAGACAGTCTACTAGTTGATTTTTAATATCTCTTCTTTGGTGATAGCCAAGACAAACCTATGATTCTATAAATTGTAAGTTCCAAACTCTTGGCAGTATATTTCCATGTATATTTATATTTCTCTTTTGCCTCTGTCTCATTGACTCAAACTAGACAAGTTACTATGGAATAAGCTATGGGTTTGTCCCTGGAAATAAGAGTAAGGATGGAAGGAATAATGGTAAGAATAAAAGAAATAAAAATAGATATAAAATGCTGTAGAAAGAACTTTAAAGAAATGTCTTAACAATCACCTGTAAGTGGTATTTTTCTTTCACATTGGTGAATGGAAAATAACAAGTTCACCAGTGGTAATTATATCTCAGATAGAAGCTATACTTTGTGATCTGGCAGATTGTAATACAAATACCATGTGCCATTTGACATAGGTGCAGATCCCAAATCCGTGGTGTGTGCATTCTTTAAGCAAGGACAGTGTACTAAAGGAGATAAGTGTAAGTTCTCTCATGACTTGACTCTGGAGAGAAAGTGTGAAAAGCGAAGTGTTTACATTGATGCAAGAGATGAAGAACTTGAAAAAGGTATTTTTTTAAGACATTTTCTTAAAAATATCTTTTGGTTGTTACTAAGATATTTAGTACTTGAAGAATATTTTGGTCTTAGGAAGAAGGCTGTTTGTAAAAAAAAAAAAAAAAATTCTTTTTCATAAAATCTGAATTGACACCATTATGTCCTTTGATTAAGTAAATGAGGATGTATAAAAGCCAGTTACTTATTTTGGATTTGTCTCACGCTTTCTTCCAGTACTACCTTCTCATTTCCCTAAACTACATGGGATTTTGGTGAATAATTTCATAACACTATTTATTCCTATCTTTGGTGTCATTTAAGGAAAATGTGTTAGGTCATAAGTCTTACGATACAGCTTTCCTATCTAAGGAGATACGCAATATGTTTTGGGAACAGTAGATAAAATTACAGTATTTAGTTTTCGTATCTCTTTTTATTTAGATACTATGGATAATTGGGATGAGAAAAAACTGGAAGAAGTAGTGAACAAGAAGCACGGTGAGGCGGAAAAGAAAAAACCAAAAACTCAAATAGTATGTCCTTTTCTTGAATTGAGTTGCTGTGATATTTATCATTAGGGAGAATTATGTGGCAAGGTATTTGCTGCTATTTTTTACTGGATTATTAAATTATTGGAGCTTTTCATAAAGTGCATCAAGCTTTGTTTTGGAATTTGCAAGTATAAGTTACACAAAATTAGATTCCTATTCAAAAGTAGGCTTTGAAAAGCCTTTGATTTTACTTTCTCTCAAATATGGATGAACACAATCACATATTCAGACAAGAATTCTTTATTTTTTTGTGCAAAGTAAAAGGAGGGAGAATTGATAAACACCTACTCTGTTTTAATGATGGGGAGATTTTAAATCAAGAAGGTGAAAATATTGTCACATTATGAATTGCAAAATGAGTTTTGGATAGGCAGTGGCTCTAGTATTCCAGGAAATGTACTTTTAAAAATTTGTACCTTATTTCTCAGACCCAGCATTCATGTCCACATATTTACCTGTAGTGCAGTTAGAGTGAAAAACCTTGGTGTGCTAGACAATTTTTATTTTTATTTTTATTTATTTATTTATTTATTTATTTATTTTTAAAGATTTTATTTATTTATTTGACAGAGACACAGCAAGAGAGGGAACACAAGCAGGGGGAGCAGGAGAGGGAGAAGCAGGCTTCCCACGGAGCAGGGAGCCCGATGCGGGGCTCGATCCCAGGACCCTGGGATCATGACCTGAGCCGAAGGCAGAGGCTTAACCGACTGAGCCACCCAGGCGCCCCACTAGAAAATTTTTAAACACTAGTTTTACTTATATCTGTTGTATATTTTTCAGGAAAAGAATATTGTTTATTAATTTTTACTTCTTATTTTTAAAGTTTATTACCTGAGTCTTCAATACAATTTTATTTTGCACCAAGTCATTATCCTTTGTGTTCCTTTTGTACCTTGCTTTCTTTCTCCCTTCTTAGATGTGAGAAATTGCCTATAATTTCAGGTAATTCAAATAGTATTTGTATCATTATTGCATGTGATGAGTTTTTAAGGAAAGATCAAAACAAAATCATTGGTTTTAGTTTTTTATAACCATATTCATATTTTTTCACTTACTTAAAAATCAGGGTTGGATTGCATTTACAAAGGCTAAAAAAGGCTAAAACTAAGGCATGTCCTTTTGTGTAATTCAGAATTTGGAACAATGTTGAAAATAGAAATTTTATATAGATCTTCTCTAAAGGGAATTTATCATCATATTATATATTTTAAGATTAATTTATATGTACATGTCTGCACAAAGGGTGGTCTGAAAAGTGAATAGCCTAAGGATGTAAATAAGAATGTACTTGTTCCATACACTTAAGCATTTACCTTGGAAATGGACTACACTGAGCCACTACTTGTGAATAATATTTTCCCTATACAGGTGTGCAAGCATTTTCTTGAAGCTATTGAAAACAACAAATACGGCTGGTTTTGGGTATGCCCTGGAGGTGGTGATATTTGCATGTATCGTCATGCACTTCCTCCTGGATTTGTATTGAAAAAAGATAAAAAAAAAGAAGAGAAAGAAGATGAAATTTCATTAGAAGATCTAATTGAAAGAGAGGTAACTATAATTTTTTCCTACTATAAAACTAAAGCAGTATTTATTGTGAAATTATAATATTTACCACTTGGGGGCAATAGCATGTTATTATGAAAGGGGGAAAAAATGTGACCTTTTCCCAAAGTTGCCTTTTTCTTTAGTTATTCATGTACGTCTAGAATGTAAACCTAACCATAATCACTAGCCCATCATGACATTAATTTTAGGATTATGAAACAATTTCTTATGCCACTGGTTTATCAAATTCTTTCCGTAAGATTGATATACTAATGTGGTCATTAAAATCATATTCAGATTGATTGAACTTGAAGTTTAGGTGTTTTTTCTGTTGTCTTATTTTTTAGCCATTTTACTAATCAGTAATATGTACTGAAGGAGATAATTCCTACAGTTTTCCATTTGTATGTTTTATCATCATCCCTGGGTTCAAAACCCTCACTCTGTTGATGGAGGAGAATATGTCTCATTGAAGAGAATCTTCTGCTCCTCATTTCTGGTTCAGCACAAAAGGTGTTTGCTCCATGAGATAGTAGATGGGGCTCCTGGGAGTGACAAGAAAATGTTGAAATTATTGGAAATACTAGGTTTAGGGTTGTATATTTCAAATTATATCCATTTTGCCTTCTTTGGATTGTCTAAATATGTTGTGTAAATGTCTAAGGTTGGGATTATATACATTTGCTCATTTTTAAATGGCTGTATTGTTTAGTGTCTCATAGGAGGCACTATGCTATAATAGAAAATAGAGACTTTGGAGTCAGGTATATTTGGGATTGTTTGTATCCTGCTTCTGCCACATATTAGCTGTTAACCTTGATAAATTTCCCATCTCTTTCTGTTTGCTTATTTGTGGAGATCAGTGTGTTAGCGTATGTGTACACAGCATTTAATACTGAATACCTGGCAGATGTTCAGCAAGTATTATTTCTCCATACATTTATTACTTGATTATTGGCTCTGAGGAGCAGATGGTGTTTTTGCCTAGTTTTTTTCCTCATTTCCTGAGGAACACCAGTGAAACTTGGATATTGTCATGGTGCTTTTCGTATTTTTTGTCTTCAGCAATTGACTTCTGTTAAAACTATTTCTCTTTATGACAGGTTTTAGTCACCTTCAGTTTTGAAAAGAAATCCAGCTCAGAATAATGTATTTTACTGTGTTTAGAAATGTTTGTATTTCTGAATACTCATTCTGCTCATTGCTATATAAAATGAAAATAAATCTGTTTATTCTGAATTTGATGTCTTAACAGTTATAGGCAAGGACTTAATTGCATTAAGAGAAAACTATTAAATGTTGTTATAGGTGATTTGGGGGAAAAAACCCAACTCTTTTGTCTTTACAGCGTTCGGCCCTAGGTCCAAATGTTACCAAAATCACTCTAGAATCTTTTCTTGCATGGAAGAAAAGAAAAAGACAAGAAAAGATTGATAAACTTGAGCAAGATATGGAAAGAAGGAAAGCAGACTTCAAGGCAGGAAAAGCATTAGTGGTACGTCCCAAACTCACCTGAAGAGATTCTTTATTCTTTTTTTCATTTTATAATTTCTGTGTCTTGCAAGAATTTATTGTAATTTAATCATGTTTATGTCTGAAATCAGTGACCAAGAAATATTTTAATTTTACCCTGAGTTGATATATTTGTGTATCTGAATAGATTAGTGGTCGTGAGGTGTTTGAATTTCGTCCTGAACTGGTTGATGATGATGATGAGGAAGCAGATGATACCCGTTACACCCAGGGAACAGGTGGTGATGAGGTAAGAAGCAGCTTTGGCACCTCATTCCCTCACGTTGATGGAGAGAAACAATAGAGAATAACAATAGAGTAGCATGATTAAGGGTACCAACTCTGGGGCCTTGGTTCAAATCCTGACTGTAACCTGGGAAATCACCTACACTGTAGGTCTCTACCCTCATCTGTAATAAAGATACAATGATAATCCCTACATGCAGGCCACTTGTGAGAATTAAATGAGTTAATAAAATTATAGTTCTTTATAAAGAAAGAACAGTGATTGGGGTAGAGTTAAATGCTTATATGTATTAGCTAAAAAGTATGTGTTTTATTCTCCCTCTAAAAGGAAAACGATTTTTAAAAATATTTTATACTGAAAAAATGGGACAGAGACTAAAAAAGTACAGAGTAGGGGAAAAAAGTACAGAGTAGGGAGCAGGAGACAACAGAATCACTTAGTTACAGGCAAACATAGCTGATTATTCATTTTTTCTATAGTATAAAATTCCAGCCTCTGTCTTTGACTTGAAAATAAAAACGTCATATTCTTTATGTCAGAGGAAGAAACTTGAAATACGGCATTGCTATTTTTTTCCCCCAAGAAGTTTAGGAAAAGGAGTGAATTTTGGCAGTTGTCAGTTACTGTTTTCACTTGGCATTAGTAATAATTTTGTTTCACTAAGATAAATGTCAGAGGTAAAGGTAAGTTATGAAAACTGTTCTCATAGGTAACAACTTTCTTTTCTATATTTTTAAAGGTTGATGATTCAATGAGTGTAAATGACATAGATTTAAGCCTGTATATCCCAAGAGATGTAGATGAGACAGGTATTACTGTAGCCAGTCTTGAAAGATTCAGCACATATACTTCAGAAAAGGATGGTAAGTATGCTAACCTTTGTGTGATTCTAAGAACTAGAAAGCTGTCTAAAGAGGGAGGGGGGACAGTTAGACCAGACTGGCAAACTGAGGTCTGCAGGTAGCAGATCGGTAACATAAATATGTGTGGCTTGGCTGTATATAGAAGTAGTGAGTCGTGGAAGCTGTAGAATGGGTGGCTAGGTGGATATGGAAGCCATTAACTGAAAGTAGAAGGGGACAAAAATGAATTTGGAGATGTAGTTAATCAGTTTGGAACCTCATGATTTTGAGATATTTTAATTATCAAAAGTGGCATTGTATAGGATACTGTGTAGACATTCACAGGAGGAAAACTTTTGAAAGTCATTTTCATTGGTAGCTCAGAGTGAATGAACTCACCCAGGCACAATACTTATCACGAGAACACTGTAGAATACACTGCAAACATCAGAGTAGTCAAAAGAGAGAAAGCTTGGGAAAGACACTGAGAAGGACAAACAAAAATAAAGAAGAGTTTCAGAAAAATTAAGTAGGATGAGAGCTGCAAATAATTCTTTAGTTGCAATAAGAAAGGAGTTGTAGGAATTAGGGAGCCAGTTTTCATCAGGACTGCAATGATAAGAGGAATGAGGAGAAAAATAAGTCACTCTTACAAACTTTGTTTGAGGGGGAGACATGGTCATGGGAAGGGCTTGTACGCCAGGGAAGAAAGATCTGGGAGAAGAAGAAAAATGGAAGATGAAAGGATATTAGTTATAGAAACAAGATCTGGGGGCACCTAGGTGGCTCAGTTGGTTGGGCGACTGCCTTGGGCTTGGGTCATGATCCTGGAGTCCTTGGATCGAGTCCCGCATCGCATCGGGCTTCCTGCTCAGTAGGGAGTCTGCTTCTCCCTCTGACCCTCCTCCCTCTCATGCTCTCTGTCTCTCATTCTCTCTATCTCTCTCTCAAATAAATAAATAAAATCTTTAAAAAAAAAAGAAACAAGATCTGGAAATACAAATAATGAGTTTAGTTAAGAGTGAGAATGGGGGAAAGCCTGGGTAGTGAGGCTTGTTGATAAAATTTATGTCTAATGGTGCCTTGACTGAAGAGTTTAAAGAGAAGTGAACGTTTGGCCTGGTTAGTATGAGATAAAAAGGTAGAATATAATCAAGGCAAAGTTTGAGAGAGCAGAAACTAACCTTATTTTTACAATAAAGGAATGCAAGTTATAACATGAAAAACTGGCTTGCCCTCTTGAGATCTGAGTACTGTCAGACTATTGTCTTAATGCCAATCTGAAGACTGGATTTGCTCCTTTTAGAAGTAGGACTTTGGTGACAGTAGGCAGAATTGCAAGTACTTCAGAGTCTATAATCCCCCAAGACTTTTGTCATCAAAGGTATTTAAAATAGCTAAAATCTAAATTAGGCTATTAAAAATTGTCTGTGTGTAAGTATTAGTGTCTTTGAACATGAAAAGACAGCGTTTTTGTTTTCTCAATCTTTTCTAGCTTGTAAAGAAAAGTAGCTGCATAGCCCTAGGTTCTTTTTTCACAATTTGATAAGATGAAATGTTTTTGGATTCATATCTATTTGCAGCATTACTAGTGTGATTTAACTACTGTTCCCCAGATCAAAAGCTAAGTAGCTGCTAATAAACACTTTTTGATTCCATAATCATTTATTCAAAATACTATGTGGAAGTTGACTGTTTAAAAACCTAATTGCTAGGTCATGTAGGAAACAGAATTGAATAAGATAAATCTTGCTTTCAAATGTATAAACCGTTAAGCAATCAAATGTCTGTAGTGCAAGACATACTTGCACCTAGGTATAGGTATAGCTTAAGCTTTCTTAAGCTTAGAAAAAGATCAGTTCTTGTTGGAGTAACCTTAGGGAAGGAAGGCTTTCATGGAAAAAGGAAAAATGTAGTATCTGTGACTGTTAGTTGCTAATCGAATAGTGTTTTCTGTTTCTCGGCCTTATTGATTTCAATGTTTATTTTTAGAAAACAAATTAAGTGAAGCTTCTGGAGGTAGGGCTGAAAATGGTGAAAGAAGTGATTTGGAAGAGGACAACGAAGGGGAGGGACAGGAAAATGGAGCCATCGATGCTGTTCCTGTTGATGAAAATCTTTTTACTGGGGAAGATTTGGATGAACTAGAAGAAGAATTAAACACACTTGATTTAGAAGAATGACACCAAACAAGTCTGAAAAAATTAAGCCAGCTCAGCATGAGTTGAAATTGACTACAGTAATTTTTTTCCACCTAGAATTCTTCAACAGGAGTTTATTTCCCATGCTGATTCTGGAGGGCTTCCTCTCCTCCAAAAAAGGAATATTCTCCCTACGTCTTGTCTTCTGACTTTGGCTACATCTCATAGTAAGTTCAGAGTAGTTCATGATAAATTGAAAATATAATGGTCATTGCAGAAAATGATTGTTGTAACTGTCCATTCAAGTAGGAAGTGTAACTGCTTTTCCAGCTTTTGATTTTCATTGGGCATGTATTATAAGAACAACATAAATTTAAATTTAAAATACCCTTCATTTAATGCAGTTTTAATGAGTGATTTCATTTCCTTTGTATTTATATGTTTCAAAGACTGCCTAAACTAAAATATGAGCACTGTATTTCATAAAGGAAACTGCGTATGCAGATTCAGTATTGTATATCTTTGGACAATTAGATGGACATTTAAAAGGAATCTTCTTTAACCTGACAGAATCAGCTGCAATGCCCTGTGTTAAACTGTTTTAAATGTTTCCCTCTTCTTTTTTGCCAATAAAGTTGTAAATAAAGACCATCATACATTAAAATCCAAATATGGTCCTTTTTTCTTTAAGGTTTTATATGAATATTTTCTTAGAATTTATAGTTTGAGGATTTTAACTAAATATTCTCTCTTATAGTTACCACAGAAGGCACAGACATTTAAAGGATTCTCTTAACTGGTTACGGAACTATGTAGAATACTGACAGTACTACTATGAATTTAGTAAACTATGAATTTGGCTTTAAAAAGAGGCTATAGGTAATGCTGTAGGAAAGAGTAATTCCCCAATTGATAGATATCAGCCTAATTAAATATCACTTACAGAACTAAATACTACTTAACCATCATTTGTGGAGATCCATGGTGTTAACCATAGTACATGCTACAGTTTGATTACTATGAAAGAGTGTAAACAAATCCACCAGAAAACTGAGCTGAGGGTCTTTGTCATTGAGTTCCCTGAAAAATTAGGGTGATACATTTTAAATGGACATAATTTATAAGTGACAAATTTGTGCTAGCACCTTTTTGTCATTTTATTTTCAAATATTAGTACCGTGTTTCTTTTGTTATCTGCAAATACAAATGGATTTTAAAGCATTAGACTAAGATAATAGTATGAACAAGTCAGGTAAACTGGGCCCTAATTTCATTTCTACCTCAGGTAAATTGATTTTTAAATCTGAATCTTAGGGCGCCTGGGTGGCTCAGTCGTTAAGCGTCTGCCTTCGGCTCAGGTCATGATCCCAGGGTCCTGGGATGGAGTCCCACATCGGGCTCCCTGCTCGGCAGGAAGCCTGCTTCTCGCTCTCCCACTCCCCCTGCTTGTGTTCCTGCTCTCGCTATCTCTCTCTCTGTCAAATAAATAAATAAAATCTAAAAAATAAATAAATCTGAATCTTAGTTTCTTCATCTGCATATAGCAGTTAAAGTGCTTCGCAGTTGTAAAACCTAAGAAAACATAATTGTAAATCTTGTCAAATGATAATATCAAAGTTGATAATGAAATCGACTTCCTATCTACTCATACTTGTACTGTAATTGACACTTTTCAAATGTAGAACATGAACCAAGTTTATTTCCCACATGCAATGAAGGTATACTTACTTTGTATATAAAAAGTTTCAAAATTTTGATCTATGGAAGATTTGTTTCATTCTTTATAAAAAGTTTCAAATGTTACTAATTATATTTTATAATGAAACATTTTCAAAATAATCCAGAGTTTAAAACTTTCTAAAGCTATAACCCAAGCAATCTTTTTCTTTCTTTTTTTTTTTTTTAATATTTTATTTATTTATTTGACAGAGAGAGAGAAAGCACAAATAGGCAGAGAGGCAGGGAGAGGGAGAAGCAGACTCCCCACTGAGCAGGGAGCCCGACGTGGGGCTCGATCCCAGGACCCTGGGATCACGATCTGAGCCGAAGGCAGACGCTTAACCGACTGAGCCACCCAAGTGCCCCATCTTTTTCTTTTTCACTTTCGAAATCATCTAAAACTTTACCAAATAATTGTATTTACTTTAGACCCTACCGTTAGTCCATTTACTTTAGACCCTAAGTTGTGTGTGTGTGTTTTTTAAATGTATATGAAAGGCCTATTTAAACAAAAGTATACCTAAGGCTTTTAGTTCTTTAGTTCTTTATTATTTTTTTTTTTAAAGATTTTATTTATTTGACAGAGAGAGACACAGCGAGAGAGGGAACACAAGCAGGGGGAGTGGGAGAGGGAGAAGCAGGCTCTCCGCCAAGCAGGGAGCCCAATGCGGGGCTCGATCCCAGGACCCTGGGATCATGACCTGAGCCGAAGGCAGACGCTTAACGACTGAGCCATCTAGGTGCCCCTCTTTAGTTCTTTAATTTAACGTATTACTACCTTACAGCAAATATGTGATTTTGAAAACCCAAATTTTCTTTAATAAGTGAGTCAAAGGGAAATGCTACAGTGGAGGTAATTTTTGATACCTACAATTCTTTAAGATGGCCTTCACCTATCTTGCCCTTAGGTTTCTTCCATTATAAATACAATCAGTATATGCTCAGAGAATGCAAAAGTATGAGATGAGAATATATAATATGAGAAAATAAAAATGTAAAATTAAATCTTCTAAAATAACATATAGTATATTTCAGAGACCATTCGATATGGTTTTGTATTATTCACAGTACAGTTATCGTATATTAGTACAGGAAATCTGAGAATGGCTCCTCTTTTCAAACCCATTTACACAGAACTCCATAGTTTTTTCTTACAAATTGTTCTTTTATATAAATCCCATTGTTAACATATGTCTGTAATCTAATTTCAGTTATGTGACTTACCTTCATTTTAAAAGGTTTGTGGTTTAGACATTCAGAAACTTACAGTGTAAGCCTTCCACAGGAGGGGAACTATGATTTTGCACTTATTTCCTTATGGTCTATAAAATGAGATTATTATCCCAAATGTAAAGAACTTTTCATTTTCCCCTTAATAGCTAGGAGATTTCATCAGCCCATGCTCTTTTTCCTATTTACCACTTTTTTGGGTAGTTAATCTCTAGGTTATACCAGTGTTCTCAAAGGAACATATATCAGTTTATTCTATTCTACCTGTGAATCCTTGAAGCTATTTTTATCGAAGTCTTAAGGTTCTGTGTATTTCAGTGACAAAGGTCATCAGTACCACTTTCACTACTCTACATATTTTAAGAATTTTGTGATGTTTCCATATTTAATTGATAATTACTAATTTTGAGTAATCCTGTTTATAGCATGTATAGAAATAAGAGTGAGAATGTATAATTGAAAGTACTTGAGTTAATGGAAACCCCTCAATTTAAAATACACTAATTGCGTGGATCACTTCATAATTGTGATTATTGTATATATTGTATGTATTTCACTTAGAAAAGTTCAATGTAGGAGGAGTAGAATTCACTGCATTAATAGTAATGTTCATCCCTGAATTAGTAACTAAATCCTTTTGATAATTTGTGAATTGACATGACTGAGAAGCCAGTTAATTTCTGGAGATAAGGCATAACTATACCAGCTGCTACCCATTCAGTTGTGTTCAAGCTAATTAACTAACTACATTAGTCGTTTACTCCATAGAGATCTTTTTCTTCTAATATGCTAAGAATTATTAGGTATTCCTACACCTCTTGCACTGATGACCCACCATAGAAGGAAAAGTAAATAATCTCTTTTATACTCCAGAACTATCTTCCACTCCTATTGGGGGGTGGGGGGATTAATTGCTAATAGCTTCAGCCAATTTATCTTCAAGCAGGACTAAAAAGAATTATGATACCATCTAGTTTGAGCTAATCATTGCCATTTTTTACTTACTTGATTGGTCTTTTTAATTTTTTTCCCCAGCGCAGTCTTTTAACGGGAGGGTGAAGACACAGCTAATATGCAGCCTTCAAGGACCCTTAGATGAGTGAAATGGCTTATATACAGGAGACCCCATTCATCCTTGACACTCATGCCACCCCTCCCCCTCCCAAGAAGATTTTTGACAGCAAAGAATTCTTTTTAATTATTGATCATCCCATATTAGCAATAACTAAGATTATTTAATTTGTAGGTTTATTACACAGGTGGTTTCTGATTGATGATATCTTTAAAAGTCAAAACTGTATGAAAGATGAGAGTTGATACTCTATTTAAAACAGTAAGAATCACTATTAGAAGTGACAGAATTAACACAGGTGAATTGTCTGAAAGAAAACAGTGTTTAGAAGGCTGGGAAGGCATTCGCTGGGACAATAGTTTTATGCTAATCATAGAACCCTATGTCCATATACAGCATGCTACTGTACAAACATAATACTCTTTAAAAATACAGGAATGCAAGAACAAGTGAACCGGTTTAGGATCAATTTTCTTGATAATTCATTTGCGTAAAATGAAAAGGTTTCATCTGGGCAGAAACATAAATCTCTTCATCCTTTACATGTGTCATGCATATATAAAAGGAAGAAAGAAATTTCTTAATTTCCTAAATTCTTTATTTTAGTGGGGAGGGTGCAGAGGGAGAGAGAGAGAATCTCAAACCGACTCCCCACTCAGCACAGAGCCTGACCACAGGGCTGGATCTCAGGACCCTGAGATCATGACAGTAGCCGAAATCAAGAGTCGGAAGCTTAACCAACTGAGCCACCCAAGCACCCTACACCTATTATAATTTAATACAAACTTTATATGCTGCCTAGAACTCTGCCAGTTTATTTGAAGTCAGATGAAAATAAGTGCAGATTTTTTTAAGTTTCAGTAAGATTCTTAAATGCATAATGCATATCACTCGCTGCTCATTCTTTCTGAACAGAGTTGAATGGTGCTAACAGTTTTCAAAAGCCTGTCCATTTTTTCATTTTCTCTTCTCTTTGATAGTTGATCAGAAGACCAAGTGCAAAATTGACTGTCAGAACTTGTCCAGAGGCAAACAATAAAAGCACAGGAAAAAATTAAAGTGAGCCAATATTTCAGAGGCTTTGACAACAAACTTAGGCTGCTAACAGGTTTATTCTTGTACTTATGTTTTTGTATCTGATTTAATTTCATACATAAGTAAGAATCATCATACTTGTCTGTAGAACTGAGAATGAGCTTTTCTATGAGAAATAGAATAACACATTGGAATTTGCTGTGCAATGGCCTTCACATGGAGATTTTTGCCACAGCTTTAAATGAAATTTATTTTTCAAACTGTGAGCTTATACAGTGTTACTAACATTTAAAAGTGTAAAATAAGCCAAATTTCAGAGGTAAATTGATAGAAATTTCTGAATTCCTCTGATAAAACTAAACGCCTTTTCGGGGCGCCTGGGTGGCTCAGTAGGTTAAGCATCTGTCTTCAGCTCAGGTCGTGATCTCAGGGTCTTGGGATCAGGCCCCAAGTCGGGCTCCCTGCTCCATGGGGAGTCTGCTGCTCCCTCTGCCCCTCCCTCCACTCGTTCTCTTTCTCTCAAATAAATAAAATCTTTTAAGAAAAACTAAATGGCTTTTCATTAATCTTCTAAACAGATTTATTGAGGTATAATTGACACAATATGCATATTTAAAGTATACAATTTTATGTTTGACAAATGTATGTACCTGTGAAATCATAAGCACAATTAGGATATATTGTACATATTCATCCCCACCAGAATATTCCTCTTGCCTTTGGTAGTCCTTACCTCTCCAAGCAAGCACTCATCACCATAGTTTCATTTGCATTTTATATAACTTTATGTAAATAGAATCATATGTATTTTTGTAACTCCGCATAATTATTTGGAGATATATCCATGATGTTGGAGGTATCAATAGTGCATTCTTTTTTGTTGCTAAGTAGTATTTTCTTGTATGGATATAACAACTTGTTTATCTGTTCATCTGTTGGTACACTTTAGGGTTATTTCCAGTTTGGGGTTATTATAAAGTTACTGCAAATATTCACATGCAAGTCTTTGTATGAACGTACAGTTTCATTTCTTTTGGATAAATACATAAAAGTGGAATGTCTAGTTCATATTTTTAACTTTTTAAGAAATTTCTACAATGTTTTCCAAAGTGGTTGTACTGTTTTATTTTTCCACCAGCAGTTTATAAGAGTTCTATTTGCTCCACATTCTCTCACTAACACTTGATGTGATCAGTTTTAATTTAGGTCTGTTACCCATTTAGGGTTAATTTTTTATCTGGTCCAAAGTATGGATATAAGTTAATTTTTTTGCACATGGTGAACAACCTGATTATTCCAGCACCATTTATTGGAAGACTGTTCTACACTGAATTGCCTTTGCATCTTTGTTGAAAATCAACTAATCATCAATTGACAATTCAACTGTTGGTTTTTTTTAAAGTATTTTGATTCATTTATCTCTTTGACTATCATATCAATACCATACTTTCTTCATGGTTGTAGCTTTATACTAATAGAGTCTTGAAATCAGGTAGAATAATTCCTCCAGCTTTGTTAATCTTTTACAAAGTTGCTTTGGCTATTCTAGATTCTGTGCATTTCCATGTGCATTTTAGAATAATGAGCTTGCCGATTTTTAACAAAAACAAAAAATACTGCTAGAATTCTGATCAGGCTTGCATTAAATCTGTAGATCAGATTTGCAAGGAATTGACATCTCAGTATTGAATCTTCTGATTCTGATGAATATGATATATATCTCCATTTTATTTAGGTCTTTTTGAATTACAGTGTTTTGTAGTTTTCAGTATATAGTTCTTATACATCTCTCATTATTTATCCTTAAGTATTTCATATTTTTTGATGTTATTGTAAATGGTATTTTTTAAAATTTCAGTTTACAATTATTGGTTAATATACAGAAAATTGATTTTGCATTTTGATTGTATTCTGCAACCTTGCTAAACTCACTTATTCTAGTAGTTCCTTTTGTAGATTTCACAGTCTTCCACATAGTTGATCATCTGAGAGTCATATGTGAATAAAGACAGTTTTCTTCCTTTCCAATCTGGATATGTTTTATGTCTTTTTCTTGCATAATTGCATTATTGTGCATGAGTCGGCAAACCTGTTTTTGTAAATGAAGTTCTATTCAAATACATTTGTTTATGTATTGTCTTCCCTGCTTTCATGCTACAATGATAGAGTTTAGTAGTTACTACAAAGATGAAACGGCCCCACAAAGCCTGACTTATTTACTACTTGACCCTTTATTTAAGAATTTTAAATTAATTTTTGAAAAGGCCAAACTGCCTTATTGCACTGGCTAGAACCTTTAGTAAGGTATTGAATAGAAGTGGTAAAAGCAAACATTCTTACTTTGTTCATGATCTTAGGTGAAAAACATTCAGTCTTTCACCAGTAAGTAATGTTAGCTGTAGATTTTTCATAGATTCCTTATATAAGATTGAGCAAGTTCTCTTCTGTTTCTAACTTACTGAGAGTTGGAGGGGTTTTTATTTTGTTTTAATCAAGAACAGGTGTTGGCTTTTGAATCCTCTGAAGTGATCATATGGCTTTTTTTAATTGTAACATGTTAATATGGTGAAGCCAACTTTGAATTCCTGAGATAAACTCTACTTGATCCTAATGTATTTTTTAATACATTGTTAAATTTGATTTGATAAAATTATATTTAGAATATTTATGGTTATGTTTGTAATTGATGAGTTAGTCTATAGTTTTCTTATAATTTCTTTGGTTTTGGGATCAAGGTAATATTGTTCTTATAGAATGAATTGGGAAATATTTCGTCTCCTTGATTTTCTGGAAGATGATGTGTATTATATCTTCCCTACATATATGGTAGAATTTACCAGTGAAACCACCTTTGTGGAAAGGTTTTCAAATACAAATTCAATATCTTTTAATAGATATAGGAGTGTTTAGATTATTTCTTCTTGTGTAAGCTTTGTTAGTTTGTGTCTCTCAAGGAGTTTGGCCATTTCATATGTTTTCAGTGTATTAGCATACATTACTTATTTCCCTGAAATTACTGCTTTGGCTGCATCTCATAAGTTTTGATACGTTATATCCCATAAATTTGCATTTCTATTGAGATCAAAATACTTTCTAGTTTCCTTTGACCAGTGAGATATTTAGAAATGTGTTATTTCACAAATATTTGGAAATTTTCCAAGAATCATGTTACTGATTCCTAATTCTTTTGTGACTGGAGAACATACTTTTTTGACTTGGATCCTTTTCAAATCATTGAGATTTATTTTATGACCCAGAGTATGATTAATCTTGGTGAATGTCCCACGTGCATTTCTGCTGTTGTTGGTTGTTACGTTCTATAAATGTTTATTAGGTCAAGTTGGTCAATAGTGTTTTTCAGTCCTTTTGTGTCATTACGGATAAGTGCTAGCATGACATATCTTTTCCATCCTTTTACATTTATCTTATTTATGTCTTTATATTTAAAGTGGGTTTCTTTTAGACAACATGTAGTTGTTTCTTGCTTTTTTATCTGATCTAATAATCTGTGCCTTTTAATTGGGGTGCTTAGGCCATTTACACATCTGATTGGGTTAAAGTCTACCATCTTGCTCTTGTTTCTGTTCTTTGTGTCCCTCTTTCCTTTTACTACCTTGTTTTTAGATTGAATATATGATTTCATTTTATTTATTTTCACTTATTAGCTGTAATCTGTGTTAATTTTGATTGGTGGAGTCTTTTTCTCATTATGGGTTATATTTTCCTGCTTCTTTCACCTGATAATTTTCAATTGGATGATTAGACATTTTGAACTATTCTTTGTTGAGTGCTGGATATTTTTGTATTTCTGTAAATATGCTTGAGTTTTGTATGTAGTTAAGTTACTTAGGAACAGATTTAGTCGTAATTTTCCGCACAAGTGAGGCAAAACCTTTCTGAGTACTGTGCCAGATGTCCCATGAATTATGAGATCTTCCTCTCTGATTGGTGAGAGCAGGAACTATTCTGACTCTGTCTGAGCTTTGAGTATTATTCTAAAACTTTTAGGTGTTTTTTTCCTCCAGCCTTGGATAGTTTTCCTGAAATGCATGGGCTTGTCAGTAGTACTCAGTTGAAGCCACCCTCTAAATATCTCTAGAGTGGCTTTGTGTGTGACTTTCTTCTCTCTGGTACTCTGTCTTGCAAATTGTAGTTGCCTTGGCCCTCCTAGACTCCTCTCCTTCTGGGTTTCCCCTTTCTGCGCTAATGGCCTGGAAACTCCATGGAGTTAGCTGGGAGCAATCACGGGGCCCACCTTTGTTTTCTATTAGGGATCACTACCTATTGTCTGATATTCAGTGCCTTGAAAACCATTGTTTTATATATTACATCTTTTTTAATTGTTTCAAGCAGAAGGTAAATCTGATTCACTGTGACACCTTGGCTAAAAGTGGAAGTGAAGTCTAAATTTAGATTTGCACTACTTCTTTAATACAGGAAATATTTGAACCTTCAAAATCTTGCAGAAGTGTGGGGGTTCACAAAGTACCAACCCCCCCATTAATTCTTAACCACAGATCCTTATGTTTACCCAGGTAGCTTATGTTTTTAGTCAGTACTAGTAAAATCTACTTGACAGAAATAGCTTTGTAAATATCAAGAATGTTCATATTCAAGAAAGAACAATTTGCTTTATTCTATTAAGATTCCTTTTAATGGTTAAACATTTGAGTAGAAATTCTGTGTGATTATAGTGTGAAATATTAAAATCTCATGAAAACAACTCAAATATAAGTAAATGTCAAAAACTTCAGGGGAAATTAATGAAGAGATCTACTGGAGTGGCTGAAAGAATGATCTTGTTACAATACATCTTTTGAATTCACTGTTAAAAAGATGTATCTGTATTTAAATGATTATGTGAAACAAAAAAGTTTCCCCCAAATTACTGCTTTCTCTTTCCTAAGACTTTTTATGTAAAAGCCACAATAACTAACAAAATTCTTTAAAACTATATAAATTTATAGAAGCTAAAATATTCAGTGGATTACCTTCTCAGAGAAGATACGTATATATCTTTATGCTCTGTTTTTATTTCCATATGGTTAGGTTAAAAGCTGTTGCTTTAAATTGGATCTCAAGAAACATTTTGGACCACTTTTGGTTTCTTGGTTCACTTACTTGCCTATATGTTAATGATGAAGACTGAAATTAACATCATCCTAAAAATGGGGAAAACATTTGAAGTGGTAGTAACAACCTGTTCAAGATCTCCACTTTAAAAATTAGGCTCTGGAAATTCAGGGAACATACAAGACAACAGTTTATTTTGCTTCATCCTCTGAACATATCATGGATATAATAGTTTAGCTGTATAATCCTGGGAAAGAGAAAACTTCTCAGCCTCTGCATAGGCTATTCTTTACTAAACATATCACCAAAAATGGTTTACAGATTTTTTCTTAATATGACTATTGTAGTCCTTTAAAAAAAACAAAACAAAGATGAAGCCATTAATGATTGTCAAACACACAGTGTCTGGCTAGATTCTAGCCATTAATTGTTTACGACTTATTACTGAATGTGTTTTACCATCAAGCACAAGCTTCCCATGATGATCATATTAAAAATTTTCAGTTTTACATGTGAAAGTCCTAATACCAACCTGGAAAAATTGGTTGCATTGATGAGTAATGAACTCTGCATATGGTGGATTACCATACTGCCTGAACTCATTTTACAATATTGGCAAAGAATCTGAATTCTTAACTGGATACATACATTTTTTTTTTTTCCCAAGCAGGTATTAAAAACACATTGCTTTTCAGAGAGGCTTAGCAGAGTTGCTGCACTATTTGTCTTTTTGACAGTAGGTTAAGGTTTGGAATGTATTGAAATTGCTTGGAAAGATTCATTGTACTCCTTTATTTTCTTCCTCATAAATTAACTCCAGTTGACTGTGCCATTTGTTTTCAGATATATGGAAAGATATGTGGTTTACTTTAAAACTGTTTTTACTCCAAAAAGTGAATTTTGTTAAATGAAGGAAAAGAGCATAGCGGTTGCAAAGTCTCTGCTTTCAGTTAGACTTGTAGCTAATTATAAATGTTGTTGGTACTTACTGAAACATTGAAGTTTGTTTTTTTTTAAAGAGACAAGCTAAAACCCATGGGGGTACTCGCGTTTAATTTCAACTTCCTGCACAGTACATGAAGTTTTGCATTTGAAGTGCTTTCATAAGGCTTTGTTTTAAGGGCAAAAGAATATGAATTTGCCCTATAAAATGTAAACATTTTTAAGGCACCTTTTTCTCAATTTTCAAAGTAGTCTTAAAATTAAATTCAAATCTCTTTTTTTATCAATGTTTATCAATTCTATATAGTAATTTTAAGGTGTACCTGGTCTTTCCTGGGTGAGATTTACATCTCTAGATATAAATCAAACAGTAAGTTATGGGCTTTTACATATGAATGCTAAACGATTTGCCAATATACCCTGTAGTTCTGAAGGCACTGATAATACAGAGATGAATTCTGTTCTTTAGTCATGTACAGGAAAGTGAGTGACAGAGAATGTAGACACTTAAGTGACCCACATCTCCTACTGCAATATTTACCTTCTTATATCTGAAGGGGAGCAAAATATGCCACTTCAGCATATTGATTATTTTGAATTAAAATTACTTAAGAAATAGCCAGTGGAAAAAGGACACTCTGATCCTTCTTTGTCCCCCTGAAAGCAGGAAAGAAATCTCCCATGTGAAGGTATTCTTCCTCTACCAGGTAGGTAGAAAGCATCTTTATTGCCAGAGATAGGGAAATCAAGGCCAAGAAGGCTGGATAAGCAAACTTTGTTACTTCTTTAATTTGTTACCTCAAGCCCAAACCTCTTTGTCAGATCTTCACAAATATTGTTTCTTTGTCTGAAAGCTGTAAAGCTGCCTGCTTTGGTCACTTTTTGAAGTCTCTTATCTTTGGGACTCCCATGAGCATGAAATGAAATTTGTTTTTCTCCTGTTAATCTGTTTTATGCCAATTTAATTATGAGACCAGCCAAAGAACCTAGAAGGGAAGAAGGGAAACCTTTTCTTCATCTGTATCTTCATCAATCACTCTAGTCCTGGGCTAAGAATATGTGTTATGGTTATAATACTTGGGAGGAATTCACATTCACAAGAAAAATGTTAATGCAAATGTCACAAAGTGATAACAAGCGGGAAAGTTTGTGAAGTTGCCCTTTGGTTTCTTGACCAGCTACTTTCAAACTCATCATTCCACATGGGGAGTTGTTGATCATTTTGACTGGGCTCGAGATGATCAATTCAACTCTCTATTAACTTCATTTAGTATTTACAATTTGAGAGTTTTTCTAAATAGGCCTTCCTTGAGGTCCTCCAGGCCTCTTTGTCATCTTTAATTATTTCCTGTTCTTTGGCAATCTCATTCACTTTCATGATTTCAATAATCACTTCCATATGGGCAACTGTTATCTCCAGCCTCACATTTCTAATAAGCTACAGCATGGCTCAACATGAATATCCTGCCACTGTATCAGATTCCAAGTTAAAGTCATCATTTTTCTCTCCTTAATCGTTTCTTCTTTCCTTTTCTTCTTTTTCTCCTTTTTCCTCCTTGTTATTGAGATTTTATTATCCATCTACTTGAACTAAAAAAATACCTGTTGATTATTCTACCACACCAAGATTCTCTCATATCCATCCTCCTTTCTATTTACTATCCTCTATTACTATTCTGTATTAGGCTCCCAACTGCCTTCATAATTATATTATTTATCTTCCAAACTGGGACATTTTTGAGTGTGAAAAAGACATGAGGAGTGAAGAAAGTCCATACTTATACTAGTACAACTGATATACATTGAAACTGCCTCTTACAAACCTGGGCATATGGTCACTGTGCTCTAATTAATCTAGCTTATTTCCTTTCCTTCCTATAACTAATCATCCAAAGCACTACCAGACTTACCTTCTCAAAGCCTTGCTTTAATCATGAGGTTTCCATCTTCCTAATTCTTCAATGGCTCTGAATTGTCTAACAAAAAAAATCTGAACATTCAGGCGTTGTCTTCCAAGCCTACCTTGGTCTGGTTCCAGCTTCCCTCTCCTACATTATCATTTCTGTTTTTTCCACAGTTTTATTGAGGTATAACTGACATACAGCACTGTCTAAGTTTAAGGTCTACAGCATAATGACTTCACTTAAATATATTGTGAAATTATTACCACAGTAAGTTAACACCCATCATCTTATATATATAACCAAAATTTTTTAATGTTTTTTTTTTCCTGTAATGAGAACTCTTAGGACCTACTCTCTTAAAACTCTTTTTAAAGTTTTTATTCAAATTCCAGTAGTTAACATACAGTAGAATATTAGTTTCAGGTGTACAATATAGTGATTCAACACTTCCATATAACCCCCAGTGCTCATCACAAGTATACTCCTCAATACCCATCACCTACTTAACCTACCCCCCCAACCTCCCCTCTGGTAACCGTCAGTTTGTTCTCTATAGTTAAGAGTCTGTTTCTTGATTTGTCTCTCTCTCTCTCTCTCCCTCTCTCTCTCTCTTTTTTCTCTTTCCCTTTGCTCATTTGTTTTGTTTCTTAAGTTCCACGTATGGGGGCGCCTGGGTGGCTCAGTTGGTTAAGCATCTGCCTTTGGCTCAGGTCATGATCCCAGAGTCCTGGGAAGGAGTCCCACATTGAGCTCCCTGCTCAGCAGAGAGTCTTGCTTCTCCCTCTCCCTCTGCTCCTCCCCCTGCTCATTCTCTCTCAATCTTTCAAATAAATAAATAAATAAAATCTTTGGGGAAAGAAAGAAGTTCCACATATGAATGAAATCATATGGTATTTGTCTTTCTCTGAATTATTTCGTTTAGTGTAATACTCTAGCTCCATCCATGTCATTGCAAATGGCAAGATTTCGTTCTTTTTATGGCTGAGTAATATTCCTGTGTGTGTGTGTGTGTATCACTTTTTTTTTTTTTTAAGATTTTATTTATTTGACACCGAGAGAGAGAGAGAGAGAGAGGGCACAAGCAGGGGGAGAAGCAGGCAGAGGGAGAAGCAGGCTCCTGGCTCAGCAGGGAGCCCGATGCGGGGCTCGATCCCAGGACCCTGGGATCATGACCTGAGCCGAAGGCAGACGCCTAAGGAAGAGCCACCCAGGCGCCCCCTGTGTCTCACTTCTTTATCCATTCATCAGTCAAGGGACATGTGGGCTCTTTCCATAATTTGGCTATTGGTGATAATGCTGCTATAAACAATGAGGTGCATGTATCCCTTCGAATTAGTATTTTTGTATTCTTTGGGTAAATACCTAGTAGTAAAATTGCTGGATCATAGGGTAGTTCTGTTTTTAACTTTTTGAGGAACCTCAATACTGTTTTCCAGAGTGGCTGCACCAGTTTGCATTCACACCAACAGTGCAGGAGGGTTTCTTTTTCTCCACACTCTCACCAACACCTGTTGTTTCCTGTGTTGTTGATTTTAACCATTCTGACAGGTATAAGGTGAAATTTCATTGTTGTTTTGATTTGTATTTCCCCAGTGATCAGTAATGTTGAGCATCTTTTCATGTATCTATTGGCATCTGTATGTCTTCTTTGGAGAAATGTCTAGTCATGTCTTCTGCCCATTTTTTAAGTGGATTATTCATTTTGGGGGTGTTTAGTTGTGTAAGATCTTTATAGATTTTGAATACTAACCCTTTATCAGATATGTCATTTGCAAATATTTTCTCTCATTCTGTAGGTTGCCTTTGAGTTTTGTTGATTGTTTCTTCACTGTGCAGAAGGTTTTTATTTTAGTATGGTCCCAATAGTTTATTTTTGTTTTTGTTTCCCTTGCCTCAGGAGACATATCTAGAAGGAAGTTGCTATGGCTGATGTCAAAGAGGTTACTGCCTGTGTTCTCCTCTAGGATATTTATGGTTTCTTGTCTCACATTTGGTTCTTTCATCCATTTTGAATTTATTTTTGTGTATGGTGTAAGAAAAGTGGTCCAATTTCATTCTTTTGCATGTTGCTGTCCATCTTAAAACTTTCAAATATAATACACAGCAGTGTTAACTATAGTCAACATGTTGTACATTAAATCCCTAGTACTTATTTATCTTCTACTGGAAATTTGTACTTTTTAACCACTTTTATCCAATCTCTCCATCCCCATCTTCACATCTGGTAACAAGACATCTGACCTCTTTTTCAATGAGTTGGGTTGGTTGGTTTGTTTGTTTGTTTTTAGATACCACATGTAAGTGAGATCATATAGTATTTGTCTTCCTCTGACTTATTTCTCTTACCATAATGCCCCCAAGGTCCATCCGTGTTGTCACAACATTATCATTTCTTTAGTCAAATAACTCAAAATGTTAATTCTTACCTTTCTTGATCCTGAGTTAAAATAGTAAAATAGGAATAAAATAGTCCTCAGTTGTGAGGCTAAAATACGGTATTATATGTAAAGAATGTAGCTTGGTACGTAGGTACTTAGTACTTGCTACCAAGTACTTAGTACATAAGTGCTGAGGAATTGATAGCTATTATGTTATTGTATTGTAATTTTGTATGTCTTATCTACCTGTTCCTACTTTGTGAAGTATTCTCTTGCTCTTCTCTAGTCTTCCAATCTCCACATTCCTAAATCCTTCCTAACCTTGAATATTCTGAAGACACATTCCCTTGAAATCACCTTTGATTCCCCCAAATTGGTGGTCTAAAATTCACATTCCAATCTTTCTACTTTATTAATGTATATATCTTTGCTTCCATAATAGAGTATTATTTGCTTGAAGACAGGAACTCTCATTAATTTTAGTGCTCCCCCCTCCAGTGCTGTGCTTTTAGGCAATGAATATTTATTCATTATTAAAATTTTTATCATTAAAGTGCTCATTCCTTTGTTAATAGTCTCTGAGACCTATGGTTTTACATTTGTCAAATATGGCACATCCATACAATGAAGTACTATGCAGCTGTTTAAAAGAATGAGGTAGAGGGGCACCAGGCTGGCTCATTCAATAGAGTCTTGAGTTCAAGCCCCATGCTGGGTGTAGAGATTACTTAAAAATAAAATCTTAAAAAAAAAAAAAAAGAATGAAGTAGATTTTTCCACATACTGACATGGAAAGAGGACCACGATACTATGTTGACTATTAAAAAAGAAAGGCAAGTATGAGAACTCTATTGAAAAGTGTGTATAGGTGTGTGTGTGTATCTTGTTAAATAGAAAAGGTGTTGAAGCTATATACCTGTTAACAGTAGTTGTCTTTGTATTATGGTATTTATGTAGTATAATCATAGTAGGGAGGAAGTGTAGTTACAGAGGCCCTTGACTTTCAGATTTGTGTCTGTGTGTATATAGCAAAAAAACCCCACATAACATTAAATTTACCATCTTAACCGTTTTTAATTGTAACAGCTCAGTGGTATTAAGTATATTCACATTGTTGTTCAACAAATCTCTAGAACTTTTTCATCTTGCAAAACTGAAACATTAATTTCCCCTTTCTCCTTTTCCCTGACCCAAGCCCTGGGAAGCTACCTTTCTACTTTCTGTTTCTATGATTTTGGCTACTTCTGATACTTCTTATGAGTGGAATTATACAGTAAATGATCTTTTTCTGACTGGCTTATTTCTCTTAGCTTAACGTCCTCCAGGTTCATCACTGTTGTAGCATGTGACAGTATTTTCTTCTCTTTAAAGGCTGTATCATATTCCGTTGTATGTATATACCATTACTGTTGCTTTGTAGCATATCTTGAAGTAAGGAGGTGTGACGACTCCAACTTTGTTCTTTTAGATTGTTTCAGCTAGTCAGGGTCCCCTGGGATTACATGTAAATTTTAGGTTTTTTTCTATTTCTTCAAAGGATATTGTTGGGATTTTGATAAGGATTTCCTAAATCTGCAGATTCTTTGGGTAGTATGGTCATTTTAACAATGGTAAGTCTTCCAAAGTTTTCCACTTTTTTGCTATCTCCTTCAATTTATTTTAGCAATGTTTTATAGTTTTTCGCTATATAAGTCTTTCTCCCTCTTAAGTTTATTCCTAAGATTTTATCCTTTTCGATGCTCTTATAAATGGGACTTTTTCTTAATTTCCTCTTCAGATTGGTCATCATTAGTGTATAGAAATGCAACTGAATTTTGCATGTTGATTTTGTATCCTACAACTTTGCTAAAATAGTTTTTTAGTTTTAACAATTTTTTGTGTGAAATATTTAGGATTTTCTACATATACATGCATTTCTACATGTCATCTGAGAACAGAGATACTTCCTGCTTTACAATTTTACAAATTTACAATTTGGATTCCTTTTATTTATTTTTCTTGTCTAATTGCCCTGGCTAGACATCCAGTACTATATTGAATAGTAGTGTCAAGAGTGGGCATCTTTGCCTTGTTCTTTTTAGAAGAAAAGTTTTTAGTCTTTCATGTTTGAGCATGATGTTAACTGTGAGTCTTTCATATATGGCTTTTAATATGTTGAAATATTTTCCTTTTATTCCTCATTTTTATCATGAAAGGGTATTGATTTATGTCAAATGCTTATTCTGCATCAATTGAAATAAGTATTTTCTTGTCTTAAAAACTATTTTCAGGGTGCTTGGCTGGCTCAGTCAGAAAAGTATGTGACTCTTGATCCCAGAGTCATGAGTTTGAGTCCCATGTTGGGTGTAGAGATTAAAAAAAAAAAAAAACAAACAAAACCCTATTTTCACATCATATCAATAGGTTAAGTGGCACAAAGTTTCCTTTTTATGAGACTATGCCTAAATTCCTAAAATATTTATAAAGTATGTATATAAATGAATATTTAGATTTATATTTTATTATAAATGCATTATAATTATAAAAACAAGATATTAGAATTGTTTACTGGATACTTAAAGGTACTGTGAAGGATTTTTTTAACCTATTTGCATTTTTTTAATTACTAAATTTAGATGTGATTTTCCTCTACTTGGGGTTCAAACCCTGTAGAGTTGAGAAGGAACAACACTCACATGATAACACTCACATGTAGAAGCAGTAGTAGTAATGATGATGATGATAGCACTTTATATCTATTGAGCACTTACTGTATACCAGGCATTCTGCTAAATTCTTTGCATGCTAATCTCATGTATTCCTCACAAGAACTCTGTGAGCTGAGTACTCTTATCCCTCTGTTCCATAAAAAGCAAATGAGTCTCAGAGAGGTTAAGAAAATGTCCCTGGGGCGCCTGGGTAGCAGAGTCAGTTGAGCATCCAACTCCTGGTTTCAGCTGAGGTCATGATCTCAGGGTCCTGAGAGGAGCCCCGTGCTCAGTGGGGAGTCTGCTTGAGATTCTCTCTCCCTGTCCCTCTACTGCTCCCAATCATGCTCTCTCTCTCTCTCTCTCTCAAATAAATAAATAAATCTTAAAAAAAAAAAAAAAAGAAAATTTCCCAAGGTCAAATAGCCACTAAGTGTCAGAAGCAGAATTAAATATCAGTCAGCCTTTTGGACATTATTTTATGAATACTTCTTTATTTTTAACCTCAGCTAGTATACTATGGGGCTATTGTGATTATCAAGATAAAAGTCAACATTACTGTGATTTAATTAGAAGAATATCTGAGTCTATTCAACTACTCACTTCTGGACAGTGGATCTGCAAGATGAATTAATTGGGCCAAAGCACAGCAGATCCATTCAGAATGAATACTGAACCCTGGAACCCAAATGATGATGCAATGATACCAGTGAACTTCGAAGGCAAAATCTTAGCCATTTAATGAATCCATTCGTTCCATTTTTTGGATCTAGTCATTCCCTTCTTTTCAGTGTAACATTATCCTCACAATCATCTTTATAACTAGAACTTTTTAATCAGAATGACCAAAACATCCCCATTAATAATGTGCTCTTGTTATATATAGCATTAACTGCTCAGTAATTCACTTGAAATCATTAGAGGAGGAGGAATCAGTATAGAAACTGACCATCTGGGTGCTGTGTTTACTTAGCAATGACTAGTTCAGTCAAGCTTGGAGGGAAAAAAAATAAGTCACATCCCCACAATTTTGTTCCTTTGTTAAGCATCTCAACTTTTTCATTTATTCAACAAACACTTGCTGTGCAGGTACCATGTCCGAGCACTTTACTAGGCTTTAGGGATAACAGAAGTTAAATTAAACAAAACAAAACTCTTCACAAGGCACTAGTCCACTGGGGAAGATGGAAAATAAATGGATGAATTTAATAATAGTGTCACAGAGATATGCACGTGTGCTCTGAGAGTGTGTGAAAGGAACACCTAACTCAAAACAGGGAGGACCAAGAAGGTATCCCACAGAAAATAATACTTTAACTAAATCTTGAAGTGCAGAGGGACAGAAACATGAGTAAGTAGGGCTCATAGTTCAGTTTAATCAGAGGAGAGGTGGAGTCATGAGAGATCTCTGATTTCATGGCTGGAAACATTCTAGGCATAAGAAAAATCATAGGTTAAAAAAAACAAAAACAAAAAAACCACATAGTTAAGATGTAGGGTCTTAAAAATCCAAAAGCAAGTTTTCACAGTCAAATGACATTGCCAAAAGTAAAAGAATATTCTAGGTTTGGTATTTTTTTCCAAAATAATCAAATTCTTGGATTCTTCTAAGGCTGTTAATGACTTAAGTCAATCTAGTACTGCTGACCTTTAGTTAAGGCCAGAAAGTAAGATTTGAAGTCCTGAGTTAGCTTGTGCAGGAGAATGAAGACTGCAGAAAGCTCGTTCCTGAGATGGTTTGAGAAAGAGGACACACAGCAAAGAGTTAATCAGCTTGTTTCTTAAAATGGCTAAAAAGGCCTTGCTGCTTACTGAGTCCTGAATGTGACCAGAGATGGTGACCTTAAGCAGTCAGTTTCATCAAACCCAAGCAGTAGCCACGTTAATTCTACTTGACTATATTACACCATCAAAAAGGGTCAGATTCTGATCTCCAAAATGAGGACTTTTCCCCTTCCTTCCATATCCCGCCCACTCTAGCTTCCTCCAGTCCTTAATGAATTACTCAGCAATAGCTTTTAAACATAGTTGTTATTAATGTTTCAGTCTAATATGTTATAATTCAGTAGACATTAACCCATTTATAAAGCATAAATTAGATTTGATTTAACTACATTGATCAAATTCTCTTATATTTATTGAATTAGATGACCCAGAAAAAAGAATTAAACAGAACTGTCCAATTAACTTGATAAATGAAAATTTTGAAACAATGTCCAGTGTGAAAATACAAAATTTATTCTTGAGTTATTTCATATATTCAACATTAAAATGAAAAAATTCTTATTTCCAGAGTTGACTTCAATTTCAAGTTAATTTCTATCAACTGTGAAGGTCTTTCAACCATTACCTTAGGTTTTTCTTTCTAAAAAAATAGTAAAGTAACGTGAGAGCTTCATATTTCCCACTAAATTGGAAGGTATTATTATAAAAATGTTTTGGCGTCCCATGTTTGAACATAAAAGACATGTTTCTCTCTCCTTACATTCCTCCACCTTGTCCACCATACTTAAGCACAGACCACAAACTGACAAAGTTTGTGGATAACTGGATAAAGAAGAAAGAATAAGATTACCTGGTAGTCATGATTTCTCACTTCTTAGGGTCCCTGAAAACTGCCTCATGCCTGAACACATTCACAACAATCATAGGTGCCTCACCCAATCTCCAGAAACCATATAAGCAAGGCATGGTAACCCCCACTAATAAGGGTTTCTTGAATCTGGGCCCTCAGAAGCCCAGAGTGGATTGAAGAATACAAAAGGGCAGGCATAAGGGCCCTCTTGGCGTCAGAAGTGAAAATTCATAGCCAATGTGTCATCCCTCTCCTCCCCCAGCTGTGTTGTAGTTTTATTTGCCAAGTGGTTTTCCCATCCATGTACAGACACTGCTGCATATGTGTATTAAAAGGTGTGGCTAATTTGGACTTGAATACACTTTTTCTTGGAATATCTTAACTGTATGATATAACACCATGAACAACTTCCTTGTTATATAAAAGGAAAGCATGGTAGCACACTGGTGGCCCTAAATGGAGATTGGCTGCTATTACAAATTCTTGAGAGAGTGCACAAAAAAAATGTTGTATAGATTAAAAACTTGTTTTAATTGGCACAGCACAAAATGTTAATGGGAGTGAGGACATTTTCAACAACAAATGAACTAAACATTGGATCTAACAGGAAAAGTAGATACCAAACTGACATGGCTAGAGTATCAACAATAAACCTTGTAGGGCAGCTCTCCCAATGAAAACCCCAAATGATGATTTTTTAAAAATATATGTTTTCATAAGGATTATTGGAAAATTTTTGTGTCCATTTGTCCATATCTTAGTACTGGGAATATGTAAAGTATTTTGGCATAGAGTCAAAGAATAGCAATAAAAGTAATTTGTGTGCAAGACAGATTAATTGAGAAGACACTTAAAGGATTAATTGTAGGTTGGTCATGCAAAGGATTTTGAAAGAATACCCTGCCCTTATTTCAGGTCTACTCCATGAAGGAGGTGAGCTGGCCAATTTAAATGCCTGCTTTGTGCCCAGGATATAGCTCATCCCAAACAGCCTTTGCATTGCCTGGGAACTCACAAAAGAAGGGGCCCCTCGAGGATTTCTAGAGGCTATGGACTAGTTTGAGTACACCATGCTCTTTTTGTACATAGTATCCAACAGAGTTCAAAGCACAAATAGGCACTTAATAAATAATGTTACTTGAGTGACTTAACCTGATACCTTACGGTAGTTTGAAGTTAATTTCTCTTGGGACAGATATCAAATTATCCTCCTCTAAATGTTTCTCATGTGATACACTTTAAGCCACAATATAACAGTGAATAATCATAATTTCTTAGACATAACACTATTCAAAAATTCTTGTCCACTAAAAAGCAAGTTCAGGGGGACTCTTAAACCAACTCTTTCCTTAGATACTAAATTTGACTGCATCTGATAAAAAACAGATGAGCTGATTTTTCTATTTGTGGTTAATTCATATCTTTCTCCCTCATAGAATGAGTTCCAAGAAATAGGTGGGTTATTGTCCCTATATGCAGTAACATTTTACCAATCTTTAATTCATTAAAAGTGCTGACGGAAAATTTCTTCTGTTCCTCATATTTTTACAAAAGCCTGAGTTACAAGATTTTAAGCTCAATGGTAAGAACACAGCCACATATTATCACCCTTGACATTTGCAGACTGAAAAGAATTTTTTTCTCCACTTGGTTTTTGGCTTCACTCACTGACTCAATAAATAGTACTTATTTATTGTAGAAAGATTTAAAGACCAAACCCAGCATGGTGAAAATGGCAAAAGGATAGGTTTTGGAGTAACATAGCCCTAGTCACAAGTGCTCACTACTCCCCTTAATAGCCAGATGACCTTAACCTTATGCCCTTCCTCATCTGTAGAGTGTGGAAGAAAATGTTTGCTCTGGGGATGCTGAGTTTTAAAGAAGAAAATGCATGTGAAGCACTTAGCACAAGGCCTAACAATTTATAACTGTCAGCTCCCTTCCCTTTGTCTCCTTCCCCTGTCTTTTCTCTTTTCTCATGTTGTACAACATAATAATGTCTTAGAAGAAAAGATTAAGCAATACATTTCTCCATCCTTTATTTACACAAATTCAATTTTCTTTTTGCTAATACTCATCATTATGCAATTTTACCACATTAAAATATGAACAATAATAAATTACGATTAAACTATACTAATGATAATGATATTTTTCACATCCAATGCCTTCCAAGTTGTTTGCCAGAAATGGTAATAAGCTCTAAAGGGCATGGCTGCCTCATATAACAGTCCAAGGTTACGGCTGTCATTAGGCAAGGCTTGATCTAGATGCTCAAAAGATATCATCAAGAACATGGTTTTGAAGTTTTAACTTAATCTACAGGTGAGGTCCTCTCCTGGTGGCCATGATACTGCAAGAGAGAGGGAAATTTTTTGAGGGAGATACAGAAGGCAAGAAGGGATGAGCAGACATTTGAGCAGATTATCTGGAGGAAGGATATTCCAGGCAGAGGGAAATCCAATGCAAAAGTAATGGAGGGAGGAATATATTTGGTATAGCTGGGAAACAGCAAGGAGGCTAATGTGCTGAAGTATAGAGTGAACTACACAGAGAGTGATAAGAGATGAAATCAGAGGAGCACAAGGCCGATTAATCTAACCTTTTGCCCTGAGTAAGATGTACAGCCCTTGGATTTAGAACAAAAGAGAGACGTGATCTGACTTACATTTTAAGAGGAGCACTTTGGTTGCTGTGTTGAACTAGACCAAAGGGAGATAAGAGAAAGCAGGGAGACTGGTCAGTAAATTTGCAATAGAGTAGGTGGAAGGTGATGATTGTACCTTGGGCAAGGATATAGTGATGAGAATGGGAAGAGTTGGGTCCTGAATATATTTTGAAGGTAGAACCACCAAAATTTTCTCATAGACTAGATGACGAATATGATAGGAAGTAATTGATGTTTGGAAAAGTCTACAGGAGGGGGAACCCAAAAGAGAAAAATTGGAAATTTGGTTTTGAATATGTAACATTTATGATGCCTATTAGACAGCTAGCAAGTTTCTAGCTGATTATATAAAAAGTTCTTACTCTGTTCCAGATACAGATTTAAGTGCCTTGTAGATATTAACTTACTTAATTCTCCCCACAGCCCCATAAATTGGGTGTTATGAATTGAGACATTCTCAGTTATCCATAGTAATTGAAACCATGAGTCTTGATGAAATCACCAAGAGAGTAAGTATAGATACAGAAAAGAAGACCAAAGTGAGCTCAGCCCACTCCAGTGATTAGCATTTAGGAATAGGAGGGAAAACTAGTAAAGGAGATTAAGAAAGAGTGGCCCATAAGGAAGGAGGAGAATATTAAACCCAGGAGCCAAGTGAAGTAAGTCTATCAAAAAAACTGAAATGATCACTGTGTCAAAAGCTACTCATATTTCAAGGAAGATGAGGACTGAGAACTCATCACATTTTGGTGCAGTAGTGAGGGCAAAAGCTTGGTGCGAATAGATTCCAGAGAAGGGAAGAGGGGAAATAGTGAGCACAGGCAGCTCTTTTAAGGCATTTTCCTCTAAAAGGGAGCAGATAAGTGAGGTGGCAGCTGGAAGGGAATGTGAGGTCCAGGGAGGTTCTTTGTTTTGTTTCTATTTGTTTTGTTTTTGTTTTGCTTTGTTTTTAAATTAACTTTATTTTTTAGATGAGCTTCCATTTATGGCAAAATTGAGCAGAAGGGCCAGAGGTTTCCCACATACCCATTGAGGACACACATATAGAGCCCTCCCAACTATCAAAACCCCACATCAGATTGGTACATTTATTACAGTTGATGAACCTATATTGACATTTCATTATCACGCTAAGTTCATAGTTTACATTGGGGTTGCTCTTGGTATTGTACATTGTATGGGCTTAGACACATATCCACCATTATAGTGTCCTGCCTAATAGATTCACTGACCTAAACATCCTATGCTCACTTGTTCATCTTCTTCTCGCCCAAACCCTAGCAACCATTGATCCTTTTACTTTCTCCATAGTTTGACTTTTCCAGAACCAAATTCTCTAAAAATCCTCTGTACTCTGCCTATTCATATCCCCAACCTCCACCCCACCTCCCCACCCCTGAAACTGATCTTTTTATTGTCTCCATAGTTTTGCCTTTTCTTAGAAGGTCACATAGTTAGAATCATACAGTATGTAGCCTTTCCCAGTTGGCTTCTTTCACTTAGTAATATGTACTTAAAGTTCCTCCGTGTCTTTTCATGGCTCAATAACTCATTTCTTTGTAGCGCTGAGTAATACTCCATTATCTGGATGTACCACTGAAGGACATCTTGATTGCTTCCACATTTGGGCCATTATGAATAAAGCTGCTATAAACATCTTTATGTGCAAGTTTTTGTGTGGGTATAACTTTTCCACTTATTTGAGTAAATACCAAGGAGTATAATTGCTGGATCTTATGATAAGATATGTTTAGTGTGGTAAGAAATAGTCAAACTGTCTTCCAAAGTATCATTTTGCATTCCTACCAGCAATGACAATTCCTATTCCTCCACATCCTCACCAGCTTTTGGTATTTGTTCTGGATTTTGACCATTCTATGAGGTGTATAGTGTCTTCTCATTATTTCAGTTCACAATTCCCTAGTGACATATGATGTTGAACATCTTTTTATATGCTTATTTGCCATCTATATTTTCTTTGATTGACTGTTCAGGTCTTTGACTCTGTTTTTAATGCAGTTCTTGATTTTCTTATAGTTGAGTTTTAAGTATTCTTTGTGTATTTTGGAAAACAGTCCTTTATCAGATATGTTTTGGAAATATTTTCTCCTACCCTGAGCCTTGTTTTCTCATTCTCTTGATATTGTCTTTTGCAAAGTAGAAGTGCTTAATTTTAATGAAGTCCACCTTACCGATTTTTTCTTTCATGAGTCATGCCTTTGGTGTTGTATCTAAAAAATCATCACCATACCTAAGGTCACCCAGGTTTTCTCCTGTGTTATCTTCTAGGAGTTTTATGATTTTGTGTTTTACATTTTCGTCTATAATCCATTTTGAGTTAGTTTTTGCGAAGGGTGTAATTATCCTTTAAATGTCTGTGGAATCTGTAGTGATATTCTCTCTTTCATTTATCTTTTTCTCCTCCTTCTAGTATTCCCATTATATATAGATTCCACCTTTTATAATTGTCCCACAGTTCTTGGATATTCTGTTCTCTGTTTTGTTTTCTTCCCTACAATCTTTTTTTTTTTTTCTCTCTTTGTTTTTCAGTTTTGGAGGTTTCCATTAAGATCTCCTCAAGCTCAGAGATTCTTTTCTCAGCTGTGTCCAGTCTACCAATAAGCACATTGAAGGCATTCTTCATTTCTGTTACAGTTTTTTCATCTCTAGTATTTCTATTTTTTCTTTCTTAGAATTTCCACCTCTCTGCTTATATTGCCCATCTCTTCTTGCATGCTATCTGCTTTATCCATTAGAGCCCTTAGCATGTTAAACATAATTGCTTTAAGCTCCTGGTCTGATAATTCCCACATCCCTAAGATATCTGAGTCTAGTTCTAACGCATGCTGTCTCTTCAAACAGTATTTTTTTGCCTTTTAATATGCTTTTAAATTTTTCCTTGATGGCCAGACATGATATACTAGGTAAAGTTAACTGTGGTAAATAGGCCTTTAGTAATGTGGCAGGGAAAGGGTTCTATAGTCCTATTATGTCTCAGTCTTTTGTAAGTCCCTCTAAATTGCGAATTCCACAAATGCATCTCAGTGTTTGCTGCCCCCTCCGTGGGACAAGATGGCTAATGGGGGCTGGAGTGGGCTACTTCTCTTCTCCCAGCTTGAGGAGAAGGCTAGAGCTAGCTGGAATTGGGTATTTCCCTTCTGATAAAATCTCAGTATTTTAGGTTCTATAAAATAGTTTCTCTTGTGGGCAGGCCTTGTTAAAAAGAGAATGGTCTTGCAAAATAGTCTCTTTTCTCTTACCCCTGCCAGAAGCACGAACAGATTTTTCTCTGATATTCACTGTGAGAACCAAGTCAAGTTTCTAGAGATAAAACTCACAAAATTGTGGGGGGCCTCTGAGGACTGAGTCTCTCTGGAGTTTTTAACTCTCAGACTTGTCCACACGGAGCCTCCAGTAATTCATCAATTACAATTCAGGTTTTCCTATTGCAACAATGGTTCTTATGCAGGTTTCTGCTCCAGTAAGTTGTTACTTTCTATATTTGCCTCTCTGTCTCTCAAATTTGGAGGCAGTGGTTTGCCTGTGACCTCGCTTCTCTGGTGGATCTAAGAAAAATTGTTGATTTTTCAATTTGTTCAGCTTTTTACTTATTTTTTGGACAGACTGATAATTACCTACCTCTTTTTAAAAAAAGATTTTATTTATTTGAGAGAGAGAGAGCGAGAGGACGCGCACGAGCCATGCAGGCACATGATGGGTGGGGGTGGCGGGAGCAGGGGCGGAGGAGGGGCCGGAGGGAGAGGGATAAGCAGACTTCCCCCTGAGCAGGGAGTCTGCTGGATCCCAGGACCTCAAGATCATGACCTGAGCTGAAGGCAGATGCTTAACTGACTGAGCCTCCCAGGTGCCCCAGGTACCTACCTCTTTCCATGCCAGACCTGAAACCCAGAAAGTCTGCTTTTGTTTTTAATATAGGAGATATTATAGAATATCTATATACTGATGGGAATAACTTAGTAGGTATGAAAATTGATACAGTAAAGAGGACAAATTTGAAAGAAACCAATCCTAGAGAAGGTAAGGAAATGGGGTTCAGTGCACAATAAGAAGCTATTGGATTTAGGTAGGAGCATAGACATTCACCCACAGTAAAAGGTCAGGCAGCGTCCATGGGGCCCAATGCAAGTAGATCAGTAGATGTATTGGTGGGAGCACATGGAAATTCTCTTCTGATTGTTTCTTTCTTCTCAATGAAATGGGAAATAAGTCCTCAGCAGAGTGAAGATTGGAGAAGTGGCAGCAAAGGTTTGAAGAGAGAGAAGGTATGAAATGATCCACAAATGAACTGATGTGGAAAGTAAAGTAGGCTTTTAGGGCTATGCCAAGGTCTGAATGTGAAAGGAGAACAATCAGCATGATCATTTTTGTTCAATTATGTTCAACTTCCCAAGGACAGGCAGGGGGAAGTACAGAGTCGAATTTAACCAAGGAGGAGTTTTGCGGTAGTGTGTGAAGTCTAAGAGTCATGGACTCTGCAGTCAGACTGCTAGGATCTGAATCGTGGTTCTGCCACTTTGCAGGTATGTGGTCTTGAACAAACTGCTTACTCCCTCTGTGCTTTAGGTTCCTCATCTGTAAAATGAGTATAGTCCGTTTCTCATTTACAGAGAGACTAGAAGCATTTAGAAGAGATCTTTTATATGCTTCCACTGCGCTGACTTCCAACCTCTCTGCATTTAGACCCATATACTCTGCCATATACTGATGGGGTATTGTTGAGTTAGTAAGTGTACAGTGCTTAGAACAGTGGTTGGCACGTAGAAAATACAACAGAAATGCTTTATCTGCCAGGGGGGAGTAAGATCGAGGAAGAAAGTAGCAAGAAAGTGATTAAAGTGATGAGAGGAACTGAAATTCCTGCTTCTTTAGATCTCAACAAAAGTGGAGGAAACTCTTCAACTTCAGGGAAACCCCTTCTTCCAAAAGAACACTGTGGAATTTGATTTGAACCCAAATGAGAGTGAGGCAGACTTGAAACACGTGGTTTCTCATACAGTTCGGTGATGAAAGGAAAAACATATGCCAAGAAAATGACAAATGCTTAATGCAAATCAGAGAAATTCTGCAACTTTATTGAAAATAGTCCTTCTTTTTTCTACTGTAATTACTTTAGTGGTGTAGGATTAACTATAATCCCTGCTCAGAAGCAGCCTTGGAGTTATTTTCATACTACCAATTTCAGGAATCTAGAGTTACACGGTAGATTGGTGCATATCTTAAGTATTTTATGTTCATTGGCCACAAAATGACTTCCATATTCTCATTTGTTGAAGAAAAGGCAATTTCAGTCGTTGTTCTTACAGAGAGGTCCACCAGAGTTTCCCTGTTTTCCTCTTAATTCAGTGACTATATTATGTTTGTCATGAGGGTCTTTCTTCCCTAATGTAAATAAGGGAGTCTTTTAGAGAATGAAGAAGAGAATAATTTTAGGAGGTAGCAAGGCTTTGGCAGTCATGCAAATGAGCAAGTGATGCCTAGTGCTTAAGGGTGTGGCCTTGGAAGACAGACTGCCCCGTGGTGGGGTCTGCTCCCACTTCCCATTACTGCTAATAGCTGTACATCTTTGGAGATTTCTCTTGGTTTTCTCATTTGTAAAATGGCCATAATAATAACGTAGGTGTGAAGATTAAATAAACTAGTATTTGAAGTGTTCAGAACAGTACCTGGTACAATATGCACTCGATAAATACTATACATCACAATTAAATAAATAACACATGAATAGGTTGTGGTTTTCAGTAGTTTTCTCCCTAAATCCCATGCCTTGGGACTCAGCATGAGCAAAACACATTTGCATACCCCTATCTTTTTTGTTTGTTTGTTTCTTTTCTCAAATAACCCTGGGCTTGTCCCTACAAAAACTGTCTGCTATCTTAAGGATAGCTCAGTATACGAGGGGCAGAAAAGGTCTAAGAGGAGGTTTTTCGAATAGGGTCCTGAGTTCATGTATTCTACCACATACTCATTGGGCTATTGTTGAGTTAATACATAGAAAGTGCTAAAACAATGCCTGGCTGAAGTATTCTCTGCTAGGAAAGAAAGAGGGAGGAAGAGAGTAGCAAGTAATATGAGAGAGAACTCTCTCCAGTTATCCAAATCATTACCAAGTCCTGTCTGTTTTCTCCTAACTATCTCGGGGGATGATGTATCCCCTTGCCTCCAAGCTCCTGAACACACTGTGCTTCCTCCTGCTACAGGACCCCTGTGAATGCTTTTGCTCACCTACCTTCTTTCACTGTGTAACCCCTATTCCTCCTCAGATCTCAGCTCAGGTGTTGGTTCTTCCGGAGAGAAGCTTGTTGTGACTCCTTGGTCAGGTCTTCAGTCCTTTGTTACAGGGAAACTTCGTAGCACTGATCTTTATCTATAGTCATGCTTATGATGATTTGGTTAGTCTGTCTACTTGTGGTTAGTCCAACACATGGTAAGAAATCTGTAAGTATTTATTAAACAGTGAATGAATTGCTCTCATTCTCCCACTTTGAAAGTTTCTCTTTCTTCCTAAGTCCCTCAGTGTTAAAGGTTGGACAGTGACTTAAAGAAGTAGCCGGAGGAGAAAAGGGTCTGGGGGCAATATTATCTGGTGGCTACATAACAGGGGTAAAAGCAAAAAAGGCATAAAGCTCATTAAAAAAGTGTAGGTTATAAGAGTTGGGAGTGTTCTTAGAGATCCTCTAGTCTCAACTTCTTCGGTATTGACAGCACAGGAAAAGCCACCATTTAGGGTTTTAGTTGAGGACTTCAGCCAACCGCCTTCCAAACAACAGCTCTATATACAAATAAAACATGTGTTTCAAACTATAAGAGCTTAAATCTGACTCATCAACATCTGCTTTCTTTAAATATTTTTCCTCTCAGAGACTAAAACCACTTACAAGGATGGGATAAATTCTTGCATGTGTTAACATGGCAAAAGACAAACCTTTTATGCCACTTTTTTTGTAGTCCCCTCATTTTCAATCTCAAATGATTTTCTCTATCGTGGAACTCTTTTGTGAGGCATATTCAAAAGGATCTATTAAGTCATAATCGTAGAACTGCTTATTTAAGTTTGCTTTAATAAGAGAATAATCAAAATGCCATCTAATTTCAGTGGAAAACTATCACATTTTGATATTGATCAGCAAGTAGCCCAAGTATTAGGAGACAAAAAGAACTTTGGCTAAAGGGAGACAAAAAAAATCATAGTTTGTTTTGAGAGTACTCCCTTTTGTCTTTCTCCTTTCTCCTTGCCTGACAAAGAGAAAATGTGCCCCGACGCTGCCTCTGGCTATCGAAGCCCTCCATAAAAGTGCTTCAATAACATGGGCCAGGCACTGTGTTTCAGATGTTCTTTACTTTCCCTGTATACCTTGCTCCCTCCAATAAAAATGAATGGCAGAAACTTGTAACCAGAAAACACAATCAATGTTAATATGTTAATAGATTAATATGTCTGAGCAGGATAATATCACCTTTTGCTCAGTTAAAATCCAAGTTCCCAGAAAGTCCCTTGGGAGTGACTCATGGGGGGAATTTTGATGGCATCAGACTCAGGGGTTGAAATACGTTTAAGCAGTTGAGTCTTTCTCTCCTTACCCTTCAAGTAACAATGTGCAGGGAGCTTCCTGGATTGACTTTGGGCAGGGTTGATCCTAAAGGTGAAATAACTAGTTACTGCCAGCAAAACAGCCTAAGAACCTAAGAGTGCAAAAAGTTCTGTGCAAATGAGAAGTTGTTTCCTGCCATAGACACCCTTAACGGGGGCGCCTGAGTGGCTCAGTCGGTTAAGCGTCTGCCTTCGGCTCAGGTCATGATCCCAGGGTCCTGAGATCAAGCCCCGCATCGGGCTCCCTGCTCTGCGGCTCCCTCTCCCTCTACTGTTCCCCCCCGCTTGTGCTCTCTCTCTCTGTCAAATAAATAAATAAAATCTTTAAAAAAAAAAAAAGACACCCTCAACAAAGCGAAAAGACAAAAGATAGAAATAGCAATCACGGGTGGCTCAGCTGGTTAAGCATCCAACTCTTGATCTCCGTTCAGGTCTTGACCTCGGGGTTGTGAGTTCGAGCCCCATGTTGGGTTCCACATTGGGCTCCACACTGGGCTCCACGCTGGGCATGGTACCTACTTAAAAAAAAAGAAATAGCAATCAAAGGATTTCTATGCAGTATACAGCCTATATAAAGTATTTCTATAAATTGAGAAAACATGAACAACCCAACAGAAAAGCAAGCAAAAGTTATGAACAGGAAATTCATAGAAAATTAAGTGCAAATGACCCAGAAAACATTTGAAAGGATGGTCAACTTCATTAGTAACCAGGAAAATGCACACTGAAAGAACAATGAAATATAATTTCATCTGCCAGATTAGCAAATATCTAAAAGTCTGATTTTATGAAAATTTGGATGAGAAGTATGGGAATTTTTACTTTTATATACCACTAATCAGAGTGAAGAGTAAAGCAGTAATGCCATCTGTGAGATTCGACAACATTAAAATGTGCCCTCTTCGGGGCGCCTGGGTGGCTCAGTCGGTTAAGCGTCTGCCTTCGGCTCAGGTCATGATCCCAGGGTCCTGGGATCGAGCCCCACGTCGGGCTCCCTGCTCAGTGGAGAGTCTGCTTCTCCCTCTCCCTCTGCCTGCCTCTCTGCCTACTTGTGCTCTCTATCTGTCAAATAAATAAATAAAATCTTTAATAAAATAAAATGTGCCCTCTTTGGAATACTGTATCTCCCTAATCATCCTAGAAAATACTATACACATGTAGAATGAGGCATCTACAAGGGTGCTCATTGCAGTATCATTTGCATAACAAAATATGAAATGGCGCTTCTCTGTTGTCTTATTCCCTGACCTGAAATCAATAGGTGCTAACCCCCTCACATCCTAAAGAGATCCACTAATGATCCCTCAAATTCATTTCCTAAAGATACCTGAAACCGAAGCTGCCGATACTGGGGCCATGATGGAAAACAGCCTAAGAAGCCTAACAAGAAGAGACAGAATCTAGGTCTTTCAGGATATCATTAAGCCAGTGGCACTAAACTTTGGAGCAGTTCTACCTGGGAATTTCTTGTTTGGGGGTAGTCAATCTCTCTTGTAGGAGGCATTTTTAGTTGGGCTTTCTAACCTTCCTTACCCAATTATCCACTTATCTCTAATACCTGATATTTTCTTCATTGACTTTAGTGCTCAATTTATAGTCTTCCTTTTCACCTTAAGCCATGTCATCCTCCCAAGGATAGACACTGATGTATGATTCATGACAATGTAGGAAGGCAACACTAAATATTAATAAAAACTATACTTTGAACCCTTATTAGGCATCAGACATGAGACACTTTATATATATTATCCCATTTAGTCCTCACAACAATTCTAAAAGTTGGACACTAACATGACCCCCATTTTCCAATGAGAAAACAGATGTGGAAAGGCTTATGACTTCCATGGGGTCACCTAACTAGAGAGTAGGTCAGGCTGGGGCCTGGGGCCAGGCCACTCTCACTGACCTACTGGATCATATTCTTACACTGCCTTTCCTCACTGCTTTCTGGACTTCCTAAAGCAGAGTTCCACTCCACAAGTCCTCCCTAGACTTCATTTTACTTGTTGTTGCTCTGCTTCTAAGATCTTAAACCCTGAAAATCCACATTCTAACCTTAACTTTAGGTCCTTCCATTTCTTCATGATCTTAACTTGTTTTTAATCCTAATGGTATCCATGTGTGTCCTGAACTCTCTCTTTTCTTCAATTTATCCTCTCTTTTCTGTGTTCACTTGTTGTGTCAATAATATACCAAGCCGTGTCGGGAATATACTATTAGCCACCACATGGTGTCCTTGTCATTTTTATCTTCTCATTCCTGCCTCAGCCTTATCACAATTAACATCATGCAAAACAAGCTTTCTCTGCTTAAACTCCCTGGACACGAAACATTTCTAGGAAAGTCAGTAGGTTGGGTCTACAACAATTTAATGTATCTAATTTCAACTAAGCTCTCATTGTTGCCCAGAAATTATTACATTCAGTTACAGTCAACTCTCCACAGCAGCTCTTCCATATGGCTCCCCTTCCCCCCTCAGCTCCCACCTCATTCCTGGCAATCTCTCAGAATATACTAGTCACTTGGGGCGCCTGGGTGGCTCAGTCGGTTGGGCGTCTGCCTTCAGCTCAGGTCATGATCTCAGGGTCCTGGGATCGAGCCCTACATCGGGCTCCCTGCTCAGCAGGGAGTCTGCTGCTCCCTCTCCCTCTGCTACTCTCTCTCTCTGTCAAGTAAATAAATAAAATCTTAAAAAAAAAAAAAAAAAAAAAAAAGAATATACTAGTCACTTTCTCATTTACCAGTAAGATCCAAGATATCTGGTGTAGACCTCATGCAATTCCATTTGCTATATCTCAGTATTACTTGGCAATTTTAATCTGCCCACTCCTTTCTTTACTCTTGCCTCCAAGAAAGATGTATCTGCCTTTATAAAGCTCTATTCCCATTCTTCCCTGTTTCCTTTAGGATCTTATTTCATCAAGGACCTCTCTTGATGGTGTTTTCAATTACTTTCCCGGTTTGAATTCCCACAAATATTCTCCCTTCTTATAAAGATCTTTCCCTTGACTTTACTACTGCCTAGGTTGCTACCGTATTTTTTTCCTTCTCTTCTTTCCAAAACGTCTTTCAAAATAGGCTACCATTATAGCTTCCATTTTTCCCACTACCCACTCACTCTTCAGTCCCTTGGAATTTGGATTCCACCCTTGATTCTCTTTCTAAAACTGTTCTCTCAACATTGCCAATTACCCCATAATTAGCAAATCCTACAGTTTTTCTCAAGCTTTTATGAACCATTTAGCAGTCTTGGACACCCCTCTCTTTGTGTAATTTTCTCCTTCCTTGGAATTGTGACTAGTAGCATTCTACTTTTGGACATTAATCTTTCCTTATATGTCTTTTTCTGGCTTCTCTTCTTCCTCCTATGTGCTATAAGCACACACCTAGTGAGGATTAACAGCCCTCCTTTCTTCCTGTATTCCCTCTGGATTCTCCCTATACTCCCTCTGGGTATTATCTCTATGCATATTATTCTAAAATTCACACCTTAAGCTCAAACACCCCTGAACTCCTGGTGCACAGAGTAAACTGTCCTCTAGATATATTCAATGTATATTTTAAAATATCTATCTACCTAATTTTATAAGTAAGATAGGTATTGAGAAAATTCTTTAAAGAACCCACATTTAATGGAGAGGTGATATTCAGGTATCTATCTAAGGCGATTATAGTAGTAGTAGTAGTAGCAGTAGTAGTAGTAGTAGTAGTAGTAATTATAATAATGATAGCTAATATGTAGAGTCTTGACTGTATGAAAGCTATTGTGCTGAATGCTTTACATTCAAGAACTTATTAAATCTTCACAACAATTCTGGGAGCTACTAGTACTGTCATCCTGAGAAGTTCTAGGTATAGATCATTAAATTTTTACAAACATAGTTGTAGTTAGTTATCCCCATTTTGAAGATGATCAAACCAAGGTTTAAAGGAGCGAAATGATCACACAGCTAGTAAATGACAGAGCCAGTATTTGAACCTGACTGTAAGGATGATGACGATAGTGAGAGCTATCATTTCTTAGCAACCTTCCCATTCCAGGACCTGTGCAAGGTAAATCTATGTGTTCTCTTACTTCCAGAAGTCTATGAGGTTTTCCTTTTGACATATTAAGAGACTAAGGCTGAGAAAGTTTTAAAAGCCCTAGATTACAGAGCTAATAAATTGCAGAATTGGTGTAATTGATTAAAAGTGGCAACAAATCCTTTGTACTTCCTGCCATAAAGAGGTGAAGTCTATTTTCCTACCACTTAAAGGGTAGAATGGAGCCAGAAGTGACTAGAGTAATTCACTTGAATGTTCCTGTGGCATCTCAAACTCAATATCCAAGTCTGAGCTAATTGTTTTATCCCTCTAACATAAATCTTTGTTATATGCTTGATTTTGATAAACCAAGGCTTTAGAGTCAAATAGGGAATAAGCTCCACCCCAATTATTCCCATTCTTCAACCTTGGAATTGAATCTGCCTTGTGTATCATTGCCTGATTAATCTTCATTAAATGCACCTCTAAAGTTAGTGTCCCATTGAAAAACTGTCCATGGGTTTCCACTATATGGCCCATACATGCCCAGCCTCTTCCCCTACTTCCTTACTTATACTCTAAATTTCAGCCAGAATAAACTATTTGTTGTTTCTCCACAGATATCTCCTCACCACCCTCCCTCTCCTGACACACACACTCATGATTTTCTGCCTTCATGGCATTGCTGTTTGCTTAAAATTCTCTACTCTTCCCCAATGCAGTCTGCCAAAGTAATAACCACACTAAATACTATCTCTTCCTTTTTCTTTTTTGATGTCTCCAGATGGAAGTGATTTCTCCCTCCTTTGAATTGCCCATAAAATTTGTTTTTATTATTTTAAGTATTAATATTGTGTTACAGTTATTTAAAAAAGTTGTCATTCCTTTTACTAGATTTCAAGTTCCCTAAGGAAGAGAAAGTATCTTAATCATCAATGTATCACCTACAGTAAGCTCCTAGAACCTTACACATGATAGGTTTTGAGAATTTGGGGATCCAATAAATAATGTTTTATTCTCTCTCTGAGTCAAAACCAACTGAGAAAAAGACATTGAAGTCATATTGGTGGAGAAATATCAGCTTCATTATTGATAAAAACTAGATTAGAAAATATGACCAAATGACATGATATTATATCTCTGAAATAGTAGGCTTATCATGGAAGAGCTAGATAAGTTCAAATCTTCCCCATAAGACCAAGTCTGAGTGGTGGAGAGCAAGACCAGAATGTACCAATTCAGCGTATGACAGATGCATGGACCACACAGCCTAGGTTCTTCTCCCAAACCCTCCCGGGAGAGAAATGAATGACAAGGCAGAGACGTGAGATATTTTGAGACTAGCTGAGTTCCCTCCACTTAGTAACTTGAGGATTGGCCTTGATGAAGATGATGAAATCTAAAAGGATAGTCTATCTTCAACTAATACCCAATCAGATTCAGAAACAAGGAATAGAAGAAAAATGATTTACATAGAGGAGTTTAGAGATGTATGTGAATGTAATAATAATGATAGTACTCGTGGCAATATACACTGAATTTTACAATGAGTTAGGGCATTGTTCCAAGATTTTTCATTGTATTAATTCAATTATCATCCCAATAACTCTATGAAACATGAACTAATATTATCTCCACTTTATTTTTTTTAAAGATTTTCATTTATTTATTTGACAGAGACACAGCAAGAGAGGGAACACAAGTAGGGGGAGAGGGAGAAGCAGGCTCCCCGCTAAGTAGGGAGCCCGATGTGGGGCTCGATCCCAGGACCCTGGGATCATGACCTGAGCCGATGGCAGATGCTTAATGACTAAGCCACCCAGGTGCTCCTTATCTCCACTTTATAAAGAAACTGGGATACAGAGAATTTTAAAAATTCATCCAAACTCACACAACTAGTATGTAGTAGAGCTAGAATTCACACACAGCCTCCCTCTAGTACCCAACTGTTCATAAGCTGAAAAATATTAATGGTCCTTTTCATATTGCTTTGCTATTGAAACCTTCCCAACTCATACTCCACTCTCCCAGACCTAGCAATTTCAACAACTCAAGGTTTCTCTTTGTCACAAATAGGTTATTATCCGTTTGGTAGCCTGCAAATGAAAACTATCTTATTTATTGTGTGATCAAACCATTATATGGTTGCATCAATAATGAAATCCCAGATTACTTTCCAGAATCTAGATGGCCTTCCGGAAGTGGCAAAGAGCATCCTTCAGCTGTTTTATTTTTCATTGACTTGATTTCCATTGTAAAATATGTATTTAAGTGGTAGTCTCTTGTCTAGAGATGCCTCTTTCCCCTCATTCCTATTCCCCCAACTCAGGAATGTGTTGTATTTTCTTTCAAAATTTCAGTTTACTACTAAGACACTTTGCTTAGCTAAGGAAACATGATAGAGGCTGTGTGACATGCAGGCATTCGTGTGGAAATAAGAAATTCCTTGCTGCTTAAATGCAGGCCTGGCAGAATAAACTGATGGTCTCTTGGGACATGCTGAGTTAGCACGAATCAAGAGCAATGCGTTATGAGAAGAAGTAGGTATATACAACACTCAGTTATTGAGGACAGTTACCTCCATTGCTGCTACCAGTATGAAGCTCCAGAAATACACCCCCACACAAGCCTAATACCAGGCAACAAACTCCACCCAGCATTCCTGCAAGCAGAGATGTAGAGCACCCACTTTAGAATTCCCAGAATACCCTGGGATGCATGACTAGGTTAGGGGAGGTTAGTGAGGGGAAGCAAGATAAGGTAAAGAAAGCAACACAGGGACTGATTTTATGATGTCACATTCAGTTAGTTGCTTTTTGATGGCTGCTTTAATGAACATCAAGGTTTATATTCTCTTTGGAACATGGACAAAATCTGGATAGAGTCTGGTATGCTCTAAAGCACTTGAACAGTCCCTCCTCAGCCACAACCAAGCCTGGGACACCCTGTAGGAAGAGTCAGCAATTTCAGTTAGCTGCTCAGCGAATGTCCCTGTATCTGTCCCTGATCCTCCATGCCTTACCCCACTTGTTCTGTTTTGGCAAATCCAGTCTCATTTTATTCAACAATATTTACTGAGCAAGGGGACCTACAAAAAATAAACACATTCTCTACCCTCATTAAACCTGTACCCTAGAATAGTGAATATATATTCCTGTGTGAAGCACTTAGATAGTTCTTACTTTATAATTATATAGAATCATACAGATACTCTTAATATATTATGTATGATATTATTAGTAGTAGTGGTAGTATTCATCTTACTTCCTATTGCCTCTTGCTTGGATTCATCCTCTCTGTTTATTTCTCTTAGATTCTTATTTTGGTCAGACTTTGATTTTGCTTCCTAGCACTTTCTTATCTCACCCTGAACTCCACGTTCCCCAGATAATTGATCAATTTTGATCATTCTCTGTCCCTGTCTCTCTGTCTCTATCTTTCTATCTCTCAAACACCCCCCGCCCTAGACACCCCATTGCCAGGATCAGAGCTCAGGTTCAAATGCTTCAGATTTAAGTAAACGTTTCAACCTTTAAATTGACTAATTGACCTTTAAATTGATTAATTGACACCTTAGTTACAATTGAAAGGGAAAAAAGTTCATTTTCCTGCTCTAGAAAAATTGTCCATGTTCAAAAGAAAAGTAGCATGGGCCTAATTGCTAAAAACCAATTGGTAAATGATCCAAATTAATTACTTGTAATTTTGTTTCCATTTTAAAATGTAACTGTTGAATGAGCAATTGCTCTGTGGAGGGATTGTATACATCTTTCCAGTCAGCAGGATTTTGTTCAAAATGTGTTTCCAAAGAACATGAGTTACGATGATTTCACACTTGCCAAAAATAATTATAATTCCTGTTTTGCAGCCAACAAAAGCTCAAATGCTTCTGACTGTGTCAGATCTGACTGGAAAGAGAACCCTTAAGTCAATGAGTCATTGAACAAAATCAGGTATTGATACTAACATTACGTAGGGCACTGGGTAGACCCCAGCCTTCTAGAAGCTTGCCGTGTGAGAGGGAGACAAAGCTGCTGGTGAGAAACAATGGCATCACCATGAAAAAATAGCCTGAATCACATGCCAGTGAGTAGGACAACCCTGCTAAGCATCTCTAAACTGGAGTGTGAAACAATTACTGGTACCCTTTAACTCTTAAGGGAATTTCATACCTAATGCGAAAGCGAGGGTATGTTTTCTCAGGATTCCCACTGTATACAATACAGTAGCATTTTACCAATGCCTATGACACGTGGCAATGGGTAGTGTGGGAAACATTTTTTCTGGCTGCCCAGCAAGCATCTATTTACCCTACTGCTGGTGACCGCCCACAAATTATGTTTAGTTAGGGATTGACTCCCTCCCCACTCTCAGTCCATGTGGTTACCATGCAGTTAATTCCACTTTCAGCTCTGGAGTGTGTCATGTGACCCAGACTTGGCCAGAGCATTATTTTACATGGTGCCCATTACTAATTCACAAGCATGTCAGTCATGCTGAGACTCCCAGACTTGTTGGAGCTGTCAAGTTGGCAGTCTTATTTCATGCTGGACTCTAACCGGAAATGTTGTGAGGCTGGGGCTACTGCAACTCTCTTGTCACCACTAGGAGCCTTAGAATGAAGCATGAGTATGTCACATGTGGATCTTCATATGCAGATTAGAGAGAGAGAAGTCAAGAGCTTCTGGGGCACCTCGGTGGCTTAGTCGGTTAAGTGTCTGCCTTCGGTTCATGCCATGATCCCGGGGTCCTGGGATGGAGCCCCATGTCAGGCTCCCTGTTCAGCGGGGAGTCTGCTTCTCCCTCTCCCACTGCCCCTCCCCCCAGCTCGTGCTTTCTCCCTCTCTCTCTCAAATAAATAAATAAAACCTTAACCAAAAAAAAAAAAAAGAATTTCTTACCCCTGGATTTTTCAGTTATGTGCACCAGTAAATTCCTTTCTTCAACTAGTTTGTGTTTGAAAGTTTTATGTGTTTTGTTTTTGCCTACCACAACTTGCAAGTGCAGTATATTTTATCTTAGCCAAACAATGGCTGATTCAGGAGCTGGTCCTTAAGGAAACTCCCTTTCTCTTCAATCCATTGAGTCAGTGCTGTTTTTTCTCCAGAACCCATGACTCACGTGGTTACAGCCAGGGTTGTTGCTCCGTCTATGAGGAAATTTTTAAGTCAGATTTTCTCTACCTTCCACTTAACCCTGGAAGTTCCCCAAGAGCCATTATGGGTGGGACTCCATTACCCTCTCCCTCCTTCCCACCTCATAGTACTGCCACTTACTGGCTGTGAGACTTTGGAAAACCCTCTCCCTGCCTCCACCGTCTCCTGCCTTCTCACTGTCCCCTCCGCTACAGTCCTTTCTCCCAGCAGTTCTCTTGTGCAGCCACTGTTGAGAAGGGTCTTGCCTACCCACGGAAAGTGTGAGTGTCATCTCCTACCATTCTGTTTCTTGACCAAGTAATAATTGTTAACATATGCTGAATGCAAGTGAGGAGACAATTACTGCTAAGAGCTTTACATGGATTACCTCCTATAATCCTTTCAGCAATCTGATATGTGGGTTTATTATTCCCACTTTACAGATCAGGAAACAGAGGCATAGATCAGTTAAATAAATTTTCCAAGATCATACAGCCAGTAAGTAGCACTAATGTAAGATGGGAAGGAATATTACAACCTCCTGTGAATCTTGGCAGTGCTGTTTTGGACTCCAGTCAGGTAATGTTAATTTATCTATGTCACAGGACTGGGGCTGGGTAGAAGAGAATAGCCCGGGGTCTGGCGGAGACTAGATGATTCAAGTAGAGATAAAGTAAAAGAATATATGTAAGATCTATCTTTTGGTAGAAAAGAACAGAATAATGTATAATTACAAGGAAATTGGCATCTTCCAATTTGCAATTGCTTATAGCAGAGACTATTCTGGAACAATGTGATGCCTCACAAATTCATGTATTTTTGATCTTCGAAAGGCACTGTTCCAGACCTTGTCATTATGCATTCTATCAGCATTCTTTTCCTATCACTGTGTCTTCTACATATTCATTTCATTAATTCAGCAAATGGCTTTTTTTGGGGGGTGTGTGTGTTTGCTTTTTTATTATGTACCAAGCACTACTCCGGGCATGGGGGTATAATCACTGGCAAAAAAGTTCAGTGTGCCTGCTTTAATGAAGCTTACGCCATCGATCTATATGTTACACAAATAAGTGCTAACTCAGGGTTGACATAACTATTTCAAAAGAGAGATGATGGTCACCCCTGTGAGAGTCTACAATGGGAGAAGTGGCCGGTGAGGGAGGCTAAGCAAAAGAGAAAGAAAAAAAAGGATATATTTTTGGAGCACATTTGTTCAGACCCTCAATCTCAGCATTTGTTCCAATTGAGACCCTTCCCTTTATTCCTTCCTTTCTTATTCTTAACTTCTCAACACTTTTATGAACGCCCATACCCTGCCCAACATACTGCCTAAGCCGGCCTGCCCTCCCTTGCCCTTTTCCCAAGCTCTGGCTCATTCTCCAATCCTAGGTTCTAATCAACATGTATATGTCTTTATGCCCCTGTCTCATTCCACAAGCTGTTCCTGTTTTAAAATCATATAATTGTGGGGCGCCTGGGTGGCTCAGTCATTAAGCGTCTGCCTTCGGCTCGGGTCGTGATCCCGGAGTGCCGGGATCGAGCACCGCATCGGGCTCCCTGCTCGGCAGGAAGCCTGCTTCTCCCTCTCCCGCTCCCCCTGCTTGTATTCCCTCTCTCGCTGTCTCTCTCTCTCTGTCAAATAAATAAATAAAATCTTTAAAAAATAAATAAAATAAAATAAAATCATATAGTTGTGATCATACTGTGTAGATGCGCCAAAGACAGCCAACTGCCTAACTGATATCTGTGGTCCTTTCTTCCATAGCAATAGAATCTTGATTTTATTTGATTTATTAATGCACTTGGCTAAAAATACTGTGTTTCTCCATCTCCGTTGAAGCTAGGTGTGGCCATATGACTAAGCTCTAACAAATGAGAGATAAGCAGAAAGGTTGTATGGGAGTTCCAGAAAACTTCCTGAAAAGGCATGTCATGTGAGCTGTTTGCCTCTTATTCTTCCATATCTCTTTGTCTTTTCCGCTGGCTAGATTATAGATACGGTATGTAAAGGGAAAAACACTCCTGTTACTCTTTCTGTGTCTCTCTGCTCTCAGTACTCTACCTCCACTCAGAACACTCCACTTCAAAACACTTCTGACACCAGATGTGTGGGTTTCCCACATACCAAGCAATTCTGCAATACCGGCTGGGTGTCCTACAATTTAACTCAACTCCGAGACTATCTACCTAGAGATAGTGCCAGATCCCACAGGTTAAGGGCTCAGTCCCCCAAGACTGCCCCCCAGCCCACCCACTTTAGATGGCAGTTGAAAGCTCAGGTTGTCACCTGTGCTTCTGACAGATGGCTATAAATCAGAAGTTCACAAAACACACTCCTTGGGCTCGATTAATTTGCTAGAGTGACTCATAGAACTCAGGAAAATAGTGTACTTACTAGATTAGCAGTTTATTATAAAAGGATATAACTCAGGAACAGCCAAATGGAAGAGATGCATAGGGCAAGGTATGGGGGAAGGGGTGTAGACCTTCCATGTTTTCTCTCGGCAACTACTCTCCCAGCACCTAATTATGGTTGGTTCCTCTGCCAGTAAGCCCCTACCTTTATGAGTTTTCAAAAAGTACCTCATTACATAAACTCTGGTGTAGTTGAAAGGTGTTTGTTAAGAATAACAAAAGACACCTATATTGATCACCTGATCACTTAGGAACTTCCAAGGGTTTTAGGAGTTCTGTCCTAGAAACCATGAAGACCAAATACATATTTCTTACTACAAGTCACAATGTCATACGGTGGCTGGAGCTAGAGCAGCCATTTTGATCCATGAGGTGATCCTGGAATGGAAATCACCAAGAGATATCCAACAAGACAGAAGGAGAACAAGACAGAAGGAGCCTGAGTTCCTGAGGGTATTTTGGAGCAGAGGTGCCATATCGACCCTAGGCTGCCAAACTCCTTAAGGAAATAAACTTTGACTATACTTAAGCCACTGTTGTTCTGAGCATCTGTTACTTTCTGCCCAATTTCATTCTAACTAAAATCAGTGAGACTTCTGGGAACACCCATTCAAAAGAGGACATGCCATTAGCATGAACTTTTTTTGCTCTTCTTTTTTTCTGCTTTCTGCCTGTAGCATGGATACAAGGGCCAGAGCATGGGCAACTCTTTTAGCCAACTTTGAAGATTACAGAAAGAGATGGGGTGCCTGATGACTACGGAACTGCTTTGCCATAGATTTATTTTGTGTGAGAGAATTGCAAACTTCTCTCTTGCTTAAGAACTGGCATTTTAGTTCTTTAGTACTAGCAGCTGAACACAATTTCTAAAGGATAAAATCTATAATTCTGTAAAGAATCTCCTTATTTGGGGCGCCTGGGTGGCTCAGTCGGTTAAGCGTCTGCCTTTGGCTCAGGTCATGATCTCAGGGTCCTGGGATCGAGTCCTGCATCAGGCTCCCTGCTCAGCGGGAAGCCTGCTTCTCCCTCTGCCTGCTGTACCCCCTGCTTGTGCTCTGTCTCTCGCTCTCTCTCTGTCAAATAAATAAATAAAATCTTTAAAAAAAACTTAAAAGAATCTCCTTTATCCATTTGACATAGCAAAGCTTATTCTATGCAGTCTTAGAACTTTAATTGACAATCAGCTGTTAGCTCTCACCTACATTAACTGTCAGTAGATCTTTGACAGTGGTGAGAGGTACATAGGTATCCAGCTATATAGCTTTCTGTGTGCACCTTCATCCTGATTACACTTTTGGAAAACTGCATTTGGACATGGCATGCAACAGTCTTTATTCCTTTAGCCCAGATAGCTTTGTTGAGCCTTGGTGTCAAAGGGTACCTCTGGAGTTCCCCATCTTCATGGCAAATTTCTGGATCTCTTTGAGTGCCCATGGGGCACGCCTCTCTCTCTCTCTTTTTTTTTTTTAAGATTTTATTTATTTATTTGACACAGAGAGAGAGAGAAACAGCGAGAGAGGGAACCCAAGCAGGGGGAGTGGGAGAGGGAGAAGCAGGCTTCCTGCCGAGCAGGGAGCCCGATGCGGTGCTGGATCCCGGCACTCCGGGATCACGACCCGAGCTGAAGGAAGACGCTTAACCGACTGAGCCACCCAGGCGCCCCGGGGCACATCTCTTGAAACCCACTTCTTGATGTGCTTGTGGATGTTGATGGTGGATTTTCCAGTCACTACCTCCTTGATGGCAGAATGGCCTTCTTTTCTCTCCACCCTTCTTTTTCTGAGCCGTTCATCTGGGCTCCGGTTGGAAAGGAAGAACTCGAGCTATTGTGGGAGAGGGAAAGCAGCATCGACCAAGAGCATTTTTAGGTTATTAAAACTCTTTGTGATTATATTGTTAATGCCACCATTGTATTCCACTGCCTAGGTGAGCCATGATTTAACCACATGGGGCCCAGTTTTCAGATGTTTACAACCTTTCTTTCATTTAATTGCCATTCTAAGTCATACTTAGAAAGTATTCCACACTCAAGTATGATTATGATACGTGTCATTTTCTACCAAGACTCACGCTTCTCAGGTTTCTGGTTTCCTCATATCAGGCTATTTTATGAAGAATGTTAAATTGGGTCTGAATAAACTCAATGCTCTTCGAGGTGCCCCCTGTCCTCCCCAAGAGGAGGGCCTAGGTAACCTTCTCTTCAAATGGCAGCATAACCTATCCCTTCATGATCCACCACCTGTGTGCAATTTCAAACCCTCCACTCTGACATTCTGGATTTCAGGCTTTTACCTGATGCCTGAATTTTGTCTGTTTGTTAACTTTCTCCTGAATGACACCTCAGTGGTACTGTCGGCCTGGATTCTCATTTTCCTCTGGACCCTGTATCTCTGCTGCATTTCCTGTAGACTGCGTGCCAGGCCCAGCCCACTCCTGTGTCCGACCTGGGTCATTCCAAGTATAACATAGAGTAATCTCCCTGAGGGCTTATGTGGTATGTTTTACTTATTTGGATGAATTTTGCTTGGGTAGCTCAGGTGCTTGAAGTTTCCCTACCCCCAGGCCTCTAACTCTGGTTATGATCTTCTGTGGGGAGTTTCACTGCTTTCCTATTAGTTGGCGATCCATATTCTACTTGTCCTGGTTGATCAAAACTACTTTTCAGAAGCTGGCCAATTTTCACATTCTACTTTGCCTTGTTTCTAGATGAAATTCCTGGAATATTGGGGCTATGTGACACTAATTTATGCTGCACTTTGAAAGCTTCTTTCCATGCCTCCAAAATATGACCCTACTTTGATTTTGGATTTTCGATAACTAGCCTTCAGTAGACTAAATTTGCAATATCCAAATTTAGCTTCTGGTATTTGGCCCTTTATCCTGGCCACTAAAAACCTGTCCTAGTTTACCACTAATCTTACTGGCCTTTTACTAATTCCCCTCCCTCCGTTAGTGTTAGTTTTCTTACTCTCAACTCTCCACGTTTATGGGGAGAGATATACTGGTAGATCCCAAGCCCTCTGGTCTCTCTCGTTTGCTAGGGTAGCCAACTATGACAACCAAAGATGCTATTGCATCTAGCAGAGAGAGAACCACCAAGTTAATTCTGTGGATGACAGTAGACCTATCAAATTGTTGATCTCATCAAGTGTCAACAGTCATACCAGAGATCAGTCCCAGGTAAGTCCTGACGATACCAGCAACAGCATTCAGCCACTAAAGGCTTATATTTATTATGCATTTACCTATGTACCTGGCACATCCCTAAGCACTTTAGTCCTTATCTCATTTAATTTTTACCAAAACCATGCAGGGTATGTCAAGCCATCATTATCCCTATATCTCATACACAGATATCCAGGTTTCAAGAGGTGAGAACACAGTTCTGGTGTTATGGAGGACTAAATAGTAAGAGCCCTCTCTACCAACACCATAAGACAAAGTAAAATAAATTATTTTTTAAATACTTAGGTAACCTTGCAAAAAAGAATGGGAAACCACCAGGCATTAAGACGAAACTAAAACCTGGTGTGGTAAAGTGAGCTGACAATATGTCTGCACAATATGTTTGAAATAGGTCTTACAGGCTAGAGATTTGGACCTCACCATTCAACAGAAACAAGAGACAAGGTAGAGATTTGAAACGGAGATTTCTATATGCACCAAGACCCAGCAAGGTCTCCATCCTTGGTGAAAGGAGAATGAGAAAAATTCTGTCCAGTAGCCCCCAAAAGGAAACTTATCTCGGCCTAACGATTTGGTTCTGGACCAATGATGGTCAGTGATGTCTGGTAGGAACAAATGCAACAGCATTTTGAGGAGCACTTCCAGAAATAAAGCCATAGGAATTTCCCTAGCAAAAGCCACCCCTGATGAATTCTAGGATACGTAGGAAAATAATTTGTCATGAGTGCGGGTGAGCAGATATTGTAATTGGGGAGATGAGCACCTCCACGAACCTGAGAAAACAGAATAATAAGCAATAGGCTATGAAATAAGTTTCTTGAAAAACAGTAAACAGATGAAGGAGGAGAAACATAAGGAAAAAAATTACAAGGAAAAAAGGATAGGTGGATTTGAAAAAATGACCAGATAGAACAACTAGAAAAGAAAAATAGTCATGGAGAGGTTAAATAACTTGCCCGAGGTCACTCAGCTAGAAAGTGATAAATTGGACCTCAAAACCCAGCTTTATGTGTCCCACACTGTGCTCTAAACATCAGACCGCCCTAGCTTCCTACGGGTCAAAATCTAAGCTATTGAATTCCATAGGAAAACCTCACTCTGATGGCAAAACCTCTTTAGAGTAAGCTTATTACTAAAAATCACATGCAGGAGCTTGAGGTAAAACAAAACTAAACCCTTGCCTTTCTACAGGGATTTAACAAGTTACAACAAAAAAGGTTTTGAACTTAGTAAGGTCCACGGGAAGATTTTTATAAATCACTAAGTGACAAGATTCATCAGTGGCTTTAACCATGAATGACACAACCCATTCACTTTAAGTTTCTGAACTGCTTGTCATTTGTCCAATGTGGTCGTTTGAATGAGTGGGGGAGGAGTCTGGGTGAGACTGCTGGGTGGAAGTGATACATAACCAAGCTCGAGGCTATTGACTGTTTTGAAAATACAGATTCTGCTCCAGTTAGCTCTCTTCTCCTCCCTAACTATTCCACCAATCCGGACAAACAGGCAGTTTACAGATGTTTACTCCAAACTGAACAACAATGGCAACTGAAGGTTTGCTAAGGTTGATTGCTCTAGAGGCCTGGCAGTAACCCAGTCAGGGAAACACTGTTACGGTGTCATATCCAGGTCACGGAGCTACTGTTCTTATAGCCAACTCTTCTTAGGAGGTTTGTTGCATAGGACATTTAACAAATCCTTCACTGTTTTCAAGTAAGATAGTTTCCAGTGCAAGGACCTATAAAGGTTATTGTTAATGAAAAAGTCATTGTTTTGCCCTTATTGTCAGATTAGCATTATTTTGCAGGTATTTATCTCTGTGTTCCCAGGATCTCAATGCAGTTAAGTCTCATTCTGTTCTTTCCACATTTTCCATGATGTCTGGTGAAAGCCATCTCATACATAAAGTGCTCAAAATGTTAGTGAACACAAAGAAGAATAGAATGGGAGAATTATGTGGTTGATGCCAAGTGGCAAACTGTAATGCGTAAACGTAATGTGTCCCTTTTTCTAACTAATGCCTGATTATAGGGTAGAGTGTGTCTCTTCTCCTCCAAGTATGCTACAACTTTCAAAAAGGTGTGTATTGAAAGCTGAATCGTACAACTAGGGGGTTATGATACAGCTAACAAAGACTGGTCATGTGTTTTCTGCCTTTTTGCATTTTCAGGATGTAATTTGATTTTAGCTTTTGTCAGGCAACCAGAATCTGGCAGATTTAAGGGCACTGACTAAAATTGGGCCATCGAATCCAGAACATGGTCAGCAACTCACTGAGCTGATCATGCACATAAGCAGCTCTGGAGAAGTGTCTCTCTGCAGTTAGTCATTCAAAAAGAGAAGGCAGTTTGGTCATCCTTTCAGGCGATAATTACATTCTGTCCCGGTGACCAGTGGTAATTAATTATACTTTGTGCCCAACGTAAAAATAAACAAACACAGGGAAAAGGGCAGTGTCTGGTAAACGCTGCTGGCATTCTTGGAATTTAGGCGAGTTTCTCTGAACCATGTAAAGGAAGAGAAAGCCTCACTTCCTCCCAGAATAATACCGGGTTGTAACAGGCAGCCAATCTGTAAGAGCACCCTCCTCTCATCTCCAAATGAGTCTTGAAATCTAGTCATTTTTTTTTTTTTAAAGATGTCATTTATTTATTTGACAGAGAGAGACACAGTGAGAGAGGGAACACAAGCAGGGGGAGTGGGAGAGGGAGAAGCAGGCTTTCCGCTGAGCAGGGAGCCCGATGCGGGGCTCGATCCCAGGACCCTGGGATCATGACCTGAGCCTAAGGCAGACGCTCAACGACTGAGCCACCCAGGCGCCCCAAAATCTAGTCATTTTTGATAAAAATGGAGGCTTGACAAAATTAAGCATCAGCTTGTTTATATCCTCTCAAAAAACGGAAGTTATTTGTACAGATCTACACAAAGATCCATTAGATAAGCATTTTGGAAGGGTTAACCTTAAAAAGAAAACAGTTATTTTACCAGCAAAAATGGTCTTATTTGGGAATAGCATGGAATTGCAATTTGGGACATAAAAGCTATGGTAAAACCATAAGCAAGTCGCACAAACAAAGGAGAGGACTGTCAGGGAGAAGGAAGAAGTTGGGAGGGGTTGTTTTGATTGAAAGTCCGTTGGCGGTTTCTCATTAGCTGAGTTGCTGAAGTAGTGGATTTCTTGTAGAAGATTCAATGTACATCTTTGCCTGTTTGCCTGTAACTGGTGATTCTTTCCTGTTGATGACTCTTTCCTTGGAGTCTGTAACTGACAATTCTTCCTGTAATTGACTGTTGAGTGGAATAGTTCCCCCTTTCTCCTCTCCTTTTAGTGAGGTTTCCCTTTATTACTTTTTATAGAATAGGGGTGCCTGGGTGGCTCAGTCGGTTAAGCGTCTGCCTTCAGCTCAGCTCATGATCCTGGGGTCCTGGGATCGAGTCCCACATCAGCATCGGGCTCCGGGCTCAGCAGGGAGCTTGCTTCTCCCTCTCCCTCAGCCTGCCTGTCTGCCTACTTGTGATCTCTCTCTCTGTGTCAAATAAATAAATAAAATCTTAAAAAAAAATTTTTTTTTCACAGAATAAAGGCAAATATCTGTGCAGATCACTGAAAGTACATTGACTGCAGCATCACAGATTAAAAGACTAGAAGACAATTTTACCATATGTGTTAACTAACTAAAATTTAAATAAAAACTTGAATTTTTTTTAAAAAAGGCTAGAAGAAATAATTTAATTTGGGCCTTTATTTCTCGATGGAGAAACTGAATTAAAGGAGGTATTAGGACCTGCCTAAGTTTAGTGGCAGAGCTTGGACCCAACCTGTAGCCTCTGAACATGAGTCAAAAGCTCTTTCTACAATACAGTACAGCCTTAGAGCACAGAATGAGGGAGGAATAATGAACTTTTCCATAGCTTAGAACCCTCAGGTCTAGCAACTAGAGGAATTCAAAAGCAGTTAACATTCTGTCTTCTTTAGGGCTAGGAATTAACAAACATTTTCATGCAGCTAGCGGAAATAAGACTGCAGAATCTATTTGTTTTTGTTTTTGTTTTTTTCTTATTTTGTTTAAAGTATTCCAGACTTCAGCAATTGAAGGACCAATGATGTGATTTTTAACATATCTACATATCCACTCTATTACGTACTTAAAAAAAAAAGGTATTGAAGTTTTATTATAAGAGCATATACAGTCCTGCCATAAATGGAAAACAAAACAAAAGAAAAATAGAATCACTTCTCATAAATGGAAGGTAAACTTAGAATGAATATAAAATAATGTTACTAAATTTTCAATAGATACTATCATTTACTAAATACCCCTACTCCAAGGCCCCACCCTTCTTTGTTAAAAAGGAAGAATAGCGGGGCACCTGGGTGGCTCAGTGGGTTAAGCATCTGACTTTGGCTCAGGTCCCAATCTTGGAGTCCTGAGATGGAGTCCCTGCCTAGGGTTCTGTGCTCAGCGGGGAGTCTGCTTCTTCCTTGCCCTCGCTCTCTGCCCCTCCCCCTGCTTGTGTTCTCTCTCTCTCTCAAATAAATAAAATCTTAAAAAAAAAACGGAAGATTAGCAAATGTGAGTGGGGATGTTAGTACAAATTAGCACCAATCGGAGACTTGATTTTTGTTATAATCAGAAAACCTGAAAGAAAATTGAAAAGGAAATAAAATTATTACTGTGATTCACTTATATAACACTTTTAATAACCTCTTTAACTACTGGTTCCGTTTGGAGAAAACTACTACAGTTACTGCATTTATTATCATCAGTACTCAAAGTCCTTTAGGACCCTGTTATTCCCTGCAAGAACTCTAAGAGGTGGTATAGCATAGCAGAGGCCCTGGATATATTTAAATACATGGTAGCTAAACTAATCAGGGTTTCTCCTCTAACTTGATTTTTTCTTTTTTTTTTTTTTGGATTCACATCCTGGCTTTACTGCCAATTATCTGTGTGACTTTGGGCAAGTCACCATTCTCTTAGTTTCGGTTTCTTCATTATCTATCTATCTATCTATCTATCTATCTATCTATCTATTTATTTGTCCCCTCCCCATAGGCTTGTTTTTTTTCCCCTCCAAGTTTCTATTTAATTTCCAGCTAGTTAACACACAGTGCAATATTAGTTTCAGGTATAGAAATTAGTGATTCATCAATTACATACAGTACCCCATGCTCATCCTTTTTTTTTCTTTAAAGATTTTATTTATTTGAGAGAGAGAGAATGAGTGAGAGAGAGTGCACCTGAGAGAGGGGAGGGTCAGAGGGAGAAGCAGACTCCCCGCTGAGCAGGGAGCCTGATGCGGGACTCGATCCAGGGACTCCAGGATCATGACCTGAGCCGAAGGCAGTCGCTTAACCAACTGAGCCACCCAGGCGTCCCCCCATGCTCATCCTTAATACCCATTACCTATTGAACCCATCCCCTCCCCTCCCCTCCAGTAACCATCAGTTTGTTCTCTGTAGTTAAGAGTCTGTTTTATGGTTTGCCACTTTCCCCCTCTGTTCATTTGTTTTGTTTCTTAAATTCCACATATGAGTGAAATCATATGGTATTTGTCTTTCTCTGACTGATTTACACCCTGTAGTTCCATCCACGTCACTGCAAATGGCAAGATTTCATTCTTTTTTATGGTTGAGTAATATCGCATTGTGTATATATACCACCTCTTCATCCATTCATCAGTTGATGGACATTTGGACTCTTTCCATAATTTGGCTATTGGTGATAATGCTGTTATAAACATCAGGTTGCATGTATTCCTGCAAATCAGTATTTTTGTATCCTTTGGGTAAACACCTAGTAGTACAATTGCTGGATCACAGGGTAGTTCTACTTTTAACTTTTTGAGGAACCTCCATACTGTTTTCCACAGTGGCTGCACCAGTTTGCATTCCCACCAACAGTGCAAGAGGAGGGTTCCCCTTTCTCCACATCCTTGCCAACCCCTGTTGCTTCCTGCGTTGTTCATTTTAGCCATTCTGACAGGTGTGAGGTGATATCTCACTGTAGTTTTGATTTGTATTTCCCTGATGATGAGTGATGTTCAGCATCTTTTCATGTGTCTGTTGGCCATCTGTATGTCTTCTTTGGAAAAATATCTATTCGTGTCTTCTGCCCATTTTTTAACTGGATTATTTGTTTTTTGGGTGTTTAGTTTTACCAGTTATTTATATATTTGTGGATACTAACCCTTTATCAGATGTGTCATTTGCAAATATCTTCTCCCATCCCATAGGTTGCCTTTGAGTTTTGTTGATTTTTTCCTCCGCTGTGCAGAAGCTTTTTATTTTGATGAAGTCCCAATTGTTCATTTTTGCTTTTGTTTCCTTTGCCTCAGGAGACATATCTAGAAAGAAGTTGCTACAGCCAATGTCAAAGAGGTTACTGCCTGTGTTCTCCTCTAGGATTTTGATGGTTTCCTGTCTCACAGTTAGGTCTCTCATCCATTTCAAATTTTTGTGTGTGGTGTAAGAAAGTGGTCCAGTTTCATTCTTTTGCATGTTGTCCAGTTTTCCCCACAGCATTTGTTGGAGAGACTTTTTCCCACTGGATATTCTTTCCTGTTTTGTCAAAGATTAATTGCCCATATAGTTGTGTGTTCATTTCTGGGCTCTCTATTCTGTTCTATTGATCTATGTGTCTGTTTTTGTGCCAGTACCATACTGTCTTGATGATTACAGCTTTGTAATAGAGCTTGAAGTCCAGAGTTGTGATACCTTCAGCTTTGTATTTCTTTTTCAAGATTGCTTTGGATATTTGGGGTCTTTTGTGGTTCCATATCTGTTTATTTATTTAAAGTAGGCTCCATGCCCAACATGGGGCTTAAATTCACAACCCTGAGATCAAGAGTCAGTCCCTGACTGAGCCATCCAGGCGCCTCTTCAATTTCTTCATCTTTAAAATCAGAGTAGCAACAGACCTTGGGGTTGTCACAAAGATTTAAAGACCCAGTGCAGGGGCTCAGTCAGTTAAGCGTCTGACTTTTGATTTTGGTCATGATCTCAGGGTTGTGAAATGGAGTAGGCTCTGCACTGGGAATGGAGCCTGCTTAAGATTCTCTCTCCCTCTCCCTCTGCATCTCCACCCCCCTTCTCAAAAAAAAAAAAGGCCTAATTCATATAAAAAAACAATGTGCTTCATATATATTAGCTCAGTTACTATTTTGTTGTATTGTACACTGATATACTATAGGCCAAGTTTTAAAAAAATGTGTATAAGCCTCTCATGACAGGAAGAGTAAACTACCATTATTCAGAACAAAAATATTTTTAGGTGGCTACCTTGTAGGAGGACAGATCAGATTAACTTCCTCCTCATGGGAGACTTCTGTTGCCTAAGAGCTGCTCTCCTAGGTCCTCTGAAAGGGCACATTAAGGAGAGAACCCACAGTTAAATGTTTGCAGAACAATTTGCCACCCACCCCCTAATGGTCTTGTTGTGCCTCTTCTGAGCCAACTGGTCATGTTGGCAGCCTTTCAACCGGCTGCTTGGGCCACCCAGGGTCAGGGACATGTGTGAGCTTCTTAAGGTTGTTTCCCAGGGCATGATAACTTCTGGGGCTGGTGAGGGCGGCTGGTAAAGTGGGAAGTCTAGTCACAGACTCTAGAACGTTTGGACACAAGGTAGGAAATTGAGCAGAGAAGTGATGGAGGGTGTAGGTTAGGCATGAACACAAGGAAAAAATAATGCATGAGGAATGACATGGACAAAAAAACCCCAAACAAGATAAAGTAAAAAAACAAAACAAAACAAAACAAAAACCTGTGGGGTAAGACTCCAGTGTAAAGTACAGGAAAGCCCAAAAGCATTCCTCAAGCTAAGCAATACTACAGAAAAGATTGTCATTTAAGGGAAGATGGGATAAAAATGGATGACACTAACATGACAAAACTAGAAGATAAAAGAGGGAGGTATTTGGCTAAGAAGGCTTTTATAATAATTTCCCACAGCTAACTTTATGTTAGCACCTAGTTTGTGTAAATATGTGTTATATACATGCTACATTTTTTTTTAAGATTTTATTTATTCATTCAAGGCACAGAGATACAGAGAGACAGAGAGAGAGCATGAGCAGGGGGAGAGGGAGAAGCAGGCTTCCCGCTGAGCCAGGAGCCGGATGTGGGGCTCTATCCCAGGACCCTGGGATCATGACCTGAGCCGAAGGCAGACGCTTAACCATTTGAGCCACCCAGGCACCCCTACATGCTACATTTTTATCAGCAGCTTTGAAGGCACATTTTTATTTTTGTTGCCATGTCTTTATGTAAAAAACAACAAGAATGTGAAGATTTGATTTTCTTCCTTAAGTCACATTCCTTGATTCTAGCCAAGCCTCAGGAAGAGTAACAGATGATAAATTCCAGTGTTTTCCAAGCCAGCCTGACTCTGAGGTGGTGGCTGTTTGGTTTTTATTAGAAATATTAAGAGAAATAAATTATTTTAGACTCACAGAAAAATGTGTGTTACAGACATAAAATTTCCAAATTTGGACAATATTTAGTGATCTAACAGTTAATAAAATCTATTGCTTTTCTCAGTTGCTTAGAAAGCACAACTGTAAGTGGACGCATTGAAAAGACAGTGGTGGCAATTCTTCGCATTTCAGTTTCTCAAGATTACAGTTAATGGGTAATAACCACCATTCCAATTTTTTTTGAAAGGCTTTGCTTCCCAGGCAAGTGATAGTAAACATTAACCTGCACAAAGTGGATTCATCAAAGACAGTGGTTCTCAACATTAACTGGGTGCTGGAGGCAACTGAGGAGCTTTTAAAAATACGGACACCTGGCTCCCACCTCTAGCAATTTGGATTTAACTTGGATGCGATGCAGTTTGGGCATCAGGTCATGATCTCAGGGTCCTGGGATCGAGCCCCGCATCAGGTTCCCTGCTCAGCGGAAAGCCTGCTTCTCCCTCTCCCACTCCCCCTGCTTGTGTTCCCTCTCTTGCTGTGTATCTCTCTGTCAAATAAATAAATAAAATCTTTAAAGAAAAAAAAAAAAGAGTTTTCAAAGCTCCCCTGGGGGATTTGAATATGCAGCCAAATTTGAGAAACACTGAAAACCTTGCTACTGAAAAGGGTGGTCCATGGACCAGCATCATTACTATGAGCTGGGAGCTTGTTAGGAAAGCAGAATCTCAGGCCCCACCTCCGGATGCTGAATTAGAATCTCAATTTTGCCAAGATCCCAATGTGTCTTATATGCACATTCAAGTCTGAGAATCACTGCTCTACAGCATTCTTGTCTTTGATAACTTTTTCTTTCTTGATGTTAGGCAGTAATTACATGAAAGAAAGTAGCTCAACTTTTGTTCTCTAAAACTTAGGAAACAGACTCATTTCTATGACATTCTGCAAAGTAATAAATGGTGGTATTCATATATTCAAGGTGAGATTCATATATTCAGGGTTGCCAGATAAAATATAGGATGCCTAGTTAAATGTGAATTTCAGGTAAGTGATGTTTTGGTGTTTTGTTTTTTTTTTTAAGTAAAAGTGGGTCAGAAATATTGCATGGAACATATGTATATTAAAAGTAGTATTCATTGTCTGAAATCCAAATTTAACAGGCATTCTGTATTTTTATTTGCGAAATCTGGTAACCCTGTTTATATTCCCAGGAGTGTCTCTGCTCTCTGGGCTGTTCCAGAAAAAAGAGGAAATGATACCATAAATGGCCAAGTGGCTGCCCCCTAAGCTGTCTAGACTGATTGATTGACTGTAATGTTTCTCATCCCGCCCAGACAGCCAGGCCTCTGTGACTTTCCTAAACTGGGCTGGTGACTCACCCACATGGGAGAGTAATGGGAAATTTACTTGCTGACTCAGGAAGACATAAACCTGGTCAAACTGTTCCTTCAGTCTAAACCAAAAGAAAAAAAAAATTCCAAAGCAAATGTTAGATACAGTACAATATATAAAACACTTCAGCTTGAGGCTGCAGGCAAAGGCAAGTGCTTGTAATCACATGTTTTCTATTAGTTGATTAAAAGACATTTTCATGGTTTGTTCCACTATTGCACTCAGAGGCTGGTATTTTTCTTAAGAATCACTTGCTGTTTAAGCCCCTCAGAGGCCACTTTCCAAGAATACATTTTAGATCTGTTTTCTCAATACTGCATATAATTGGCAAATAAAGTAGCACATTTTTGAGCAGAGATGCGGGTGTGGATTTGATGTCCACCCTCCCCTTGTCACTGACTCACAACAGGCTTGGTAACTACAGACAATCTGGTATCTCAGTCCTTTCTCCTAGAATGATTTAATTTTAAATTCTTGCCCCTAACTTGTCAGGTTGGCTTCGATCCTTCACTCTGTCCTACAATTTTACCATTTTTAAATAAGACCTCTTGCTGTTATCAAAAGCACTAAAGCATAAAGCTCTAGTAAAAGAAGAAACTAACTTTATATTAGCCAATTCTGAAATTTTTAATTTAGAAAATTTTTATCAGAAAAACCTGAATAAAATAGTCGTGAAAATTTCGCAATTCTGTATATTAATGACTTTCCTTAAATAATTCCATAGTTGATTTTGAATAGCTGAAAATGGAAATCTACATACCAACTCTTTTTCTGAGCTGCTACGTTTTTTCTGCCGAGGTTGGACCCTTATATTTAATGAGTCATGATACTGGCAATCCTGGTTTCAGGACCTGAAAACAAACCAACTTGTTTCTAGCAAATACAGGCTGAAACTTCCTTATTTATTTTTTACATTTCCTTTTTTCAAAAAATTTATTTTATTTAAATTCAACTAATTAACATATAGTGTACTATTAAGTTTCAGAGGTAGAGTTCAGGGATTCATCAGTTGCATATAACACCCAGTGCTCATTACATCACGTGCCCTCCTTAATGCCTATCACCCAATTACCCCATCCCCCACATCCCTTTCCTCCAGCCACCCTGTTTGTTTCCTATGGTTAAGGGTCTCTTACGGTTTGTCTCCCTCTCTGATTTCATCTTGTTTTATTTTTCTCTCCCTTCCTCTATGCACATCTGTTTTGCTTCTTAAATTCCACATATCAGTGAGGTCATATGATACATGTCTTTCTCTGATTGACTTATTTCGCTCAGCATAATACCCTCTAGTTCCATCCACGTCGTTGCAAATGGCAAGATCTCATTCCTTTTGATGGCTGCATAATATTCCATTGTATATAGATACCACATCTTCTTTATCCATTCATCTGTCGATGGACATCTGGGCTCTTTCCAGAGTTTGGCTATTGTGGACATTGCTGCTATAAACATCGGGGTGCACGTACCCCTTCGGATCCCTACATTTGTATCTTTGGAGTAAATACCTAGTAGTGCAATTGCTGGGTTAGGCTAGCTCTATTTTTAACTCTTTGAGGAACCTCCATACTGTTTTCCAGAAAATTCCATTTAAAAGCAAAGCCCACAAGGGGCATTTGCCTGGCTCAGTTGGTAGAGCATGCGAGTCTTGATCTTGGGGTCATGAGTTCAAGCCCCATGTTGAGCGTAAAAAAAAAAAAGCAAAGCCCACAAATCCCATATGCTAGGAGTTTGGTAACCACTTCAATCCCTGCAGACATGAAGGCTAAAAGTATTAAGTACCTAATACCTCTTTGTAATACTTGACTGTGTGTTGAGGAATACAGCCACAAATGCTTCATCACTATCAAGAAACGGAGTCTGTTTCCCATACTTTGAACCTAGTCTGGCCTTGTAACTTGCTACTGACCAATAGAACATGGGAGAAATGATGTTTTATACAGGGCAGATTTCCTTCAGCACAGAGCCTGCCTAAGTCAGGTGGCCACTATAATTGTGCGTCGCACCTACCAGCGTTGCTCCTGGATTTGGGCACTGCACATTTGCATCACCATATTCAGTGTCCAGGTACAGACAGATTTTTTTTTAAATGTTGTATGAGAAGAGAGAGCTATATATATATGATTAGTTTTATTCCTCTTCATTTGCCTAGTACGGATTCATTGGCGTGGGGTAGTAGTAACAGTCCTCCTCGGGAAACAAAGATTGAGTGGGAGATTTTCAGTGAAAGTGATATGGGCTAGAGTCTTGAAGTAAGAGGTCAGGTATAAGAAATGCAGCAAAGTTGAGATAGAAGCAGGAAAAGGGTGTGCAGATTTTCTTGAACATCGTGAAAGGAGGAGACAGGACAATGGGGAAGGCAGATGCTTGGGGAAGTTTATTTAAGTGAGTGGAGAGCAGTATGAACTGTAGGTGAATCTTCTGTAGTCATGACAGAAAGGTGAAGGTGAATCTGCTTGAGAGAAACATCTCAGGCTTTTACTTTTGTGTCCACCTTCCTCATATCCACACGATAGGGGCGTCATAAAACTAACCTGGTTTGAGGGCGTAATGGCATGGCTCTCGGTTGTGCTGTGTCATGATCCTTGAAGTGTCTGGGTCCTGCTTTTGTCTGTCCTGTTTCTGTGAATTAACATGCCATTGGAAGAGAAGGTTCCATTGCCAAGAAACATTTGAATAAGAGGGAGTTAAAGCCTAAAGGAAATGTTACTTAGTTTCAGATGGTGGGACTTTAGCTGGGGAAGTAAGGAATAAGGAAAACAATCATAGGTATGTCCAGAGAGTTGATACGGAGGATCCAGCTGGCTTTTATGGGTTTGAAGACTCTCTGACACCCACTGAGTTAGGATTTTTTCTCTTCTCTTAGGGAAAAAAGGTGGAACTAACTCACTGTTAGGGAAATCATGCAAATGTATGTGTGTTTATGCCTGGAATATAAATGATGCGTATTGTAATAAGAGAAAAGTTACAATATTTACAGAATTATTGTGAGAATCTTTTTGCTTACAAATTATGATTACTTGCATTCACATCTGTATCTGTCAGGATTACCCAGGATATATTACAGTATCAAATTAACTCAAAAATCTCAGTGTCTTAACCCAAAAAAAGCTTGTATTTCACTTTCTTGCATGTGAGACACATTTAGTAAAAATATGTGATGCAAACAACAGGTTTTTTCTTTCTTTCTATATACCATGACAGCATGAGTAGAAAAATAACACAAATTACACTTTCTAGCCAATAAAATTCCTATAAAAATAGTAATTTTTTCTGTCAAGGCTAAAATAAGTTGTCTCTAAATATAGTAGCAACCAGAGTATGGCTAAACCAAGAAACAATTTTCAAACCATGGCAGCTACAAAACCAGAGTTAACTGAGGAAACAGCTTGTTATATTTGACATATTTTCCACAATATCTAAAGATAAATTTATCATTTATCATCCAGAGAAAAAGTGTTAAGCCAACATTGCATTTTGACCACAAAAATATTATGCTAATGATCAAATAATTTTCACACTTAGTTTATAACTAACAAAAACAGATTTACATAATAGTAACAAGGACCGAGGGGGAGATTTAAATGTTTTATAATCTAGATAACTGATTAATATTGAAATTAAAAGTTTTGGGTACAGGGGTGCCTGGGTGGCTCAGTCACTTAAGCGTCGAACTCCTGATTTCAGGTTGGGTCGTGATCTCTGGTCGTGAGATCAAGCCCTGGGGGGCTCCATGCTGTGTGTGGAGCCTGCTTGGGATTCTCTCTCTCCCTCTCCCTTTGCCCATCCCCCCAACCTCCCACCCCCGCTTGCATATGCTCTCTCTTGCTTTCTCTAAAAAGAAAAAACCAAACATGTGTGGCTTCATCCCTTTCTTTGCAGAACCACCCTTGCTCCATCCTGAATGGTTAAGAACATCCTATTTGCTACAATACTGTGCCACATCCTCGCCACGGGAGTGATCACCTGACGAAGCCATGGCCAACCATAATATCTCACTCCTCTGAACATAGTAATCGGTTCAATGGTGAGCAATTATTATAAAGAGAGCCAGCAATCACTATAAAGAGAGCCTGGAGTCAATATACTTATTTGAGAGGAAGACAGCTTTTCCAGCTGGGATGGGATTGCTAAACTATGACACATAACCTAAGATTGCAGATAACTATCTGCAATCTAGCCTGAAGCACTAGGAAGGATAAGACTGAAACAAAGAAAGAAACAGAGCTGGAAAAGAGGGGAAAATGAGGAAGGGCATGGGGACTACATTCCTTGGGAATTATGCTATGTTTGAAGCCAGAACCACCCTGAGTTTCCTGGTTATGTGAACCAATCGATTCTCTTTTTGCTTTAGCTCATGTGAGTTGGTATTGGCACTTGCAATTGAAAGAATCCTAACAATCACTTCATTCTTGAAAGCCCTGAAGGGTCTGCCACAGTGCCATGGTGTCGTACATGTCTCAGGAAAGGTTTACACGCAGTGGACACATATGTGAATCTATCTTACGGAATCATTGAAAGGTACTGTAGGTGACATGGCATAATGCTGTCAAAATTATTATTATTACCTAGTTGCTTGTGTAAGTCAACTCAAAGAAAAAAAATAATTTTTTTTTTTCCTTTTAAAGCTCCATTTTCTCTATTTAACATTGCATCCTCACAGTATGGCTGAATTCTTATTTTATTTTATTTTATTTATTTTTTATTTTTAAAAAATGTATGTATGTATGTATGTATGTATCTATTTATTTATTTATTTATTTATGTAGGCTCTATGCCCAGTGTGGGGCCCAATACAGGGCTTGAACTCACGAGCCTGAGATCAAGACCTAAGCTGAGATCAAGAATCACTTAACTGACTGAGCCACCTGGCACCCCTCAAACATGTCTTAAATTCAGACAGTTTTCATTTTTATATGATTTGTTTTCCAAATATTTGTCATGCCATTTTCCAACGCTCATGAAATATTTCCTATTGAAGACAGCATTGAAGTAGGTTGTAAAATTCTCAGACATGGTCACGAAATCTTATGTAGCCCACATTGGTTATGGCTATAATATAATGGAAACATAAATGCTCTTGAAGAGCCCTGCCTTACAGTCCCCATAACACCTTTTATTAATTTTATGACAAGTCTTCTCTGAAACTACTTTAGAGTAATATATAGTTATATAGCATATATAGTTACATGAAAAAGAGAAAATTTTATTTTAAAATCTGGAACCAGAATATTTTTTCACGTAAGAAGATATTTTTTACTTGAAAAATTGAGTCTGACAATATAAAGTCCAAAACGTGGTTTGAAAAATTGGGCAAAACAAAGAAGCCTGAATTGCTGAGAATATAAAAATGAGAAAGATTTAGACACAGCCTTGGCCCAGAGGGAAGTAATCGGGGCCTGAGAGTGAGGAGAAGAGAAAAGAGTGTCTGGTAGAGGTGGGTGCAAACAACATGATGGAAGGTCAGGAGTCTGAGGAGGAGACACGTGCAGGAGGGGTTCCCATGGAGGGAATGCTGAGGGCTTTAAAGAACAGGTCTATCTAATATTCACCTGCAACATACCGTATCCACCATCACCCTCAAATTTTCTACAGAATTCTGTTGCATGTGACCAACTTGCTTTTAGGTTGCTTTGTGGAATCAATGTAAAAGGGACCATGTTCCATGTTTGGGTTGAGCGAGGGTATGGGCAGGTTGAGTGAACAGACCAGATGCAGAAATGAGGTGCAAGTAAGATTGAGAACTCCATGTAAGCTGAGGCTCCTTCGAGAATCCTGGGAAACATTGGAAAGGATGCTGGCAAGAGTGGGAATTCCAGCCCACCAGGAGCATATCTCAGATGTGCAAATAATAGCACCTTATTTACTTTAAAATCAACTAGAATCTGAGTCAGAACCCTTAGTGCTCTACCATGAACCCATCAATTCCTGTGGCTTTGCTCTATCCGAGCACAGATATCTCTGGTGAATCTGGAAATTCCAGCATTTAGGTAAGGTCTCCACAGCCTTCTACCTAGTCATCACATTTGAAGATGAGAAAGTTGTCCCAGAAAGGAAGGGCGAATGAAGGTGGTAAGAAGGAAAATCAGGAAGGTTAGAAATGTTAATGCCAGAACAGATTTTGTTTTTTTCCACCGCACTTGGCACATTGTAGTACTGTGATGACTAAATTAATGAATTATTTAATTCTAGATATTAGAAACAGGGAAAATTTGGTGCAGAATAAAGACATGGGGAAGAAATAAAGTTTAACCAGTTGCTTTTGTAGCTGTGGTAGTATGAAGTTGAAAGAGACTTCAGAATCCAACAAACCCCATTCTTTCACCTCTGTGTGAATACACCTAGCCAAACAGAATTTGAAATTCAATTTCTCAGTCACACTAACCACATTTCAAGTGTTCCATAGCTACATATAGGCTAATACAATACATATAGATACAGAATATTTCCATCACTGCAGAAAGTTCTAGTAGATAAGACAGATCTATTACATCTCTATCAAATCATCTCTATCATTCAACTTTAGTTTAAATTATTTTTAATGAATGTCATTCACCACTGCATTTTGGTTCAGACATAATTGTTAGCTTGTCCTTGAAGGTTTCTTCTATATCCTTATCCTGGATTTTTTTAGATGTATGAAAAGATTTATTCTCTATAGGGAGCATATTATTACAGTAACTTTTTTTTAAGATATATATATATTTTTTTTTTTAAGATTTTATTAGTTTGTTTGCCAGAGAGGGAGAGTACAAGCAGGGGGAGCGGCAGGCAGAGGGAGAAGCAGGCTCCTTGCTAAGCAATGTGGGACTCAATCCCAGGACCCTGAGATCATGACCTGAGCCGAAGGCAGATGCTTAACCATCTGAGCCACCCAGGTGCCCCTTAAGATATATTTTTAAAGATTTATTTTTAGAGAAAGAGATAGAGAGAGTAGGGGGGAGGGTCAGAGGTGGAGGGAGAGAGAGTCTTAAGCAGGCTCCAAGCTGAGCACAGAGCCCTACATGGGGCTTGATCCCAGGACCCTGAGATCAGGGCCTGAGCCAAAACCAAGGGTTGTACGCTTAACTGACTGTGCCTCCCAGGCGTCCCTACAGTAACTGTTTAAAAATTTTGTTAATAATAAAGGAATTCTAAACCGAAAGAGATTAACTGACCTGAAACAGAATAAAAAACTTAGCCCAGTTTCTTTAAGAATCTCATTTATGCCTAGAGTAGCATTAATGTAACCATCTCCATAATAGTAATTATTTTTTCTAAAACTCAAAAGGAAAAAAAAAACTAACTGTAGAAATACCTTTAGGCTTCACAACAATGCTGAACATGCACCAAGCCTTTTATTTAATTCTTTTATGTTTCTATGAGCTAGACCTAATGCAATTATGTGATTAAGAGTTCTGTATCTAACTTCTTAGTGAATGTAATCATTTCCCATTAAATCCAAATATTTAACATTTAATGAAAATCCCCTGGCACATTTCCATAATGACTGAAAGGTGGAAATCCTTAATTAGTGTTCAAGTTTTTAGAGGAAGTAAGAGTGGAGAGTTTAGGAAACCCCCCAAATGAATCATTTAGAAGGAACAAAATTGGTGAAGGTACCAGCTGATCTAAGAGTATTGTTCATAAGAACTTAACTCATATTTGTTTTATTAAAACCAACAATTGAGAGAGCTTTCATAGAGCATATAAACCTCTATTAGGCACTAAAAAGTGAACTGATTTGTATCATCAAGAAAACTGTTGGGGCACCTGGGTGGCTCAGTGGGTTGAGCATCCAACTCTGGATTTTGGCTCAGGTCATGATCTCAGGGTCATGAGATCGAGACCCATCATGTGGGGCTCTACACTGATCGTGGAGGCTGCTTAGGATTCTATCTCTCCCTCTTCCTCTGTCCCTCTATATCCCCCACCCCCACACCCCCACCCCCACTCATTCATGCGCACTCTCTCTAAAAAAAAAAAAAGAAGAAGAAAAGAAAACTGACAGACAATGATTCTGTTTTAGCTACTTGAAAAAGGAGGAAGAGTGGTCAATATATCTAGAATCATTAGGGTAAAAATACAGATATTTGGTGCTCAAAATTTAAATCCATTCTTTGAGGAATTAAGGTGGGTATATCAGTTAGGAATAGGTTAGTCAAGGTGTAACTGAAAACACTAGCAATATCTGCTTAAACAAAGATAAAGGTATATTTTTCTCTCATAGAATATAATCCTCACGTTTATTGTCTAAGACATGAATGATGTGTTCATGGCTATCAGAAACCCAGACTTTCTGCTCTGTAATTCTTACACCATGACCTCTTTTGCCATGTATGCCTCCTTATGTTGTCATAGAGACTACTGCAGCTCCAGCCATCACATCCATGTCCCAGGCATCAACTGTAAATAAATTGCAGAGGAAAAAGGGCTCCTGAGAGTTAAGCTAGCCCTCTTCTAAGAGGCTAGTAGCTCTACCGAACAACTTTTTTTTTAAGACTTATTTATGTATTCTAAAGGGGGGGAGGGGCAGAGGGAGAGAATCTCCAAGCAGACTCCCTGCTGAGCGCAGAGCCCAATGATGACATGGGGCTCCATCCCACGACCCATGAGATCATGACCAGAGCCAAACCAGGAGTTGGACACTCAACCACCTGAGCCACTGAGGTGCCCCTCTACCTAATGACTTCTACTGACATCTTTTGGTCATCTAGAAGGGTGCTGGGAAATGCAGGGGTTTGGGGGTTTGTTTTTTATTTTTTCCAGCTAGACACATTATTGCCACCACACAATATAAGAATTTTATGACCAAACAAGAAGGAGACAGTGAATCTTGGATAGGTAGCTAGCAGTCTCTGCAGGGCAGATGGATTATCCTTTCCCTGTACTTTACTTCTGGTGTTGGACTGGTCACATTGTATATACTTATTTATACAGGAGGAAGAGTAGTGTAATAGTAAAGAGCATAGGCTGTAATAAGAGTGATCCAACCCCCCAGTTTCCCCTGGATAGTTCCAGGACATAGCTGTTTCACCATATAATTATTATCAGTATCCCTGTTACTCTCTACAGTGTCCCTGTTGGACAATAAATTATATGGTCACTTTAGCTATATAGACTGTCTGGGACATCTCTAACACATTCTAGTTCTGTGACCCTAATGACAATGGCATAATTTCTCTAAACTCATTGTGTTAGTTATCTGTTACCCAGTAACAAATTATCCCCAAAATGTATTGGCTCAAAGCAACAAATATTGATTATTTCACAGTTTCTGTGCATCATTAATTAAAGAACAGTTTAGATGGATAATGTCTAGCTCAGGATCTCTCTTGAGTTTAAATGTTGTCAGGGGATGCCATCATTTGAAGGCCAGACAGGGAAGAAGAATCTACTTTGAAGATAAGTCACTCAAGTGGCTGTTGGGAGGAGGCCTCAGGTTCTCACCATGTCAGCCCCTCCCTAGGTGGCTTATATGTTCTTACCAGATGACATCTGGCTTCCCAACTGAGAGAGAGGGCCAAAGGAAGTCATGTGCCTTTTAAGACCTAGTCAACAAAAGTGCAGCCACTTCTTTATCCTAGTCATTAAAAGCAATTCATGAAATCCAGCCCACACTCAAGAGGTGGGGAGTTCTGTTCCACATCTTGAAGGGAGCATATTTTATTTTATTTTAGTTTTAAGATCTTATTTATTTATTTATTTATTTATTTATTTATTTATTTATTTATTTACTTGAGAGAGAGAGAGAAAGAGTACACAGGAAGTGGGGGTGCAGAGGGAGAGAGAGAATCCCAAGCAGGCTCCATACCAGTGCACGACCCTGAGATCATGACCTGAGCTCAAATTAAGAGTTAGGTGCTTAACCAACTGAGCCACCCAGACACCCTGAAGGGAGCACATTTTAAATATTTTTTTTAAAAGTAGGCTCCACACCCAATGTGCGGTTTGAATTCATGATCCTGAGATCTAGAGTTGCGTGCTCTACCAACTGAGCCAGCCAGGTACTCCCAAAGGGAGCATATTTTAACATCACCACACTTACTGTTCTCATCTGTAAAATGGGATAAAATTACCCACATGCAGTAATTATATTTTATGAAGAAGCATAATCCATATACAGAATTTTAATAGAGCACTTGGCACATAGTAAAATATGTCCCTTAATAAATTGAAGCTAGTATTATTTATTTAAGTATTTGTCTAATTAAACTGTGAGTTCCTGGCTGGTGTCATATCTAATTTGTCTTCATAATTCAAGCTCTAATTGCAGTGTTGAGCTTATAGGGGACACTTAATAATAAATATCTAATGAATAAATGAATGAGTAACATATTCTTTAATAAGACCAGTATAAATGGAGTGAGTCAAAAGAAAAATAATGCAATAGTCATGTGAATAAATTTATGTTTTGTGTTAAAAATCAGATTTACATAGCTCTTTATATAATAGGGCATGAAAAAGTGAATACCAATGTAATGGAACTAAGTTACATAACATCAACAATATTCATTGGTATATGATACCACAATAGTATTACATAGTATCATACTTTAATAGTATTATACAGATATAATAATATCACCTTGTTATGTTCTTGATATTAAAATTTCTCCTGAAAAATCTGTTTTGTAGACATATGTCTAGCTATGTCTTTTTGAGATATGTTTATTTTTACTTACTAAAAAAAATTTCAATAATCATTTAGATGACATACTACTAAACAATAGTAGGATTAAAGCATGTATTTGAGGAAAAGAATTTCAGGAACTATATACACATAATAGACATACATACATATACAGTAGGAAAATGTTGTGTTTTGTCATTAATGACGTTTTCTTGCCATTTTTTTCCCAAGGAAAAAATAAATATATGTAAAACTTTGTAGACTATGGTTCTTAAAGATCTTCTGATTATGACTGTTTATATTTATCATTCATCTGAAGGAAAAAAGAATGAAAAGTTTTGGGTTATAATCTCCAGTAACAGCAAGGCTACATTTATATAAAATGATTAGTAGGAGGAAAGTATTAGCAATCATTTATCAAGTGCCAGAGACATTTTAAATTATACCATGATTCCTTTTATGACTCATAATATAAATAAAACATAGTGTTCTTTTGAAACTCTGTTTTTTCAATGTATTATTTTTAAAAATTTAAGAATGTATTATTTTTAATTCTGGACATACCACAAACACTTTGTTTCTGTATCTAAGCCTCTATCTGAGACTCTTGACTTTTCAGTGATAGAAGAGTAATTTAGACAGCATTACCCTTTTTCAAACATGGATTTTTTTGTATTACAAGTGCTATACTGAGAAATGTGGTTGATGTCTTAGCACACATCAACACTTCAAGCCTCAAAACAAATTAAATCCTCTTAAGTAGTTATAATATAAAAGGATGCTATAATCTTTAATTAGTTTAAATAAAATAATATACACAATTTTCCTTTTACATTTTTACATCATGTTGATTATTTGAAGGGAAATTCGGAAAACCACCAGACATGTCCTTGAAGTAAAGAATGCCTAGGGGTACTTGGTTGGCTCAGTTGGAAGAGCATGAGACTCTTAATCTTGGGGTTGTGAGTTTGAACCCCACATTGGGTGTAGAGATTACTTAAATAAATAAACTTTAAAAAAGTGCCTATCTTGAGAGCACAGTGCTTTTTCACAATGAGATGCAGAGAACTCCAGGAATGCAGAGGACATTTCTTGCCATTTGTGATTAATTTTTATCTCCTTCATAAGACCCAAGCCCTAATCCCAAAATGCAACCAGGAATGAAAAACAGCTACAAATCTTCGAAACACTATTCTAGATAAAGTTAGTAGTTTAATCCCATTTCTTTGCTAGTTATAAAAGGAACTTACTATATATTCTTGTACTTTGCTACTTCTTGAAAAATATATTCATTCATTCATTTATATAAGAATATTTATTTAGTTATTGCCTTCCTGTGTTCAATTTATAAAGTTGAAAATTGCTATTTTATTCTTACATTTGTTTATTTATCCTTCAGCAAGTACTTCTTGGTTTCTTGCAATTCAGTAGGAACTGTGCTGGGCACTGAACATTTAATGATAGGTAAGATCAACATGTTTAACACTATTTTATTTGTCAGTCATGCCTCAGTAAAGCTGTGGGGGAGATCAACATATTTGCTTCTCTCATGCAATTTTACAGACAATTCTTCAACAAGTTCTTTGTGATTTTTTGAAATATAAATTCAGCACTGTATTCAATGTTATGGGAGAATATATAAACTAAGAAAACAGCTTAAAAAAAGATTTTAAGGAACTGATAATTTTACTAGGAAGAAAATACTAGATGCCTGACAACATCAAGAATTAATATTAAATAGAATTTTATTCAAATACTGTCAAAAACACCAAGAAACAAGTACAAGAATAATTAAATGCTAAGTTGTGAGTGGGTGAGACTTGGAAATACAAGTCATTTTATTTTTTTTAAAGATTTTTAAATTTATTTATTTGAGAGAGAGAGAGAGAGAGTACAAGAGGGGGAAGGGTCAGGGGGAGAAGCAGACTCCCTGCTGAGCAGGGAGCCCGATGCAGGACTCCGGGATCATGAACCAAGCTGAAGGCAGTCGCTTAACCAACTGAGCCACCCAGGCACCCTTGGAAATACAAGTCATTTTTAAAGAGAAGGGAGAGACTGAAGCTATGTAAAGCTTCCCAGAAAAGATGAGTCTTAGGCCGAATGTTGAAGTTTGGGTGGAATTGGGGTGGGAGAGGCAGGTGAAAGAAGATATTCCAGATTGAAAAAGAAAAAAAAAAAAAAAGAAGAAGAACCTCAGGAACAGAGGAAGTGGTGAACATGGCATATTTGGAAGACTTGAGGAGACCTGCACAGGTACTTACCTTACCAAAGCTTCCTGCCCACCATGCTCGGCTCCCTTCGGGCACGGAATTCCAAGTGCTTGTTTTCCTATTTACAGGTATTAAAGTTACTTTGTATTGTGACTTCTGATTCGGTGCTTTGAATCTCAGTTTTCTACTATCTTCTATCATAGGTTATTCAAACCCTGAAAGATTGTTTGAAAAAGGACTTTTATGCATGAACAGATCTCACTCATATGTGGAATTTAAGAAGCAAAACAGAGGATCATAGAGGAAGGGAGAGAAAAATAAAACAAGATGAAATTAGAGAGGGAGACAAACCATAAGAGATTCTTAATCATAGGAAGCAAACTGAGGGTTGCTGGAGGGGATAGAGGGTAGGAAGATGGGGTAACTGGGTGACGGGTATTAAGGAGGACACAAGTTGTAATGAGCCCTGGTATTATATAAGACTGATGAATCACTGACCTCTACCTCTGAAACTAATAATATACTACATGTTAATTAATTTAAAAAAAAGGACTCTTATGGCAATAGGACCACAAGAAAGGTGCTCAATAATTGTACATTCCCAGGAGGAAATATGGCTGGATATTTAAAATGTAAGTTTGACTCTAGTGGAAACAATATGTTTTATGTATAATTTCTTAATCCACTTACTAACTTTCTCTTTGCACTTGAGCTTATGTAGTGATATCATTATTAATTTTTAATATTTGCATTTATACATGTTACCTTCTTAGGATTTTTATACAAAAGTAAGTTATCTTTGTCTCGTTCTTTCAACAGGAGAACTAAGATATTTCCCCATTTTCCTCAGCATTTATCTGACCTTATGTTTGTAACAAACTTTTGCTAGTTTATGGAAGGAGTGTCTAATCTAAAGGCAACAAATGACTGATTTCTCACTGTTAGGAAAATGTTATGATGAGGATTAGACCTATAAATGAGCGTGAGAACCATTTCCCCTTTTCATTTCCAACTGTGAGCCAGTTTATCCTCAGTTGGGTATCTTTATTTTGCCTCATGTAGGGGAAAGATACATGAATGAGACCAGATGACTTCATTTCTTGGGGGTTATGAACAACCACCCTAGTTGGCCTGGGGAGGTTGTTAGGAACCTGAAGGTCCAGGTTCTCAGGCATGGGGAAGACCTTGGAGATCATCACTAGCTCCCTTCCTTGCCCACAAGGATATGCGATGTTGGAAAAATTATTCAAATCCTAGAGAATCAGTTTCTTCATCTTTATATTTGGGCTACTAATAGAACCTATCTGATAGGATTTTATGACTAATAAGTGATTTAATATGTATCAAAATGCTTAGCACAGTGCCCAGCACATAATGAAGAAACTTAATAGAATTGTTAGTTATTATTAAGTCTTTGGACAGTAGAATTAATTCCATTGTTGGGCTCAGTGTTGAATGCAAGGGATACAAAAACAGTTAAGTCATGGTTCTTTATAGGCTTCCTGGAGGACATGATGTGGCCTGATACACATCTTGAAAGAAGAGGAGGAAATAGCTAGATAGAGGACCTTGTGTAAGTCTGTATGTGGCAGAAGGAAGAAGGCAGGGGGAAGTGGTTGAAGAGGAGGGCCAATGTTTTCTAGGAAGATAGAGCCCTGTGAACCAAGATGTCATTCTGGGGAAACTGGAAGTAATTAATTTAATATGGCTAAAGCTACTTTGTGAGGTGGGGAGTGGTAAGAGTGTGGTGATGAAGAGAGTGGTAGAACAAGAAATGCAGTGAACCAAGACAAAGACTTGGATAATCCTAACATGGTGGGGGTAGATTAGGAAGCAAAACCTCAAAAGGAGACAAATTTTCTGCTTTCCTTCCTTTCCCAACCACCCAAGGAGCACCCGGTCCTGGCTGGGAATCTTTTCTTATCTTTTCAGATAGGAAAAGGCAGCACTGGGGGTGGGAGTGGAGATGAAGCCTGCTAGGCCAAGTAAATCTCCCTCATTAATAGCTGAAAGAGGAGAGGCAGGAGAGAGTCAGAAAAAAAAGCAATGGCAACACTGTAGGGTTTAGTGGATTAAAGCCCGTAGAGTAACGGAGAGTAGGAAAAAGGGGTTTGCAGAAGGGTTTCCATGAGTTATGACCAGAATCCATCTTGATGTTGAGAGATAAAAATTTGAAATTTCTCTTACATTATTTTGGAGTAATGAGACTGTGCTTTTGTGTGTGCAGAGATAAAGCCAAGTGGAGTCCTAGTTGGATAACGGTTATTGAAGGAACTGTTGGATAGGTACTAGGAGAACTAAGAGAGTGTCACAAATTAGTGTCACACAAATGTACTATTACTACTGTACTAAACTAATAGTAGTAAAAGTATTGATGGCAACAAGTACTGTTCAATTCTATGGGTAGGTGCTATCGTCCTTCCATTTTATAGATAAGAAAACTGAGGCACACAATATGCCCAGGGTCACAGAACTAGTACCAAATGAATTCAGGAATTGAACTCAGGCATTTGAATTTACAGAAACCAATGGAATCAAGCTTCTAATGAAAGGACAGCATTGGTAGAGGATAAAATTCAAAGTCAAATTCTTTTTTACCAGCTAATATTTTATTTCGTCTATAAGAAAGTGATTATACTTAATGCAGATATATCATTATCCAGTTCTTTTAAGTTGGGGAATTGTTATAAGGTAGTTAAAGAGCAGTGTCATTGGACTGGGGGAGAGGCAGAGCTTTTCCTCCATAGAATAAAATATGCTTCTCCCTCTCCCATGCACGCAGTACCTTGGCACACTGTGGATCCTGCATAAGTGCTGGCTGAATTAATATGCACTGTAATAAATTCCCTCACTTTGCAAGGTGCTAGGTAGCTGACTGCTCAAGCATGACTACTCTGGTAAAAAAAAAAAAAAGCTTGCATTTATTTATTTATTTATTTATTTACTTTTATTTATTTGAGAGAGAGCGAGTGTACGCGGGTGCATGCATTCGAGGGGGAGGAAGGGGTAGATGGAGAGGGAGAAGCAGACTCCCTGCTGAGCAGGGAGCCCAATGAGGGGCTCTATCCCAGGACCCTGGGACCATGACCTGAGCTGAAGGCAGTCACCCAACTGACTGAGCCACCCAGGTGTCCCAAGATGCCTGCATTTATAACCCAGAGTACTTTTTTTAAAGTATTTTAAAAAGATTTTATTTATTTATTTGACAGAGCGCTAGAGAGCACAAGTAGGCAGAGCGGCAGGCAGAGGGAGAGGGAGAAGCAGACTCTCTGCTGAGCAGGGAGCTCAACGTGGGGCTCAATCCCAGGACCCTGAGATTATGACCTCAGCCGAAGGCAGATGCTTAATGACTGAGCCACCCAGGCGCCCCTGTAACCCAGAGTGCCTTAAGGCACTGAGTTAGTCTGGTTCATTGTCTCCTAATAGAAATGAGGTCCGGAGTTCACTCAATTTTGGTATTGCCGAAATACACATAGATGTTGCTATTGCTTTGGATTCTTCTTTTTCCTGTTGTTCTTCCTCCCTTCTTCTGGTCTGTTGGATCTCTGTCCTGGATCAGAAGTTGGGGAGTGGGAGGGCTTCCTAAAACTAAACTTTCATCTAAGTTTAAACCTCCACACTCTTCTGCCCTTCTTGTCTGGATGGATTTCCAAGGGGATTGGTTATCAGGCTTTTAAGGAATAAAAGCCCCTTTGAGTTTATGCCTCTTAGGTGCATCTGGAACACAGTGAGGGGAAAGGTACATTTGTATTTTTGTGTTTTTGTATAGGATCACCCGTCTCACATGGTAATTTCCTTTAGACTAGACAAGTGCTGGGCCGTGGTTTGTGAAACATGGGCAAGGTTTTGCTGCATATTTTTTAGACAAATTTAAGAATCAAAATATATAATGCAATTAAGTACTATAAATTCAAACTAGACATTTCATTTCTCCTTATATACATATTCCTTCACAGGATTAATTAAAAGCTATGAGATTAATGTGCATTGTGATTGAGTTTTAATAGCTACTTTGGGAAAATAATCCAAAATTACTGTTCTAGTACTTGTTAGTTGTTAAGGTCTATACAATGCACTTACACTCTCAGTCTTGTTCACCAAATTCTTCAGCACATGATACACAATATAGGAAAGTCACGTCCCTGGGCAAAGTTTACTCATTATTTCAACTCCATTCAACATTTTATTGATGGCTCACTCTGCCTGGCAAGGTGGTAGGACTACAGAATATAATGAAAGAGGTCAGGGATCCTGCTCTCAAGTCTCTCAGTCGAACTGTCAGGAGCCTGGACGCCGTGAAACACACCAAAAGCAACATGTCCAGAGAGGCCTTACTTCAATGGTGCACATTCCTTCTTCCAACTCTAAAATGATATTTCTACCCAAATGTCTTAAATCAGTGATAGTTATTCGAAATCACACAACGTCAGCTAATAAACTATAATAAGGTTTCGACTAGTTCGACTTGATTTAAAACTATTACTGCCAATTCTTTGCTTTGCCGATCCTTCAACTTCAGCTTTAACACAACTCGCCTGGAAGAGGCTGTGCTAGCATTCTGGAAGTTTATAATTAAGTTCAGTGTGTGTGGGAGAGTGGAGGGGAGGGGGGACGACCATTAATTATAGAGTTCCGTTTGTGAGAGCCTGCCAGGGTTTTAAGGAGCAGAAACCGAGAGGCGAAGAAAGCTTTCTTCACTTCTAAACAAAAGTCGCAGGGGAGTTCCCGGCGCGACCGGGGAGCGTGGGGTGCCCTTGGACGTGAGCGGGTTGGGATGCTCGGCCACCCCTTCATCCACCACTAGCCCTCTGGAGCTGGGTCTGAGGCCCTCGTCCGACAGCGCGGCCGCTGCCGGGGACTCTGAGGGACCGCCGCTTCGGCACAGGCACCTCGCTCCCGGGACAGGAGGCGACACCGCGCACGGAAGTGCGCTCAGCTCTCCCCAGTCGCAGGACGACTCTCCTCCTTCACTTCCTCCTGCGCGGCGGCCCGGCCTCCCGGGCCGGCCCCTCCCCCTTCGCCGCCTCCTCCCGCCGCCAGCCGCCGCACTCAGACGGGGGGTGCGGCGCTCACCCGCGCAGTCCCCAGCCCGAGCCCAAGCGCTGAGCGGCGGAGCTGGAGGGAGGCAAGGGGCCGCCGGCGCTGCTGTCCCCGCCCCGCGCGCCCTGCGCCCCACTTCCCGGGCGGCCGCTCGGCAGCTCAGCCCTCCTGCCTCCTCCGGCGCTGTCCGGGACTCGCCGCGAAGCGAGTGACGGGCAAGTTTCGGCGTGCGAAGGCGGCGGCGGCGGGCCGCGGACACCGTGCGCTCCGGGAGGGGTGGCCGCGGCTCCGGCCTCGGCGCGCCGCGCGCACTTCGGCGATGTCTTCTCCGCCGCGCCGGCGCCTACGCCTTCGCCCTCGCCGCCTCCTGTTCCTTCTTCCCGGATTCCTGCTGCCTCTTTGCGGCGCCTTCAACCTCGACGTGGACAGTCCTGCCGAATACTCCGGCCCCGAAGGAAGTTACTTCGGCTTCGCGGTGGATTTCTTCGTGCCCAGCGCGTCTTCGTAAGTGGCCGCACTTGGAAGGGGAATCAGCCCCCTCCCCCACCGCGCGCACCCACCCTCTGTTTCCCGAGGGAGAGGCTCCGGGAGGGATCCCGGCGTTTGTCTGTCTGTGCCCCCCACCCCCACTGGGGCGTTTAGGTTCTGGGTGGATGAAATATCTGGGGAAGTGAACCCCCGCGGCCCCCACCACCTCCCCTCAGTTCCCCTCTCTCCTCTCCTCAAGAGAAACAGCTTTGAGGCAGACTTGTGCTTAAAATTCGGGGGAAGTGGGAAAGCAACAAAGGCTGGTCCCGCCGGACTCCGCGCCGCCTCCGCTGGTGTCCCGGACTTGGACCGTCTCATTTCCGAACTTCTTTTTCTCGGGTACCAGTTCGCCTTCCCCGTAGCCTGTCTGCTTCACAGACTTAGACACCAGTCCCTTTCGCTCTCCCTGCACGAGCCCTCCCCCACACTTTCCGCCTCTCTGATTCTGTTTCTCATTTACTCCTTTTACAGACTTTCTGATGACTAAAATGACCAGACTGTCGTAGTGAATTCATTGTGTCTTATCTCTGGTACTGACAGACCTTTGCACATGTGAGGGTGAACAGATGAATTGAGTGTGTCATGTGTTCTTTTTATAGTGATTCATTATTTAGGTCATTGTTCAGAAAGAACAAGGGTGTTTGCTGAGTTTTCATTCACTCTAGGTCATTTGAATACTGCAGTATTTAAGAATTCAGTTACGTTTTCAAATTGCCAGCGTTTCGCGTTGCAAAAGGCCGTCAGGATTTGTAACAGAGTTAATGTCATTATTGGATTCAAAGTTGTCTCTGACTTTACTGAACGCTGACCTCATTGTCATCACCTCACCCCCATATTAGCGTTAGAAATACTGATTTAATAAATGTTCACTAGATGTCTTCTGAGGTTTAAATCTTGTTTTCGAGAGGCAAAACTTTTCTTAGGGCTCTTTACAAGCTCTTAGAAATAGTAACTTTTTTCCCCCTTCTATATTTTCTCTATATTGAAGGTATTATTTTTGAGGGGGGAGAGGGAGGCTAATTTTGATGGTCACTACTTGGATAGGACCATTTTTCCAACTCATTCGTGCCTAATTTGAGGATGATCTAAATATTATTTCATGACTGTTAGAAGGTTCAGCAGGATTTATTCTTATCGTGCAAGTATTGATTACCATTCATTTTGGTGACAACCTTTGCAGCAGTAAATTGGTTGGAAGCAGTTAGTGGAAACTAGACATTGTTTTATGTAGTGAACTCAGTTTTGTTTGTTGTCTCCAGTTTCAGTGCTTTCTCTTGAGCACAAATTTTCCAGAATGATAAAAAAATAATTGTTAACTTGGGCAACATTTTCTACCTTGTCATTTGACTTAATCATTTTGTCAGTTTTATCTGTTATTTAAAAGGTTTTTTGTTTCCAGATTTTTTTTTTTTTTAGATTTTATTTATTTATTTGACAGAGAGAGAGACAGCGAGAGAGGGAACACAAGCAGGGGGAGTAGGAGAGGGAGAAGCAGTCTCCCTGCGGGGGCTGGATCCCAGAACCCTGGGGTCATGACCTGAGCCGAAGGCAGATGCTTAACGACTGAGCCACCCAGGCGCCCCTGTTTCCAGATATTTTTAAGTGTGTGCCTTTATGGTACAGATTTTCTCAGGGGTGCTCTTTTAGATTTAATTAATTAATTAAGAAATTCTAATAGTTTTAAAAATATGTATTGTCCTTTGTCAAGAGTTGGTACTTAAATTAGCAAGAGTTAACACTTAAATACTTCATAGTTGATGGAATGTTTTGCAAATGGTGGGAGTAATTCTGTGGCAATCCTCTGAGTTCAGTAGTATAAAGGTAACGACAAGATGATAAACCTTAAGTGTTGTTACGATGGAAAATGCAGTAATATCGAACGGTTGGCATGAGATATTGACTATTTTTGATTACAAGGCTGGATGGCTAATCTTTGACTAATCATTATAGTCATCAAATATATTATGAACCCACAGGTTACATGACCTCTCATGTGGGCCTTCAATGGTAAGGTAAAATTGAGTTGGGTTTGGTTCCATATAATATTTTGAAATGTTCATCAGTGACTTTGTTACTGATAGACAAGTGAGCTCGATATAGCCTACCTTAAAAAATTTACATCAATTTTGAGACTTTAAAAAAAAATACATAGAAACAGATTTCTAGTTACTGAACTTTTCAGATTTAACGAAGATTAATGTAAAATTATGCTTAATTTTGTAAAAGATGCCTTTAAATTTAACAAGCATTGGAATCCAAGGTATATGAGGATGCCGTTTATTTAGCTGCTGCATTTATTGTTGTTGTTACTTGGTGTGATTATAAACTTCTAAAAGAAAAAAGAAAAAAAATGTTTGCTAATTAAAGATTCCTTTCTCCTGAAGGAAGAATGCCTGGTTTAATGAGGAAGCAACAGTAATGAAGTCTTCTCCTGTCTCTTCTGGTTTCTTTTGGTGTCTAAATACCCACAGCAGGGGGGCGCCTGGGTGGCTCAGTCAGTTGAGCGCCCAAACTGATCCCAGGGTTGTGAGATTGAGCTGTGTTGGGCTCTGAGCTCAGCACCGGAGTCTGCTTGGGATTCGGTCTCTCCCTCTCCCCCTACCCCTCCCCCTGCTCCTTTGCGTGCTCTCTCTCTCTCTCTCTCTAAAATAAATAAAAATAAAATTAAATTAAAAAAGATAAATAAGTACCCACAGCAATTATTTTAGATCTCACTTTGTTGTTATTAAAAATTGGTATTGAATTATTTCCATATTGTTGTGAAAAGTAATGAATCACTGTTTATTAAAGAAAAGGAAAAATAAATTAACTAAGGAAAAATATTAAGGTGAGTCCTCAAGAAAATCCCTCCAGTAATGAGTCCTAGGTTTAAAGTGAAAAGTCACAAAAATTGTGATTTAGAAATTATGAAAAAAAAATTAGCATTCCATAACTTTTTTTCTTGTATGCATTAATTTACAGTGACTATATTGCCAAACTTACATAAAATTTAAAGATCATATATAGGCCATGAAATAGAGTCACATTTATCTTATGGAGAATAATTGGAAAAATTAAAAATTGTACCCCAGGTTTAATTATAATAATGATATCTTATGTTGGTTAGCCTATTTTATAAATTACAAAGCACTTTTACTTATGTACTTATGATATCTCACTTCACTCTATAGCACAAACCACCAGGGGAAGTAGGGAAGCGGATAAACTCGTTCTTATGGATGAGGACACTGAGGCCAGAAGGGTTTTCAGTCTTTTTTTTTTTTTTTTAAGATTTTAAAAATTTACTTGAGAGAGAGTGTGGCAGAGGGA